>NC_133328.1:317142954-317862954 GCF_042186555.1 Aquarana catesbeiana
AGGTCATGTGATCACTCAGCCCCTTCTGCTGTAGCCCTTGGATGGGCGAGGAGAGTGGCCAGAGGTCACGTGACCGGCCAGAAGAGATCAAAGATAAGGTATTTACAGGCATCGTTTTAAAAAAAGTCTACACAGTGTAGAAGAGATTGATAGAACAGAGGACCCTGGTGTAAGTTTTCTTTACTTTTCTACAGCTACTAATAGCGGCAGGAGGGGAGGGCGGAGAGGGGGAGAGACACACACAGGAGCTGACAGGCAGGGAGGGAGGGGGAGAGAGGAACAAAGGCACGTAAACTGAACATGGCAATCAGGGATCAGCAGCCATGATTACCATGGTCAGCACACAGAGGAGGGCACTGGAACATGCAGGATCAACCAGGTTTTTACAGCTTAAAAAGGGGCAGATTAGACAGCACAAGCTCTGTGCTGTTTAATTTGCTATAAGAGAACAGGATCTCTATTGTTTTTTAGGGTTATGACCACTTTAATTGGTCCCATTTGGCATAGCAAGTATTCACAATAATTAGTATGTTATGAATGCCTTTGTTCCATGGACAACAGTCAGGCTACCTCACGCAAAGCATACAGAACAATGATCAGGACTGATTAATAGCAAGTTGGCCATTTCAATGACATTTTTACTGCTGCTCTTAAATCGTGCACTAGAAAAAAATAACTTAGACTCAGTTGTCTTTTGCCATAGGACAAATTCTTTGATGCTCTGAATGAAAGAAGTTATTTAGGGTAGGAGACTGTGAAGATGACCCAATACCCTCCCAAGAACCATGATATGTTTATTTGTTTTTCTTCTGCATAATATATCTTTCAAGTCATTTATTCTTTCTAGTTTTATTACTAGACTATTAAAATGTCCAGCATCCATCATCATTAGATGACAATAAATCCATACTGAAGTAAAAAGTAAAATAATACCATCAATTTCCAATAATATACTGGTACAGGCTACACAAAGCTAATATTGATGTATTCTCTAACAGTTAGGAGAGAATCTTATAGTGGCTGCAACGTCTTCTTCCAGACTCAAATGACTGACGCATCTTTTAATATTATTCTCTTTAAAACTAACCAATATGCTGGAAGACATCTGCTGTTGACAGTACTGATTTTTTCAGCATTTAAAAAAAAAGATGCTTGAGGCCGTTAATCACCTTGTACATTCCCTAATGCTTGGGGAAAGAGATGAATCAATCTAAGAATTTTGTGTGATAGCTACTTTTTCCCTCACGATAAGCCAGTGTCTGAAGCTGTCTGCCCATTTCTCCCTCCTTCCTTTACGAACCACTAAAACATCTACATTCATGGAAGCCGAATGTATTCTAAGGATACACAGCTAGCAGTTATATCCTTTGGGCAGTCAGATCATGCTTGCACAACCAAACACTCTTGTATGCCTATGGCATCTTATAAGCAACCCCCCCACCAACAATTTAACAGTCTGCACTATATTGTAGATCTTCATACCGATAAACAGGTTGTCTTGTTTTTTTTGTCACATAGCTTGTTAAAGGCTGTACGTTCTATGTTAGCACAGCTAACAGTTTAATGGATTTTTACTTATTGCTGTTTTTTTAATCAAAACTTTTTTTTTTATAAGATGTATAGCCAGAATCTCTTTAATCTAAGAACATTTTTACATTAATGTCTTTAATTAACCTAATGGGTTCTCAAAAAGATCAAGTCTGATAAGAGTATTAACAATAGTAAACTACCGTGTGCAGTCTAGAGGTCAAGCACAGCACTAGACCATCTGGCTTCCTTTGGTTCAGCAAGTGAGATTAATTATATTGTAATTATGCCTACTGACCAAATGTACTTGTACTAGTCGTTTGTTACTGTCAGACTGTTAGAAAATCTACAACTATTTCTGCAATTAGTAAAAATAATATTTTGCAAATTAAACATAAAACATAAGAAATTATATTCTATAACAAGTCATTTATTAAATAAAGGACTCCGTGCCTCTAATTGCTACCGTTCCTAGAGCTAAGTCTTTGAATTCTTGATTAGGTTAAGTGAACTATTTAAAAAAGACCAGCATAAGGACTGAGGAGGTGTTCTTGGGACTCGTAGAAAATATTGTATTGGGATCAAAAACGTAACTGCTACTGACAGACCCTAAAAAGACAATCTTATGTGAATAAAATCAGATAATTTATATTAAAAAAAAAAACTTCATCATTTTAAACTCTTTCTGGTAAAACAGGACAATAGGATAACAGCTTTGAGGATAATGCTAATCTAGACTATCAAGAGTAAAACTGTTGCTCCTCCCCAAAGCTGTCCATTGAAACAAAATTAACATCTTAATCAGGTGCACTCAGAATGAATTTCTTGAGGTTGGACCAGAAGTCTTGTTTGTCCCAATAAACAATGAAAATATATTTTCTTCTAGATGACATAGGAATGGCTCCCAGGTAGAGCTGAAGTCCACGCAAATGGAAACCTAGACAAAGCTTTAAACCCTGTAGGTGTAAGCATTGTAAAATTGTCATAATGTCATAATTAAGATTTAAGAAATTCAAGTGGATATTCATAAAGAGCATACAGTCTCACATGGAGATCTAGGTTTATCATTATGCTTATTTCCAAATTTCAGAAACAAAATTGTATTTCAAAACATTAGGCCCAATTTCAAGGGAATTTTTTTTTAGTTTCCTCTCCTCACTGAGAAGATTTTCCCTCACTTCGTAACACGGTATCAAATAGAAAAATCATTACAGCCTTGGTGTGTTTTTTTTTGTTTTGTTTATGCTTCCAGCTTGAGACACTCATTTCTTCGGGTACTTTGCAATCAAGACTTTGCAGAAGTTCTGACTTTTCCTATTATTCCATTATCTTTTCCTTATCAAAAACTAAAGAAAAGTTTGGCCTGGAATTGGGATTTAACTTCCTTTATTCAATGATTTTAAAATACTTTCCGACTGAGTTGTTGGTCAGCACTAGTTTCATAATGCAAACCAATGTTAGAGCTAAACTAACAAAAATAAATCCTCAGCAGTACTTGCAATTCAATATCTGTCACCCTATCCCCAGAATAAACATCCTTTATCTGCTGGTGCATACATAATATCAAGTTTTGCCTTCTTATCATATGGTGGCACTGATTTAGAAAATCTGTATGGCGTAAGTGTCCTGAAAATATATCCTTCCCTGCTCTACAATAGTAAAATAATAGCTTGGCTATGTCCTTGGAGAGGATTATTTAAATTTTGATTTCCCTCTCTGGTGTTACAGCATTTGGTCTGTTGCTAAAGCTGAACTGGGTGAGGAATGTAACATGATGTATATCTAACAAGTTAGTCTTGGTCAAACAAGCCACAAATTTAATCAAAGTACTAAGCAAAAATAATTTTCTGTGCTAATGCAAGAATTTCATAATTCTCCTGAAGATATCCAATCACCCTAAGGGCCCAGTTAATTTTTCTGCATTGTGTTAACACGCTTGTGTTAATGTGTGTTGCATTAAGGCAGCTGATTAAAGTGAATTGGCTGCTAATGCACCAAATGCCCTAAAAATTGGATGTTCCACAAATTTTGTGACTGTTGCACCACAATTCAATATGGTGGATTTCTGGGCATTGTTGCACACTGCAACACATGTCCATTGCCTTCAAGTGTTGGGCTGCAATTCATCATGCATTGCATGTAAAAACATTGTGGTAATGTGCACACAATGCGTAAGTCTACATGTATAATTTTGGATATAAAAAGGTAGGAACATCCATTAGAGAGGATTGGTTGATTGCGTAATGAAAATAGTACATTTAATAAGGGGCATGGAGTGATTGATGTATCACAACACACACACGGTGGAGTCATTACTGAGTTTAGAGGGATACACACATTTATAAATGCATTTTTGTGAAATCAAGTTTTTTCACTATTACACTGTATGTTAAAAATTCCTTTTCGGGAGCTTCTGACACCCATTTGGAGGAAGGGGAGAAAGATTTTTCCAAAGAGGAGATAAAGGCACAGAGGAAAGCTACATTGGAGTCCCACTAAAGGCTTTTTTGAGAAATAGGAGGGTAAGGGTATATACAGCATATAAGAATGCATCTTGTGGAGATGTTTTCTGGAATTTTTGATGTAAGCACATTATAAGTAGTTAGTTGGCACACAAGTGCAGTTGGACACACTACACTATATGGTGTTTTCTTTTTTCAAGATTAATTACCTTATCGAGTGGAGTGCCACTAAAGATCCAAAAGCAAGGAGGACAGTGTTGAAGTTCTTGGTCTATATCGGACTCAGAGTGATTGAGAATCCTTGAAATTACATTTATACGGACTTGAGTGTGAAGGACTTTTAACATTTAGCGCTGATTTTATATTTATTGTCTTTACCCCCTGGGATTATGGGGCCTTTTTCAACTGCTACTAAGATTGAGGGGCTTATTGGTCTAGTCCCTAGTGTGCTAAATTTTGAATAAGTATTTAAAGTGCTTTTAAATCTCATTCTTGGTATATAAGTAGTGTATTACAACACTGCTAACAGCTAATGAAAACTTTCACTACTACTGACCATAGACAGTGCTTCATATTTTCAATTATTCTCAGTTCATCAGTAGTACTGCTGAGTCATTTTTTTTATCAATATATACTGTAGAGCTATGGAAAGACTATATAGTACGCTGTATTTTGTGCAGATCGCTGCAGTCCAAAAGGTAACAAGTAATATGTCATGAACTTAAGTGCAAAAATCACATTATTTATATTGTTTGCTTGATGCATTCTTGTTCTTCTATGTGTTTTTTCTTCCTTGATGGGGACACCATCAATGTAAAAAAGCACAGGGTATCTTCTGTTACATGAATGTTAGACACAATCAAAACTGTAAATACATTCTATAGTGACAACAATGTAACCGGTAACTATGTGCATTTTTGGCTTGTTAGCAGAGGTACTTAGAAGGTCACCATAAAATGATTTCATCCTTTCCTATGCCAGCACAACACTAATGAGGAAAGCTTGGATAGCACAGAAAAAAAAATTAAATAAATAACATTCTTGAATTGTTTTAAACAGAGGATGGCTGGAAGCCACGAAGAATGAACCAATGAGCATTTATCTGGACCTATTCCATAAAGCTTTTTCCAAAATTCCAAAAGCCTTTACAAAAAAGAAAACGATGAGACATACTTAACTATGTGTTTTATTCTTTTGAAAGTTAAGAAGCCAAGTAAATGCACCGGTGGCTCTGCTGTAGTCCAGGGTCACCAGTAAACAGAAAGAGCTCAAATAGAAAAAAATAGAGTGCATACTCAGTGTGGCTGGAATTCGCATTGGTAAGCAGGGTCAACAGTGGACTCGTTTTACATACTTAACCTTTTCTAGAATTTCCCATTTAGTTATTGCCTGAGTTGTAAAAGCTCCAGAACAGACCAACCCATTTCCATTAAGAATCCTATATATGTTTACAGATAAACATATCTGGCAGACATATAGTAAACAGCAAAGTGCAGAAACTATACAACCAAACCTATTCTGATCACTACAATCCCTGGCAAAAATGATGGAATCACCAGTTCCTGAGGATGTTCCTTCAGTTGTTTATTGTTGTAGAAACAAATCAGATCACAGACATGGCCAAAAGCTAAAGGCATTTCAAATGGCAACATTCTGGCTTTAAGAAACACTAAAAGAAATCAAGAAAAATAATTGTGGTGGCCAGTAACAGTTAGATTTATAGAACAAGCACAGGGAATAAATTATGGAATCACTAATTTCTGAGGAAAAAATTATGGAATCACCCTGTAACTTTACATTACAAACTCTAACACCTGCATCAGATTAAATCTGCTTGTTCGTATGTAGGTAAAGAGGGTAAATCATCACGCAGTGTTGCACAAGATGTTGGTTGTTCACAGTCGGCTGTGTCTAAAACATGGACCAAATACAAACAACATGGAAAGGTGGTTAAAGGCAAGCATACTGGTAGACCAAGGAAGACATCAAAGCGTCAAGACAGAAAACTTAAAGCAATATGCCTTGAAAACAGAAAATGTACAACAAAACAAATGAGGAACAAATGGGAGGAAACTGGAGTCAACATCTGTGACCGAACTGTAAGAAACCGGCTAAAGAAAATGGGATTTACATACAGAAAAGCTAAAAGAAAGCCATCTCTAAAACCTAAACACAAAAAAACAAAGTTATATTGGGCTAAGGAAAGGCAATTGTGGACTGTGGATGATTGGATGAAAGTCATATTAAGTGATGAATCTCAAATCTGCATTGGGCAAGGTGATGATGCTGGAACTTTTGTTTGGTGCTGTTCCAATGAGATTTATGCAGACGGCTGTTTGAAGAAAACATGCAAATTTCCACAGTCAATTATGATATGGGGCTGCATGTCAGGTAAAGGCACTGGGGAGATGGCTGTCATTAAATCTTCAATAAATGCACAGGTTTTCATTGAAATTTTGGACACTTTTCTTATCCCATCTATTGAAAGGATGTTTGGGGATGATGAAATCATTTATCAAGATTATAATGCATCTTGCCATAGAGCAAAAACTGTGAAAAAATTCCTTGAAAAAAGACACATAAGGTCAATGTCATGGCCTGCAAACAGTCCGGATCTCAATCCAATTGAAAATCTGTGGTGGAAGTTAAAGAAAATGGTCCATGACAAGGCTCCAACCTGCAAAGATGATTTGGCAACAGCAATCAGAGAAGGCTGGAGCCAGACTGATGAAGAGTACTGTTTATCACTCATTAAGTCAATGCCTCAGAGACTGCAAGCAGTTATAAAAGCCAGAGGTGGTGCAACAAAGTACTAGTGATGTGTTGGAGTGTTATTTTGTTTGTTTGTTTTTCATGATTCCATAATTTTTTCCTCAGAATTGAGTGATTCTATAATTTATTCCCTGTGCTTGTTCTATAAATCTAACTGTTACTGGCCACCACAATTATTTTTCTTGATTTCTTTTAGTGTTCTTAAAGCCAGAAAGTTGCCATTTGAAATGCCTTTAGTTTTTGGCCATGTCTGTGATCTGCTTTTTTTCTACAACAATAAACAACTGAAGGAACATCCTCAGGGACTGGTGGTTCCATAATTTTTGCCAGGGGTTGTATAATCACATCATTATTGCTCTTAATAAAGTAAACCTGTTACAAATCTGGGAAACTGAGCATATGATAAAAAATATGTAATCAGGGGTTACCTTCAGGTCAGATTGCATGTCAATAGTTCTGTAAATATCAAACAATGATATAAAATGCAAATCCTTTTGACTTTTACAGGTAACTAATGCCTCCTACCTCTATGCCCCTATTTTTAGTGACACTGAATGCAATCCTTATTCACTATACACACCCACTACTTAATGGCCCTGTATTCTAGTTTTCATGAATCATTTCTTACTGTGTTTTTCTGTCTCATTGTAATGTCCTCTGTGAGCTCCCAACCCTCTCCTCTTTGGTTTCCCTTCTGTTTGTTTTGAATGATCAGTGTTAACTGGGGGCCATGTGAACTGCTCTAGACATACTACGCATCTTAAAGTCCATAAACCATAGTCCCTGGTCGATCTTGGTAGTGAAAACAAGAGAGGATGGCTACGTCCCTACATACAGTGTGACGAACAGTGGAGAACAGACATAGCCACCATAAAACAGGAAGTCGAATCACAGCAGCAAAATCATAGGAAACTTGAATATTATTTTTTCTTCTTAAACCAGAGTTTGGTGTCACTTTAAAGCATATTTTCACTTTTCCAGTTTGAGAAACCCCCAACCATCTGTTAGTTGTTCCCATTCAGACAGCATACCTAAAAAAAAATGTAAAAATACTTCTTACCGTTATACTTGCTTCTTTCAAGCAGGATTTTACACTGGACTGAAACTATTTGAACAATTTTAGAGTGACAAAGTGGGGATAAAGTCTGTTTCCTCTTATTAGCATGCAATGCAGACTCCAAGTCTTGAGATCTTTAGCCTTTTGCTAGGACAGAAAGAGCTGAAATCAAGTTTACAGCTAATAAAAAGATCTGCCAGTGCAGTACAGATAGGCTTAAAGGAGAAGTGGGGCTTTAGGGGATCACTGGTGTGCATTTCATTCTGCACTCCTGTGATCTGTATTCATTTGACAGCAGGCTAAAGCTGGGGGTAATGTCGGGGTCCACCCAGATGCCTGGACCGGCAGCTGGTTCAGCCTTTCAGCAAGCTGCTGAGAGCCTGAGCCAGCCCCTCCTGCCCACTTCATAGCCTGGTGCTCCAATGAGCGCTGCAAAACACTGTCTCTCTGTTCACTGAAGACTGAGAACACAGCGCTCAGCAGTCTTTGATTGCTCCTTCTGTATTTTATTTTATGTAACAAATATAAAGTAGGTGTTATCCCAATGTGTCTGCAAAAGTGGAAATACACCTTAAAGTGACCCTGTCACTACTCCACTGTTTCATGCTGTGGCTTCCACCACAGGTTCTTATGTAATTAAAGGACCTAACAGTTGTCAGGAACCTCTTTGTGTGAGGATGGTGTGGTAACAGGTATTCAACACACCTGAAGGGTCAAATACCTCCGGCAGTCAAAGAGCAGTGAAGCTAAGGTGCTTCAACTCAGTGAAGTGAGGCTGTAATGACAGGGTCAGTTAAAGCAGTCAGAGTAATAAAAGCTTACCAATACACTACTGGCTGCTGCATGAATATATCTGTCTGTATTGTTATCACAAGACAATAAATGCAAAATATCTAAAAATAAAATAATGAATCTGTTCAGTGTTGTTGATTTGTATGTGTTTTTATAGTTTCTAGCATGTTCTAGATCTGTATTTTATTCTTTAGGGTTTAGATTCACTATTGCCCACAGTAGCATTTGAAGTGTTTTTTTTTTAAAGAGGAATCCTGAATTTAAAATGCTGAGATATTTCCCACAGCAACCAAACATATTCCCACTGTCAATTTTTCAATCCAGGATATAAAAGGAAAGCAGGTAAGTGGTGCTTAATGATTACTGCTCCCTTTTCTAAACCCCAAAGGTTTTTTTTTTAACATGAGGCTTTTTAAATTCATTTCTTGCAAAAGTATCTGGCTGCTGATGGAGAAATGCTAAAGTGAATAGCAAAATGTAAACTGGATGGATCTAAAATGTCTTTGGGGTATCAAAGTATGAAAGCAATTCAGTAATCATGACAAAATGTGATAAACAATGAAAAATATATACAGTAAAACATAAGTAGTGAACCACATATGGTTTAAATATCTTTCTTCACAAACTATGGCCTAATATTCCTGATGCATAGTTAAAGAAGATGACTGAAATGATCTAATCATTGACATTTACAATCATGGATCTAGCTAAAGCAGCATGCTTCAGCTATGCACAGTTTGTGAGGTTGATTTACTAAATGCAAAAAAGGCTGTTAACTTTGCAAGGGATTTTCCCTTAGCTCAGCGAATGAGGTGAAGCTCTGCTGATTTTCATGTCCAAGCAATAGTAATGTTGTTTCCTTGCACATGATTAGGTATTCTTAGCAAGCAATTTTCACCACGCTCACTATGTTAAGGGAAAATTCCTTAAAATCTACTTCTCACTAAAATAGATTATTAATAAATCGGGCGAATAAGACTACTAGGTAACTCCACATCCCAACTTAATGGTGGAACTGAAGTAATATGGGGTTCAGGATGTATCTAAACATGTACAGGTTAATGTTTCTAGAGTTTCCATACCTAAGGCTCTTGTGAAATAACTCAGGGGTAATTAGAAGCCCTTTACCTGTTCATTAAAGTGAGCAAACAAAAAGGATGGTGTGAGGCTTCACCCTCTCCATTTCCCATGGTGACCAATGCCAGTAGGAGAGAAAGTTTTGGAAAATCCAACATTCTCACCAGAACAAGAGCTTAGATACATCTTCCAATGAAGACCCTTGTTCCAGTGATAACTGTGTACAAGAGTTTTCCTTTTGCTTCCTGTTGTATTTCCATGACAGGAAGTGAAGGTAAATCTTCCCAACAAGGCACAGATGGAGAAAAAAATGAAAGTGAAGGGTTTCTGCCCTTCCCTACTCTTTCCAGTAAATTAAATGTTTAGCTATACATATACTAGCCTACGTGCTGGTATCAACCTTAGATGCTTGTAGGCAGCTAAGTAGTAGTAGCCAATTTGTTTTAAAGTACAAACTTGTATTTCTTGTGTTTGTATGCTGGGTGGGGGTTTCTTTATTAAAAAACAAAACAAAAAAAAAACAGCTGCTAAAAGGACTTCTGACTTTTTGTTGGTTTATAGATATAGTTGCAGATCAGGTTAAGTCAATTACTTTTTTAAGCTTGACAGATGAAAGTCTAGTTTCCTGACTTTTCTATGAATGAAATTCAGCTCTGAAGTGCATAACCACAAAATGTAATAATAAGCAATTAAACACTAAACTTGCAATTCTATTATTAAAATACTGAGTGAGTCAAAATATATTGTTTAAATAAATGGTTAAAGACATTCAGTTTCATGGCAGTAATAGCAGCATACTGCCAGCATAGACAAAAATCCCTTAACTCCACGGACTGACAAAAGCATATTCTTATGAGGACCAGATGTGTACCTTCACTAGTAGCCACATTCTTGAGGGCTTTAGTCGGTGTGTGATCTGTACTTGAACTCACGTCGGATGAGATGCTTGAGCTGCCTTTGCCTAAAATAAAAAGCAAAGATAGAAATAAGACCACTGGAACCAATTAAAAATACTTCTAGTTAGCAGAGGTGCAAACAGCCATATTTGCTTTTTAACCAACATTCTTTATTCACTGTATAGGCGTAGTGATAGAATGAAAAACAAAATATTTATAAATATGATATACAGTATCTACCTCATGCAAACATTAAATGATATTATATATATTTGGATAAGTCAACTAAGGTCCCATTAATACCTGAAGATTTTGATGCTTTGATTCCCAAAGCACCACAACACTCAAGTGGAAGAATTCCATCATTTTCATTGGGCCCGTTCACACCTGAGTGAATCAAAGAAGTACATGATATTCTTTCGGGGAAGAAATGCATGGTTTGGCTCAATTTTTCCTGCGCATTTTCAGGCGTTCTTATTTAAAAGTCTATTGGGCATACTCCTGTTCTATAGGTCATATATAAAAACGCACAAAAAACATGCAGAAAAAACTCACTCCTGTAAAGCAGCCCATTGATGAGTCTTTTTTTTTCAACCAGCGGGCTGGCTGATTTCCAATCCATGTATGGCCAGCTTAAGATCACAAGTCTCTGCTTATGTCTAGTATGAATGGTGTCTAAAGGTTTACTTGAACAAACATAGATTATATTTTTACATACATAATTTCAAAATAGTATTACATGTTGTATGTTTGTAATATACTGTGAATATATACATACAACTTGTATGGCAACTTTGAAAACTTTCAATTAACTCCAAGTCAGAAGCCAAACATATAGTTCCCTAGCACAGCCCCTTGCACATTATAGCTGTAGCACCCTCTAGTGTAGAGTGCTAGTGTAAATAGGTTTTTTGATAGTGTAGGTATATTTTGTCTGGCTGGGAGCCAGGCTGGGTTGAATCTGGGTCAGGGTGAATGACTCAGGGAAGCTTGGTGACCCATTTGGCACCACCTCTTGTACCCCCCTACTTGCTGGAACCTTGGATAAGCTTCCAGAAGAATGGTAGGAGGATAGGAGGAGCTGCCTGGAGTATTAAGGAGGACCCACGCCAATCCTTAGAAAATGGGCTGGCAGGGGGTAGGTCCCTCTTAAATTCTCAGTGTCAGGCCAGCAGGGGGCAGCGGAGTTTGGGTGAAAGCTTGAGATAGAGTACAGAGGAGGCTGTCAGTGGCCCTTGAGAGTAACCCACTAGTGTGGGGGGTGACCTCAGGCCTGGGGTTCGGGTGCTGGAGGGATCCTCTCAAGACACACAGAGGAGTCCTGTCCAGAGGCACGGGAGTAAGAGTGAGGACAGCAAAAGCAAGCCAGCACATCCAGAAGATCTCCAGGGAGAAGACACCCAGGTGGCTGGTGTGCGACAGTCTGAGAGGACTGTGGAGAAGTAGCCACGAAGGCTAGTGAAAGGGGCAGCTTCAGCCAGGAAGGCTGGCAGTGCCTGAAGAGGTGGTACTGGGACCAGTAGCCACAGAAATGTAGCTGGACACTGACTTTTTCTGTACACACCAAAGGGGCCCGCCATACCTGCCTGTAAGGGGCTTTTGCTTGATCTGGCTGAGTGCCTTGCCAGCTTCATCAGTGTTCCACCTGGGTCTGTGTTGTTTTCTGCAAGCAAGTGATGTTCTGGAGAAAGAGGAGTGTATACAGATAGTGTATATAGTTGAAGTGTCCCCGAAGAAGTTTGTTCCAGTCAAGTGGGCATCCCATAATCATCCCATCCCCATTCAAGTTTATTAACCCCTAAAACACAAAAACCAAAAGTTGCTGGACTGTTTTCCTGTCTCAAGTGAGCCTGTGGAAATTCGGTGTGACTGACTGTGCAGGGTGGGGGATCCCTATTCACCAGTGGTTCCTACAGGGGATGCGCTACATAGCCATCTCTTCTTCTGGGGATGGCTCTTTATCCTCAGTGCTGGCCCAGAAACTCACCCCCCATCCCCCCACATGCCTCCCTTTTATGTATCTGCTGGGGGAGGAGTGAAGGGGAATAAGTGACACTTGGGGGACAGCTCTGAGTCTGCTGGGGCTGCTGACATCACATCCAAGATGGCGGTACCTAGCAGCAGTTTCAGAGCTTTCGGATGTCTACACAAGAGAGGATTTTGCAGATAAATAACATGCCTAATATAAGTTAAATGCACATATAATCTTATGGGAAGATTGTTGTTGAAATCGGTATAGGGGCAGGGTCTCTACAATCAAACCGATACAATCAATTTTCGTTTGTGACATGCAGACATCAAGTGGTGGTCAAAAAAAGCAGAAAGATTTGACTATCACGGGAAGTAATCGTCACCACAGATACATTTAACTGCCAGCCAAAGCAGTACAGCAGCAGCAGCATTATAACTTATTATAAATTATACATGTAGATCGGTGATTGTGGTATATAGGCTCAGCCTGGGGTTATGGTTTGCATAAGGAGGTATAATCTGAGACACATAATTGTCAGTTACAGGAAAATGTAATTGTTTGCATAGTATTATTTAAACATATTTGTTCAAGCCTTTTAAATGTAAATGTTCCTTCTTCTGTTCTTCTAATGTACTTTATATCACAGTCAAAGGTCTTTCCTTATTAAACCTATGTATTGGTATTTACAAGCTCAAAGTTTCAATTTCCCACAAACCAAGGAAGAAACCAGGAGTCTGAAAAATTTCCAGCTGAAAGTACATGCTGTGCTATGTCTTTGATAATAGTAGTAACTTTGTTTTAATATGTAATAGACATACATTTGAAATGTTTTTGTTTATTATCTACTTCAGACGAGTAAATATGTTAGGTACATATGCATATTTCATATCTACTACTTACAGCCAACAGCTGATGCAGTAAAAGCAATTCTTTACACTTGGACGGAGTCATTTTACTACTATGCTGTGAAGAGCATGTAATCTAAACCTGTGCTGCACATAAAGCTGAATAAGTCAGAGAAGGGACACACTCCTCTCTGTAGCAGACATTCACAGTTTACATTGTTTAGTGCTGTAATGCAGTGCATTTTAGGATTTTACAGGCACTTTTAACTCAGTTCCACTGGCCACTGGGGATTTCTGACAGGCAGGGAGGGAAATGGGGAGAGAAGACAGTATATGACAAGCCCTAACCCAAAAATAAGCCCTATTGGGTCTTTTATTGCCAAAATTAATATAAGACCCGGGCTTTTTTTCAGGGAAACACGGTATGTAATGTAGAATTTGCCACAATGTAATGCCTCCTAACCTGTTTTGTTACACAGGATTTTTGCCGCCTACACAGGTTAACAATTTGCCTCTTGTAAAACAACACCCATATTAAATGAATGCCCCACCCCTAAGTAAAGTACATTCTTTGTATACAATAACTTACTGGACACACAGAAAAACATTTTTTTTTACATCTTGGAAACCAGTATAGTATAAAGATACCTTAGCTGAGCTACTAAAAAATATCTAGCAGTCGGTACATGAATAATGCCATGTACACACGAGCGGAATTTCCGTCCGAAAAATCTTGCATGGTTTTCCTACGGAATTCCGCTCAAGCTTGCCTTGCATACACACGGTCACACAAAAGTTCTCTGAACTTTCGACTGTCAAGAATGCAGTGACGTACAGCACTACGACGAGCCGAGAAAATGAAGTTCAATGTTTCCGAGCATGCGTCAAATTTTTTCCAAGCATGCGTGATTTTTTGCGTGTCCGAACTACATACAGACGATCGCATTTTCGGATAGGAACTTTTCGTGACCGAAAAGTAGAGAACCTGCTCACAATCTTTTGCTGGCTGGAATTCCGCCAGCAAAAGACTGATGGAGCATACACACGGTCGCATTTTCCGACAAAAAGCTCTCATCTGAGTTTTGCTGGCGGCATTTCCGATCGCGTGTACGCGGCATAAGCCAATTTCATCCTTTTCCTTAGCCAGCAAGTACTCCTGGAAGAACATGTATACCCTAAGGCAGAAAATCTGAGATAAAATAACCATTTTGTTAACATTGTACTCCCTTAAAATATCAATTGTAAAACATAAAAAGGCCACACACTAAACAGTTACCTCCTCATGTAGCTTGCAGTCAAGAAGTCTGTTTATTAAGAAGTCATATATTCTCTGGCTGAATGGTCCATTTAGTGAGCTAATGGTGCAACAAAGACAGACATATGTGTAACATAAATCTAGAGGACCACTCATGTGTTGAGTAAAAATTGCCTAAATTCTTATGTCAAGTGACTGCACAGGCCTAGCACATTCATAATTTTTACTTCTTGAGGACTGTGACCATATGCAAAAGAGTTTTACAGTGTCTGCAATATTTAGAAGTGCTCAATGGCTTTAACAGTTCCAGTAATGCAGTTATCCCAGGCCAGTGATGTTGGCCGACTATGCAGTTCTGTAAGAAGTTTGATTAAAAAGTGTAAAGTGTACATGTATGTTAGCATGAATATATTTCATAAGGAGCATTGGAATAACTTCAAATGTGAATAGTGAGTGCACGAACAACCAGACTTGAATCCTGACACTACTGGTCAACCTTTCAGTCACACTCATGCAACAACTCCTGTTTGCCAACCCCTACAGCTTAGCTTAGCTCTCAAAACAAATCTTATGTAATTATTATTTTATACAGGAGAAAAAAAAAAATCTTCTGACTGCCTTCCATCATTCTCTAGTATGTTGGGTCTTGGTTCCTAGTGCTTGGCACTGGTACTTTTTGGTCTGAAAAAAGGGTAAATTGTGCACCTCCCCAAACTGTTCCTATTTTGTAAGATTTCTCTAAATCACTCCTTAAAGCGGGAGTCCCGCAAATTTTTTTTTTTTTTAAAGTCAGCAGCTACAAATAGTGCAGCTGCTGACTTTTAAAATAAGGACACTTACCTGTCCCAGGGTCTAGCGATGTCGGCACCCGAGGCTGAACCGTCCCTCGGTCCTCGGATGCTGCCGCCGCCATTTTTGGTAAGGGAATCAGGAAATGAAGCCTTGCGGCTTCACCTCTGCGGCTTCACTGGTTCCCTACTGCGCATGCGCGAGTCGCGCTTCGCAATCCGAATGGTCCCTGCTGTCTCTGGGACCCGGGTGTGTCCCAGCAGACAGCGCGGGGGAGACGGGAAGCGGCATAGACTCCCGTGGGAGTCTATGCCCGGAAGTGGGTGCAAATACCTGTCTTAGACAGGTATCTACACCCCCCTGAAAGGTGCCAAATGTGACACCGGAGGGGGGGAGGGTTCCGAAAAGCGGAGGTTCAATTTTTGTGTGACCCTCCACTTTAACAATTAACCACACCCTAAGTGCAACACATAATGTAGGTCCCAATGTTTTTCAACCAAAACACAAAAGGTGTTAATTTAAGCCAGCCATACATGGTGCAAATTTCTTTCCTTGATTCCCCCATCAACATAGACAGTGTTGACAGGGGAATCCCTCCTGCCGAGTCATTGTATTGGGAGAAGACAGTGATTATTGCTACTGTTAGCGACAATTGCAAGTAAGATTCGGCAGGCTGGTTAATCAATCAATCGATCCACTTGGTACATTCAGCATTCCCATAGATGGTTAGAATCCCAGCTGGTTAACCTCCCTGGTGGTGTGATTATTTCAGATTTTTGGTGCTGAAAGCGGTACCATTATTTTGCATGGAAATTTGGCATTTTATATTGTAGGCCTGTAATTCTTAGGAATAACTCACTTAAATCTGTCCAAACCAGAGTCTAGTAGAGATCCCAGGTATGATAAAGTTTGAAACACAAAATCATAAATTATAATATAATAAATAACTATAAATAACAAATAATAATATAATAATAATAATACTTTTTATTCAATACATTTTAGTAAATAATATAATCAAAAACACTGACATTTTTTTTGGCCAAACAAGGGTGCAATATTCGTAGTCATATTGCTTCAGTAAATGTCCCGGGTATGGAAAATTTGAAAACAGGGTACAGCACAAAGTCCGACGTCACAATCAGGACAATAGAACCTGGATTCTTTTCTGATTTTCCTTTCAGTGTCGTCATGCTTAGAGCAGCAAACCACACACATCCTTGTGGGTGCTGACTTCTTTTCCGTTGGTGGAATGTGGTCCATAAAGTGACGACCAGTCAGGCGTTCCGGGTTCACAACGCCAGCAGCACGGCGTCCAGATCTATTTACAGTCATTGGTGTTTGGTGCTTGAGAAATATAAGTTTGGCAACTTTCCAAACAAAGTCCGCATGAACCACAGGCTTGTCTCTCTCTTTTTTTTATCAGAATGAAGGCATTCCACATGCACTGTTCAAGAAGATACCTGAAGATTTTTTTTTATTTTTTTTTTTTTGCTTTCTCATGGCTGGATAAAATGTCATGGCCTGGTCACCTCTGTCAACACCTCCCATGGTGTTGTTGTAGTCCATAACGACTTGTGGTTTCATTATGTCTTTTCCACCTTTTGTGTGTACCATGACAGTAGAGGTGTTGTGAATAGTACTCATTAGGTACAAATCTTATTTGTCGTGCCATCTCAGTGCCATCATTTTGCCTTTCTGCCAGGCAACTATTTCTCCACCGGTTAGCTCTAATGGTCCCATATGCATCCGTCTTGTGCTGTAGAAGGAACTCATAGAGTTCTGGAGAAGTGTAAAAATGTTCTGTGGTTACACAGTAGCCCTGATTCAGCAATGGCTCAATTAAAGTAAGTACTGAAGCGGTTGGCATTCCATAATTACTGAATCTTTCGTTGAATTTGGTTCCTTTCCTAGTGTAAAGGACCGAATTCCATATGTAACCAGTGCTGGATTTACAGAGCATGAATGATTTTATGCCAAATCGAGCTCTCTTAGACGCGATATACTGTATCCAGCTGAGTCTTCCTTTATAAGCCATTAGACTTTCGTCGATACTGATGTCTCTATCTGGTACAAATGTCTGCTGGAAATTTTTCTCAATAATTTGATATACCTCCCAAATCTTTTTCAGTTTTGGTGCTGGATGAGAAGTCTCATCAAAATACTTCATTATTAGTACTCCGATATGACCGTGCCAAAAAAAAAGAGTGGCTAGTAATTTGTTGGTTGTCCAATACCACTTCTGCAAGGGTTTCCCCACCACTCCCTGAAGAATTATCAGGCCCAGAAACTTCCGGATGTCCTCTTTGGTCACTGGTTCCCACTTTCTGCTCCTTGCAAACCTCTGATGCATAGCAGCTTGTTGTTCCGGGTACCGATTTGTCTCTGTAACAATTTTTCCTATAACCTCATCGGTCAAAAAGAGTTGGAGGTATGCCAAGGGGTTGTCATCTTCAACCTCCACTTTGATACCGGGTGCTCCAGTAAACGGGAATCTTGGGGGCGCTCTGTGCTCCGTACCGCAGTCAATCGAGCACCAAGTCCGCACATCACTGGGCACAGTCGCAGGGTCATCGCTGAAATCGCTTTCCGTCCCTGATGACGAACTTCCCCATAAATCACTTTCACTCAATTCTGCAAGCGATTCCTCATCGCCATCGCTGTTTTCCAGCAGGTCATATGCCGCTTTTGAGGTAGAGGCGCACTTTTTTGATGCCATGGTCGTTCTGCAGTTTACAGACAGAAAGTACATTAAAACTGCAGGCAAGGGCACTGGATAAAGCACTGGGGGGGGCAAACTAAGGTCAATTTCATTTTATTTAGTAATGTAATCCAATAGGATTACAATGTATCAGTGTGTTGTGCTTTATACTATTTGAATTTGCCGCCGGTTCCACCCCCCCGTGTTGCGACGCTCGCAGGGAATGGAAGACTGGGCACACAGTGCATCCGGCGGAAGATACGGCCGCCGTACACAGCGGGAGTACATGGCGGGATCCCGGGGACAAGGTCAGTAACCTCTTCCAGGATCCAGCGATGCGATCCTGAGTGTGGCTCGGGGTTACCGCTAATGGTACTGAAATCTCACCTCCACACTCCACACTCGGGAATACTGCCAGGGGGGTCAAGCAGGAATTCGAACCATCTATGTTCAGCCTTACTGAAACTGGAGAGTGCAAAATCTGGTGCAGCTCTGCGTAGAAACCAATCAGCTTCCATTTTTTTTTGTGAAAGCTTAAATAAGCTTAAGTTAGAAGCTGATTGGCAACCATGCACAACACCAGAGTTTTCACTCTCCAGTTTTATAAAATCAACCCCACAGAATATTTAACCTCTAGCCCCTAACCTGACCTTAACACTTAACTCTTACACATTTAACCTAATATTTAGGTGCTTACACTTCTAACCTCCACCTCCAAACTCTCTTTTTTTGTATTTTCCACAGTTTTAACAAATGCACTAGTATGATCTGATTTAATATACACAAAAAGATCATCAATACATTTTGCAAACTTCCTGGCTATGTGTTGAGTTGGAAATGATTGTTGTTTTATCTTTGCAAAGCTGGAGTTCCCCTTACAATAAATGCCTCATAAAGAATGTTGATGGGCATTGAATGTGAACAACATGCCTTCCTAGGGGAGAAATATTGTAAAAATACAAAATAAATTAACTTAAACCAGATTTCAACAATTCAGTCATTTTCTGATGAAGGAAATGGCTGATTTTTTTTTTTTTTTTTTTTTACGCTTATTGTCTCCAGAATGCAATGAAATAAGGATATGATCATTTACTAAACAACTTTTATTGCTCTAATTTGCACTCTGTGAATTGGGAGCAAAGAATATTTTTCAAGGTTTGATATCTTTATTTCTATAATTCTTATTTTTAATTTATGTGAAAGAAAAGGGAGATGCATAAATAAGTGGGTAATAGGCAGGGGAAAACCTCCATGACCAAGGAGGAATGATCTTGGACTAGTTTTAGAGCAAATTCAGCATGGCATCAAGCAATATTTTAGGCCAATTCATGTAGAGCAGCTGCCTGAAAATGATCAGTGAATAAAACTGTTTGAATAAAAATCCAGACACAATATTACTTTAATTCAGTTAGCCATAAACAGTCAAGAATGGTTAAAGGCAAGGCAATCTATGAGACATCTAGTCGGGGAAAAATAATTGTATGTGTCTCCCACTATTATTTAGCTTGCATAATAAAACAATGAAATGTTTTGCGATTGGAAGACCGTAATCAGAGGAATGCTCTTTGGAGACTTCTTGGCCTGCAGATCCAATTATGCATTTTTTGTGGTTTGTCTGATATGCCTCGTTGTGATAATTATTCATGCATTGCTTGATGATTGTGCAGCATGATGTATTAAATCTTACACATTTTAAAATCCCACAATATATAAAGTTAATGTAAATAAAGTATAATACACTGAGTGTATAGATTAGCATATGGCATGATCTTGTCTGCTCTTCATTTTAGAATAGTCTTATTTGGGTCTATGGTCTCTCAGTTGAAACAATTAATTCAAAATGTAAGTTTTTGTTGTAGTATTACTATATAGGATTTCCTGTCCTTTGATTGAGCCCTTTTCAGGCTTTACCAGCCACTGAAAGAGAAGGTAAAATCTGTTCCTAATAGAACAGTGAAAAAAAAAAAAAAAAAAAAACATATTTAAAGTTATATAGGTGTTGTAATAAAATTAATTTTGACTTATATGTAAATTCCATAGTTTGGTGTACAGTAAGGGATATAGACTGGATATTCATAGACATTGGGTTATAGGCTACTACCTTCAGCAAAGATTTTGGACATGCCCTCCTTGGGCATACCCCTAGAACCCTACCCCACTCTGTAAGACCTCATTTTTTAGCAAGCAGTGCAGGGAAACACAGGAACAGAGGGGACAATGTCCTATACTGTACACCATGATATGGAACTTACAGGTAAGTCAAAATTTCTTTAATCTTATTTGTACAGTACAGGTCACAGGCTGGATATTCATAGACCCTGGGACATTTCCAAGCAATGATTCAGAGAATGAGCAACAATAAGGCAAACAAAACCATGTCAATGAGACCAACAAAAACAGACAAAGGTCACTGACCCAACTCAATGTGTAGCTGAACGAACCTTGCGGCTGAAAGCTGCATCTGCAGAGGCCTTCAAATCCACCTGGTAGAACTTGGAGAATATATGAACTGAAGCACAGGTGGTAGCCTTACAAAGCTGAACAACAAATGCTTGATGTTGGAAATCCCCACCAATCTAGTCGAGTGAGCAGGTAAGGGTACTGAGGGTATCCTTTTGAGCATAAGCTTTTACAATGTGTTTTCTCATCCATATAACAAAAGTTGATTGAAAGCAGGGTGTCTTTTCCTGTTAGCAGGAAATAAAAGATTCAATTTGGGGAACAGAGCCAGTGACTTTTAGCTAGTCTCTGAAGGCTTTTCAATCAATTAAGAGCAATTTCTTTGGGATTCTTAGGAGCAGGACACAAGGAAGAAAGGACAGTGTCTTCATTAAGGCCGGAGGGCGGTGAATATCATCAACATCACTTCCTGCCACTGACCACCACCAAACCGATGCTTGCAATGCAAGCTGGTTCCTACAGACGGGACGGCGAGCAAAGGCTTTACTTGGAATGCTGGATTGACTTGTGCCTGTCTTATAGGCACACTAACATGTGAGTGCATCCATCTAGGATTTTTATTTAATACAAATAAAGTTAATAATGTTGCGCAATGATGGCTATTTGTTTTCCATGAGATTTGGAGATTGTTGAGGCATGGATGGAATACTGTGATCATTGCTGATAAACCTGTGGTATACCCTATGGAAGGAAAACGAATCCTGGCATAATATTGAGGTGTTTTTATCATTGCTTTCTGGTGAGTGTAAACCTTGGAAGGCGTTGGTGAATCACGAATTGGTGGTGTATACAAGCATGGAGTTTTGAGCACAAGGGATACAATACCTCTGAAAAAGAGCAGCATTGGGACTCTCTTTTATATATACATTTTTTGATATATATGTTTATATATTTTTACATATTTGTATAATTTTATATATTCACATGCACTGTATGATATAGTGGTTTAAGCACATAGTATTGTCATGGCTGGGCCCAGCCCTTCCTTCTTTGAGCTGGCCGCTCAGCTGTCGGCTAATTGCTAGCTCCAATCTCTCCACAGTGACTCACCTGTTGATGATCCTGCTCGTCGGTCCTGCCTACTTAAGCCGTCCAGTCCAGATGATCTCTGCCTTCGCCTTGGTCACATCTCTAGAAACGCTCTCTTGTGTTCCTGTTAAAGACTTGCTTGGCTAACATTCCTTCTGGCTCCAGTTCCTGCTTGCTGTTCTCTGGTTCCCTGACATTTTGGCTTGTCTGACTATCCGTTCCAGTTCCTGAACTCTGGCTATGTATTGACTATGTTTAATCTGTTTACCTTTTTTATTTTTATTAAACAAGTGTGATTTAACTGTACTTCTGTCTCAGTCTGATTCATGGTTTCTGACAGTAGGCAAAGGCCATGAATTCAGAAGATGCAGTCAATCCACTTGTTGGTAATATTTTTTTCCAGATTGGATAAGCAGGATCGCCAAATGGATCAGTTTGCCATGGCGTTACAAATGCTCCTGAGTCGCACAGCTCACCTGGAATTTCCCACTGTGGCTGCTCTGGTACAACCTGTTTTGCAGGCTGTCCCTGCTGCTGCTCTAACCGCTGTGCAGGCACCTGCCTCGAGTATTACCTCTATAAGAGCTGTGTCTGGTTCCGCTCCACTTCCCCAGCAATTTGGGGGCGATCCAGTCCAATGCAGAGGGTTTCTAAACCAGGTTTAGATATACTTTGAGATGCTGCCCCAGGCGTTTCCCACGGACAGAAGAAAAGTAGGTTATGTGATATCTTTGCTTTCTGAGAGAGCCTTGGCCTGGGCAAACCCTCTATGGGATATACAAAAATCTGTTGTCTTGAGTTACCCTGAGTTTGTGGCTTCTTTTATAAGGGGGTTCGATGCTCCCGCATGCTCCGCTTCTGCTGCCAAGTGCCTCATGTCCATCAAACAGTACGAGAACGGTTGCTGATTACGCCATTGTATTCCGTACTCTGGCAGCAGAGGTTGCTTGGAACAATGAGGCCCTCGTGGCTGCTTTTTCACATGGTCTCTCAGATACCAACAAGGATGAGATAGCAGCCCGAGATATACCCACTGAGCTGGAGAAGTTGATCACGTTTTCTATCCTCACTGACTGCAGACTCAGAGAAAGACTCTTTTAAGGAGCGCTTGTGGAAGCCTCCTGTACATTTGTCTCCAAGCTTTGCAGTCTCATCATTGCCTCCCTCACCTCCCATGCCTCCTGGTACCTAGGCGTTCAGTGAAGGTGAACCCATGCACTTGGGTTTCATGCATCTGTCTGCGGATGAGAGAACCTTTAGGAGGAGGGAGAGATTGTGCCTTTTTTTGTGGCTAGGCAGGTCACTTTTTGAAGTCTTGTCCTACCCATCCAGGGAAAGCCTGAACCTTGAGGTCCTGTCACGGACAGACCTTAGGTGGTGTTGTTTCGTTCCTAGTTATCCAGGAGGATAAGCTCCTGGTTTCGGTTACCCTTTCTTGGGCTGAGTCGTCCGTCGAGATACAGGCTCTTATCGACTCTGGGGCTGCAGGCCTGTTCATTGATGCTGCCTTTGTATCGAAGTACTCGAATCCGCTGCAGCTGCATGACACTCCCCTTGCCATTGAGGCTGTTGACGGAAGACCTCTACAGCCTGCCCATGTGACTCATGAGACTGTTCCACTGTCCATGGCTCTTCACCATGAGATAATCCAAGTCCAAGTTATTTCCTCACCTAAGTTTCTGCTGGTTATTGGTTATCCTTGATTACAGAGGCACAACCCCTCTTTTGATTGGCTCCATGCTGAGGTTCTCTCCTGGTCGCCACAATGCCGTAAGACATGCTTCCAGAAGTTAGCCAAGGTCCTGTGCACCTCTTCACTCTCCTCCCTGCCTGCGGAGTTCCGTGATTTTAGCGATGTCTGACAAAGGTCGAGCCGGTGATTTGCCTCCACACCAGTCGTATGATTGCGCAATTGACCTTCAACCTGGTGCCATACCCCCTCGTGGCTGGGTTTACCCTTTGTCGGTCTTGGAGGATAAGGCCACGGAGGAGTATGTTGCAGATGCACTTTCTCTGGGTTTCATCCACAAATCCTCGTCTCCTGCTGGTGTTGGTTTCTTCTTTGGGAAGAAGAAGAGTGGTGAACTGAGACCTTGTATTGACTGTAGGGGTCTCAATCATTTTACGATTAAGAATGTCTATCCGATTCTGTGGATTACGGAGTTACTTGACCGCCTCAAGGGAGCAATGGTTTTCATGAAGCTTGATTTGAGAGGGGCGTACAATCTTGTGAGGATTAGGGGGGGTGACGAGTGGAAAACTGCATTTAATACCAGAACAGGCCATTATGAGTAGCAACAGTCCGTAATGCAACTGCAGCACAAGTGTTTTCCCCGCACCAGGTTGTGTCCAAACCAGGTATAAAATGGATGTTACTCTCCAGAGTTGAAAAGCCCCAGGTGCTGGCTAATGCTAATCCATGTTGTAAGTGGAGAAAAAAGTCCGGACAGCCGCACACCAGGAGAATATAATCCAACGAGATTTCTTTATTGTAAAATCAGGAACAAATCATGTACAAAACACCATGGATAGAATGTACAGGCAATCAGCTAACGCGTTTCACGCTCTTGCCGAGCGCTTACTCATAGCTTATGAGTAACTCGTAATGCCTTTTGGCTTTTGTAACATTTTCCAGGAATCTATTAACAATGTCCTCCGAGATTTGTTGCAGTTATGTGTGGTGGTTTATCTCAACGATACCCTCATATTTTCCAAGTCCCTGGAGAGCCACCACACAGATGTTTGTCGTGTGCTTCAGAAACTAAGAGAGAACAATCTCTATTGTAAATTGGAGAAGTGCCAATTCCATCATGAACAGGTTAAATTCCTGAGCTATGTCATTTCCACTGCTGGTTTTTCGATGGACCCAGAGAAACTTTCAGCAGTCCTACAGTGGTCCCAACCTATGAGTTTACGTCCTCTGCAGAGTTTTCTTGGCTTTGCCAACTATTATCGGAAGTTTATTCGTAACTTCTCGTCTCTGGTCAAGCCCCTGACTGATATGACCAGAAAAGGATGGTAACCCACAGAGTTGGTCTCCGGAGTCCATTAAAGCCTTTGAGAGTCTCAAGGCTACCTTTGTTTCTGTTCCTGTGTTGGCACATCCTGATCCTACATTACCTTTTATCCTTGATGTTGTTGCTTCTGAGACTGGAGTCGGCACCCTTCTGTCTCAACGTTCTACCACAGAGCGCTATGCATCCTTGTGGCTACTTTTCCAAGAAATTGTCACCTGCAGAGTGCAATTACGAGATTGGTGACAGAGAGCTGTTAGCGATCATGTTAGACCTGAAAGAATGGAGACATCTCCTCGAAGGTACCACTGTGCCGGTTCTCATTCTTACTGACCATAGGAATCTCACATTCTTGTCTGAGGCTAACGGTTTCTCTCCCAGAAGGGCTTGATGGGCTCTTTTCTTGTCATGTTTCAATTACATTGTCTCATTCTTACCTGGTACTAAGAATGTAAGGGCTGACGCTTTGTCACGTCAATTTTCCTCCACTTCCAAGATGGAGTTGGTTCCGGTTCCTGCGATTCCTCCTGATCGTAGTATTCTGGCTACTGTTCGCACCAGTCTCACTTCTCCTTTGGGTGACAAAATTCTTGCTGCTCAGGTCCATGCTCCTCCTGAGAAACCTTGCGACCGCTGCTTTGTCCCTTAGAGTCTCCCTACTGCCGTGCTCCAAACTTACCATTCTCCCAAGGCTGCAGGCCACCCTGGGAAGAATCAATTTGTTTGGGCCATTTTCCAACAATTCTGGTGGCCTAGCATACGTGTTGATGTAACCGCTTTTGTAGCTGCCTGTTCCGTGTGTGCTCAAAGTAAGACTCCAGAACACCTTCCAGTGGGTCTCCTACAACCCATACCCAATGAAGAGAGGCCCTGGACCCACCTGTCTATGGATTTCATTGTGGAGTTACCCAACTCCCAGGGCAACACAGTTATCCTTGTGGTGGTTGACCGATTCTCGAAAATGTCTCATTGTATTCCACTTAAGAAGTTGCCCAAGGAACTGGCTTCCATTTTTGCTCTGGAGATCTTTCGCTTACATGGGCTACCCAAAGTGATTGTCTCGGACAGCGGTAGTCAGTTTGTGTCCCGGTTCTGGCGAGCCTTTTGTGCACAGTTAGGAATTCAGCTTGCTTTCTCCTCTGCGTATCACCCGCAGTCTAATGGGGCCGCAGAATGAGCCAAGCAGTCCTTAGAGCAATTCCTACGTTGCTATATTTCTGACCATCATAACAACTGGTCAGACCTCTTACCATGGGCAGAGTTTGCTCACAATAGTGCCTTGAATTCTGCTTCCCGATTGTCCCCGTTTATGGCGAACTATGGTTTCCAACCTTCCATGTTGCCTGACTCTTTTGTTCTGCAGAGTATTCCTGCATTAGAGGAGCATTTCCGTGGTCTTTGTTCCACTTGGGCACAAGTCCAGGAGGCTTTGCGACATGCTAATGATAGGTACAGACTCCATGCTGACCGCAGACGCCTGCCTGCGTCTTCCTACCAGGTTGGGGACAGGGTCTGGCTGTCATCTCGCAACCTCCGAAGTTCCCTCTCTGAAGTTCGCACCTCGGTTTATTGGGCCTTTCCGTATTCTTCACAAAATTAACCCAGTGGCTTACGCATTAGACCTTCCTTCTAATATGCGTATCTCAAATGTATTTCATGTCACCTTATTAAAACCTTTGGTCTGCAACTGCTTTACCACCTCGGTGCCACGTCCTCACCCTGTTCAGGTGGAGAACCATGAGGAGTATGAAGTACAGTCCATTGTTGACTCCCGTAGGTTCCATGGGCGCATACAGTACCTGGTGCATTGGAAAGGGTACAGTCCGGAGGAACACTCTTGGGTCCCATCCTCGGACGTACATGCCCCTGTCCTCCTCCATGTTTTCCATAGACATTTTCCCCTCAAGCCCGGTGGTCCTCAGAGGGGGAGGGGGCGTTGAGGAGGGGGTACTGTCAGGGCTGGGCCCAGCCCTTCTCTGAGCTGGCTGCTCAGCTGTCGACTAATTGCTAGCTCCTGTCTCTCGACAGTGACTCACCTGTTGATGATCCTGCTTGTCGGTCCTGCCTACTTAAGCCGTCCAGTCCAGATGATCTCTGCCTTCGCCTTGGTCACATCTCTAGAGACACTCTCCTGTGTTCCTGTTAAAGACCTGCTTGGCTGACATTCCTTCTGGCTCCAGATTCTGATTGCTGTTCTACTATGCTGTTCTCTGGCTCCCTGACATTTTGGCTTGTCTGACTATTCATTCCGGAACTCTGGCTATGTTTTGACTACGTTTAATCTGTTTACCTTTTTTTATTATTATTAAACAAGTGTGAATTAACTGTATTTTTGTCTCAGTCTGATTCATGGTTTCTGAAAAGTATATAGTCATTTTGAGGGTTGGCACAGTTATCTCTTATACCCATATTTCATATTGCCCCACATTATCTAGTGGGGAACCTATAACTACAGCACATCCTATATTTTACATAATTATTATCCTTAATTTGTGCCGGTGACACCATTCACATTATAAGGAAGAAATCCAACACAGGAGGTTAAAGATGTTGGGATGAATGGACCATTCTTCTTGGCCTAGGCAGTGATGACTGAGGAAATCCACCTTCTAAGTGTCCAATCCCAGGATATGAACAGCAGAGATTGCTGGACAGTGTTTTTCTGCAAAGGAGATGATCAGACTTACTTCCTTGAAAGGCTGCCTGATTCCTGGTACCCTCATGAATGTGGGAGAAATTACTTTCACATTTCCAAGGCTAGATTGGCAATCCACCAAACTAGAGAGGTCCTCGCTTAACTGGAGAGAAGCATTGGGAAGTTGAGAGATGGAGGGTGTGTGCTCCAAGCCAACAGAGGGTTGTGTTGACGAGACCTTGAATAGAACTGAGTGAAGGGGACAGCCTCAAACTAGGCCACAATGAGGCCAAAGACTCATTAAGAATCTCACAGAGAGATGTTTTTTGGTTCCTAAAGTGGTTGTAAACCCCAGTCATGAAATTTGAACTAAGCACATATATTTGCAGTGTTTACTTATCTCTCTCCAAAGCTATATGTGTCATTTCTCTCTGGTGCTTCGTCCCTCTAATATCAGCATAAATCACTTCTGAGAAGTATTCCCGACACATGAGATAAAATTTGTGATGGTGAGGGAGATAAGCACACATTTTGAGAATACCGTTCGGCATGTTCTTTAGTTCCTCTGCCTATGTGGAGGAGGTATGTCCCTTACGTCCGATCAGCTTTCACACACTAACTGGAGTTATTCACCCTCTTCTCCTTACTCCTCACAGATGCATAAGGATTTTATCATAAATCTGCACTTTTGAAGGGTTGTAGACAAGAGAAGACTGCAGATAAACAAGTAAAAGGTATGTAGGAAGATTTGTTTAATCTCTGTGTATCATCGGAGGCTGTTCACTTCACTGGGTTTACAACCATTTTAAGGTCTGAACATGAGACCTTAAAGAGAGAAGGTTATTTTCCATTTATTCCATATGAAGAGAAGGCTGGAGGGCAGATTTTGGAAGTTGATTACCCAACTGAAATCCTGAAGAAAATTAATAGTTCTTTGGACGCTTGCAGACAGTTTTGAGAGAGATGAATCCCTCAGAAGAAGGTTGTTTAGGTTCCCTTGTAACTTGGATGCCCTGAGTATGAGCAAACCCCTCTGAGTGCAGAGGATAGGCTAAATGTAAATGCAAAAAGTTGTAAATGTTTGTCTCCTACTGCGAAGAGCAGAAAACACTTATAAAGTGGGTACACCGGGACATGGGGGTAGGACTCTTAAATGTCTACTGATGTGAAGTATTCCCCTTGTCCATGTGAAAACTTGTGAACACGAAGGAACTTGTTTAGGGATTTTAGATCCAGTATAGTACAAATACCCCTCCCCCCCCATTGGGCTTTGGTAATGTGAACACGTTTGAATAGAATCCTATGAACCAGTGACCAGAACAACCACTCCCAAGAACAAGAGATGGTCCAAGGTCCCCCAGTAATTTTGATTGTTCTCGGGCATATTTAATTTGCTTTGAGAGAACAAAACAATGAGGGAGCAAAGCCTGAAACTCTGTTTTGTACCCGTTTAAAACCACTGATTAAACCCATAATTCTGGGACATCTGGGACCAGAGGAATGTTAACTGTAACAAATATTCCCCCTGTTGGAAGATGCCTTTGTTGTGAAAGAGGCTTGGAGGTAAATTTGGTGGGCTTTGTGTTCCATGTTTTGCGCCGCAACAAAGAGCTGAATTTTGGCCTTGAAGTTTAAGAATATGGAAAACAGCGGGGTACCCTTTTGAGGAAGCAAAAACCCCTGGGTTTTAGAGACCTCTTCTGTGGAAGGATGTTTCCTCTCGTGACATCCTTAATGCGCTTTGAAATGCCTCTCTAAAGCAGCCCATAGATGAGTAATTTTTTTTTCATTCAACTAGTGAGTTGAGGGAAAGAAAAGGACTCAATTCCTCCATCCACACACTCCATGTGGCATCCTCCCCACTGAGCCCTTGTAAAGTGGCAGCAGGTAAACTTCCCTGCCATCAGAATACACTGATCAGGGCTGCCAGCCATAGACTACAGCGATGATTGAGCAAGGAAAATCCCAAGAAGCTGGTTGTACAGAAATGGATTGGTAGACTGACTTCTGTACAACCAGTCTGTCCATGTATGGTTCAAAATTCAGCTGATCCTTGCTGCACCGGCTGAATATTGTATGGTCATCTTAAGGAGATGTCCTCCTTTATAGTGGTTGTAAACCCTTACAACACACTTTTTGCTACAGGTAAGCCTATAATAAGGCTTACCTGTATCTATCCTGGATATCTCCTAAACCTGAACGGTTTAGGAGATATCCCCTGGATTTGCATGTGTCTACATCATCGGCACATGCGCACTGAAGCAACGGCACATACTGTCTCATTCATTCACGGTGGTCTGTGAATGAATAAACTACAAGTGCTTTCTTCCACCGCAGGAATTCTCAATAAACTGTGTGGGTGCTGTTTAGTGTTCTTGTAGTTCATTGATGTTTCTTGTGCTTTAGTAACTGTCTAGGTACAGGCAGACAGCTGTACTGAGTGTCTGCAGGAGCCTGACATAGCAGCCGAAGTCCACTGATTGTGGGTGCGAAGCTTTGCAGGCTGCAGCATAGAAAAATGCACATTTTTTTTTTTTAAATGATGTGCATTTATTATTGTTTTACAAAAGTAGAACTTTGTCTTTAAGAACCTCACAGATCTTTAGTCTTCAGACTCCTTAAAGTAGAACTATAGGCAAACTTTTTTTCCCATTTTGGATAGAGTAAGGTAGGGTTATAACACCTGTCATTTCTCATTGGAGAGATTAGATTTACCTTCATACCCTGTATCACAGCCAAAACAAGAAGTGAAGGGAAAGCTCAGCAAACTAAAGGAATCCTTTGGGGACTTCCAGGTCACCAGAACTATTGTCACCATTGGAAGATTTCACCTCTAATGCACTGGTAATAAAATAGGGTCCTGAATCAGTGCAAGGAAGCAATGTCACTCTGAGCAGTTTGAGTGTGTTGTAGGCCATCAGCAGAGCAGATGTTTGCATCTGCTTTTACTGTGGTTCCCTTGCTCCTGGTTTCCACCATTGCTATCAGTGTTATCATTATTATTGCTATCAGTATCATTATTGCTATCAGTATCCTGTGGTGTACTCACAAAACAGAGTGTGGGAAATAAGGTTAGCATGTCCGAACGAGGATACACAGGAATCTAGGTGCCAACTATCCTGTGACAAAGTCCTTGTAGCAAGAGGGCAGGAGGAAGTGCTTGAGTGTCTTATAAGAGTTCTGGGCAGAAATGGTAGCAATAGTGTGACCTGTGGTGTGGTGTAAAACCTAGTCATTAATCTAAGACTAAGCTCTGAATAGTTGAAATTTTACCACCAAGTTTGAAAGTATAAACACCTCATAATGGATGGAGTCAAACACAATTCCCAGCTTCCTGATAGTTTTAACATAAAAACAAATACTATTCAGGGGACACTAACAAGTGTAATTTAAGTATTGAACATAGTAAGTCACATACTTATTATAAGGTTACAGTAATGGTCTGATAACAAGACAGACCTGTCTTCCTTTTCACGTACCTGATCCCATAGGAGTAGACCACATCCCTGAGCCTGTATAACACCCTGTGGCCAACTACACACATTGAGCGCCCAAGCAGATGCCCAAAGCAACATTACAGATCATATACACAGAGGCCCGGGTAAAATTCCCAAGGTATTACTGAGGTTGCATCAATCCAGATGCACTGCTTCTAACTAAAGAAGAATTGGTTGATGAATTCAGAGTAAATAAGAACTTGTTAGGCAGAGAAACCTTTCCATAATGGAGAAGGGATACCTACAGTACAAGGCACTAGCGAAAAATTGAGGTCTCATGTACATAGTTACAAATTTACATAGTTGCCTAATTAGTCATGTCCATCAAGTTCAACCAATAGAAATTGAGAAAAAAAAAAAAAATGAAAACATAAATATACACAATCCTATACCCATAGTTAATCCATGGGAAAGCAAAAAAACCCCCAAAAAATCAATAAAGCAAGATCCAATTTGCTCTAGAGGGGAAAAATAAATTCCTTCCTGATCCCCCAGGAGGCAAACGGATATTCCATGGGTTAAATGTTGATGGTGTTATAGGGTTATGCTCTATAATAATGTAATGCTGGATATGGGGTACAATCAAGGGGCACATGTCCAAATGCTTTGCCAGTGTCCAATCATCTGATGGTAGCAGCCTATAACTTAGGGTCTTTGAATATCCAGCTTGTGTCCTGTTCTGTATGATTAAAATGATTAATTTTTCTCTTTCGAAAAGATCCCAATATTCTGTATTTGTATTGTTAGAACCCCATGTCTTCCACACATTATCCAATAAATGTGAACATAAAATTAAGGAAATCTGCGGCTTAGACATAGTCTAAAGTTTAAATCATAGTTTAAAATGTATCTTTGTACCACATTACTTGTGCCCCTATTAACATATAAATCACATTTTATTAGAAATAAGCTGCACTAAATAAGCAGTTTGATTTTTTCCTTATGACGGGGATGTTCAGAATCTCACTGAACTCCAATGATGGGGGTTACCGAAACCCAATGAACACTATTAAAGGGGGGAGGTTCAGAATTCCACCTAACATTTATTCTGACTACTGACTCCAGGGAATTTATTACTCCCAAAAACCATTTTTTACTTAAGACTCAGTTCACATCTATGCAGGTGGCTGCAGGTGTGGGAATCGCAGCGATTCCCGCATACCTGCTACCACCCGCAGTGAAAGTACACTGCTCTGAATGGCACCCACACATGTAAAAACACAGTGCATATACGGGTGCAGGAACCACAGCCTTTCGGCTGTGTTTTGAAAAAGGTGCATGCATCTTTTTCTGTGGGAAACGCAGGCATGGCAACCCATTCAAATGCGGCCTGCACACACAAATAGGTGTGAACCGAGGGTAACTGACCACCGACGCAGGGCATTTACATGGAGACTGATGCAGTTCTTAATCCTACTGATATCTGAAGTTTGTCAGAGATAATTATATAGGTTTTTTTTTCTTTGTGTAGTGATGCATGGTTTTTAATATTTTCGATCAATTAGAGGTGTTGTGAAATCACTTCTTCAGTGTGAGTTTGCAACCTACATTAGGGTGTTTGACCATATGGATTGATTTTTGTTTGTTAATTTTTCACTACATACTTTCTGATAAACTATGTCCTTTATCATCTAAGAAAGCTGGGTGGTATGCAATGTTTGTTTTCAGCCAAGAGATATTTATGAACATTTAATTGTTTATTTTTACATCATGTATAGACAATATAAGATTTTATTGATCCAAGGCAGCCAGGGTTGCAAGAAAGAAATTTGACAGTGTTGACAGGGGAATCCCTCCTGCTGAGCAATTGTCTTTTCCCGGCGGGGGGAAGTCGGAAGAAGACAGTGAATATCGCTAGCGGCTATAGTAGCTGCTTGAAATAATCTGAAGTGAATCTAGCAGGCTGGTTGTACCCAAGTTGGTTGATCGATCAACTTGGCACATTCAGCCTGTCCATTAATGGTTTGAGTCACGACCGGTTCAGCAGGAACCGTCCGAGATTGGAACTGTGTATGGCTCATTTAAGATTTTAACTTCTCTACATTGATCCTTCACAGTTTATGTTTGGTTTCAATACTTCCTATACTGTATCTCTACTACACTGCATACAGTATTACAATTACTTATTGCTCCCCCCTCCCGCAAAAAGATTTAAAAGTTAAAAGTGCCACGTACAATTAGCACTTTTTCCTGGGCAAAACTCCCCCAAAAAATTCAACAATAATCTTACATTTTAGGCAAAGCAAGTCACATAGTCACAAAATAATATATCTTACTATGCATATCAGATCTGGCCCAAAGTTCACTTCAAATGACAAGCATATGTGCAGCTATTCACAGTGGATGATCATATTGCACTGCATGGCACTGAGACCATGAATTATAATTCAGAGAGATAATTGAAAACACGCATGCCATGCATAGAAGTAGTTCTCCACTAACACAAGTCATGACATTACTTCATATATTCTTAATTACAATAGGTGTAAATAAATGTGAAAAAAGATGATAATGCAGCACATTATACAATATACAGTACATGCTTTTTTCGTATATATTTAGGGTATTTAAAGTGGGCAAGATATGCATTAAAAAAATGATTACTGAAAACTTGTCTTAGATGCTTTAACAGTGCAGTATACATAAAACACAATCACTGAGTTATTATACTATTTAAAACTATGGGCTTATAGAGTTTAATTTAAAAATAAGGTATATTTACAGCTCTGTACGATGGTCATTTAAAGAAAAACTATCTCTATTAATCATCAAGTTGTAACTTGAGTAGGATTAGCTATATATCTATGGGTACCTATAGAATGGAGTCATGCATGGGAATGAAGGGGGAACATAATGAAAATCACTGCATTGCCGATGAGTGAATAGAACTTAATGAAATGTAACTCGTGACAGTTTAATTAAGTTCTAACAAATGAAATTTAAAAAAAAAACGCTATGCACTGCAATCAGTTCATCTGCATGATTTCCTCCCAGCGCACACTAGTGGAACCAAGCTCCAATTGCTGTAGCCTGCCTAGGGGTATTGTTTTTGTCCTCTTTTGAGAATGGTGTCCAGAAAAAACCCATGCATTTACTAGATGTAGCCATAAAGAATAATGCAAGATTGTTCCCAGCTTGGTGCATGTGCCTGGGATAGCCAGTACTACCCATGTTGACAAACAGCTCATGTGCAACTATTTCACAGAGCATCAGAGATACCAAGGAAGACATATTTCTGGGCACAACGCAGACCACAACATTGGAAATTCATTTTGTCTGCACCAAGGGTTTTTTACAGCACTAATGCCCCGTACACACGGTCGGACTTTGTTTGGACATTCCGACAACAAAATCCTAAGATTTTTTCCGACGGATGTTGGCTCAAACTTGTCTTGCATACACACGGTCACACAAAGTTGTCGGAAAATCCGATCGTTCTAAACGCGGTGACGTAAAACACGTACGTCGGGACTATAAACGAGGCAGTGGCCAATAGCTTTCATCTCTTTATTTATTCTGAGCATGCGTGGCACTTTGTGCGTCGGATTTGTGTACACACGATCGGAATTTCCGACAACGGATTTTGTTGTCGGAAAATTTTATATCCTGCTCTCAAACTTTGTGTGTCGGAAAATCCGATGGAAAATGTGTGATGGAGCCTACACACGGTCGGAATTTCCGACAACAAGGTCCTATCACACATTTTCCGTTGGAAAATCCGACCGTGTGTATGAGGCATAAGAAATTTGAGGAGGATGGAGGGAGATGCAAGATATGGAATTATGTTAATAAAGCTTATTCTTTAGAGAAGTCTACCAAACGTGTGAAATTGCAAATTTCCTATTTTTTTTTAAATTAGAAAATATTAAATGTTCCATATGAAGCTAACATTTGCTGCCATATACAGGCAAGAGGTGGAGATCTAGAGTCTGATGACTGGAAGTCAGAGCAGTTCTTCACTTCTGCTATAAAGAAAATGCAGTTTGATATTCTGCTGTTTGTCGCTATTCAGAATACACACAGATAAATGAGTCACAGTAGGTTACCCCCCCCCAATTTCATCTTTACTTCATTTAGCTTTTTATAAAGTGTTAATTAGAGGGAGCCAGTAAACAAGTTATGCTCACATTGCCATGGAACATGTAGGAAATGGAGTTTGGAAAGTTAAAGACCCTAACTTTCCTAGAGAGTCAGGAGTCAGAGCTGCTAATTTGCAGATTTGTTCTACCAAAACAAATAAGTAAATCAATAAAAAAAAAAAAGCATACACAAATGTATTGTTTATTTCTATTAATTGCAGGCTATATACATACCATTTTTTGGAGCAGAGCTCTTCAAATTTCGTACTAAGGAATTAAGCCATATGATTGACAAACGCTTTCCATGAAAGGAATGCAATTAAAAAGAATGTTGTCTTTGAAAAATGATATTTTTGTGGTGTTCAGTAGGGAGCCAGGGAAAGAGAATTAGTGTCATACAAGCGTTTCCTCCACCCTTAGCCTTGGAGGAAACACCTGCTCCACACGCTGTGATATCATATAGAAAGGAGGAGATAAAGGAAGCTGCATATTTCCCTGCTTTAAAGGGGAATTCTGCTTTGAACTATACACATTTCCAGAGAGTTTATTTGTGATGTCCGTGGTTTTAAAGACAATGGAATATCATTATCTGAAAATGTAAAAGAATGCCCAGTAACTTTGCAAATAGCATGGTAACCCTGTCAACCAGATTTGAAACCACTTCTATATAGTAAATAATAGCATACATCATCAATCAATGACTAATATTCACTCTTTAGAGAGTTTTGCAGAGTTACAGAATTGAGCTTTAGGACCCTAAACAAGCTTTATGTTTCCACTTTAAAAAGTTGGGATAGTATAATGACCAGGAAATTGTTAGCAATGTACAACCTTTCTGGTACTCTAAATGCTATGTGAAGGAAACTCTGGGTGGCACACTGGAATGTCTACGACTATCTACCCCACCTGAATAAAGTAATAGGACCTAGACTGCAGAATTACCTAGTTCTGTTTATGTATTGAAGGTTTATTCCATTGTACTACTGATATTGTGAGGTATTTCTTCCATGGTACTGTATGTACCTCTCGAGATATAGGGGTTGATTTACTAAAACTGGAGAGTGCAAAATCTGGTGCAGCTCTGCATATAAATCAGCTTCCAGGTTTTTGTTGTCAAAGCATAATTAAACAAGCTGAAGTTAGAATCTTCCATTAGCTAACATGCACAGCTGGAGCAGATTTTGCACTGTTTAGTAAATCAACCCCATAATGTTCAAATGTCCTCCATTGTAACACAATACACAGGAATATTATTTTCTCTTGCTATGTAATGTGAAAAGACAATAATATATTTGTTAAAAAGAATATAGTTGGGATGAACACTGAAGCCTATTTTAGAAAAACCTTTTGCAGAGTAAATGAGCAGTTCTCTAGTTGGAACCAATCAACATAAATGCACTTGTCTAAAGTCAACTTCCAAATGTTCTTTCATTTTTCTACACTTTATCGCATTTTTGCTCAGTTACTTGTTATTCCATATTATCTCAATACTATCAAGTGTTGCATAATGGTCAATTCCTGGGAACTCAGTGGGGACCAACAGATTGATGTATATATGTTAAGTTCACATCATAATGTTTCAGAGCCAAAGCAACATGTTAAAAACATGTGTTAGAAGTGTATATTCTCTGCTGTATTTATGAATATCTGGACATTTTTAAAAGATGCTGTCATAACTAAAACAAAACTATAACTCACACTTTCCAGAGACTCCATCATTAATCATCACCATGAGTGTTTTGGGAAATACAGTATACAGTATGTATTGGAAAACTGGACAATACTTTTTAGTAGAATTAAGCACAATGCGTGATCCTGCCTCAAAACATTCCACCAACTTTTCACTCTCCTATTATTTGTTCATATGAAAAATGTAAACAGAAATTCACTAATTGTGTAACTCCATTCCAGCTTTTGTATAAATAGTTTTGTTATATCAAGCCTTTGGGGCGACGAAAATAGTAAATTATTTACTTGTGTCTGAGAAAATGAGTTGAATTGTATCTATGTTTAGAGTAAGAGGGAAGACACTACATTTATCAAGAAAGTTAAATGATGCAACACACAATAACACCACAACTCTACAGACATGCAAATTGCAACAATTTGGACACCAAGAGTCGGATCAAATAGAAGATGCATGAGTTACTGACATGATTGGGGAAATATTTATTCAGGCTGTGTATACCCATCTTGAGTAGAATAGAGGTACACTGTCATTCCTATAATTATGGAATGGAGAATATTTTCACATCTTATTTTTGTAAACATGCTTGTCTCTACCTTCTGTATATAACACTGGCTCCAGAAGTACAATTTGTTTTGCTGCAGCATCATCATCACATTAGATTTCCAAGTGCTCACTCACAAAATGTTTATTTCTAGAGATATAAGGAATATCAATGGTTTAGCCTATTTCTCCAAGGTCTACACAAACAGCATGTTGGGTGTGGATATCATGAGAGCCCAACAAACTTCATAAAGTCTGTCATCTGTCTATGACAGTGTAGGAACAGACTTTTTTCATGACTTGCTAGTTGCTACCAATGAGTTGAAATAAGTTGCCTACTTATTAAATCCAGCATAAAACATTTAAATCTCTTGAGTTACAAAAACGGAATAGTATCATCAGAAACCTAAGTTTGTTTTTGTTTTTTTAAAAGAACTGCTTATTGAAATTTAGGAAACACATAGACACAACAACAGCATATAACTCAAGCCTCAAACAAAACCCTCCCAGGGGCTGTGAAATAAATAATTTGATAACCAAATTTACAGTCAGGAAACAGTTGTCTCCAAAAGGTAAGAGTGACCCCATTACAATGTCAACCCGTAACTCAGACCAAATACATCAGCAGGGTCTTATACGCAATAGGTGAGGTAGCTGTGGCAGGTTCAACCAGCCATTTCAACCAAACTTTGTCACATTTCTTGAGACAACCTCTATTAATATGTGTCCTTATACAAAGGCAAGCTGGAGCTCACCAATTGCTTCCAAACAGATAAGGTCTATATTTTCACTCTGACATTCATGGTTATATATAACTTATGTGGCCCAACTGCTGCTTACATACTTGTGCACTCCACAGCTGCCCAGACCACTCTTACATAAAAGTCTAGAGCCTACAGATAAAAAAACAACTTGTTTTAACCTGTTCACTCCTTGGATGTACCAAACATGTCCAAAAGAGCTAAACTGTTAAAACATATCTAAATTTAAAAGCAAACATGTATTATATTGCTTCCCTGTCATTTGATGTGAATTTTCTTTTATCAGGCTTTTAAATAACAAACTTTCTGTCCCTAGAAAGCTATATTCATGTCTCCACTGTATATATGGAGGGAGCAATGGTTTTTACACAGCCTGGGACTTTAAACATATCTGCCTTTGTTCATCTCAATTACAGTTAGTGATGAGATTAGTAGTTTACAAAGATAAGATTTTTAGCTTTCAAAGAATAAACGACTTGCTATATAAATGTGGGAATTTAAAATAAATGCCAAATAGGAAGAGAACAAAGCTTAAAAGAGAAGTATGGCTAAAGTTTTTTTGGCCATACTTCCCCTGGGGGTCTCAGGAGTGCACTTACCTGTGCCTGGTGTAACCCAGAATCAGCCTAAAGCCCACTGTCAGCTGGCATCACAGAGCTGGTCTAGGCTCTGGAAGGATCATGACAATAATGTTGGGACCCACTCAGATATCTGACCGGCAGCTGGCTCAGCCACTCAGTGTGCCGCTGAGGGCCTAAGTCAGCAACTCCCATCCCCTCCACAGCCCAGCACCCCAGTGAGAGCAGGAGAGGTAGAAAAGAGTGCCGGTGACTGACAGTCACTGAAGATTAAGAACTGAGCGATCAGCAGTCTAAAAGTGGGCTTAGAGTGAGCAGAGGACAGCTGCAGCATCAGTCTGAGCATCAGATCGACTACCACTGTTACGTATTAAAATGGTATTTTGGTTTAAGGTCATATTGTCTATCCTAAAACTAAAGTTTAATCTGCTTACATTTTGCCTTCCCTGGTTCCCTTAAACCCATCATGATTCTAATGAAATTTTTCAATAAAACACATCTGTTTTCTTTACATAACCTATTTTAGATCCAATGATGTCATCACTGGGTCTCTGCACGTCTCATCCACTGCAAACTAGTGGGAGTGGCCATTAGGGTGCAGTTCATAGCATCCTAAAAACATCCTTAGCCCTTAGCCCTTGGCTGGGGTTATGCAAATATCAAGATGTTTTGATGGGTGGATGTCACTCTGGTACATGTAGATCACCCTGGGTACCGCCCACATGTGCTGCTGAGCCTTGATGATTGAAATAGATGAAATTTAATGAATGAAAGGGGTTGACCAGGAAGAGTTAAGCTGTGGATGAAAGACAGAAGATGCTGGATGTCCTCCAGTCAGGAAACAAGGCAGGCTCTATCTGACTTGCATTAGCTTCTAATACACATTGTGAGAAGCTTACAGTGTGCAGTGAAATGAGAACAAAGCTGGCCATACATTATATAATTTTCTTATTCAATTTCCTTTAGATTTACCTTCAACTATATAGTTTAAGGGCCAAATTGAAAGTGTTTAGGTTTGAATTCATGTCATAAATCGAAGGAAAAATTGTACAAGAAAATTGTATAACGTATGGCCAGCCTAAGCAATTTTAGTACAGGAGAGGAGCCTGTACAGAAGGATGAAGTTCAGCTCCAACCCTTTTTTTTGCCAGGGACCCATTTTAAAACTGAACATATGTTCTTTCTTCCCAGATGTATTTTTGAGCTAGGGCCTCATACCACCCTCTGCCATGTCCACAGGCCCCCTTTTATCTCAGTGTGTTAGTACATATTATTATTATTTGTTATGTTCCACTTGCATATTACTTATTGTTAAAACATGTGGGAAGAAAGCTTTTAATCTCAGATGATAAAAATTTGTATCAGCTGCATTAGAAGACAAATGTTGAAATCTGTTAGCCAAATGTTTGCAGTCTTCTATGGGTTATTTGCATTATGGACTTGTTTTGAAATCAAAATATTATAGACCACAAAAAATTATCTAAAGAGAACCATGCATTTTTTTTTAATTTGTCAATGTAATCCTTAATTTTCCACAGCAAACAAATATGCAACATTTAACATTTATTTATGGATAGATCTATCGCTACATCTACCCAATTAATCTCAAACCACAGCACTACCCGCTAGAAGATTGCATATTCCGTGTGTGTGTGTTTCTTTCCTCCCACACTCCAAAGACATGCTGGTAGGTAAATTGGCTTTAGTATGTGTATGTATGAGTGTGAGTTAGGGACCTTAGAATGTAAGCTCCTTGAGGACAGGGACTGATGTAAATTGTACAATATATATTTAAAGCGCTGCATAAATTAACAGTGCTATATAAGTACCTGTAATAATAGTACTTTCTTATTCATCTTTTCTCTAAAGTCTCATTATACTTTAAACAGCCAAAGTCTAGGAGGAGGGTGATTGCCAGCATTACGAATGACATGACCATCCTTCCAGGAAGAATGCAAGACTATCTTCTGAACAATGGCAAAAGGAATTACAATATGCATTAAAAACATAACAGTCAATTGAGTTTAGCTTACTAATAGAGTAGAGGCTGCCGTAAAGCCAATAGCTGTACAAGAGAAATCCTTAAATTCCGCCATCCATGCTAAACAACGTGGATGAACATATCCCCCCTTCCAGCTTTGTGTTCTGACAGTCGACATCTGCGGTTGTCAGACTACCGAAAAGTGACTGCAGATGACTGACTACTGTCACTGTTTGTCTGCCTTTCTTCCACGCAGCTCTTTCCATTTTTCATTCGCAGTTTGTTGAACTGGGTTTTGTAAGCAGAGCTTTAGCAAGGTAAATGTTTACTTTAAATCGAAAGATAGTAATTAAGGTTAACCTGAGTTAGCTGGTTTCTCTAATCTCTGCAGCAGAAGCATAGATAAAGAGGGTCAAGGGGGTCCAAACCCGGCCCCAGAGTCCCCATCAATGTCACAGCAGCTAGGCTAGAGTAGCCTTTCAGCTGCCATGCACCAGCATGTCTTCTCCATGCTGCTAGTAGGCAGGGTGGCCTAGTAGGGACAATGATTACAGATCTTCCTACAATAAAATACATGTGTTTCCAGCCTGCTCGAATTGTAAAATAACAACCCATTGGCTGAGAAGGCAGCAGGGGGTGGAGCCACTGCCTCCTCAGTCAATGGGTACACAAAGTGCGCTGTCCATCAATCCAACTAAATCTTCATCTTGTGGGCTTCCTGTCTTAGCGGGATGAAGCCGCTCTGATGTGAGGAGAAGTCCGCACACAAGATCCAGAACTGCATGCAGCAAGTGAAGTTTCTGCAGTGATTGAGGTGAGAGAACAGAAAGTGTTCTGTCCCAGCAGAAATAATGGAAAAAAAAAGGGAGCTGCCTGTGCCCCCCTTTAATAACACTCTTTGTAATACCACCCATATTCTTGTCCTTTTAACGTGGTGACAGTAACCAGGCACCTGTTCAGCATAGGTGTTAGCTTAAGCCTGGTACACCCTATGAGTTTTGTCAGCTCCAGTTGGAGCCACTGTACTAATTATTTGATGTTAGTACAGCAATTTCCCCCACTAAGCTGTTGTGTTCTGACATGGGGACACCCCCAATGCCAGAACACTCTGATCAGCATTCTCTGCCATTGGCTGAGACAGACCGACACACACACACACAAGCCAACTATCGGCTCTTTTTTTTTTTTTTAACCGGCTGTTGTCTCCAGACATTCAGCCCATGTGTACCAGTCTTTACTGTCACCATGTTAAAAAGACAGGAGTGTGGGTGGTATTACAATGAGTGTTAGTAGGCTGGACAGCTGCCCTCCAGTAACCACCTTTTGGCCTCATTCACACTAGGCACTACATGTGAATCGCACAGAAACGCTGTGCGGCTCCTGTGCGCTTCACATGCAGTTCTGGGGTGCAAGTAGCTAGTCTTTCCTGGGGCGCAAAATAGTCTAGTACTGGCCATGTGCGAGGGACATTAAAAATAAAACAGAATTTTTGCTGGGTCAAGAGTCCCTATTACTTTAGTAAATCATCCCCAAAGTTTTTACAAAGTTTACACAGCTGAGTGTCAGAAGCCAGAAGCAGATTATGCTATTAATATGGCCAAGACTGGTTAATTTAAGTGAACATAGCTTTACACAGTGAGTGTCATAAGAAGATTATGTTAACATTATGTTGTCCCTTTTTCTCAAAATTATGCTGTAAAATGACACTAAACGATATCCTTTAGTTCCAAAAATAATCCATACACATACATACACTACTTAATGGCCCTCTAATTTATTTTACAGGATATTGTTTCTTACTGTGTTTTTCTGCCTCCAAATCCTAAGTCCATCTCAGGACTGAGGGTCCCTCTCTTTCCATGAAGAATGAATGTAACCACTCTCTAACAGGAAATCAGATCATAGGAGCAAAAACAAAGTAATTCGGAGATTTGGAGAAGGGTGCAAGCAATAGAAAGTATTTTTTAAAGTTAAGAATAAATACTTAATTTGATTTTTTTAGTTTAGAGTCACTTAGTAGAACAAAACTCCTGCATCCTCACCAAAAAAGTTAGCATTTTGTTCATTAAAAAATCTGACATCACTAAGAAATGTCAGCTACTATTTTCTTAAAGCCAAGTACTACTAATCTGTTAATGAATCCAAGTGATACAGAATGCAGTTTATTAACATATACATTGTAACATAGATTGAGGGAGAGCCAAAGGCACCACATCCCTTAATTGTACCAACCAGTGCTGAGACAAAGTTATCACTAGATGACTCAGTTGGCTGTAGCCCAGGGCAAACATGCCAAATTTCACTCCCCCCCCCCCCCCCCCAAGATGTATGAGCATTAGTTGTCAGCAACCCCCCCCCCCCCCCCCGAAGAAAAAAAAAAAACAGCACCAATCTGCGTACCTACCCCTAAGCATGAATTCCCCCTTCTCCCAATACAAATCTGCCCCCCTGCTGAAATCCCCTGCCCAGCATGAAGCTTTGCCTCCCCAACCCCCCCCAGCTCAAATCCTCTCTTTCCCCATATGCCCCCAGCACAGATCCACCCCCTGAAACAAATTCCCCCCTCCCAGTACAAATCCTCTACCACTCAAATTTCCTCTCTGAGCACAAATCCTCTCTCTCCACTCCAAATACCCCCCCCAGCACAAGTTGTCCCCAATCCCCCATCCTAGCACAAATCCATCCTAAATTTCCCCTCCTAGCACAATTACCCCCAATCATCCCTGCTAGCACAACCCCCCCCCATCATGTTACCTTTCCTAGCACAAACCCCCTAATATTCCAACTCCTAGCACAAATCTCCTTCTCTATCCCCCCCCCCCAATACAAATCTGCTCAAATCACCACTCCTAGCACACCTCCCCAAATTTTCCTTCCTAGAACAATTCTTATCCCCTGCTGCCCCCCAAATTCCCCCTTCCAACAGTAATCCCCTCCCCTCAACCTCCTTGTGGTGCTCCCCCACCTCACATGAAACTACAGTGCCCAGGACAGCGGCCCCTCATGCCCACCTCTTGTCCCGGCCCTGGTAACAACGTATCAGAAATATAAGAGTAATGGGACTTTAAGGCTTCATTCACATGGCTGTAAAATTATGCATATACAGGTGTTTTTTAATTATGGGTCTGAACGCAGCTGCATTGTTTTCAATTGAGCCATTCACACAGGTGCGTACACATGAGCTGCTTTCAGATCCGTAACACAGAGTACAAAAATCTGCTTAAGAGCATGCACTTTACATGTTACACGTGTATAAACACATGTATATGCATTTGTAAGCACGTAAAGTAAGTCTAAACAAAGGGGAAAAATTAATTATCATTATGTACGAATATGTGTCTTTACGCATTTAAACACATCTATATGCAAGTATTTTACTGATCATTGCGCAGGAACTTTTCTCCTAGAAAACACATATAATAACATTGTAATAACATTACATTTAACGTTATTACATAACAGTAACATTTTTAAGTCCACATATTTATTAGTCCAAAAAAGTTCTCAAAAAACTTGCATCAGTGTTTTAAAACTAACAAAAGTTTTCACACTTCAGCACAATCAGATTACATAGAAGGCCTTATATGCGGGTATCTTCATTTTTAAGTAGAGAATGACTTTGAGAAGTTATTTCAACATGATTCACCCAGGGGGCTTCACCAGGAAGAATACTACTACAAGAAAGGACTGCATATGTGAAAAAAATACTGTTAGAAATATACTGTTAGAAATCAACAATTTTAAAAAAGTCTGATTCCTCCTATATTGAATTGTTTTGTAACTGTGCTGTCTGCCCACATGTTGTAAAGCGCTGCACAGCTGGTGGTTGTGCGAGACCAGCAATCTTGCCAGGGGCATTTTATTGTTTACTATGTTTATCTTTTAGTGATCCTTTTTATCTACTGTCCTTGATTTGTCCTATAATATGTAAAATAAAGAAAAATCACTGTTAAACTATTTGAGGCCTGTAGACACCTATCCTAGGTTGTCAACAAGCCCAGTTTTGAGGTCTTGGAAACTTGTCATTAAAAAAAAAAAACACACACATGCAAAACATCTGCAGAAGGGCTCTCGGCCAATATTCAATGTACATATCAATGAGTCTAAACATGTTTTTATGTTACTGAATAACAAACTATAACCCATCCTTACCAAAAGCTTAATTTTCCCACACATGTGTTATGCCGTTAGTGTGTAGCCAAACTATTTTTGTCTTTACAGATAATTAAAGTAACGTATGTCTTTGTATTTATCTGTGTTCCATTCAGATTTAGATGTTTTTAGCTATTAAGTATATAACATACCAAATAAGAATCACAGATCCCTATGGAAAATTCATTATTCATGTTGAACATTAGATGAACCTTGACTGGATACAAAGGAAGCAAATATTGCAATGCAATCCAAAGCAGACCCCACCTCTAGTATTTACAACATGGAAGTTGGATGGGTGGAGTAGCTGTTGCTATGGGGTTATGGCAGTTCCTCAGCCTGGGAGCCTCCAAACCTGAGACACTCTTTATGCATGTGGTGGCCTCCAGCTCTTAAAGCCTAAGTTTAGACATTTTATTTTTTTTAAATCTGCACAAAGGATGGTACTTGCATTCAGTGAGAAGAGTCTCTTGAGCTGTTGGTTGCTGTTTTACAAAGTATTGCCCATACCCCTATTACTGGCAGCACTGTCCCAGGGCCAGGAGAGGCGGTGGCGGCCGGCCTGACACCCTCCCAATGGGTGGCACCCGGGGGGACCGTCCGATCTTTGCCCCCCCCGTTGGTAAAAAAACATATATCGGCATATACCACGCAGGCACGGTTTACCCTCTATTTTCAGGGTAAAAAAGTGTGTGTTATACGCAGATAAATATGGTACATACTCTTTTTAACCAAGTCTATATATCCATCTTCCTCTGTATTTTTATGACATATTCGGATTAAAAACCTAATTCTATGGCCATTTCCATAGGCTTGGGTATTTCATCTTACTGCATTGTACAGTTTACAAAAAGCTTGCTGACAGGAGGCAAGAGCTCAGGGTGGATCTCACTGGTGTGTTGTTGGTCCTTCTTTATCAAATCACATGCTGTGGTGGGGTCCTTGACCAAGCTCTATCGCTTTTCTTAATATGTGTCTGTTGTACCATGTACCTGCATGAAAAAGTATCTTTTTTTTGCATTGCTTCATAGTTACATAAATACATATATAGTTGCATAGTTAGTCTGGTTGAAAAAAGACACAGGTCCATCTAGCTTAGCCAATAAAAAGGAAACAAAAACAACCGAAAACAAAAAATACAGTCCCATACATACTATCCTATACCCACAGTTGATCCAGAGGAAGGCAAATAAAAACAAAAAAAGCAAAGCATGAACCAATTAGCTACAGCAGGGGAAAAAATCTTTCCTGATCCCCGAGAGGCAATTGGATATCCCCTGGATCAATTTTACCTATAAATGCTAGTATCAAATTATATTATGTACATTTAGGAAATAATCCAGGCCTTTTTAAAAACAATCTACTGAGCTGGCCTGAACCAGCTCTTGAGGGAATCTATTCCACATTTTCACAGCTCTTACTGTGAAGAAACCTTTCCGTATTTGGAGATTAAATCTCTTTTCCTCCAGACATAAAGATTGCCCCCTTGTCCTCTGTGATGACCTTAAAGTGAATAACTCAACATCAGGTTCACTACATGGACCACTTATGTATTTATACATGTTGATCATACCCCACCTAATCTCCTCTTCTCAAGAGAGAATAAATTCAGTTCCTCCAATCTTTCCTCATAGCTGAACTCCTCCATGCCTCTTATCAGTTTGGTTGCCCTTCTCTGCACTTTCTCCAGTTCCCTGATATCCTTTTTGTGACCTGGTGCCCAAAACTGAACTGCATATTCCTGTATATTTCCTTTGTGTGAAATTCCTGGTGATCCTGCCATTCCCTCTGCTCTCCTATTTCAAACTGATCACATTAGGAATGGAAGCACATCCATCTTAGAGCAGTCAATTTTCTATTTTGCATTCTACTTGGTGAGCAGCCCACCTGTACTTTTATGGTCATGCTTGTGCTGACATGCTGCCCTTCACAGCTAATCATTGGGAAGATCAGTGCACTGCTGTTTCTCTGCCTCGTGCTGACATGGCCCCTGCAGCCTCCACCCCCAGTTTTCTAAGTTTTCTAAGGAAGCAGGGAACAGAGGGCATGTGATATATGGGATATATTGGATATATATAAAATACACACACATTTTGCTTTGCATGTCTAGTTGAAACTGAATGTTTTGTTTCACAAGGCAAAGGTTTACCTATAGTTTATATTTATAAGTAATAAAACCAGAGATTACAGTTCCAAGAAAAAAGGAAGGTTTGTTTTTCCATGTTAAAGTAAATTGGACCATGCTTTATAAGGGGTTTTGCCTTCCTCAGGATCAACTGTGTATATAGGGTTCTGTATATGGAGGTTTCCCAATATTAGTTGAACTTAATAAACTTTTTGCAACCTGACTATGTTACTATATTTTTATTCTTGTCATACTAAGCAATGTTTACTATATCATATAATTTTACATGAGGTAAGTAATAGGCATAGGCTTTTTTTTCAAAATTCTTTTCAGGCAAATTAAAAAAAGTTATAGGTTTGTTCTGAATTCAACGTGCATCATAGATGGAGACCGGTGAGTATCATAAATCCAATCTGGGCTTGTATAACAATGATATACCCAACACCTTGGGGCGGATTTACTATTGAGGTAAAGCTCTGTTGACTTGTATTGTCAGATTGCATGCAGGCAAACATGTCGTTTTTTTTTTTTTTATTTCTGTGTAATCTTTGCCAAGTAAATTTTCACCACATTTACTAAGCAAAATAAGCAAAAGGGAAATCCCTTTGAAAAGTGAAAAATCCCATGCAAAGTGAACGGCTCACTTATCTATAGTAAATCAACCCTTTTGGGTCTTAGTACTGTAGTAAATAAGTACTTGGGGCAGCAGATTAAAGCATTAGCAGTGCTCCATTCGTGTACAGGACTTCATTTATTTCCAACAAATGGCCAGTGCTTCTCCAAGTGCAATTTTAAAATCACCTTGCATTCTTTTCACTCTGTCCTTGAGTTAATAGAGTCTGTATGCATACTGTCTTAGTATGCTACTGTAATGCCTCGTACACACGTTCCGAATATCGTACGACCGATCGTATGACCGTTCTCGCTTAATAGTCACAAGTAGGAATTGAATAGCTAAATAAAGTCACAAAAATTCTCGTACGACAGACAAAAAAATTGGAAGTGATGTCATGTGTTGTAATGTATTTGTCTTGTATTTTTGGACGACAACTATACTGACTAAACAAAAATCGTATGATCTGGAATCGTAAGAGGAAAATGTTCGTGTATGTCCAATCGAATAATATCAAATGAACGGTCGTGATCAGCTTTCGAAAGTAGTGTACAGACGATCCTCAGACAACTGTTTTCGTACAATATTCGGATCGTGTGTACGGGCCATAATGCCAAGTACTGCCTGTAAACACTTTTAAATGATCTCAAGTCAAGTTCCTGAAGACTTGGAATGAAAATTCTAAATGTGTGTAAAATCACAGTTCCCTGCACCTACCATAGAGTACAACAGCCAGGCTATTTACTGTATAAATTGTAAGCACTCTCTTATTTGTATCTGTCAAAAACCCTTATAAAAAATCTCAAAACACCAAAATACATTAAAAAATGCCAAGGCAAGTTGCTGTGGCTCAGCTGTTTGTATGGGAGTCGTGTTTTAGGCAAGCTGCTGTTGAAACATGTAGAAAAAGAATTTGTCTTTGATATATATATATTATACAGTATATATACAGGGAGGCAGGTAGGAATTAAAGTTAGTTTGTAGTTATCTCATTCCCTGAATTAACAATGTATGATCAAAATATACAAAGGCTTAAAAAAAGAGACCAGGCCCAAAATGCTTCTATAACTTTGTGCTTACTGCAAGCCCCTGGGTTATCTTTATAATTGATCCTTGCCTACATAGAAAGCTCCTTAAACCCTGGGCCCAAGCCACTCAAATTGTGGCCAAGTACCACCTTGCCAAATGCTAAGCTCCGCTGCTTTGCATTCTAATGTCAGTTTTAGAACTAGCAATAACGACACAGACATTTGACAGCTCAATAACAGGGAGGGAGGGTAGAGGGCTTAATCATGACTTGGGTAACAAAGGGATCGATTTGACTAACCCAAGAACACACAGGTACTGCAAAGTACCTGCACTTAACCACCATTTTTAACATAGCTAATACATTTTAAACAAAGCCAGGTCTTAGAAAAAGAGAAAAAGAAACAAAATCATATCCTTAAAAGTTGAGGTAAGCCAAGAATAGAAAACATTCTTTATCTTTCTCACTCTACAAACTAATGTGCACTAAAGGCATCTGTACTGAGTGCAAGTTAGTAATATTTCCTCCACTATTATATACCCTGTTTCCTCCTATGTATAGACATGTATATAGTGTGCACAAAGTCTTTGTGCATAGATCGTGCTGTACATATAAAAGCCATGACGACTGAAATACATAAAAGAAGTTATGTAGATGGACATAACACACTGGGCAAACACACAACTGTTAAAGAGCAAAAATAGTATTGTCTACCAGGGATGAGCATAGTAATTTCCTCCAAGTATTTCACCTTTCTTATACTTTCATGGAAATTAACTTCATATGTTCACAGTCAAATTGCTTTGGTGAAAAAATTTGCTTGGAAAAAACCCCTCAAAAACTGAAGTTTAGGTAATTTGGCCATTTTTACATGGTTACATTTGTCCAACTTAGACCAACGTAAGTATGTATGCCATGCCTGAGGGATTCCCGTGGAAGCTGGAATTCACCGAAGTAATGATTGCTAATAGCTTTCAGGATCCATGCCAACCGCATGAATGCAATGTGTTTCTGATTGGACAAGGTAAAAATCATAACCCCCCCCGCAAAAAAAACACTTTGCAATCATCAAAAGATGCTAAGTACATCCCGAATGGCGGCCATGCTGTGCAAGCAACCTTCAGTTTTCACAATGCAGCAGGGTAGCTGCCCAGCACGGAACCCAGAGGCTAGTGGTGATCACTGTAGTAGCAGTGCTTTACTACAGTGGTTTCCATTTATAATGGGGATCCCATAGGGATCATCTATACTTACATTGGTCCAAGCTGAACCATAGTACCTATGTAAAAGTTGCAATGTATAAACTTCAGTCCTGTTGACATGAATGTATCTTTCCAAACTGACCATATCATTTAGGATAATTTGAGTGAAGTGAAAACTTTCAGTTTCATTTACAGATTAAATTTTAAATATGCTTTAAAGGACAGGACAAGTTATTACTCCAGTAAAGTTTTTATTTATTTCAGTGACCTCAAAAGAGGAGATATCTTCTCACTCCCTGGTACCTTGTCAATATTAGAAAATATTTTGGCTTTAACATAGCATTTTTGCAAACATCAATTGTTTATAGACTCTCAGCAGATTTTACATTTAGTAGTAGGTGCACTGAAATGTATCTAAATTATCTATGGTAAGGTAAAATGGACTTACTCAGAAGTCAGAATATTGCATTTTATTCCCTTTTTGTGTACATGTCAGGCTTCACATAAATAAAGAATACCGGAAAGCTGAACCTGAATCACCTTGGCCCTATTAGTAAAAGGTTATAAGTTTTACAGCCCTTGCACTCAAGAAGACATTACAATGTGGAAAACTGAATTTTTGAATTTATTGCCAGGTGATTTCATGAGAACTGGAAAATATCACTGACAACATCAGAGAACCATTTAAAACTAACATAGTAAAAGTGCAGAAAAAAAAAGCTGCAAAGGCTTACAGACAATATTTTAGCCATTCCCATCATTCATATTGCTCATTCTAATATTAACCCTTTAAAAACATTCTTGCGTTCAGATTTGTAGTTTAAAGCAACTCTACACTATTGTACAAACAAGTCTTTTGAGCAGGTCAAATGTAATGTAAAATTAACTGATTACCAGCTGGATGGCTCCCATAGAGTTCTGCAAACGCAAATATTAAAAGCCCATGTAATTTTATTAATACCATGTCAAAAGTACATTTCAATCTTTTTAAATGTACATCTTAAAAAAATAGCTGGTGATCCTGCCAGAAAGGTCCATGTTCAGACACTTTCTTTTATATGGTGACAACTCTCTACAAGAAGTGCTTCTGTATTGTCACCAAGCTACAGTCACCCCTGTTTAAGACTATAAATGGCTGTGCCGATGCACATTATTTAGGCTCGGTCCACCAATGTCACTATCGGGAAGCCAATGCATAGCAATGATGTGCAGTCAAAGCAGGAGTGAGTAAAGCCTGGTACACACTAATGCCGTGTACACACGGGCGGACTTTTCGGCATCAAAGGTCCGATGGTCTTTCTGACGGACTTCGCTACACACAATCACACCAAAGTCCGACGGATTCGTATGTGATGACGTACAACCAGAGTAAAATAAGGAAGTTGATAGCCAGTAGCCAATAGCTGCCCTAGAGTTGGTTTTCGTCTGTCGGACTAGCATACAGACGAGCAGATTTTTCTACCTGACTCGAGCCTGTCGGAAACATGTTCCAAATCTAGTCCGTCTGATTTTTGACTGAAAGTGCTCTCAGCCATTAACTGAGAGTGCTAATCGGGAGCTGGTCGGCTGCTGGTTTTCCAGCATGCTCGTCAGACAGAAGCCGGGCAAACGGCCGGCTTCTGTCGGACTGGCTGACACACACATGGGCAGAATGTCTGACGGCTTTTATTGAACATTCAACCAGTGTGTATGTGGCTTAAATGTAGACATGAGGTGGCTGAAAAGGAGCTTGAGGAGATCAGCAGCAATGAGATGCAAAAAGGTTGAAAAAAGATAAAAACAGTATTTTCTAATAGAACATTAAATGGCAATTGTTTATAACACACAGGTCTCTAGCAAACTAAATGGCATCTAGGTAGGGTTTACTGTAACTAATGTCTTAACTATACTATTGTAGTAGTCTGTAAACTGTGCACTTTAAACACTGTACACTACACTACTACTACTGTACCCTGAACATTGTAAATCCAGTAAACTTTATATATTATTGCAGAAACATTGTATACAGTAATGTTGATCACTCAATTTCCTAACTCAGCAGTAAGTATTCTTCCCCAGTAGCAATGCACACCTGAGTGACTCAGCAGTATGCATCTGTCTTCAGAACCAAAGACATTGGGAGCATTTCAATAAAGCATTTGGAAAAAAAATTCTGGAGTTAGAAAGTGCTTTGAAAAATTAATGAAAGCCACATGACAGTTTTCTTGCTATTTTTGATGCGTGCGTCAAATTTAGGTAGTTCTTACGGCAACACTTTTACATTCTTACACTATGGCTGCAAACAAATCATTAAAACATACGTCCATATTGGTGATAAGAAAAGTGGAGAAAAATAAGACCTCTTCCACGTTGGATTAAACACACATGTCTCATTGGTAATTATTGTGTGGCACAAGAAACTGTGTCTGGGACAATTTTGCAACAAAATCAAATACACCTTACCAGCTGTTACAGTACATGATTTTGATGCAAGGTTCGCCATTTGTTGTATGAATGGGAGACAGTACAGTGAGTGTCTACCACATTGTTTATGAATCCCAGGGATTATTTGTTGACTGTGTTATATCATGGCAAGCTCACTTTAAGGAGAAAATTAAGGTACTTCTTGTAACCTTTATTGCATTCAAACCACAATTGTTCATGCACATAGAGGTTCAAATTTCTAAAATGCCTTGATCTGAAATGCAAACAGTTCAGATTTACAGGACTCCATTTGTGGACATAATAAACTCACACAAATATATTGTACTTTTTAAAATTTTTGGATTTTGTTTTACATTTTTTGAGGGATGAAGGTTGAAACCTCTGACAGATTTTTATTGCTGTTATCTCATTAAAAGAATTGACTCTACTAGTTCTGGTGACCGATGTCATTATAACTAAAAAGGAGATCCAACATTTGAAGTTCTAACCAGAGTATGAAAAAAAGGAAATAATTCAATGCAGACACTTGTCTAGGAGTAGATATTAAAATTTATATAGAAATGATCAAAATATGGAACAAAAACGAGATGGGTATATGAGATACCTTATTTTCATTAAATGCACCTTTTATTAGCATTTATTTAAAAAAAAACTTTTAGGATCAAAGCAAGATGAACTAGAAGCATCAAAGTTTTAATATTAGACTGTAAGCTTGCAGGAGCAGGGCCCCCTAACCCTCTTGTATTGCATTGTATTGTTGCTGTATTGTCTCCCTTTATATTGCAAAGCGCTGTTCAAACTGTTGGCACTATAGAACTCGTGTATAATAGTAATATTCATATCCACACAAGCCACAACGCAGGGCTATAATGACTTCATGTGAAGTGGGTAGATGCACACTGTGACAGACCTAGCCGGGAAAGAGACTTTTGGAGGGGACTGTATGCTAGCCTCTTGCCGATCGATCGGGGGCACTTGCATTTGGGGGAATGGTGCTCTTTGTGAGCTGTATGCCTGGGGACCCTTGAGGTGGTATTATTGTGGATTCGGGTCCTGGTCCCCCAGGTTACACAGACTCTGGGGACACTGGATTTGACATATTGGAATAGTGGCTGATTCATAATGCTGGGACAGATACGGTTAGGAGATGCTGATGTAAATTCCAGCACCTGTCTGTCTGTTGTCTGTTAAAATGTGTATTGTAAATAAGTCTATAGTATGGGATCTAAGCGTCATTAGATCCCCATTGTTGTTTGTGTTAATTAACTCTGCTATTGTGTGAAGAAGAGTCTATGTTGATTGTGATAATGTTGATTGGATTTTCTGAACTACAAGACGGCCAGTCTGGCCTAAAAATCATGTCTGAGTCATCTAGGCTGTCTAAAGGGATTAGTTAATTAGCTCATGTTAATTAGGTTAATTAGGTTACAGCTGTATTGTTAGAGTAATATGAGCAGGAGGTCTGCACCTCCACTTTTTAGTGTATAAAAGCCTGTATTTTGCAATAAAGTGAGATTCCTGTTTGAACTTACATACAGCCTGCCTGGTGTTTGTTCTGAGCTATCGCAATTGGGTTAGAACGGCACATAGCCGTAGTTCTAATCCCGGAACATTGGATGACCGAACAATCAGATGTTGCGATCTGCAGTCTGATTCTATAGCTGCAGAGGAGTGTCGGGAGAGTGGAACCGAGCGAGCAAAGGGCTCGTTACATTGGTTGGCAGCGGTGGGATTTGCTCTCCAGTTACTGGGACACTCCAAACCAGCCTGCAGGAGAGCCACACTGAAAGACTTACTTGAGAGCCGTGGAGGGAATAGTGGGATTGTGCTTCCTTGCCGTGAACACATCCAAACCATCACCTGGATCCAAGGTAGCAGGATAGCAGGAGAGGAGAGATACCAGCCACCATGGATGAGGAATTCAGAAGGAGGTTGCGAGAGAAGGAGATACAGCACAGAGGACCAGTATCAGAACAGGTCCTGCTAGGATGGTTTGATTCTATCCACTGTGAACTCTGGAAGGAAGCGCTAGCCCGTGAGCAGCGACACCAGGGAAAAGTTCTCCCCTCCATCCATGTGAGGTACTGGTCGCAGTATGAAGTGCGAATGCTGTTTTTGGGGGAACAGCCGAACCAGGAGTGGACAGCCGAGATAAGCAGGCTGATCTGGGCAGAAATGCAGTTGGACGAGAGCTACAGAGCCCTCCAGTGGTATGTAGCCCAAGTGTGCCCATGGACAGCGCATGACAGCCCCACGGAAGGCTTTGACTACGATGGCCTGGGATTGTTATTCTGGAGGCTGTCCAGGGACCCTGACTTTGGAAGTGATCGGGAGTGGCGTTTGGAGGAAATAATGGAGCACAGAGATCGGAGACTGAATGTCTCAGAAGTGCACTGGGCACTGGAAGATATGGAGTTTCTGGCCGTTCAGGAATGGGAGTTGGAGATCGCCTACAAACAGCTGTTAGACTCTGCTCAGCAGCAGGGTGGTGCTCCCTTTGCCTGGGACTATCATGAAATACCAGTTGACAACTCTGAAATCCTGGCTGAAGAGTTGACAATGTGGCAGAGTAACGGTGTGCTTTGCCAACCTGCCCCCGCAGCTATGGAGGCGGAGGTCTTATGGCGGATGCAGCAAGTGCTGACTGACCTTGATGAACCTGTTTCTGCATTGGATGATCTTGGATGGAGGAATGTGCCTGTCCAGCAGAATGCCAGAGAATCGGCAGTGGTAAATCTGAAGATTGCCATCCCCAAACCTGAAGTGCTGACAACAGGGCAGAGCTCTGCTAACCTCTGCCCAGCACTGATAGCATCTTCTGGGTTCCACGGAGAGGAGATGGTGAACCTTTATCCCCAGACACCAGTTGCAGAGACAGGGGATTTGATAGACTTTTCTGCTGAGGAAGAACAACCTGGTGAGCCTCCAGCAGAAGAGAAGCTGTTATTAGGGCCAAACATCACTATGCTCTGCCCAGCACCAACAGAAGTATCTGTGAAGTTACAAGGAACTTCCCCAGCTGAAGCGCTGGCAACCGGACAGAGGGTCCAAGATCTCTACCCTACACCTGCGGCGGTTCCGGAGGCTCAGGGTGAGAAGGAGGTGGTCACTTCCCAGCAGCAGATCAGGATACAGGGGGAGAAGGGAGAGGAGGTGTTTGTCGTCCCTCCCCAACAGTTAGCCGGAGCAGATGGTGTGGGGTTTCCAGCAGAAGGGCTGGCAACAGGGCCGAGTACTGCTGGACTCTGCCCTCAACTAACAGAGGATGGATGTCCTGTGAAGGTGGATGGGACTTCAGTCTCCACCTGTATACCACAGGGATGCTGGGCAGTCGGCCCAGATCCCCAACAGCATGACGGAGTGAGGCCAGACACCATGTCTTCTCTCCAGCGGCAGAAAGGACTCCAGGGAGAAGGGCCAGTCCTGGCCTCTCCCCAGCAGCAGATATGTTCTCTGAGAGAGGCAGAGGTTGGCTGGGTGAGTAATGCTTTGTTTGGAACAATTTGTTTGGGGTACTGTGTGGGTACAGGCATTAGAGGACTGTAACTACTGACTAACTTCGGAGTCAACCCGTCTGGGGTCTCCTCCTGTGTTAGTCTCCTGCCGAAAGGGGAGAAATGTGACAGACCTAGCCGGGAGAGAGACTTTTGGAGGGGACTGTATGCTAGCTTCTTGCCGATCGATCAGGGGCCCTTGCATTTGGGGGAACGGTGCTCTTTGTGAGCTGTATGCCTGGGGACCTTTGAGGTGGTATTACTGTGGATTCGGGTCCTGGTCCCCCAGGTTACACAGACTCTGGGGACACTGAATTTGCCATATTGGAATAGTGGCTGATTCATAATGCTGGGACAGATACTGTTAGGAGATGCTGATGTAAATTCCAGCACCTGCCTGTTGTCTGTTAAAATGTGTATTGTAAATAAGTCTATAGTATGGGATCTAAGAGTCACTAGATCCCCATTGTTGTTTGTGTTAATTAACTCTGCTATTGTGTGAAGAAGAGTCTATGTTGATTGTAATAATGTTGATTGGATTTTCTGAACTACAAGACGGCCAGTCTGGCCTAAAAGTCATGTCTGAGTCATCTAGGCTGTCTAAAGGGATTAGTTAATTAGCTCATGTTAATTAGGTTAATTAGGTTACAGCTGTATTGTTAGAGTAATATGAGCAGGAGGTCTGCACCTCCACTTTTTAGTGTATAAAAGCCTGTATTTTGCAATAAAGTGAGATTCCTGTTTGAACTTACATACAGCCTGCCTGGTGTTTGTTCTGAGCTATCGCAATTGGGTTAGAACGGCACATAGCCGTAGTTCTAATCCCGGAACATTGGATGACCGAACAATCAGATGTTGCGATCTGCAGTCTGATTCTATAGCTGCAGAGGAGTGTCGGGAGAGTGGAACCGAGCGAGCAAAGGGCTCGTTACATTGGTTGGCAGCGGTGGGATTTGCTCTCCAGTTACTGGGACACTCCAAACCAGCCTGCAGGAGAGCCACACTGAAAGACTTACTTGAGAGCCGTGGAGGGAATAGTGGGATTGTGCTTCCTTGCCGTGAACACATCCAAACCATCACCTGGATCCAAGGTAGCAGGATAGCAGGAGAGGAGAGATACCAGCCACCATGGATGAGGAATTCAGAAGGAGGTTGCGAGAGAAGGAGATACAGCACAGAGGACCAGTATCAGAACAGGTCCTGCTAGGATGGTTTGATTCTATCCACTGTGAACTCTGGAAGGAAGCGCTAGCCCGTGAGCAGCGACACCAGGGAAAAGTTCTCCCCTCCATCCATGTGAGGTACTGGTCGCAGTATGAAGTGCGAATGCTGTTTTTGGGGGAACAGCCGAACCAGGAGTGGACAGCCGAGATAAGCAGGCTGATCTGGGCAGAAATGCAGTTGGACGAGAGCTACAGAGCCCTCCAGTGGTATGTAGCCCAAGTGTGCCCATGGACAGCGCATGACAGCCCCACGGAAGGCTTTGACTACGATGGCCTGGGATTGTTATTCTGGAGGCTGTCCAGGGACCCTGACTTTGGAAGTGATCGGGAGTGGCGTTTGGAGGAAATAATGGAGCACAGAGATCGGAGACTGAATGTCTCAGAAGTGCACTGGGCACTGGAAGATATGGAGTTTCTGGCCGTTCAGGAATGGGAGTTGGAGATCGCCTACAAACAGCTGTTAGACTCTGCTCAGCAGCAGGGTGGTGCTCCCTTTGCCTGGGACTATCATGAAATACCAGTTGACAACTCTGAAATCCTGGCTGAAGAGTTGACAATGTGGCAGAGTAACGGTGTGCTTTGCCAACCTGCCCCCGCAGCTATGGAGGCGGAGGTCTTATGGCGGATGCAGCAAGTGCTGACTGACCTTGATGAACCTGTTTCTGCATTGGATGATCTTGGATGGAGGAATGTGCCTGTCCAGCAGAATGCCAGAGAATCGGCAGTGGTAAATCTGAAGATTGCCATCCCCAAACCTGAAGTGCTGACAACAGGGCAGAGCTCTGCTAACCTCTGCCCAGCACTGATAGCATCTTCTGGGTTCCACGGAGAGGAGATGGTGAACCTTTATCCCCAGACACCAGTTGCAGAGACAGGGGATTTGATAGACTTTTCTGCTGAGGAAGAACAACCTGGTGAGCCTCCAGCAGAAGAGAAGCTGTTATTAGGGCCAAACATCACTATGCTCTGCCCAGCACCAACAGAAGTATCTGTGAAGTTACAAGGAACTTCCCCAGCTGAAGCGCTGGCAACCGGACAGAGGGTCCAAGATCTCTACCCTACACCTGCGGCGGTTCCGGAGGCTCAGGGTGAGAAGGAGGTGGTCACTTCCCAGCAGCAGATCAGGATACAGGGGGAGAAGGGAGAGGAGGTGTTTGTCGTCCCTCCCCAACAGTTAGCCGGAGCAGATGGTGTGGGGTTTCCAGCAGAAGGGCTGGCAACAGGGCCGAGTACTGCTGGACTCTGCCCTCAACTAACAGAGGATGGATGTCCTGTGAAGGTGGATGGGACTTCAGTCTCCACCTGTATACCACAGGGATGCTGGGCAGTCGGCCCAGATCCCCAACAGCATGACGGAGTGAGGCCAGACACCATGTCTTCTCTCCAGCGGCAGAAAGGACTCCAGGGAGAAGGGCCAGTCCTGGCCTCTCCCCAGCAGCAGATATGTTCTCTGAGAGAGGCAGAGGTTGGCTGGGTGAGTAATGCTTTGTTTGGAACAATTTGTTTGGGGTACTGTGTGGGTACAGGCATTAGAGGACTGTAACTACTGACTAACTTCGGAGTCAACCCGTCTGGGGTCTCCTCCTGTGTTAGTCTCCTGCCGAAAGGGGAGAAATGTGACAGACCTAGCCGGGAGAGAGACTTTTGGAGGGGACTGTATGCTAGCTTCTTGCCGATCGATCAGGGGCCCTTGCATTTGGGGGAACGGTGCTCTTTGTGAGCTGTATGCCTGGGGACCTTTGAGGTGGTATTACTGTGGATTCGGGTCCTGGTCCCCCAGGTTACACAGACTCTGGGGACACTGAATTTGCCATATTGGAATAGTGGCTGATTCATAATGCTGGGACAGATACTGTTAGGAGATGCTGATGTAAATTCCAGCACCTGCCTGTTGTCTGTTAAAATGTGTATTGTAAATAAGTCTATAGTATGGGATCTAAGAGTCACTAGATCCCCATTGTTGTTTGTGTTAATTAACTCTGCTATTGTGTGAAGAAGAGTCTATGTTGATTGTAATAATGTTGATTGGATTTTCTGAACTACAAGACGGCCAGTCTGGCCTAAAAGTCATGTCTGAGTCATCTAGGCTGTCTAAAGGGATTAGTTAATTAGCTCATGTTAATTAGGTTAATTAGGTTACAGCTGTATTGTTAGAGTAATATGAGCAGGAGGTCTGCACCTCCACCTTTTAGTGTATAAAAGCCTGTATTTTGCAATAAAGTGAGATTCCTGTTTGAACTTACATACAGCCTGCCTGGTGTTTGTTCTGAGCTATCACAATTGGACTAGAACGGCACAGAGCTGTAGTTCTAATCCCGGAGCATTGGATGACCGAGCAATCAGATGTTGCGATCTGCAGTCTGATTCAATAGCTTCACACACATTAAGATAATGTTGATCAGACAACCATACTCATGTGACCTGTGTTCAAATCAGCTTATAAATGTTCTTTGACAGGAAAAAGATATCTCTTTGTTAAGGTCATAAAACTTGAGTTATGTTTTTTATATTACAGTTCATAAATAGTCTTCCAAACCCAAGAGTGCCTACTTTCAAATGGTCTGTTCTTTCCTCAGTGCACATGGATTTATAGAATATATATGTTATCTAATAGATCTTTTTGCATATAAAACCTAATACTTTGTTTTAAAGTTTATTTCCTACTTATAAGGGCATATTTATAAAGCAGTAAATGTGACTTTTTAACATTCACTGTTGGCGAATTAATCACTTAAAACACACACACAAAGAAATTCGGCCTGCAATGAAAGTTAGTTGAATGTCAGGTTTGCTGCTTTATAAATATACCCCTTAGGGCCCTTTCACACAGGATGTCTGATCAGGTCTGCTTGTCAGTTTTTCAAGCGAACCTGATCGGACCTTGCAGTCTCCCCTATGGAGCGGCGGATGTCAGTGGACACATGGGTCCGATCCGATCTGATCCTGTCCACAAATCCAGACGATTGGTGGACCTATTTTCCATTCGTCTTTCAGATAGGATAGGATAAAAACATACAGGCAGTCTGTATTTACCTGATTTCCCCATAGAGGGGAGCGAGACTGTGTCCTTGTCCACTCTGCAAAGTGGATTCATTTCGGTGGAAGTGCCTGTGTGAAAAGGGCCTTAGTGAGTTGAGAAGCTTGTTACATAGCTGTAGTACACACACACACTCCAAAAAAATGTATTATAGAGATATACAGAGCACTTGGTGCTATTTATAAAGTACACGTAGTTTCTGTGTATAAAAGATGCACATAGATACAGTAACTGTAAAGGGCACTATATGATCATGGTTCATAAGAGAGCACACAGATCTGTAGAAGAGGTAGGCTGTAGAATCCATAGTATATATGTGATTGGTAGTTCATCTCTCTACTGTTCTACCGGGCTCCATCCAACTGTACTCTCCCAAAATAAATGTTTGGAGCTTAAAGTGTTTGTTAAGTCTAATTTCAAAATCACTGCCAGCCCCTCTATTAGAGCCTGGCCACTATGCAAGTCATTTCTAAAAACGAGTGTTGTAAATACCTATTTAGAGCTATCTTCAGGCCGGTCATGCGACTTGCGCTCGCTTTACAGCTCCGATACATGGCTTCTGCGGGAGATCTCCCTATGACGTCAGCTGGGGAGATCAAGTGGCCTCCAGCAGAAGCAATGTGTCAGAGCTGTAAAGTGGCCGCAAGTCCCGTGACCGGCCTGAAGATAGTTCCAAATAGGTATTTAGAACGCTCGTTTTTAGAAATGACTTACATAGTGTGGTATGCCCGGCTCTAATAGAGGGGCTGGCAGTGACCATTGTAGGTTATTTATTTTTAATAATAGCAGCGGGGGGGCAGGGCAGAGACAGAGACACAGAGAGGGAGCTGACAGGCAAGGAGGAGCGGATGAGGGGGAGAAAGGAGAGCAGAGAGAACAGCTGCTTATGACGGAGGAACGCACTCTGACCACAGTGGTCAGGGCTCAGCAGCCCTGATTTTCATGGTCAGTACAGAGAAGGGATACAGGAAGTACCAGGTTCAGGGAGTTTTTTTTACAGTTTAGAGGGGGCAGATTACAAAGCACAAGCACAGTGCTGTTTAATCTGCTGTAAGGGACCAGGATATCATTTTTTGGGAGGGGGGTTAACAAACACTTTAAACCGTCTCTGTCTGTCTCCCTAGGCTGGCCATAGATGGGTAGAATTTCGAACAAAAATTCTTGGGAAAAGAAGGTTTTAAGAAAGTTAAGTCATTTTTCTAACCATTAGTGGGTCAAATTGACATTCGTTTTCTACCACAGTGTACTAATTTCTAGCAGTGTATGTGGTTTTTCTTTGGTAAAGTCTTTCATTCCAAAATTAAATCTTAAAAGCAAATAAAATCTTTTGTACAACAAATTAATGCTCAGAGAATTTTCATACAAATTTTCCTAAGACTTTTTTTTATTAATTTTCATTTAAAATTCTTCCCAGTTTTACAGTCCACCTATTCACAGCTGAGAAAGATCATCTGGTGAGTGCACACTCCTGTCAATAGTGCAGTGACTGATGTAGAAAAACAGGGAGGGTTACACTGGCAAGGATGGGCAACCTGTGTCTCCCTGCAGCATTTTGTCATGAAATAAAGATTCCTTCATTTGCCATGAACACCTAGAGTAAAGATATGAAAAGAGACTTGAGAGAGACAGTGTTCCTAAGCTATTGTCACAATTTTGGTCACTGTTGTCATTCTTATTCTCACTGTTATTGCTATTGCCACATATTGTCACAGTTGCACTTTTGTTGCCACAACCGCCCATTCGTTGCTCACATATTGTTACAGTTGTCCATTTATTGCACATGTATGGTCATGATTGCACATTTGTTGCCTGCTTTTTGTCACAATTGCCTATTTGTTGCCAGTGAATTGTCACAATTGCCTGTGCCTTGCCAATGCATTGTCACAATTGCTCGTTTGTTGCCCAATGTATTATAACTATACATTTTTTGTAGTCCAGGTATTGACAGACATGCCCTACAGTATTTTTTTGCCTTCATATCATGTTGGCGCTGTTTAGAGGACTATACTAATATTTAATCCCTTGCAGATTTTTTTTCTATTAAACCACAGAACTTTTAGCCTCATATTCTGTCATGGCAAACAATGTGCACCACCATTTAACATTGGTTCAGTTTTATCCCTGACCCTCACCACACCCCAATCTCAGTCTTACCAACTTTAGAAATTTCCCAGGTATCCTGATATATGATCATTTCTGTTCTCACTTTACTCTCTCCTCCTGACAGCATGTTCCCACATAGGACAAACATATTGCCACACGGCCTGAGGCTGGTCCTCCCTCTCCCAGCCTGTTTGATGCTGTTCCGTGAATGATATCAAGACAAAGTTAGGCGCTTACTTTTAAAATATGCATAACTTGTTAACTGGGGTTTTTATGTCTGCCTAAAGCTCAGCTTTAAGCTCAATGTCTTTTGAAGTGTCAATACAATGCCTACCTGTAAAAAGCATAAAATAACAAAAGCAAAATCATAGTCTACCCATAAACTAATTATTTTAATGTTAAATAAAACTAAATGACATTAATATGGAATTGGTTATTGTATGATGATGACTTAGGACATGTCATTCTAAAATATTATTAACAACAGATGAAAGAAGTTGAAAAAGAAAACGTTTGGATACATTCAGAAGGAGGTGACGATGTGTAGATATAATATTCTTTCTATACATGTTAGGGGTATATATTAGTGGCATAAATTACTTGAGTTGTCTCCGTCCTTTGAGTATGGCATTTTTTTATGGCACAAAGAAAATATTAATGGGTTTTGCACATTGATTTGCTTTGACTATTAGGCTATAAAACTAGGCTTTCCCTCAAAGACTTTACCTGCCAGTAATGTTAGAAGCTGGTATCACTTAACATTTCAGGAATGGACTGCTCCTGATTCTAGATTTAACTGAAAGAATATAAAGAAAAGAAGTAATGACTCTTAAAGCAGCATGGCACCTACTCACTTACACAGCAAAGTCAAAAGTAACGACTCTTCTATTTGTTGGCGGATAGAATCACAAAAATAATGGACCCTGCAAACAAGAGAGGTTCCCGCTCAAATTGTTAGATTTCTAGATGTGACCACCCAGCTACTCCAACCACCATATGTGAGCTATGAGTTTCTTGGCATTGTTCTGCTAGTGAAATACCAGCCTTTACATGTATTTGTGTAATAAGCAAATCTCTAACAATACATAAAAAATGATTAGAAAAGCATAACGCAAGATTAATTATATGATCATGCTGAATTTAAAGTACAATTAACTGAGTTTTAATGTAATTTTTTTCACATAAATATACAAGTATATAAAAACAGATTGATATTGAGATTGCTTTAAAATGTGGAAGTGTTAAAATATAGTAATATCCCTATTGATTAAGCTGTCTCTCCCACTCCATATTGGTGGTGTGAGAAAGAAGAGGGGTTTCTATTCCTACTCGTCCTTCCTATTACCTCCACACCCTTCACCCCTAATACCACTCATTATTTCAATAAAGGAAAACAAGAGGAAGAACGGTGGAGAAGTCCACTAGATGCAACCCTTAAAAAAGTTCACCAGTTAGAAGGATAGCTTAGCTGTAACAACAAATTAGGTTAATTTGTTTTTTATATATATATATATATATATAGCTAAAACACTGTCTTTATAATCATACACTCAGCTGTAAAACTATTGATGCTATCTATATAACCTTATTTCATGCATGTATGATCACTAACTGAATGTACACCCGGCTGCTATTTTCCTTTAGTAAAGAATATATTTAAAATATTGCCATATTCTGGCACATGATCTTTAAAGGGGAACTTCACCTTAAAGGGGAAGTTCCACTTTATGCCCCCCTCCCCCTCTGCTCTACCACATTTGGCAGATTCAAATTTTGTTGGGGGGAGACAGTAGCTAGTTTTGATAGAAGAAAAGAGGAAAGGTCCCTGGTGCAGCACATCCACGGAGTCCTATGTTGGTATGAGATAGACAACCTCAGCCCGGGATCCCGCCAGGCTACTCCCCAATGCGTTTAACTCCACCCCCATGACTAAGCCCGGGGGCAGAGTGAAACACGTTGGGGGTGTGGCTTGGCGGGAGCCCAGGCCAAGGTTGTCTCTCTCATTCCACCATAGGACTCTGTGGATGTGTGGCACCAGGGATCTTTTCTCTCGTCTAGTGACTACAGGAGCTGGGACAAGCTCCATCCCTTGCTGTTACTCCTGCAGTGGTTGCAGCATCACCCACACTACTCCCCATAGTGATCGAGCCAGAGCGGCACACTAAACAAGCCATGGGTCACCTAGTTTTGATAGGCAGCCACTCCCACTTCTGCTCAAACCGCCTAGACAGTTGGACCCCCCTCTCTTTGCATGCAACCCTTCGGGAAACTTCACAAGGCTGCAGGACCACTCACAAAGTGCAGCACAGCTCATGCATGAGCAATGGGAAGCTGCAAGGAGTCACAGCTGGCTTTCTACAGTAAACATGCAGCTGCCAGGAACCCGAAGACTTGTGAAGAACTGGCCCAGGTGAGGAAGGCACTGGATGTCTGGACAGGTAAGTGTCCTTTTATTAAAACTCAGCAGCTACAGTATTTTACTGACTTTGACTTTTTTTCTTCATAGGGTGAAGATCCTCTTTAAAAGCCAGCAAATGTAAAATAAAAGCTATTCCATGCAAAAGCACTATAAAGTTCATGGAATTTTCATTCATGTAAAAATAATATTAATATTAACCATAAAGGCCTTTTTTCAGTGGGCAGAGCTCAGTATCCCATTGGTCACATTCACTGCTGTATACTGAAGTGCAAAATTCCACTGTGCTTTTTAAACTACTCCATGGAGTAATAAAACGCAATAAAATCAATTCTGTATTTATTTAAATATAGTTTCATGTATTTTTAAAAGCAGATAGTTTAAAGCGGTAGTAAATAAAAAAAAAAAAAATGTTACATATTGCAGCTAACCAATCACTAAACGTGGTGGCTGCATTCATTTTCTCTTTTAGGTCTTTTCCGTCTGTTTTCACCTGTTGATCCAGCCAGTAACAATTCCTGCCTCAGAGTGCCTACACTCTGGATGAATGAGCAACAGAGACACCTTTGGGCAGCAGCATTCTTAATCTGGGGGTAAGGAAGTGTTAGATGTATTAGCAGATTTAGAAACACTACCAAATTTAAGTCAAATTCCAGCTAACACTTTTTAAACACTAAGGCCTCTTTCACACGAGGGATCCGTATGTCCGTTTTTCATCCTTCCGTTTTCGGATGAAAAACGGACATACATGTATCCCTATGGAGTGTTGGATGTCAGCGGTGACATGTCCGCTGACATCCGACCCGCTCCGATCCGAAAAGTGTAACGGAGGAAAATCCTACTTTTCCATCCGTTTTCGGATCGGATCGGGTGACGACGGACACTACGGTCCGTCATCATCCGATCCCCCATAGGGGAGAGCGGCGCTCTGACAGGTCCGCCGCTGCACAGTGTGCAGCGATGGACCTGTCATCTTTCTGCTCAGCGGGGATCGGCGGAGCGATCCCCGCTGAGCAAGCGGGTGTTCACGGGGCGGATCATCACTGATCCGCCCCGTGTGAAAGAGCCCTTACAGAGACAGTTTTTTTTCTTTTGTGATAAAGGTTTTACATTGTAAGCACCCCTCTCAGTGGAAAATGTTTTTTCTCAAGCCTCAAACTGTTCCATCTGCAGGACAGCAAAATTAATACAGACACCACATCTAGCAAGCTACAATAAAGTAAATGTCTTCTGGGTTTAATACCGATTTAAGGACTTGAAATTGCATTGATATCAAACTTTTGTGATCCATAGAGGTTTTGTTTTGCTTCAGTGCAGTAGTAAAAACTTAAAGGAGAAAAAGGGCCAAAGCTCTTTTGGCCCTGCTTCTCCTGTATGTCATAGTAGGGCACTTCGTTCTGCACTCCTGTGACCTAGATTCAGTCGACTGTGGCTAAAGTCCTCTGTTGGCTGACGTCACTCAGCTGGTCCAGACTCTGAAGAGAACGTTAATGTCGGTATCCATCCAGATGTCTAATCTGCAGCTGGCTCAGCCTCTCAATGCTCTGCACAGCAGAGAGAGACGGTGACTAACAGTCACCAGCTCTCTGCTCACTGAAGACCGAGAACTGAGTGATCAGCGGTCTTTGATCGCTCGGTTCTTGGTCTTAGAGGCGACGGGGGGACAGCTTCAGCATCGGATCCATGCTACGTCCACCTAGGTGAGTATGTAGGTGTGTTGTTTTTAAGCCCCATAATTCACCAAATTGGCTGTTCTGACTTCATAATGGGTGTGTAAATCTGCAGACTTACTGGAAAAATTAGATACCCTTTGGCATTTAAAACAGCTACTATTTATGAATGTCAATTGTTTATTTAGCTGTTTGCCAAAAGTTCAGTTTTGAATAAACCCATATGTATATTTGCTATGAAGTCTACCAAGTATTATTTTAGTCAAATGTACCAAATACCACAAATATTTTATCATTCAGGAGGTTTAAAAAATGTTTAGCCTTCTTGCACACTGCTGTCTGAAAAAAACACCGATCTAAATACAGCCCATTGTTTTTAATGTGCTTGTACACACACATGCAGATATACATGCACTGCATATTAAACAGTAAAAAAAACAAATACAGAAATCTGAGATGCTGGTCAGTATTTTTGCATGCAAATACACACAAATATACACAGATACACACACATATGACCATATTCCACAGTTCCTTCATTAAAAATAAAGCTAGAAGAATTTTTATGCTAGTGTCTGCATACTCAAAAATACATGCAAATACACGCAAGTGATATTTAGCCCATCTTCGTGGTTTTTCTGCCAGGAATGTATGAATGTCCATACATCAGTACAGTGTGCAAAAGGCCTTAATGGATTAGACTAAAAGATACATTAAATGTGAAGTTTTAACTGCACTTTGTCAAAAATATGTGTTAATATGTAACTCATCTTTATTCTGACACTGTAGTTGATATTGAACGATGAATGCTAGACTAAATGTCACCAGGGCTCTATGGTTTAACAAACCCTGACTTCTAAAAGGCATACATTACTGTATACTGTACTTTCCATTCTATGAGAAGCTGACAAACTGTTTTTGTGGGTGCTTCTCTGAATAAATCCACTTCAGCCCCGGAAGGATTTGCCCCCTTCCTGACTAGGCAATTTTTTTGTGATACGGCACTGCGTCTCTTTAATTAACAATTGCACGGTCGTGCGACACTGTACCCAAACAAAATAGATGTCCTTTTTCCCCCACAAATAGAGCTTTATTTTGGTGGTATTTGATCACCTCTGCGGTTTTTATTTTTTTCGCTATAAACAAAAAAAGAGCGACAATTTTGAAAAAAAAAACACAATATTTTGTACTTTTTGCTATAATAAATATAATAATAAAAAAAATAATTTCTTCATCAGTTTAGGCCGATATGTATTCTTCTACATATTTTTTGGTAAAAAAAATAAATAAATCGTAATAAGCTTATATTGATTGGTTTGCGCAAAAGTTATAGTGTCTACAAAATGGGGGATAGATTTATGTCATTTTATTATTTTTTTTTTTTTACTAGTAATGGCGGCGATCTGTGATTTTTATCTGAACTGCGACATTACGGCAGACGGATCAGAGACTTTTTTGGGACCATTGACATTTATACAGCGATCAGAGCTAAAAATAGCCACTGATTAGTGTATAAATGTCACTGGCAGGGAAGGGGTTAACACTAGGGGGCGATCAAGGGGTTAACTGTGTTCCCTATGTGTGTTTCTAACTGTGGGGGGATGGGACTGGCTGGGGGAGGAGGGAGATCGTTGTTCCCACTTGGTAGGAACACACGATCTGTCTCTACTCCTCTGACAGAACTGGGACTTGTTTACACACACAGATCCCCGCTCTCGTTCTGTCAGGAATGATCGCGGGTGCCCAGCGAACATCGCAAACATCGCCTGCTATAGCGTCTTAAAGAACCAACATATAGCCATGGGCGTCTGCAGGTAGGGGCAAGGGGTGCCAAGTGCCCCCCCCCGGCAGGGCTTTTACTACCTATAGGCAAGTGCGCACAATCAGTCGGGGGCACCGCGCTGCATGCCCCAGGGCCGGGAGTCACATACACAACATGGAGTGTTAGGGAGTGATGGTGTTTGCAGCCCCTGAGCTGAGGGGAGGCAGCGTGGCTAGAGGCAGAAAATACAAAGCTCTCCCGCAGCTTGCCTGTTACCTTTCACCTGCTGCCTGGACAGCGTCTGCTAATGCTCAGCCCAACCAGATCACTGATGATTTTTGTCCCCTCCTCCTCGGGTCGGACTGCTGGCTGTGTGTGCTCTGCCTGGACATGTGTGAGAGGTCCAGTGCTCCCTTCTAGATAGGGGCCCCAAGAACACCCACTGCATGGGGCCCAAGCCTCATCTGAGCTGCTTGGCATGTGCAGCTGTTGTTGGAGCCTTCCATCTGCCTTTTTTGGGATTAGTAAACCATTCTATTCTCCCTAATGTCATCTGAAGCTTGCAATATAGAAATTGATTGGAGGGGAGTTCTCCATACTAATGATTGTGTGTGTAATGTATCTGGGTGTATGGGGGTGTAATGTATCTGGGTGTATGGGGGTGTAAAGTATCAGGGTGTATGCTGGTGTAATGTATCTGTGTGTGTCAGGGATGTAATGTATTTGGGTGTATGGGGGCGTAATGTATCTGCGTGTATCAGGGTGTAATGTATCTGTGTGTAATCTATGTGTATGGGGTGTAATGTATCTGGGTGTATCTGTACTATGTCTGCAGTCTCTGACAGTGATAAAGACAGTCGAAAAGGGGCGGAGCATGGGTGACCTTAAAATGATGCCCCCCCGAAAAAAGTTCTGCGGACGCATATGCGTATAGCTACGGCGATTTGCGCAGCCGTACCAACCTGGTGCAGTATAACTGCGGCGACTGGTCTGCTAGCGGATAAATAATTAAGATCTGCAGTTGTCTGACCCCCTCCCCCCCTTCATTTAATGTTTTCATTGGATGTTTGGATGTGCTTTACTCTGTCCCTTACACATTTGCCAGAGCATCTGTAAACGCAGGTGCATTCTACTTTACAGAGTTATTCCAAGATATTAAAGCTGTACTCCAGACAATCAGCTAAATACAGACATAAAATACATATGTGGGAACTTTGTTACCTTCTAAATGGTTTGTAAATTTGCCTATATCCAGTAGTGAGATTTACACATCCTGAGCAGAAAGCAGAGCCTTACTCGTTAGAGCTTACAATCTAAGAGGGAGGGTCAGTTGATACCAAAGGTAATGAGATGAGCAGATGGAGAAAGTAAAAATTACATGATTTTTTTTTTTTACTTTCTGCTATAATACATATCCTCCAAAAAATAAAAATAAAAACACAAATGTATTCATCAGTTTAGGCCGATATGTATTCTTCTACATATTTTTGGTTAAAAAAAGAAACGCAATAGGCCTATATTGATTGGTTTGCGCAAAAGTTATGTCTACAAACTACGGGATAGGATTTGGGGACTTTTATTTATTTTTTATTGTTTTACTGGTAATGGCAGCGATCTGCGATTTTTAGCAGGACTGCGACATTGCGACGGACAAATATGACTCCAAATGACACTTTGGGGACTTTTTGGGGACCAGTGACATTATTACAATACTATTATTACTACTATTACTATTATTGAGCAATTCTATAAAAATGCACTGATCAATGTACAAATGACACTGGCAGGGAAGGGGTTAACATTAGGGGGCGATCAAGGGGTTAAGTGTGTTCCCTACTGTAGGGGGGTTAGGCTCACTGGGACATGACAGAGATCACTGTTCCCAATCACTGGGAACAGAAGATCTTTGACATGTCATTAGGCAGAACGGGGAATCGCCTTGTTTACAAAGACAGATCCCCATTCTGCCTCTGTACACCACGATAGCAGGTCGCCGGCAGACATCGAGTACAGGTACGTTGGTTCACACAGTAGAGCTGACCTGCCACAGTATATATGCGTGAGCTGGTCGGCAAGTGGTTAAAGAGAAGGGTTTTCAGGGATCGTCTAAAGATGAATAGATTAGGGGACAGTCAGACAGATTGGGGTAGAGAGTTCCAAAGGATAGAAGAAGATTTGGAGAAATGCAGCCTGGTCACCTCACCTGCATTTAGCCTCTAATTGGACAGTGAAAGAGCAGCAGAATACTGAAAAGTTCATCTGTCTGCTCTTTCCTTCTACTAGCATGTTCCTTATCAGCCTATATGGAATGCAGCACAGCTGATTGGCTCCCAATGCTGCCCCTCATTCTCCCAGTCTGGGTGGTACGCCAAAAGACACAACAGGAGGCTTTTGTCAAGTCAAATTCAAGTCTTAGGCCCCTTTCACACGAGGCGGCCTCCGTTTCTATGGAGCCAGCCTCGGTCCGCCGGCTCAGCGGGAGATCTGTCCGTTGATCTCCGCTGAGCCGGTGGATGACAGGTCCCTCTCTGCTCACTGAGCGGGGAGGGGCTTGTCAGGCGACGCTGCCGCCTATGGAGGGATCGGACGAAAACGGACAGCGTGTCCGTTTTCGTCAGATCTCACCCGATCCGATCCGCCAGCGACGGATCTGGACGTAGAGCCATACGTCTGCTTTTAGCGGATCGGACGGGGTCGGATGTCAGCGGACATGTCTCCGCTGACATCCGACGCTCCATAGGCTAACATGGATCGCCTGTTCAGGTCCGCCGTCAAAACTGACAGGCGGACCTGAACGGTCCGATCGTGTGAAAGGGGCCTTAGTTTTAAAACCTAATGCCCTCATCCTGGGGTATTTTATTGTATTGTATCGTTTATGTTTCCAAGTTAAAACCAGCTGGAAACAAATAAGCTTATGTTATGGCAAACAAACACAATTCTTCTTTTATAAAGAAAAAAAAAACCAAAAACACCAGTAGCATAATTATATCACATTGAAAGAAAAATTCTTCCAAAAATGCTTCAGCCAGAGTGATATTATATTAAATCCCACACTAAGAAGTGTAGGAAATGAATGAATAGCATAGCTTAAAAGGGAACCTGTCAAGACAGAAATATATGAACTGCTGTCGCTAACTTGTTTTTTGAGATGCATATTCTGGGGCAAATTCTTGATCAGCCAGTGATTTCAGAAATCTGGACATGGATTCTTCTGGGTAGATAACAATTAGTGAAGCAAAAATGAAGATGCTAGTCCCAATGCTTGCACCTTTAAAATCAATGTAATGGCAGCTGTCATATTTCTGTTCTGATAGGTTCCCTTTAATAAAATGTTCAGCTTGAATAACAGAAAATAGCTACAGACATCAATATGTTGGGGTGAAATTGGCTAAAAATGTTAAAGTGGGTCCTTGCCAATACAAACTTGTAATACCAGACTAAGTAATGTTAGACTGTGAACCCTCAGGGTTTTGTACTGCAATTGTGCCAAGGTTATTGGCAGCTGAAGTTGGATAGTAATGCCTTTACTACTCTGAATGCAACAGATTAAAAAGATATGAACAGCAAAAAGACAATAAAAGAAGACCGTACTAAATTTGGGCATGACCTGTGCATGCCTCCTATACTGCTAGGTCTAATAGCCAAGATTTGTGGCATTTAGCCTAATATATGGGTATGGGTGATGACACCCTGACTTGTTTTAGTGGTAATATTCTGGTGGTCAATCCCTAGGTTAAGGAACAATATTTGCAGGTCTTTCCCTGACTAGTGGTGGACCTTCCACCTCTGAAGTGGTGTTGTAAATTTTGTGTAATTGTAAATTTTGTGTGAATTTGTGTTATCATAATTTCTTAGTTGTAGCATAGGTGCTCTGGTAGTCATTACCTATCTTTAGTGGTGATCATTCCCTGACTGTAGCAGTGGTTAATTTTTGGTCTAGTAGTCATTAAGTGTTCTTGCATAGCAAGACCACTTACTGTTATCTCACATATATATTATCCTTATTATAGCCAAATTTACCACCCTAACTCCTCCCACAGCTTTTACACTACATAGACAGTAATATACCAAGACGTGCAGATTGTTCCCGATTGGTGTGCTATTACTTTGTGGAACGTTTCGCTGAATGGTTCACAAAATATCGTCGTTTTTAGAGCGAAATTGGTCCCATAGGAATGAATGGCAAAATGTTCAAAACTAGAGTGGGAGGTGACAAAAGCTGACAACTCCATGATCAGCCAAAACATTATGACCACCCCATTATCAGCCAAAACATTATGACCACAACACGATGAGCCAAAATATTATGACCACCCCCATGATCAGCCAAAATATTATGACCACCCCATGAAAAAAAAAAAAAAATTAAAAAAAAAAAATTTTTTGAAAAAAAAACATTTTTGAAAAAAAAAATCATTTTTGAAAAAAAACATTATGACCACAACATGATCAGCCAAGATATTATGACCACCCCACGATCAGCCAAAACATTATGACCACCCCATGAAAAAATAAATAAATACATTTTTGAAAAAAAAAAAAAAATTTTTGAAAAAAAAAATTGAGAAAAAAGATAATTTAAAAAAAGAAAACATTTTTGAAAAAAAAAAAATCATTTTGAAAAAAATGTTCAGCTCTTTCAGCTAATGATGAGACTTCTTCAACTTTTTTACTACTATTTATAATTTTTAAACACTTTTCACAGTTACTCCAGCCACTCCAACCACACAACAGTTACTCAAGCCACTCCACCCAGTTACTCCGCCCACTCCAGTTGTAGACAATCTGTAGGTGGAGGCAAGAACACTTCACACAATTTCCCCAGAAATTGTAGCTTTTCTAGTTTGTTATGTTTCTCACCATTCCTGTATCCAAAGTGGTAGTCACTACTCCTATGTTCAGTAGTACCCCTCTGATTTATATGCCATCTTTAACTTATTTTGAGCTGGAAATTCAATTTGCAGCAGGATTTTCACCAAATGTGAAACTATTCTAAGTGCTGTATTAACAGTTAATAGACAAATAAAATAATTCCTTTTAAATTCCTAAGAACTATTTTGGAACTTTTGAACATGTGAGATGATTACCATTGCAGCAACCACACAGGCAGTAATACAGTCTATAGCAGGGGTAGGCAACCTTGGAACTCCAGCTGTGGTGAAACTACAAATCCCATCATGCCTCTGCCTCTAGGAGTCATGCTTATGATTGTCAGGGTCTTGCAATGTCTCATGGGACTTATAGTTTTAAAACAGCTGGAGGGCCGAGGTTGCCTACCCCTGCTCTATAGACTAACTTGCATAGCTAAAGCTTCTAAAACACTGCTCTCTTGATTACCAATACACCAGGCTCCATCCTTCTATTTTACCATACCTTGAAGAATTTTTAAAAGACTGTTTTTTTGGTCTCATGAAGTCATTAGCCAGAGCTGCTAAGAGCATCCCAAATAATTCTTCACCATATTTGCTGCTCTATGATACTTTTTTGGAGCCGGGTTGGGACGCCTATTGACTTCAATGGATCATTTAAAATCTCAATTTCAGAATTTTTGCAAATTTCTAAAAAGTTTGCTTGGACCACAACTGATCAAACTTTTTAGATATTCACTCATCTCTATTCAGCAGTCATAGGAAAAGTAATTAAGGTGCTACACAAAATCTGTTTTCAGTAACATGTACAGGGAATCAAAAGTGTTGTGAAATCAAAACATCCTACATATTAGGTTTTTCTACTTTTTTCATTTACTTTTTTTCTAAATACTGTAGTTTACACAATAATTGAAGAGTAATGTCATATGTTAGCTAGCAGTCAAGGCAAATAAATATGCGCTACCATTCTAAAAATATAGACCTGAGCGTTCATTTTGCTGGTCCTGAATACACTTTGTAGAAGCACCCTGTAAGTAGTATCTAACTCCCATATTTATTTGGAAATGTATGTCTTAATTTTAATTTATATGTGATTAGTAATGTGTATGTTTAACACTGACAGAAATTGAAGAGACAACTTGTTTTACATTTTGGGTAAGGTGGAGAAGGATTAGAACTCCTGTCAGATTTAACTGCCACCTAAGACTTCATTGGAGAGATTCTATCACTTCCTGTCTGGTAAAAAGGTTATCCACAGGACAGGAAGTGAACAGAACTCTGTAACAGCAACACACACAGAAATTAAAGCTCTTTTTAACCACCTGCTAACCAGGTCTTTTCTGGAACTTATTTACAAATTTAAATTAGTATTTTTTGCTAGAAAATTACTTAGAACCCCCAAAAATTATATAATTCTTTTTAGCAGAGTATTTGCGCGGTGGTTTGTCTTTCAAACGCAATTTTTTTGTATAATGTGAAATATGATGTTACGCCATGTAAATAGATACCTAACATGTCATGCTTTAAACAAACGACAGTAGCTAAAAATCCCTACAGGCGACATTTAATTTTTTTTTTTTTTTTTTTTATAGGTTACCTGTTTAGAGTTACAGAGGAGGTCTAGTGCGAGAATTTTTGCTCTTGCTCTAATGATAGCAGCGATACCTTACATGTGTGGTTTAAACACTGTTTCCATATGCAGGCGCGACTTACGTATACGTTTACTTCTGCGCGCGAGCACGGAGGGATGGGGTGCTTTAAATTTTTTTTCTTGTTATTTATTTTACTTTTAATTTTAACACTGTCCCTTTATTTTAATTTTTTTAAATCACCTTTATTCCTATTGCAAGGAATGTAAACATCACTTGTAATAGAATTAAGCATGACAGGCCCTCTTTATTGAGAGATCTGGGGTCAAAAAGACCCCAGATCTCTCATTTACCTTTAACCACTTAAGCCCCGGACCATTTGGCTGGCCAAAGACCAGAGCGTTTTTTGCGATTTGGCACTGCGTCGCTTTAACTGACAATTGCGCGGTCCTGCGACGTGGTTCTCAAACAAAATTGATGTCCCGTTTTCCCCACAAATAGAGCTTTCTTTTGGTGGCATTTGATCACCTCTGCGGTTTTTATTTTTTGCGCTATAAACAAAAAAAAAGAGCGTCAATTTTGAAAAAACGCATTATTTTTTACTGCTGCTGCTGCCATAACAACGGTATTTAACGTCAAAGCAATGACGTATATATACTGTGGGTGGTCAGCATGTGAGTTATTGAGGGGAATGCTGTGAGTCCATCAGTGGCCTTGTCATATTATATGTCCTATACAGTATATCGTCATGGAATTTAATGTTAGAATTTCATTCTCTTTTACAGTAAAAGCAGAGATAAGTAGGGATGCATTTTGAAACCACTTTGGGTTCAAGGCAGTTTGCAAAGTTCAGAGTTAGGCAAAACTCCAAAAATTTGTATCTAAAACTATAATACACTACATAATCCTTGTCCCTGGTTAGATAAGTCCCTGAGAGCCCATAATCTGAAAAAAATGGACAAGCCAGCCCCGTTACTATAAAAGTCATCTCCCAAGCAGCCATATTGTCAGTGTGCACTGGAGCTAGTTATGAAAAGTTGACATATCTTTGTACGGAAAAATACTTTGCTATACTATGCTATACTGTAGATTGAGCTACATACCCTTATGTAATTCCCCCTTCTCCCCATCCTTCACAGTTCTAAAGACTTATGCCCTGTACACACGGTCGGACATTGATCGGACATTCCGACAACAAAATCCATGGATTTTTTCCGACGGATGTTGGCTTAACCACTTACCAACCGGCCCATAGCCGAATGACGGCTGCAGGGCGGTTGGATAACTCTGGGTGGACGTACTATGACGTCCTCCCAGAATTCCCCTCTCGCGCGCCCCCTGGGGCGCGCACCCGAACACATCCGTGACCGCCGGGTCCAGGGGACCCGGCGCATCACGGATCCCGGTAAATGGCCGCTGATCGCGGCCGTTTACCATGTGATCGAGCCATCAAATGACGGCGCGATCACATGTAAACAGACCGGCGTCATCTGATGACGCCGGTTCCTCTCCTCCCCTCCTGTGTACCGATCGGTACACTGTGAGCGGGGAGGGGGATGGATGGATGTCTGCAGCGCTGTGGGCTGTATGTGTAGTGCCCACAACGCTGCACAGTGACATCCATCCATCCATGCTCAGCCATCCCTACTACTAATGCTGTGCAATACTCTGCAATACCAGCACAATACTCTGCAATACCCCACAATACTCTGCAATACCCCACAATACTCTGCAATGCTGTGCAATACTCTGCAATACCCCACAATACTCTGCAATACCCCACAATACTCTGCAATGCTGTGCAATACTCTGCAATACCCCACAATACTCTGCAATACCCCACAATACTCTGCAATACCCCACAATACTCTGCAATACCCCCACAATACTCTGCAATACCCCCACAATACTCTGCAATACTCTGCAATACCCCCACAATACTCTGCAATACCCCCACAATACTCTGCAATACCCCCACAATACTCTGCAATACCCCCACAATACTCTGCAATACCCCCACAATACCCCCACAATACTCTGCAATACCCCCACAATACTCTGCAATACTCTGCAATACCCCCACAATACTCTGCAATGCTGTGCAATACTCTGCAATGCCCCCACAATACTCTGCAATGCTGTGCAATACTCTGCAATGCCCCCACAATACTCTGCAATGCCCCCGCCATACTCTGCAATGCCCCCCGCCATACTCTGCAATGCCCCCCGCCATACTCCACCATACCCCGCCATACTCCGCCATACCCCGCCATACTCCGCCATACCCCGCAATACTCCGCCATACCCCGCAATACTCCGCCATACTCCGCCATAACCCGCAATACTCCGCCATACCCCGCAATACTCCGCCATACTCTGCCATACCCCGCCATACTCCGCCATACCCCGCCATACTCCGCCATACCCCGCCATACCCCGCCATACCCCGCCATACTCCGCAATACCCTGCCATACCCTGCCATGCTGAGCCATGCTCAGCTGTACTCGCCCTCTGTATGTGGCCAAGCTGTGGAAGTCTCACACATGGGGTATCGCCGTACTCAGGAGGAGCAGGAGAATCTATTTTGGGGTGTCATTTTTGGTATGTACATGTTATGTGGTAGAAATATTGTATAAATGGACAACTTTGTGTTAAAAAAAAAAAAAGCGTTTTAACCACTTCCCGCCCGCCGGCCGTCATACAACGTCCTTGACTTTGTGCGGAGATATCTGAATGATGGTTGCAGCTACAGGCATCATTCAGATATCAGCTTTTTCAGCCGGCGATTCCCTACACCATGAGAATGATCATAGTAGCTGTTCCACTGCTTGATCGTTCTTACGGGAGGCGAGAGGGGACGTCCCCCCTTCCCGCCGCCTTGCGGTGCTTCTACCGACTCACCGCTACGATCGAAGCCAGGATCTTTTTTTTTTTTTTTTTTTTTTTTAATTTCAGGCTTCCCAGCCTAGAGGTGAGATGTGGGGTCTTATTGACCCCATATCTCACTGTAAAGAGGACCTGTCATGCCATATTCCTATTACAAGGATGTTTATATTCCTTGTAATAGGAATAAAAGTGGTCAAAAAATTTTTTTTTTTTGAAAAAAGCATCAAACTAAAATAAATAAAGTAAAATGAACAATAAAAAAAAAAAAAAAATTTTTTAAAGCGCCCCTGTCCCTGTGTGCTCGCATGCAGAAGCGAACGCATATGTAAGTCCGCCCACATATGAAAACGGTGTTCAAACCACACATGTGAGGTATCGCTGCGATCGGTAGAGCGAGAGCAATAATTTTGGCCCTAGACCTCCTCTGTAACTCAAAACATGTAACCAGTAAAAAATTTTAAAGCGTTGCCTATGGGGATTTTTGAGTAGCAAAGTTTGGCGCCATTCCACAAGCGCGTGCAATTTTGAAGGGTGACATGTTGGGTATCTATTTACTCGGCGTAACTTCATCTTTCACATTATGCAAAAACATTGGGCTAACTTTACTGTTTTGGTTTTTGTAAAGCACAAAACATTTTTTTTTCCAAAAAAAACGCGTTAAACAAATTGCTGCGCAAATACCGTGCGAGATAAAAAGTTGCAACGACCGCCATTGTATTCTCTAGGGTCTTTGCTAAAAAAACATATATAATGTTTTGGGGTTCTAAGTAATTTTCTAGCTAATAAATGATGATTTTTACATGTAGGAGAGAAATGTCAGAATTGGCCTGGGTGCTCCAGAACGCCTGAAGGTGCTCCCCCTGCATGTTGGGCCTCTGTATGTGGCCACGCTGTGTAAAAGTCTCACACATGTGGTATCGCCATACTCGGGAGTAATAGCAGAATGTATTTTGGGGTGTAATTTGTGGTATGCATATGCGGTCTGTGAGAAATACCCTGCTAATATGACAATTTTGTGGAAAAAAAAAAAAAGTAAAAAAAAAAACCTTGATTTTGCAAAGAATTGCGGGAAAAAATGACAACTTCAAAAAACTCACCATGCATCTTTCTAAATACCTTGGAATGTCTTCTTTCCAAAAAGGGGTCATTTGGGGGGTATTTGTACTTTTCTGGCATGTTAGGGTCTCAAGAAATTAGATAGGCCGTCAGTAATTCAGGTGTGATCAATTTTCAGATATGCGCACCATAGCTTTTGGACTCTATAACTTTCAAAAAGACCAAATAATATCCACCGATTTGGGTTATTTTTACCAAAGATATGTAGCGGTATAAATTTTGGCCAAAATATATGAAGAAAAATTACTAATTTGCAAAATATTATAACAGAAATGAAGAAAATGTATTTTTTTACAGATTTTTCGGTCTTTTTTCTTTTACGGCGCAAAAAATAAAGAACCCAGCAGTGATTAAATACCACCAAAAGAAAGCTCTATTTGTGTGAAAAAAAGGACAAAAATTTCATAAAGATACAGTGTTGCATGACTGAGTAATTGTCATTCAAAATGTGAGAGCACCAAAAGCTGAAAATTGGTCTGGTTAGGAAGGGGGTTTAAGTGCCCAGTTGTCAAGTGGTTAAACTTGTCTTGCATACACACGGTCACACAAAGTTGTCGGAAAATCCGATCGTTCTAAACGCGGTGACGTAAAATACATACGTCGGGACTATAAACAGGGCAGTAGCCAATAGCTTTCGGCTAATTTATTCTGAGCATGCGTGGCACTTTGTGCGTCGGATTTGTGTACACACGATCGGAATTTCCGACAACGGATTTTGTTGTCGGAAAATTTTATAGCAAGCTCTCAAACTCTGTGTGTCGGAAATTCTGATGGAAAATGTGTGATGGAGCCCACACACGGTCGGAATTTCCGACAACAAGGTCCTATCACACATTTTCCGTCTGAAAATCTGACCATGTGTACAAGGCATAACTGTCTTTCTTATAGCTCTTTTCTGCATCAGCAGCAAGTGTGTGTGTTTATATATGTATTTTTTGAGAGAGGAGGTATTCTCTTTGATTCTGATTCGTTAAGGCCTTTTTTGGGCTCTGCAGGATACACTTGTTACTGAGCACTTGTTAGAGCTGCACTCTTTGTACAGCACACCGCCACATTGTGTGCATCAAAAGCACCATACATTCACCATAGTTTCAATAAACTTTAGGAATCTTGTTCACCTCCCAAAATACTACAACACAAGGCAGGAGGTGCTGCGCATGCTGGTAGTAGGAGGCGAGCAGGTTCTGCAGAACACATCAGTGGTAGGGACAAAGTGTAGATAGGGCTTGTGTGCTTTTTCTCCAAAAGTACTATATCCAATACAGTCACAAGACACCAAGCAGATACAGTGCCTTGCAAAAGTATTCACCCCACTTAGCTTTTTACCTATTTTGTTACATTACAGCCTTTAGTTCCATGTTTTTTTAATCTGAATTATATGTGATGGATCAGAACACAATAGTCTAAGTTGGTGAAGTAAAATTAGAAAAATATATACATAAAACTATTTTTCAGAAATAAAAAACTGATAATTGGCATGTGCGTATGTATTCACCCGCTTTGTTATGAAGCCCATAAAAAGCTTTGGTGCAACCAAGTGTCACATGATCTGTCATTACATATATACCTTTTTAAAAGGCCCCAGAGGCTGCAACATCTAAGCAAGAGGCACCACTAACCAAACACTGCCATGAAGACCAAGGAACTTTCCAAACAAGTAAGGGACAATGTTGTTGAGAAGTACAAGTCAGGGTTAGGTTATAAAAAATATCCAATTTTTTTTTCTCAATATATTTTTATTGATAATTTTCAAGCATAACATAGTCAAATAGACAGTTTTAACATATAAACATAAATGAAACAGTTCTGTTGAGATATATAGATTTGTGTTGCATGATGAGCATAGATACCAACATATGGATTAGCATAATAATTTCACGCAGGTGTTGTTATCATTCTGTGGTCATTCGACTATTTGCTATGTGCTATGCTGTGGTCGCGTAGGCATACTCCCCCCCCCACATGCCTTACACCTTAAAAATGCAACTCAATACATCCTGAGTGGTTTAAACAGTAAGCGTCGGTTCACACTAGGACAACTTGTCAGGCAACTTAGCCGCCTGACAAGTAGCGTCCCGTTCTGTACAATGGAACCGTTCTAATCGGAGCGACGCAAGTGGCTCCGACTTAGAAAAAGGTTCCTGCACTACTTTGGGGGCGACTTGAGGCGACTTGCATAGACTTCTATATAGAAGTCGTTTTGCAAGTCACCGCCCCTGTCGTGTCCAGGTCGCCTGAGGCAGTCGCGCTGCAAGTCGCGCTGCCTCAGTGTGAACCGGGGCTTAGGAACACTGAACTGTTGCAATTTATCAATGTAAAGGCTATCTATCAGAGATAAGAGCTAAAGGCCTTGACAATTCCTGGGGATCTAGTCCAGTCTATCCATGGTTGCCACATTCTGAGGCTATGTGCCTTGTCTCTGTGTCTTAATGCCAGCGTTGATTCATGTGTGAAGTGTACCTGGGTTGTTTGCACCACTTCACTCAGTGTGGGAGGTTCCGGATTCCTCCATTTTCTACTGATATTGAGTCTTGCAGATCGGGTTCGGGTATAGCTCTATGTCTAGGGATAAAAGTGCTAGTGAAGGTCTCATAGGGATTATCTTTTGAGTATGTCAGAGAGTAAACGTAAGATTGATTTCCAATAGTGTGTTAAGTTGGCGCATTTCCAGAATATGTGGAGCATATCTCCCCTCTGCCTTCAACATGAATCGTCTAGCTTTGTGTCATATTTGGCTAATCTATCAGGGGTTAGATACCAACGTTAATTTAATTGCTGGTTCCCAAAGGGTGGAGCAACAAGTAGCTTTGTATGTGGATTTACATGCTTTTTCCGACTTATCCACTGTAGAGGTGCATCCTAGGTCTGATTCCCATCTAAGTAGTGGGGTTGACTTGGTAAAGATATTTTTTTGCTGGAGTAGGTTATAGAATAGCGATATCCCCTTATGATGTGGTGTAGGGGTTCTAAAATAGATCCAGGCTACTTGGGGAATTTTGCGGGACCATGTTGTGAGCTAGGAAATGCAGTGTTGAGTGCGTATGTATAGGAATAGATCTGAGTTTGGCAAATGGTACTCTTTTTGTACTTAATTTTTTCCTTGTTGATCAGGTCTGTTATGTGTGTGATACCTCTCTCTTTCCATTTCGTATAAGATGTTGATTGCATTAGGTTCTGTAGTGCATCCAGAGGGATTGGTACAGTGGAGTTTAGAGGGTGTTGTGAGCTATTTTTCACAAATCTGTCCCATGTTTTTAGTGTCGCATCAATTGTTGGGGAGACTTGGGAAGTTACCTCCTGGAATTTTAGAACCATTCTTTTGATTGAGTAAGGACCGAAGACATGCAATAATCTTGAAAGTCTACGTACCCATTTCCTCCTGCTAGGTGTTGTTTGATTAGTTTATTATGACCGCACCTAGATTTTTTACCTTGCCATATGTATTTAGATAGAATAGTTAGTTGTATTCCCAAGTAGGTTATACTATTATCCCCCCAGGTGTAAGGGAATTGTAGCTTAAGACGGTCGCTAGAGGATTTGTTCACATCCAAGTTTAGGATATAAGATTTTGTCTTATTTATTTTGTAGTAAGAAATGTCACTAAACCAGGCTAGCGTCTTCTGAACCTCTGGCAGGGAGAGAACGGGATCGGTGACCATGAGGATAACGTCATCTGCAAACAGACAGATTTACTGCTCCTGGTCGGCGATAGATATTCCTGAGATTTTTTTGTTAGATCTAATGTTTTCAGCCAGGGGTTCCATAATAAGGAGCATGATCTGACCAGGTGGTGGTGTGAATAGTGGAGGCCGATAATTTTTGAAGTAGCCAGTAGGTGTTGTGACGTGGCAAAGGCGATCGGGACCTGTCCAAGGCCGAGTATGGAGACGAGTGAGGGGAAGATGGCCCCCACCCGTCTCCATACCATAGCAGGGCGGAAGCCACATCATAACGTCACTTCCGCCCATACGTCTTAAAGGGCCATTTTTTCAAAGTCATTTTTTCAAACGACAATTTTTTTTTTTTTATTGCATTTAAGTCCAAATATGAGATCTGAGGACTTTTTGACCCCAGATCTCATATTTAGGAGGACCTGTCATGCTTTTTTGTATTACAAGGGATATTTACATTCTTTGTAATAGGAATAAAAGTGACCCAATTTTTTTTCTTTTTTTTTTTTTTAAACTGTGAAAAAATAAATAAAATCAAGTGAAATTAATAAGAAAAAAATTTTTTTTTTAAAGCGCCCCGTCCCGACGAGCTCGTGCGCAGAAGCGAACGCATACGTGAGTTGCGCCCGCATATGAAAATGGTGGTCAAACCACACATGTGAGGTATCACCGCAATCGTTAGAGTGAGGGCAATAATTCTAGCCCTAGACCTCCTCTGTTACTCAAAACATGCAACCTGTAGCATTTTTTAAACGTCGCCTAAGGAGATTTTTAAGGTTAAAATTTTGACGCCATTCCATGAGCGGGCGCAATTTTGAAGCGTGAGATGTTGGGTATCAATTTACTTGGCGTAACATTATCTTTCATAATATAAAAAAACTGGGCTAACTTTACTGTTGTCTTATTTTTTTATTCAACAAAGTGAATTTTTTCCAAAAAAAGTGCGCTTGTAAGACCTCTGCGCAAATACGGTGTGAAAAAAAGTATTGCAATGACCGCCATTTTATTCTCTAGGGTGTTAGAAAAAAAAACAATATATAATGTTTTGGGGTTCTAAGTAATTTTCTACCAAAAAAAACTGTTTCAAACTTGTAAACACCAAAATATCAAAACAAGGCTAGTCCTTAAGTGGTTAAAGTAAAACAAACAGTCACGTCAGCAGTGTACAACTCTTGAGAGAAGCTAACCAAACTTTGGGGAAAGTTCAGAAGCTGGTTGATTGAGCATGTAGCCAGACTGGACTTATTACTGTTGCTCAAGTATGTAGGATTTAGGGTAAAGGGGTATACTTTTGTTTATCTTTGATGTGCCAACAGTTATGCCCAAATTGAAAGGGATTCGATTTCCCACGAGGTTCAGGCAGGTTACGTGAGGGTTCCGGGATGATTCCCCATGTATGGAGGAGTTTCATCCCTCCTTCCAGGGTGGATATTGTGTGGTGTGAGTGCCATTGTAGGTGGTCAGGATGGTGGCTGGGTGGTGCCATTTGTATGTAATCTTATAATAATTAATGGCTTTTGTGATCGTTTTTAGATGCCTTCTCATTTGTAGGGTATATTGTGACAGATCCACATATAGTTGGATGTCTGAGTACGGTGCCAGGAGGGGGATATTTACCTCACTTTCAAGAGCATTTGTTCTTTCGCCTGATAAAAGTGGATCCTCAGGAGAACATCTCTGGGGACAGCCTCTTCCAGGTGACGGGGTTTGGGTATTCTATGAATACAGTATATGGTGAGTTCAATACGGGAGAGGTCCAGTAACATGTTAAAGAACATGGTGCTAGCGTAATTGTGCAGTTCTTTAGGCTGAATGGACTTGTGTATTTTAATGTTATTGCGACACAAGTGGTCCGAGGTCTGCTTTGCTTTGATCCATAGAGAGTCATCTTTTTGTTCTGTATATCCATCAATTAGGTCATTTACTGTATCTGTGCACTCCTCCATTTTGTTTTCCATATACTGCATTCTATTATTCATATGTTTCATCTCCAGAGAAAGCCTTTTAATCAGTGAGGATAGGTTTGTCATGAGAGAGGATTGTAGGGATAGGAGCAGATCTTTCATTGTGGTATCTAGCACCGGTTGCCCTGAGGTTGAGAATGCAGCTATGGAGGATTGTAGTGAAGAGATAGCATTGTCATTATGCAGGCCTTTACTCACTGTGTCTTAGGCCTGGTGGGTTGTATCCATCCACATCCTTGATTTGGCTGGGCTTTGGGAGACCGGGGTTGCTGGAGAGGATTCGTGAGGAGAGGAGGTTGCTGATCCACACTATTTCTTGTGGATGGTCCTAGGGGAGGCTGTTGCTCTGGCGGCACCACCTTGGCTCCTTCCCTGTGCCCGGCCAGGCTGGAAGAAGAAGGCCGTGAGCCTTTTTGGGCCTCTATCCTGGCTCCTTTGGCAGGACATCTGTGTGGCGGATCCCGTGGGAGTGCCAAGAGTGTCCAGGGGACTTGATGGAGCTGTGTCTGTGCCTGTTCGTCGCTGATTGTCCAGTCGGCGGTGCAGAGCTCACGGCTTAGGCTGCCATCCTCATCAAAATATCCAAATCTTTGATGATCCCTAGGAGCACCATCAAATCTATCATAACCAAATGGAAAGAACATGGCAAAACAGCAAACCCGACAAAAGACGGCCGCACAACAAAACTCACGGACCGGACAAGGAAGGCAGTAATCAGAGAGGCAGCACAGAGACCTAAGGAAGAGCTGCAGAGTTCCACAGCAGAGACTGGAGTATCTGTACATAGGATGACAATAAGCTGTACGCTCAATAGAGTTGGGCTTTATGGCAGAGTTGCCAGAAGAAAGCTGTTACTTTCAGCAAAAAACAAAATGGCACGTTTTGAGTTTGCGAAAAGGCATGTGGGAGACTCCCAAAATGTATGGTGGAAGGTGCTCTGGTCTGATGAGACTAAAATTTAACTTTTTGGCCATCAAAGAAAACGCTATGTCTGACGCAAACCCAACACATCACATCACCCAAAGAACATCATCCACAGTGAAACATGGTGGTGGCATCATCATGCTGTGGGGATGTTTTTCAGCAGTCGGGACTGGGAAACTGGTCAGGGTTGAGGGAAAAATGGATCGTGCTAAATACAGGAATATTCTTGAGCAAAACCTGTACCACTCTGTGTGTGATTTGAGGCTAGGACGGAGGTTCCTCTTCCAGCAGGACAATGACCCCAAACACACTGCTAAAGCAACACTTGAGTGGTTTAAGGGGAAACATGTAAATGTGTTGGAATGGCCTACTCAAAGCCGAGACCTCAATCCAATAGAAAATCTGTGGTCAGACTTAAAGATTGCCATTCACAAGCACAAACCATCCAACTTGAAGGAGCTGGAGCAGTTTTGCAAGGAGGAATTGGCAAAAATCCCAGTGGTAAGATGTGGAAAGCTCATAGAGACTTATCCAAAGCAACTTGGAGCTGTGATAGCCGCAAAAGGTACAAAAGTATTGACTTTAGGGGGTGAATAGTTATGCACATTGACTTTTTCTGTTATTTTGTCCTATTTGTTTGCTTCACAATAAAAAAAAAAAATATATATCTTCAAAGTTGTGGGCATGTTGTGTAAATTAAATGATGCAAATCCTCAAACAATCCATGTTAATTCCAGGTTGTGAGGCAACAAAACACAAAAAATGCCAAGGGGAGTGAATACTTTTGCAAGGCACTGTAGCTGCCTGGCTGACAAAACCTTCTACACCTACAACTTCCTAGCAGGGAAGTTCAGCGGGGACTTGCTGAGATCCATTTATGGGTAGGCTGCTTGTACTCAAGTCAATCTATCAATTGACTTCAATGCAACCAGCCTGTCTGTATTTTTTTATGCGATCATTGGTCATTGTGTTATGTCGGCAGGGAAGGCTCTCTGCGCTCCCCGCTGGCAGAACACAATAGCTCTGCGGGAGGGATTCCCCTCCCATTAACACTGACTGTGGGGGAATCAAGGAACTTTCCTTCCACCCGTGGTGGAAGGAAAGAAAGTTGCATAAACTATGGGCAGCTTTAGGCTGTCAGTAACTTTGTGCTGTTCTTTAACACCATGTACAATTTTAACACAGCCCCCAAACTTGTACTTTAAAGGACTTTTCTATCTTCAATATAGCTAAAAGTCCATGCTGTACATTACACATTTTTAAAATGTTGCCATTGATACATGTCCTACATGGCAGTGCTCGACATCCTATACCCCTTTTATGACAATTGTATTTATTTTTCTTTGTCCCACAAAAGGAATAAAGTAAATATTAAGATTCATCCACCATAGACTTGTGTGTTTGTGATTGTGTGTTTTGAAGAAAAAGTTTTTTGAAATTTGAGGATATTTCACAAAACTGGCCATGAACCGAACCTGGGCATATTTGCTTAGCCTTAATTATAAGGACTGAATGGAGACACACACTGTATTTCCTTGTATTTCCCTTAGCATAAAGAGCACTCCTGAATCGTTTATAGACTTGCCAGCCCATATGGAAATGGTTTCCAAATATTGGCAGCTATGCATTATTAACCACTATCTTGATCATAGTTGCTCACAGCCTGCCTGCAACCATTTCAAGTTTTACAGCTAATAATGTGCAGCTGAGGGCTTCAGACCTTTAAAACGTAGTACTAAACTTTTCTGATAAAATCAATTTAAAATTCAAAATAAAATACTAGAAGCCAAATAGTCAGAAATAATCAATATTTGCTAGAATATATACTGTGTATATATATATATATATATATATATATATATATATATATATACACACACATATACACACACACACACACACACACACACACACACACATGTACTATATACAGTATATATACATGTTTTAGGCAGGTGTGAAGAAATGCTGTAAAAGGATGCTTCCACAAATATATATTTTAATTGTTTATTTTTATCAATTTACAAAATGCAAAGTGGGCCAACGAAAATAAATATGAATCAAATCAATAATTGGTGTGACTACCCTTTGGCTTCAAACCGGCATCAATTCTTACACTTGCACACTTTGTACACTTGGGCAAAGTCAGGGGTTTTGTAGGATTAGAGTAAGGTGTATGATTAACCAAACATATCAAGCAGGTGCTGATGATCATCGTCATTAACTGAAAAAGAAACAGCTGTATAGGCTTAAAACTGGGTGAGGAACAGCCAAACTTTGCTACTAAGGTAAGGCAGTGGATGACAGTTTCATTTCACAGGTCATACACCATGGCAAGACTAAGCACAGCAACAAGACACAGGGTAGTTACACTGCACCAACAAAGTCTCTCCTAGGCAAAGATTTCAAAGCAGACTGAGGTTTCAGGATGTGCTGTTCAAGCTCCTTTGAAGGAGCACAAAGAAACGGGCAACGTTGAGGACTGTAGACTCAGTGGTTGGCCAAGGAAACAATGCGCCAGATGAAAGACACATTATACTTCCAGTAGTGCCATCAACACAGAACTGGCAGAAACCAGTGTTACCCAGATACACTCATCTACTGTCTGGAGAAGTGGTCTTCATAGAAGAAATGCAGCCAAAAAGACATACCTCTGATGTGGAAACAAGGCTAAGCGACTCAACTATGCATGAAAACACAGGAACTGGGGTGCAGAAAAATGGCAGCAGATGCTCTGGACTGATGAGTCAAAATTTTAAATATTTGGCTGTAGCAGGAGGCAGTTTGTTCACCAAAGGGCTGGAGAGCTGTACAATAATAAATGTTTGCAGGCAACAGTTAAGCATGGTGGAGGTTTATTGCAAGTTTGGTTCTGCATTTCTGCAAATGGAGTTGGGAATTTGGTCAAGATCAACAGTGAATATATATAACGTGTAGCGCTATGTGTATAAACAAAAAAACTTAAGATGGAGCCATCTTTCAATGGCCAAAAAATAAAGTGAACATGAAAAATACTTCAAGAATGAGATAAAAGTGACTCTATACAAAAAGTGCACTATATAATACAAAATAATGTGTAAAACATAATAATATCAACAATACACCAGTAAAATGTGAAGACAGGACCAAATTATAATTAGATGGGAAATCAACCCAAAGAAAAGTCTGTAAATAATTAAAATTGTGTTCCTGGTGAAAATCAAAAACCACCACCGACAGTCTTTGAGGATTAACTGATGAAAACAACAACGGAATGTCACTGATGGGTGGGGAGGTAAAACACCAAATGAAATGTGACGTCTTGAATAGGTAACAGGACCATCACCAAATCATCTGCGGAGGCTTACCGGAAGTAGGGGACTTGAAAAGACATACGTCTTACAAGTCTCAAAACGCTTGTTTAGCCGCCGGGGCTGGCAGGATAAAACATCGGGTATCCACAACTTCAATTCAAGGAGGGGGGAAGATCTCAACAGCTCAAACCGTCCAGACGTATCCACAGACCCACCGGATATTTATTTAAAACCATGAGAGGAAAAAAAACTCACATGGCATAATATCGTTTAAAAAGCATACATTTAATGGAACAAATAAAAAAACACTCACATGGTATATGATCATAAACAGCTCAAATAATGTCAAACGCGGTGATCATAGGGAATCATGGGTGGATTCCCTATGATCACCGCGTTTGACATTATTTGAGCTGTTTATGATCATATACCATGTGAGTGTTTTTTTATTTGTTCCATTAAATGTATGCTTTTTAAACGATATTATGCCATGTGAGTTTTTTTTCCTCTCATGGTTTTAAATAAACATCCGGTGGGTCTGTGGATACGTATGGACGGTTTGAGCTGTTGAGATCTTCCCCCCTCCTTGAATTGAAGTTGTGGATACCCGATGTTTTATCCTGCCAGCCCTGGCGGCTAAACAAGCGTTTTGAGACTTGTAAGACGTATGTCTTTTCAAGTCCCCTACTTCCGGTAAGCCTCCGCAGATGATTTGGTGATGGTCCTGTTCCCTATTCAAGACGTCACATTTCATTTGGTGTTTTACCTCCCCACCCATCAGTGACATTCCGTTGTTGTTTTCATCAGTTAATCCTCAAAGACTGTCGGTGGTGGTTTTTGATTTTCACCAGGAACACAATTTTAATTATTTACAGACTTTTCTTTGGGTTGATTTCCCATCTAATTATAATTTGGTCCTGTCTTCACATTTTACTGGTGTATTGTTGATATTATTATGTTTTACACATTATTTTGTATTATATAGTGCACTTTTTGTATAGAGTCACTTTTATCTCATTCTTGAAGTATTTTTCATGTTCACTTTATTTTTTGGCCATTGAAAGATGGCTCCATCTTAAGTTTTTTTGTTTATACACATAGCGCTACACGTTATATATATTTGTTGATTCAATTACTTCTGTCTTTGTCTTAGAAGTGTGTTAGCTGCTTATTGTGTAATTACCTTTATAACATCACTGGAGTAGCGCTGTACCCACCCCCTATGAAGATCAACAGTGTCCTCAATGCTGAGAAATACAGGCAGATATTTATTCATCATGCCATACCATCAGGGAGGCATGTGATTGGCCCCAAATTTATTCTGCAGCAGTACAATGACCCCAAACATACATCCAATGTCATTTAGAACTATCCTCAGGGTAAAGAAGGACAAGGAGTCCTGAATGTGATGGTCTGGCCCCCACAGAGCCCTGTATGGGATTACATTAACAGATAGAAGGTTTTGAGGCAGCCTACATCCACAGAAGATCTGTGGTTAGTTCTCCAAGATGTCTGGAACAACCTACAGTACCTGCCAAGTTCCTTCAAGTTCCTTCAAAAACTATTTGCAAACGTACCTAGAAGAATAGATGTTGTTTTAAAGGCAGAGGGTGGTCACACCAAATATTGATTTGTTTTGGATTTATCTTCCGTTTCCATTTTGTTCATTGATAAAATTAAACATTTCCATTTCTGAGAGCATTCTTAATTTACCTTTGCACAGTACTGTATATATAGGTATATATATATATATAGCTCTGACTTCTTATATTCTCATATGGTTTATACAGCTTCCAAATAACATTCATGGACAGCCCACCCTGTGCAGAGACACCAACTAAATTCACCATGTTTCCAAGTACAGAATTCAGAACTTTATTCTCCTGTAGTTATTTCTTTAGAGTGCCAAGAGGTTAGAACCACTGTCAGGTTTTTTATTGCTGCCTGTGTCCCTGTTAAGGAGATTCACTCTTTCGAACCATCCAGATTACCAATGTCACTGAGAATGAAAGTGAGGGTAAAAGAGAGGAAACCATCCAATGGAAAGATCTGTTCTTGTGACAACTGTCTAAAGGGGGATTTCCCTCACACTGGAAGAATATGTTTTTACTTTATGTTGAACTACAGGACAAGGAGGTAAGGCAAATCATCCTAATGGCTAAAAAGCCTGACAGCAGTTTAAACCCTCCCTGCTCTATTCAAAATTAAAAAAAAACAGTTTTGGCTTTAGATATACTTTAAGCAGCAACAAAAAGATGACCACATTGGATCAACATGGTAGTAATACATTTTTATTCAAAGATCACACATAGCAAAACACTACAAACATACTATCACACTACCATAGGGATGCGAAACATGCAAACGATGTTTTACTGTGAGAGATCTTCAATAAAGATTTTTTTTTATTGTTACAAGCCAATCAATTTTATTCTCAATTTCCAGCTTTCCCCTTTGTTATTGGGACATTGTTTTTATATAGTAGGATAAAAACATGGTGCAAAGAAATGCACACATTTTGTACTATAAAGGGGTTTTGCAAAGTGGCATATTCCTGCAATCTTAACAGATGTTCTAAGTATTCCAAAGTTAGGGAGATTTGCAGCTTCCTTCTACCTGCGCAAGGTAAATGCAGGAAAAAATACACAGTCCAAATGGTAGAAGAGAGAGAGAAAGAGGGGAGTGCATTCCTTAGCTTATTTTGAACTAAAAGCTACAATTTAGTGAGATCCTGTATAAAAAGATTGTATATAATGCACTCATATGGGAGGTTGTCAGTTTGTCAGTCCAGTGGACTGACAACCTCCTTAACTATGTAACTATAATATAACTGGGTACTAGCATTTATAGGTAAAGTTGATCCAGGGAAAATACGATTGCCTCTTGGGGGATCAGGAAGGAATTTTTTCCCCTGCTGTAGCAAATTGGAGCATGCTCTACTGGGGTTTTTTGCCTTCCTCTGGATCAACTGTGGGTATAAAATTGGGTATATTGGATTGTACGATATTTTTTTTTTTTGTTTGTTTTTGTTTTGTTTTTTTATGGTTGAACTGGATGGACTTGTGTCTTTTTTCAACCTGACTAACTATGTAACTATGTAACAGTGTTGCAATAAGGTTCATAAGGAAGGAGAGAGTAGGCTGGGGGATCATATGGAAGAGCAGATGCTGTGGCCAGCAATGCTGCTAAGTGATAATGATTGGCTTTTTAAGTCCCACAATACTTTTAACATCGATTGATTTAACCCAGCAACACGGTCGAAACAAAGGTTGAAAATCTTTATTGGCTACACAAGTACATCCTGTAAAACAATTTTAACGTGTTTTGGCTGCTGTGGCATTACACACAGCATAAATTATGCTATGAGTAAGGCCACAGTGGCCAAAACGCATTAAAATTGTTTTACAGGATGTACTTGTGTAGCCAATAAAGATTTTCAACGTTTGAGTCCACTGAGTTGGGGGCTTATATCTATCAACATTAAAAGTATTGAGGGACTGCACATCGCAGCCAAGAGCACCATTTTTCAGCCTTGGATAGCATCACCAGAGCCTGGGTATTATATTCAGTGATTCTTGAGTCCAACACTGTGAAGCAAAGAAATGTTCAGGAAAAGAACTACATGAATGCCCCTCTGGTTCCACACTGGAGCTCTCAGCTGGCAGCCTGGGATGGGTGGGACTTGACTACTTGCCTCGAAGTTTCATCCTTGATTCTGGTGGAATTTGTTTAGGTGACCCCAGATCTTCACACAGGCCATTTACAGTACTTCTAGCAATACCCGCTAATTCTTCAAGAACAGAGAACAAGAACAGAGAGCAATCTTCCAGATGAAAGGATGTGATAATAGAGTTCTCATATTGTATAAAGGAAATACTAGATGTTGGACAATATGTCTGCTTAATCGAAATGGATTAATTTATAAATACATTGGCTGTTCCATTTGTCCATTTCACTACTATGGTGGCTACTGTGGTTCCTGTTAGCCTGCCTTCACACCCAAGAAGAGCATAAGCAGAGCGTATTCCTTGTGATTTTGAAGTGTTTTTTTCATGCACTTTTCAGGCATATTACAGATGTTTTTGCAAGTGTTTTTGCACATGTATCAAACTTCAGGAGTTTGTTTCCTGGGCTCGGCAAGGGGAGGAGCACAGTTCAGGCAGTCCCATTGAAATCCATGGGACCAAAGACACCTGACTACCCTAAAAAGCTCATGTACTTTTTGGGTATAGGGCGTAGAGCATAGGGTGACCTGGTGTATGTGAATACGAACAATTAGAAAGAATGGGATTCCACATGTTCTTGAGTGTGGTCAGGGAATACGAGCAGAAAAAATCTCAGGTGTAAATGGGGTTTGACTAAAAACACTGGGAAGTCAGGGGCTAGGCATTGCAGTATCTAGGGTCCTTTAACCTGCTTGCAGATGGAGGCTTCCCATGCAGGCTCATCTTCTTCCTTTTTCCACGAATACTAATGCTCGTTCTATAGAAGCACATGGGAAAACACATAGCATGTGTATACCAGGTAGAAAACAAGTATGGTAAAGAACGTACTGCAAGGAGGCAGTGCAAAGAACCAGGTGAACCAGACCCAAGAGTGTGAGGAAGCAGATGAGGGCATGGAAGCCTGAAGCTTGTACTTCCTACTGGAGGAATTTAACACCTTTGTCAGAAGGTCTACTTCTCACAACATACAGTACATTTTGGTTATACTGTATATGCATGTATGTGATCAGCTTTTCAGTTGCAATTTTAACAGCTGCAGTCTATTTTTCTTTTTACAGTTATTAGATATATGCTATTGCTCAAGTACAACGAGGAGATCTGATCATATAAGCATGGTATATTGTAAAATATATATTTCATTTTCTCTAATAAAAGACAGGAGTCTCAGCAAATAAGCATGTCACATACAAGATACCACTCATTCACCAAGCCATAACTGCATGACCACTACTAAGCAGATGGGAATAATTACCAAACATGAGAACAAGACAGAATAAGAGACAGGATGGCACACACAGTACTGCCTTCTAAACAGAGAAGATGAAGGGAGTTCTATAGCTATGCTCTTCCATCTTGTTGGACACTTTATCATGCAAATTGCAGGAGAATTGACACGTAATCATAAAACAAATCCTGCATGTTTGTGAAACGTACTACAAAATACTGGGCCCCATTCCCGTCTCTGTTCTTTTATGTGCGGTTCAAACATATCACTCAAGACATTTCGTCAAATATAAGAATTGTCAAAAGTGGCAGTATTTAGAACTACCTGAATTGGTCACACATGTCAGTATTGCCACCAAAACTGGCACAAATGCTTGCCTGAATTAGGATCAAGTAGTTCTAAAGCAGGGGTAGGCAACTTCGGCCCTCCAGCTGTTTTGAAACTACAAGTCCCATGAGACATTGCAAGACCCGGACAATCACAGGTATGACTCCTAGCGGCAAAGGCATGATGGGATTTGTAGTTTCACCACAGCTGGAGTGCCGAGGTTGCCTACCCCTGTTATAAAGGGATCCCATTTAAATCTGCCCCATGGTTAAGACAAAAAAATAACTTTTTCTGTCAGAGCTGGCTGTAGCTCCATCCCATACTAAAGCTCAAAATGCTGGTGATCCCATGGGAAGCTACAGAGAGTCCTAAAGCTATCTCCTTCACTTCATTCTGCAGTCCTCTGTCTATTGTAAAACCATGTGTCCCTTTCCTCTTCATTCTGCAATCCTCCTTCTATTTTGAAGCCCTGAGCCTCCTCTGCTGCCTTTATTGTACTGAACAAAAAAAATGAATGATTTCACATCTGTGCTCGATCCCAGTTCTGAGCCCACCAGTTGTTGCCAATGACAGCACTGGAGAGCAGCACTGGTCATTCTTAAAAACACAAGCTTACAACACCACACATCTATCTACTACATTAGACACTACACTAGAGACTAGCATAGTTGATGGCTATATGTTGTTGTGGCCTTGAGAATGATCAGCACTGCTCTTCAGTACTGTCATTCACAACAACACTAGCTGACAGTTACAAGTGCACTCTACTCTGAAAAGTAGGTGTAGGTGGGAGGGCTCAGGTCTGGGACTGGACTTGAACTTACATTCAACCCAAACCTGAAGCTCATCCCGCTTCACGTACATGTATAATTTTCTTTTTGATACCTACTTGCCTGAAATCAGCTTAAAATCTGTTAACAAACAGTAAAAACAATGCCACTTCCTACAAAAAAGCTGATGAGTTCCTACTTCTCTGTTACCCACTGTATTTTCACTATGGCATAGGCACATATCTCTTGATGACACCTTGAGAATAAATAATCCAAATAGGATGCTGGATTGCTGAGCAGGTATCACAGTTTGAATTCAGATATCTAACAATTTTAAAAAGATAAATAATGGATGATGTAGTATATTCAAATGCCTTACTGCCTGTACAGTTATACAGGAATAAACAAAAAATGTAGAAAAACATAAGGAAATTGTACCTGCTCATGAATATCCTTAATTTCTGCAGGCTCTAAGCACATGTCTATTCCAGACACTTCCAAACTGAAAACAAAGAAAGAATCTTGGCCTTCCCTGTGCTCTCCCTAGCTAGTCATCATGAAATGCTTTCCGCTAACCCCTGGGATAAAGAATGTCACACAACTACAATATCCAAGTCAAATTTATGCAACTATTTCCTGACTAAATCATGAGTAGGAGAAAGAGCTTCCTGTTTATTTAGGCTTTGCCTTAAAATCAACACAGCTAATGAAGAAGCAGCAAATGAAAGAAAATCGGTGAACTAAAACAGACTATTCTCCTGATTTTATCCAGACCTAAGTATTCTTCTACTTTTTCTTATAATCCCCCCCCCCCAAAAAAAAAAATCAGGGCACATGTTCATGTAGATTAACACATTTTTGGAAAGCTGTCATTTTTCTGTCATGTTTCTGCTGCTAGATAGTGCCATGTTTCTCAGTGGTGCACAACTGTCCTCTCTCACCCTGATTCCAATAGTTAGAGTAATCACTAGGTTCCATTTGCATCAAAAGTGCTTCCAGCAAAAGTCTAAACCATTCTTTCTTTCTTCTAAAATCCTTTTATGTCAGATATAATAAGGTTTTTGGACTTACCATAAAATGTTTTTTTAGGCCTACTGAGGGACACAGTCAGGAATCATAGTTATTTTTAAACAGTCGGGTTATACTGCACCCTATGGAAGGTTGGGACACTGGCAAAACAAAAACATTGTGCTAGCCCTTTATAACCCTGACTCTAAAATATTATTATTATTGTACATGATTTATATAGTACTAACAGTTTGTGCAGCCCTTTACAACATGAGGGCAGACAGTACAGTTACAATACAATTCAATACAGGAGGAATCAGAGGGCCCTGCTTGTTAGAGCCTATACTTTTGGGGCACGCATTGCAAGAGCCAATAACAACAGACTTCAAAAAAAGACTTTACAGTAAGTACAAAATTAATTGTCCATTGAGGGACACAGGAGTCTTAGGATTTTTTAAACAGCTGGGCATCCAAAAGCAATCAAAGAAATGGGCAATAGCCTTTAAGAGATCCAACAGATGTGGAGATCATACAATAATCGTAGTAGAAGGAATTAATGCCTGAACGCTAGACGAAAAAAGGCAAAGCTAATATGCAATTTGCCATGACCAAGAAGGGGATAGAGGATCAACCTAGTACTCTAGCCCATGACAGATAATCACCGCTAAGGAAAAACGGCTACCTGAATGAATGATGGACCTCAACCAGCAAACGTAGAGGACCAACCAACCATTCACCAAACACACTATCTGAAAGGGAGAAATACAGACCAACAGTTATTGTGGTCAGAAAGGAAACTATGTTTTACTGGGCAAACTCCTAGAGAAAAATCAAACAGAGTGTGTCTATTAGAAAAAAATAACATTACGGCCTATTACAGAAAATGCTTAAGCCTAACATACCTAACCCTTGACTTCAGGGAATGGAAGCTTGAACAAATAAAGTGTGTCCAGAAAAAAGACCAACCAGTTAATAGAGTAGGCTTTTGTTAAACACTCCTAGTTCTTGACTTTAGGGAGATGGAGGACCATGATAAGAAAGGATCTCGTTTGACAGATAACAAATCTCCTCACAGCATAAAATTTAAATGGAACAAGTATAAAAGTCACCCTTATACTGGAAAAATGTAAGGAATCTAACTCTGAATCCTTCTTTAGGCGAGGGTAGGGTGATCAAAACCCATGAAAAGGACAGGCAGTGAAGAAAACATATTGTAACACAGCTGGCATACAGAAACATCAAGACCAGAAGGATGGGAATGAGTCCTTCTATTTTGTGTGACAGTCACAATGCAAACCTGCCAAACCAGTTATTAAATACATTATATGTTTTTAGGAATCATCCAACCTACTCCTTTAGGAGCAGAATACTCTGCTGAGGAATTAGAGGTAAGAATCCCAGTACTACCACAGGAATATTCACCTGATAAGAAAATAGGAAATAGGAACGAATCTTAACAGCTCAGTTACAGAAGAGGCTCTATCTTCCAGTAATCTGGTTTCAGGAATGCCTTGGAAACTTACACTATCCCACTTAGGGAAAAAATGCAACAGGGTAACAGAGTCTCCTGCCCCTAGGGGAGTGCAGAAGGGAGTGAGTCAACCAATCTGTTCTCCAATCTTTCTGGAGGTGAAGATCTTGCACCCTCCAGATAAAGTCCAGCAGAGGTCATATGAAAAGACAGATTTAACAAAGGGATCCCCTAATGACTTGTCCTAAATCCCACTCTGTTTAAAATGATGACAATGTTGTCAAAACCCCTAGAGAATACTTATGATGCCTAAAATGTGTGAAAACCTAAAAACACATGGTTGAAATGTAACATTGGAAAATCAAACACAAATATAATCATAAAGCATCAAGCCCCAAAGGTAGCTTGCTGTCAAATGAACAATGATACTAAGTGAAATGATAGCAGGTAAATGAAAATATATACACAAGGGTTGACGTAGGTGTCAGTGCTGTAAGCAGGGTCCAGAACTTCTGAAGGACACTTAAGAGATAGATCCATGTCATGTAAAGTAGCAGTTCCTTCCCTAAGGAGAGGAATAGGGCTGAGGAGTATCAAGCACCACAAGGGTTGTAATCACCCGTGATGGAAAAATACACTTCTGCAGGAAGGAGTGCAAGCTCAAGTGGATTACCATTCCCAAGAATATGCTCTTACTAGAGTTGAAATGAGATATCTCAGGGTGAGGGGCAAACCAAACCTGGGAAGGTGCACCATGGGTTGCAGTAATACCAGAAAGGTAAGGAGGTGTCTAGTGTGGAAGCCACAGAGGGAAGCTTTAAGCCTAGTACAAGAAAAAAGTGAAAAAATAACTGCGCATCAAAAATAAATATAAATAATAATGACCATCTATGCTGCAGAGTCCTATATGTGACACAAACACACAGAAATCGAGTGAGAAAAATATTGACTCGCACTTAAACCAAAAAACTAACACGTGTATAACTGAAAAAAAGTTCCCAGCCTATTTGTGAACAAAATTAACATTGTATAAATATGATTTGACAAAAACTAAATGCCAGGTTGGGAGATTAGTCCAACCTCCCCTTTAAGAAAATATATCCAATGGTAAATCAAATTGGTACATAAACCTAAGCATACAAACGTAAAGAATAACAATGTATAAGGAAAGTAAAATGACTTGATTTGAAAAAAAGGTGTAAAAGAAGGAAGTCCATGTACAAAAACACCCCAAAAGTGCTGTAATTATGCCAAAAGTGTCCAAATGTCCAAATGTCCAAATGCATGAAATCCCAGATGTGTGGGTCCGCCACCATAAATGAAGTGCCTGGCCGCTTACCGGAACCCCATGACCCCCGTTACAGAGGGTCTAAGTGGTCATTGTAGTCCTGCTGCTTCGGACAACCCGGGAACCAGAATGGAGACCAGATTGGAACCTCAGAAGCTGTGGTACTGTAAAGGCTGTATTGCGGGTGGATCCACAGGGAAAGACAAAGCTCAGCCCTCAATGGAGTATGGACATCATGTGGGGGAAACAGAAGAAGGCTCCCATAGTGTAAAATCAATTGGTATTTATTAAAAACGTATAGTAAACACTCACATGTAAAAAAGCAATGTGTCCTCTGATGAGAGGCAGTCTGTGACACCGGCCGGATGTTCACAGGCCGCCCGTCCTGCTGGAGTAACAACGACAGAGGGAGGTGACGCGATGACACCGCTCAGCCCTACGCTGCGTTTCGCAAGAAAATTGCGTCTTCCGCGGGCACGGGCGGTGCATCGCGTCACCTCCCTTAAATAATAACAATAAATGGAAAGAGAGCCTCGCTCTGGGTTCCGTCTGATCCGGATATCCGCGTTAGTATGGAGCGCAGGAGGTTAGACCCAGGAGCGCATGTGCGCCCTGCATCACAACTCCAGTCACGTGATGCGGCGTCGGGTCGTACGCAGAGGAAACCCAGGGCGGGATGAAAACAGAAAAATCACCAATGCGCCTGCGCGCCCTGAGTCCTGCTTCGCGTCACCTGACACTATGTCAGGTAAACAGCTAAATAGCCTTACTGCGCATAGGCAGCAGAAACCGGACACAGGAGAGGGGGGGAATGAATGAGAGACACCAACCATCCACATATACACATTGGGCTCACGCACCAGACCCCACCAAGACAAAAGAATGCGCAACCCGGAAGGGCTCACAATCCACCGCACCGACATGCGTCCGCACCGAGGCGGACAGACCACATCACAACCGCACCGTGTTGTAAAGCATCTAAGTGGTGGCACACATAAAAAATATTGAAAATGAGGCCTCTGGGGACATAAAAAAGGACCTCTGGTGGCCAACCAAAGTATTACATGCAGAAAAATATTATATCCATGTGGGTTCCTGGATGCATATATAGATGCATGTATAAATAAAAATATAAACCAATATTTTATATAAAAAGAATGTTAAATAATAAAAAATAAAATATGAAATTGATCCGTAGGCCAATGTATACTAAAAATGTATATACTAAAAATATGTAAAAAAAAGGGGCCTCCAACTGGGCCAAAACCCAGAAACTATATAGGAGTCCTCGTCTGCAGACTATAAAAATAGAACCAAAGTTAGTTATGTTGGTGCGTCTACCAAAAAATTATGGTTAAAAGGAAAAACAAGGCACATCCGGTGTTCCAGTTATGTGAACCCAGAGCGATAACTTTAACAATAGATTCATGAGTTCAGTATATTTGTATTGCATGATCAAATATTTGCATACCATTACATGATCAAAAGGAAAGGAAAAGAGGAAAAGGGAAAAGAAGGGGGAAAGGAAAGGGGAGGGGGGGAGGGAAAAAGAGGAAGGGACCCACAATAAATTAGGCGTTATTGATAAAAGCATTTACGTCGGTGTCAACGTTCATGCCGAATGGCACGTAACTTTTGACTTTATATATCCAGGACATCTCTAACCTAGAGATCTCCCTAATAAGTGAACTACCTCGCCAATGGGGTTTGTACTTGTCAATTCCTACAAAAAGTGTTTTTGAGGGGTCTCTACTGTGGACCTGATTGTAATGCCTGGAGACAGGGTGTTTATCATAACCTCTTCTTATATTCCCTATGTGTTCATTTAAAGGGGTTGTAAAGGTATTTTTTTTTATTTTTTAAAAATAACAAACATGTTATACTTACCTTCACTGTGCAGCTCGTTCTGCACAGAGTGGCCCCGATCCTGCTCTTCTGGGGTCCCTCGGCGGCTGTCTCAGCTCCTCCCCGCAATAATTAACCACCTTAATGCGAGCTCCCTCTCATGGTGGTTAGTTATTGCGGGCGCGCTCCCGTGATACAGCTGGCGGCTATAGCCGCTCGCTGTATCACTCGGCCCCGCCCCCCAGCGCGCCGCGTCATTGGATGTGATTGACAGCAGCGTGAGCCAATGGCTGCGCTGCTTCCAATCCATCCACTGTAGCCAATCAGCGGCCAGGCTGAGCAGCGGAATCGAGGACGTGAACGAGCAGCCGAATTTCGAGGGGTCAGGTAAGTAAAACGGGGGGGCTGGGGACGGCGGTATTGTTAGTAGTTTTTTCACCTTAATGCATAGAATGCATTAAGGTGAAAAAATGTTTACCTTTACAACCCCTTTAAGCGAACACGTAGGGCCCTTTTGGTCCTCCCTATATATTGGAGCCCACAGGGACATTGTATAGACCACCCCTTCGGAGCCGCACATAATAAATGGTTCAATGTCATGTGAACGCCCTGTGCTGGTAGATGTGAATGTTGTGATGCGTCTAGATCTATTGATGTTAAGGGAACACACTTGGCATTTTCCACACTTATAAAACCCCATTAGATTTTGAAGAAAAGATCTGGTTTCTTGTGGGGGGTCTTGGACTGTAGGTGCTACCCTACTCCCCAAGGATGCTGCTCCCTTGAATATCACTCTAAGGTTGGGTGGTAGAATGGTCTTAAGAGCTGCATCACTACCAAGAACATGCCAGTGCTTACGTATTAATTGCTTAATCGCACGATGTTGCACTGAAAAAGTGGTGATGAATGGAACAGTGTCTGAAACCTCCATCCTAGATCTAGAAACATCAGACAAAAGATCGGCCCTGTCCCTATCCCTTGCTGATTTTACAGCCTGAGAGAGGGAGAGCTGATCGTATCCCTTCTCTAGGAATCTTTTGGTCAGAATAGATGCTTGGTGGTCAAAGGTAGCTATATCTGAACAATTGCGTCTGAGGCGCAAAAATTGTCCTAGGGGGATGGCCTTAATCCAGGGTTCGTGGTGGCAACTGTCTACAGAAATGTAGGCATTTCTGTCAGTTGTCTTGAAATATGTAGATGTCACGAACTGTCCATCCACGATCTGGATCTTCAAGTCCAGGAAGTGGATGGCATCCTGGCTGGCCTCAAAATTGAACCTAATGCCTCTATTGTTGGCATTCAGGATATTCATGAAGTCATGGAGTTCGGTCTCACATCCATCCCATAGGAGGAGGACGTCGTCAATGTATCTAGCCCACAGGAGCACCTCGGGTCTCCTGGGGGTGTCGACGACGTCCTCCTCCCACTTGGCCATGAAGATATTGGCCAAGCTAGGGGTGTACTTGGCCCCCATAGCTACTCCACGGTCCTGCCGGTAAAATTGGTGTTCAAACCAGAAGTAGCTATGGCTGGCGGCATATTGCAAAATTTCCATGATAAATTGAATTTGTGTGGAAGGTAAACCAGAGTCTCAGTTCAGGAACAGTTCAACTGCCTGTAGACCCAGTTGGTGGGGGATGATGGTGTAGAGGGATGAAACATCCGCGGTTACCATCCAGAGACCCTCCTTAGGAGTGATATTGGAGAGTGTATTAATCACCTGTTTGGTATCCTTAATGTATGATGGTATCCTTCCCACCAACGGTTGTAAAAAATAGTCAATGTATTTGCCCACCCGGGATGTGATTGAATCCATCCCACTTACTATGGGACGTCCCGGGGGCAAATCAAATCCTTAAGCCTAGTACACACTATTTTTTTCACTTAACCCGGGCAGGGCTGAAGGAAACAAACTGACAGCTCAGTAGGAGCCGCTTCTACTAACTATCCGACAGTAATACAGCCATCTCCCCTGCTGTTCTATTGTGTTTTGACAGGGGGACCACCCCCCCGCCAGAACACTCCGGTCAGGAGTGTTCGGTAGCTGATCGCCAGACCTTTTTTGGCCGGATTCTGTCAGACTGGCTCCAGTACACAGGGGCTGAATGTCGGCCGGTTTCTAATGAGTTACCTGATGATGACTGACATTCAGCCCATATGTTCTAAGCTTTAGAAACCAAATTGTGAGGAGTATAACTACCCAGCAGTACAATCAGTCCCCCATATGCAAAAGTAATGGTGCACCTTCATGCATACGGCTTAGTAGAAGAGACAGAGAGCTTTTGGCTTCAAGATCTGTGGCTTAAGTGGGAGGTAGACTGATCACCTACAAGGTATTACTGCAACAGTAGATGAAGGTTGAGGTTGAGTTGAAGGAGACGTACACTTGGACCGCCAATGGCATCAGTAATTACATTGTCAAGCAAAGGTCTGAATTGATGGGCAATCAGATGTTTCATAGGCATATGCTAGAAATCCCAGGTGTGTAGCACCCTACACATATAAACAGACATCACCCCATGTGAAACACAAGCTTAATTACTTGTAAGTGGCCATCATAGCTGAGGTGCAAGGCTCCAGACATTTGTTTCAAAACTCTAGGACATGAGAGCTTGTCTGAATTAGGGGATTTGATCCAGTGACATGGTTTAACAAAATCAAAGTCTTTATTCTCTAAACAGAGAATGATGAGTAACTCCAGTTCATTCAAAGTGAGACCTAAGTAGTGAGTTTAACTGTCTGTCACTGGAATCTCTTAAGGTTAGAGCACCATCAGTCTTTTTGGTGGTATGCTTGTTAAGCGGGATGACTGGAATGTCTATGGTAGGCAGGATCCCTTTAACAATAAATGCCCTTTTGAAAAGGAAAAATATCATTCACATTGTCAAGGGGGGTAATTCTTTAGGTTTTTTTCTAGTTCTCATAGAGGAATGTTTTTTAAAATAAAGTCTATTGGGAGGATCTTTGCAATTGTAAAAGCAATAAAAGACCCTATGCCTGAAACAGCAGGCTGATCATTCAAATGTAGGGCAGAATTAATTTCATCAATCAGGCTAGAAACTACTACTTGTAAATCAGAGTTGTATGGAAATTGCTCAAAAACAGTCTTTTCAGGGGTGAAGTGAAGAGGGCTGTGAATATTATTGGTGAAATGGTCAACATGGGTTAACATGGGGGGGTCTCAGCCACATTGAGCAGACTTTGATGGGGATGACTCTATAACAATAGGGACCCTGGAATCTATTTTACAAGTGTGGATTCCTTCTAGGGAGACTGAGAAATCGCTCCTTGAAGAAGTAGTGGAGTAAAGGCTAAGGCCACCAATTGCAGCAGGACTGTCCTTTGTGTGTCTTTAAAACAAAATGTTGCACTGCGTAAAGAAAAAAAAAAAAGCTAGGCCCACAGTGAGGCAAGGCCTTGCATACTCACAAACCAAAGCAGTCGGTGCTGATGCGGGTCGCAGACGGCTGGAGGTGACCAAATCACTGTAGATCAGCTGTGGAACAAGACCAGATACTGAAACAAACATGAGGTGCTTCAAAAGCAGGAGCGGTAGCAGAATGATTATTTCTCTTAGGCTGAGTATCAAGAGAAAGATCACAAAGCATACATGCCTAAGACTCCACGTATCGGATGGCGTCAGCACTCAGTTCCAGGGTACCACACCACGATAAGGTGGCAAAAATTTTAAAATGATAGAAATACTAAAGTGCTGCTATGAGAAAAAACTAACAGTGATGTAATCAGCCAGAACAGCTGCACTATTAAAAAAACAGTGATCTCCAACACTATAAAACTAATTGGTTAATTGGGTAATAGTGTGCTTGTTCAAACAAAAACTCAAACAACATATTAAATATAAGTACGTGAAAAATCCATATACACAATGTATTCAGAAATGTATATTGCATAGTCCCATGAGTGAAAAAATGAAAATATAAACTGAATACATAGATAGATACATAACGAATACACAGATAAACTGAATACACAGATAGATAAATAATATCTTCTTCTTAAATTTATAAAAATTACCTATTAAAGTGTTAATAAAAGTGTTCATCCAAAATAAGAATTTTAAAGATTTTCAATGACACGGTGACACAACCTCCATCACCAAGTGCAATGCCCACTCACCTAAGGAAGAGACCTCATTGGGTCTATTCGTGCTTTAGAGATATCTCAGAAGAGCCTGACCTGACTGTGTTGCTGTATCAGATCTTTTCAAAAAAATCCCGGGCCACAGATTGGCAGAAGAGTGAAGGAAAGTTACCCCAGAGAGCAGCTGTTATGTCCACAGCCCAGGATTTTTTTGAAAAGATCTAAACTCTTCCTCATGTTCATGTCCATGCGTGTCAAACTGGGCCAAACTTTTTCCAGGACATGGTCAAAGGTGGCAATGGACATGCAAGTAAAATTAAAAAATTTATCAGGGAAACTACGCAGCTGTATGTACATGTTGAAAAATATCCTACAGACATGTGCTGTGCAATCAAGTCCAGTAGTGACGAACTCTGGTCCTCGCACACGATTTCCGACGTCTTTCCAGCCTCATCAACAGCAGCGTCAGGAGCATTTCCTCACATTTGCTCATTATGGGATCCATAGTAAAAGCACCGAAATTGAGGTAGATACAAGTACATTGCTGCTTTCTTAGCTGCTGCTACTCACTCTGGTCTCACAGAATGGCTAAAATAGTTAAATAATACTGTTTTTTGGGCTTTGGGAGGGTCTTATGATGTTATCTTAAATAACCGCTCCTAGACGCAAACGCTGCTAAACACGGCATGCAAATGCAGCTAAACGGGCGTGTACATTAAGCCTTATAGCTTTAGCAGAGAAATCTGCCTAACTATACCTATCCACCTGGGAGTTCTGGATGTACCCACCCACCATTGCATTTTCCATCTCTGCTGTTGCATTCTCTATAATGTAAAATTAATTATAATAATAATAAAAACAACATCCAACAGAAAGAGCGAAAACCCTCATAATGGCCACAGCAGGTGTGCAGGCCAAGTGGCATATAGAAAACATCCAGTAATTTAATTAGTAATAAATAGTGGAATGCAGAAGGTGTTTTTACATCAACGCGCATCCACAGAGCAGTGTATGTTAGATGAACTCCCAACATTATGACGCATGGTACCAACTTATATTTGTTCTGTCAGCAGCGAATAGAACACTGACTGTTTTTTTTCTACATGTAAAGACTGAAATTCAGATGGCCACCTGTGTTTGCTGGAATCTTTTCCACTCTATATTAGACCAAGAAGACAAGAATTGCCTGCATTCATATGTTTTGTGTAGTACAAATGTGGCTATTGAACATTATTATGAATTTTATGAAAAAGAAGATTATTTTAGCCATTTTAAGTTTGACACTATATAATGAATATAATGCAGGAAACAGAAAAGTCACCACTCATTATATGTTCACTAATTACCAGTGACAAGAAAAGGGTGTAAATGTATGCCTAGACACAATAATGTTATCAATGTCTGATCTAGTGGTCATTCACGTCTGAGGATCTTCTTGTTCCCAGGCCATATACAATATATATTACAGGAAAGAAAACTCCTAGCCTAATATCCGGATGACATGGCATCTTTTGCTACACATAATGAAGGAACAATTACGAACATGTTCACATAGTATCCGATGCTGTTGTAATATTGTATGTATACTGTGTACTATTAAGGGAAACTTCTGAGAAAACTAGTTGCCTCTCTCTGACTTCAATACACAGTCTAATCTGGGAAATACTGAAGCCATTGATTCAGCATAGCAGCTAGGTAACTAACAGTTTCAAAAGGAGAGGTCAGCAATGGCAGCCCCAATACCTTCATCAATAAAAGTGTTATACACGCAAGTAAAAAAAGTCCTTAGTCCATATAGAGAAAGTTCCAATACTCAAAGCAGCGCTTCAATCAAATATTATTATTATTATTATTATTATTATTCAGGATTTATATAGCGCCAACAGTTTACGCAGCGCTTTACAATATAAAAGGGAGACAATACAGTTATAATATAATACAATACAATACAATAGGATTAAGAGGGCCCTGCTCAGAAGAGCTTACAATCTAATAGGGTGGGGCAGGTGGTACAAAAGGTTGTAACTGTGGGGAATGAGCTGGTGGAAGTGGTAGGAGATTAGTTGGAGACGTGATAGGCTTTCCTGAAGAGATGAGTTTTCAGGGATTGCCTGAAGGTAGCAAGAGTAGGGGCTAGCCGGATAGATGGAGGTAGCGAGTTCCAGAGGATGGGAGAGGCTCTGGAGAAATCCTGGAGATGAGCATGGGAGGAGGAGATGAGAGAGCTTGAAAGCAGGAGGTCTTGAGAAGAGCGGAGAGGACGATTTGGGTGATATTTGGAGACAAGATTAGTGATGTAGCTTGGGGCAGAGTTGTGAATGGCTTTGTATGTTGTGGTTAGAATTTTGAATTTAATTCGCTGGGTGATTGGGAGCCAGTGTAGGGATTGAAGTAGAGGGTTGGCAGACACTGAGCGGTTGGTAAGGTGGATAAGTCTGGCAGCAGCATTCATGATAGACTGAAGAGGGGATAGCCTATGGAGCGGTAGGCCAATGAGAAGGGAGTTGCAATAGTCAAGGCGAGAGATAATAAGGGAGTGAATGAGGAGCTTGGTGGTTTCATTTGTTAAAAAAGGGCGAATTTTAGAGATGTTACGGAGGTGAATTCTACAAACTTTTGACAATGATTGGATTTGAGGCTGAAATGACAAGTCGGGAGTCTAGGATTACACCTAGTACCCTGGCGTGAGGGGAGGGACTGATGGTTGCATTGTCGATTTTGATGGAAAAGTCATGGAGGGGGGCACGGGCGGGGGGGAATATTAATAGCTCAGTTTTAGAGAGATTTAGTTTAAGGAAGTGGTGCGACATCCATGCTGATATGTCAGTTAGTAAGTTAGTAATGCGAGAGGAGACTGAAGGAGTGAGGTGAGGAGTAGACAGATAGATTTGGGTGTCATCAGCGTATAAGTGGTATTGGAAGCCGTGGGCAGTTATTAGGTGACCAAGGGAGGTGGTGTAGATAGAGAAGAGAAGGGGTCCAAGAACCGAGCCTTGGGGGACCCCCACAGAAAGGGGCAATGGAGAGGAGGAGACAGAGTTGTAGGTGACACTGAAGGAGCGCTGTGATAAATAGCCAGAGAACCAGGATAGAGCAGAATCTCGGAGGCCAAGGGAATGTAGTTTATTGAGAAGGAGCGGGTGGTCAACAGTATCAAAGGCCGCAGAGAGGTCAAGTAGTAGGAGTATGGAGTACTGGCTGTTGGTTTTAGCAGTTAGTAAATCGTTAGTGAGTTTTAGTAAGGTAGTTTCCGTGGAGTGCTGCGAGCGAAAGCCAGACTGTAAGGGGTCAAGGAGGTTATTTTCATTGAGGTAGGAGCTAAGACGGTTGTAGACTAAGCGTTCTAGAAGTTTAGAGGTGAATGGGAGTAATGAGATGGGTCTTAAGTTGTTCAGGTCGGTAGGGTCCAGTGAGGGCTTTTTAAGAATGGGAGTGATCTGTGCATGTTTTAGAGGGGAGGGGAAAATGCCACTAGAAAGGGAGAGATTGAAGATGTGGGTGAGGGAGCATAGGATAGAAGAAGAGGGTGACCGTAGTAGTTGTGAGGGAACAGGATCCAAGGGACAATTGGTTAGGTGGGCATTCGAGAAAATTTTTGTAACCTCTTCCGTAGTAGCCAATTCAAAAGAGGAGAGGGTTGAATGTGCTGCTGGGCAAGGTATGATGGGTGGGGAAGATGTACGCACAGTGGAGATGTCCTCACGAATTGCATTGATCTTGTCTTTGAAGTGATTGGCAATCTCTTGGGCAGTGAGTGAGTTAGTGGGTAGAGGGGGTGGTGGACGAAGCAGAGAGTTAAAGGTTGAGAAGAGCCGACGGGGACTGGATGACAAGGAATTAATAAGAGAGACAAAGTAGGCTTGTTTGGCAGCATGGAGGCATGAATTGTATTTTAGAAGGGCAGATTTATATAGGGTGAAATCTTGCAGGCATTTGGTTTTACGCCACAGTCGTTCAAGAGCACGGCAATGTCTCTTGAGATTTCTAGTGTTGTCAGTTTGCCAGGGTTGTAACGGTCGGGGCCTAATTCTGCGTGTGGTTAGGGGAGCAAGTGCATCTAGTGATGATGAGAGTGAACTGTTGTAGACAGAAGTGGCCAGGTCAGGACAGGACAGGGGAGAGATTATGTCATATAGGTTGTCAGTAGCAGAATAGAGAAGAGAAGGGTTAAAGTGGCGAAGGTTTCTACAAGTAATTGTTTGCCGCTTGGAGGGATGGGTGGTTGGAGGCAAGGATACAGTGAAAGTAATGAGGTTGTGATCAGATAGAGGAAAGGGGGTGTTGGTGAGGTTGCCAGGGTTGCAGAGATGGGAGAATACAAGATCAAGGGTATTACCATTGGAGTGAGTGGAAGTATGTGTCCATTGGGTTAGGTCAAAAGATGAGGTTAAGTTGAGAAGTTTAGCTGTAGTTGGGCTGTTGACATTGACAGGAATGTTAAAGTCACCAAGAATAATGGTGGGTATTTCAGAGGAGAGAAAGTAGGGTAGCCAGGCAGCAAAGTCATCAATGAAGCACGATACCGGTCCTGGAGGCCTATAAATTGCTGCAATCCTCAGAGAAATGGGAGAAAACAGACGAATACAGTGCATCTCGAAAGAAGAGAGGGATAGAGAGGGAGGGACAGTAAGGACTTGGAAGGTGCTTTGTGGGGACAGAAGGAAGCCAACTCCACCTCCTTTCTGTCTGTTGGGTCTGGAGGAGTGAGTCCAATGGAGACCACCATGGGAGAGGGCAGCAGGAGAAGCTGAGTCAAAATTTTGCAGCCAGGTTTCTGTTATGGCCAGTATGTTCAAGCCATGAGAGATGAAGAGGTCATGTACAGATGTTAGCTTGTTACAGATGGAGCGGGCGTTCCACAGGGCACATGAGATTGGTGGGGTGCTTTGAGGAAGTAGGGGGATAGAAATTAAACTGAGTGGATTGCGGTGGTTGCCAGAGGGGGAGGGGTATTGGATATGTGGCTTGCATTTGGAAAATGGCGGACCAGGATTAGGAGAAATATCACCTGAGACTAGGAGAAGGAGGAGGGTGAGGAAGGCAAGGTGGGAGTGGGATGTGCATGAGCGCACGTGTCTAGTGGCCCTGGAGTTTATGTCAGCATGTGGGTGCAGCAAATGCAGGAGATGATGGGTGCCATAGTAGGGAGAGGGTAGGAGTGAGGGTGATATGTGCATGCTGCAGGGAAGAGAGGAGGGGTAGAGTAAAGATAATTTGAGGATAGAAGACACCAATGTGAGAAGGAAGAGAATAAGGAGCATGTTAGTGGCTAGAGAGTGGGAGACTAACCTAATATAAAATAAATTTCAAAGTTGGTTTGCTTGTCCTCTTGCAGAGTGGAGCAGAGTTCCTGTTGTTCATGCAGCTTTAGTTATCCTGCTTTCGTTAAACTGCGTCGGTGAAACTGCGCATCACTCGTGACAGAGCCACTCAGGAAAGAGCCATGATGTCTGCGCCATGCCCCTGTCTGCGCCACCCCATAAGCTGCCATAAATTTAGAGACAGCCTAAGCTGGGATGCATTTCTCAGTTGGTCATTATTGGGTCTGATGTGAGACACCTGAATATGGGGAGGAGATGGCCAGGGCCAGGCCAGACACAGGCTAGGGTCGTAAAGCTAATTACCTCTCTTGATCACTCAAGCCACATGGAGTTGAGAATCAATCACCAGTAATATTGCTATTGCAGTGTGTTTGTTATAGAGCTAGCAGTAAATATGGAAGTTTAAAGATATGGCAGCAGGAGACAATTACCAAAAATATTAATAGCAGACTCAGCAAAGCCAGTTCAGTGGGGATGTATAGTTGGATAGGAGATAGGAGACAATTACCAAAAATATTAATAGCAGACTCAGCAAAGCCAGTTCAGTGGGGATGTACAGTTGGATAGGAGATAGGAGACAATTACCAAAAATATTAATAGCAGACTCAGCAAAGCCAGTTCAGTGGGGATGTATAGTTGGATAGGAGATAGGAGACAATTACCAAAAATATTAATAGCAGACTCAGCAAAGCCAGTTCAGTGGGGATGTACAGTTGGATAGGAGATAGGAGACAATTACCAAAAATATTAATAGCAGACTCAGCAAAGCCAGTTCAGTGGGGATGTACAGTTGGATAGGAGATAGGAGACAATTACCAAAAATATTAATAGCAGACTCAGCAAAGCCAGTTCAGTGGGGATGTACAGTTGGATAGGAGATAGGAGACAATTACCAAAAATATTAATAGCAGACTCAGCAAAGCCAGTTCAGTGGGGATGTACAGTTGGATAGGAGATAGGAGACAATTACCAAAAATATTAATAGCAGACTCAGCAAAGCCAGTTCAGTGGGGATGTACAGTTGGATAGGAGATAGGAGACAATTACCAAAAATATTAATAGCAGACTCAGCAAAGCCAGTTCAGTGGGGATGTACAGTTGGATAGGAGATAGGAGACAATTACCAAAAATATTAATAGCAGACTCAGCAAAGCCAGTTCAGTGGGGATGTACAGTTGGATAGGAGATAGGAGACAATTACCAAAAATATTAATAGCAGACTCAGCAAAGCCAGTTCAGTGGGGATGTACAGTTGGATAGGAGATAGGAGACAATTACCAAAAATATTAATAGCAGATAAATAAAGCAAAATAGCAAATAAATGAAGTATGACCAGCATTCACATGTAAAGACATATGAGAAATCGGTAGTATGTTGCTAAGTGATGAGACAGTTCAATTGATAGGTGAAGGATTCTACTTAATGATTGATAGGCATATACCATCCACCAGAGTCCACACCAAGTGAAACACACTCCCCTAGGGATTCACACTCACTGAAGGGATGTAATTCAAAAGCCTTGAACATACCAGGTGTCTCCCGTTTGGTCCAGTTATCTCAAACACCTCATCGCCCAGGATTGTTTAGTCATGTAAAAAAAAGCTCCACATAGTGGATTTAACCGTTTATTCAAGATGACCACCCCCTTAAAACCACACTTACACAACATAAATTGTAACATTTTGTTGAATAATCAAACTGTGTGTCATCACCAGTCAGTATGGAATGCCGTCTGCCATCCACTGCATTGAAAGTATCTGGCTGTTCCTTCCTGGTAGTGACATGCACACGTCACTTCCGGTCGCCTTAAGGTCATGCTCTTACGAGAGCATGACCTTACGACGATCGGAAGTGAGGTGTGTGTGTCACTCAATGTCCGCCAGCGGCCTGTGATCGTGGTGAGGAGCGGCAGAACAGGGAACTGCCTATGTAAACAAGGCGATTCCCCGTTCTGCCTAGTGACATGACAAAGATGATCAGTGATCAGGAACAATGATCTCTGTCATGTTCCTGGCAGCCCACCCCCCCTACAGTAAGAACACATTGAAGGAACACACTTAAAGTGGAAGTAAACCCTCCTATCGTTTTCAGCCAAGGATGCCGCCATCTTGGCCTCTGTTTAGTCTAGAACTGCCACGATGCTGCACATGTGATCCGTTACGACACCAGCCATTGGATGGTTTGACAGTTTGCTTGAGAGCACAACCAATGGGAGTGTTACATTTCAGGCACGTGCCGGAAAGGTAACTGTTTTATGGATTGGTTTACTTCCGCTTTAACTCCTTGATCGCCCCCTAGTGTTAACCCCACTTTCCTTGCCAGTGTCATTTTTACATTGATCAGCGCATTTTTATACCACTGATCAAAATGTAATAATGTCACTGGTCCCCAAAAAAGTGTAATTTGGGGTCAGACTTGTCCGCCGCAATGTCGCAGTCCCGCTAAAAATTGCAGAACACTGCCATTACCAGTAAAAACAATAAAAAAAAGTGAAAGTCCCTAAATCTATCCCGTAGTTTGTAGACGCGATAAATTTTGTGAAAATCAATCAATATATGCCTATTGTGATTTTTAATTTTTTTTTTACCAAAAATATGTGAAAGAATATATTTTGGCCTAAACTGATAAATACATTTGTTTTTTTACATCTTTTTTTTTTTTTTTTGGATATTATAGCAGTAAGGAAAAAAAATTTTTTTTTTTCAAAATTGCCACTCTTTTTTTGTTTATAGCGCAAACAATAAAACACACGCAGGAAGAGGTTACAAAAATTTTCTCGAATGCCCACCTAACCAATTGTCCCTTGGATCCTGTTCCCTCACAACTACTACGGTCACCCTCTTCTTCTATCCTATGCTCCCTCACCCACATCTTCAATCTCTCCCTTTCTAGTGGCATTTTCCCCTCCCCTCTAAAACATGCACAGATCACTCCCATTCTTAAAAAGCCCTCACTGGACCCTACCGACCTGAACAACTTAAGACCCATCTCATTACTCCCATTCACCTCTAAACTTCTAGAACGCTTAGTCTACAACCGTCTTAGCTCCTACCTCAATGAAAATAACCTTCTTGACCCCTTACAGTCTGGCTTTCGCTCGCAGCACTCCACGGAAACTACCTTACTAAAACTCACTAACGATTTACTAACTGCTAAAACCAACAGCCAGTACTCCATACTCCTACTACTTGACCTCTCTGCGGCCTTTGATACTGTTGACCACCCGCTCCTTCTCAATAAACTACATTCCCTTGGCCTCCGAGATTCTGCTCTATCCTGGTTCTCTGGCTATTTATCACAGCGCTCCTTCAGTGTCACCTACAACTCTGTCTCCTCCTCTCCATTGCCCCTTTCTGTGGGGGTCCCCCAAGGCTCGGTTCTTGGACCCCTTCTCTTCTCTATCTACACCACCTCCCTTGGTCACCTAATAACTGCCCACGGCTTCCAATACCACTTATACGCTGATGACACCCAAATCTATCTGTCTACTCCTCACCTCACTCCTTCAGTCTCCTCTCGCATTACTAACTTACTAACTGACATATCAGCATGGATGTCGCACCACTTCCTTAAACTAAATCTCTCTAAAACTGAGCTATTAATATTCCCCCCCGCCCGTGCCCCCCTCCATGACTTTTCCATCAAAATCAACAATGCAACCATCAGTCCCTCCCCTCACGCCAGGGTACTAGGTGTAATCCTAGACTCCGACTTGTCATTTCAGCCTCAAATCCAATCATTGTCAAAAGTTTGTAGAATTCACCTCCGTAACATCTCTAAAATTCGCCCTTTTTTAACAAATGAAACCACCAAGCTCCTCATTCACTCCCTTGTTATCTCTCGCCTTGACTATTGCAACTCCCTTCTCATTGGCCTACCGCTCCATAGGCTATCCCCTCTTCAGTCTATCATGAATGCTGCTGCCAGACTTATCCACCTTACCAACCGCTCAGTGTCTGCCAACCCTCTACTTCAATCCCTACACTGGCTCCCAATCACCCAGCGAATTAAATTCAAAATTCTAACCACAACATACAAAGCCATTCACAACTCTGCCCCAAGCTACATCACTAATCTTGTCTCCAAATATCACCCAAATCGTCCTCTCCGCTCTTCTCAAGACCTCCTGCTTTCAAGCTCTCTCATCTCCTCCTCCCATGCTCGTCTCCAGGATTTCTCCAGAGCCTCTCCCATCCTCTGGAACTCGCTACCTCCATCTATCCGGCTATCCCCTACTCTTGCTACCTTCAGGCAATCCCTGAAAACTCATCTCTTCAGGAAAGCCTATCACGTCTCCAACTAATCTCCTACCACTTCCACCAGCTCATTCCCCACAGTTACAACCTTTTGTACCACCTGCCCCACCCTATTAGATTGTAAGCTCTTCTGAGCAGGGCCCTCTTAATCCTATTGTATTGTATTATAACTGTATTGTCTCCCTTTTATATTGTAAAGCGCTGCGTAAACTGTTGGCGCTATATAAATCCTGAATAATAATAATAATAATAAATAATAATGATCAAATACCACCCAAAGAAAGCTCTATTTGTGGGTAAAAATGTTGTCAATTTTGTTTGGGTACAGCGTCGCACAACCGTGCAATTGTCAGTTAAAGCAACGCAATGCCGTATCGCAAAAAATGGCCTGGTAATTAAGAGGGCAAATCCTTCCGGGGCTGAAGTGGTTAATAATGTTTTTTTTGACTCATCCATTGTTAAAGATGTGGCGGCCAGCTTCCGGCCCATTCCTTAACAACCAGCTATTCATTGGATGTTAAGGACGCCAACGGCCTCGCTGAAGCTACTAAAACTAAACGTAGCTGACACACTAGGCTAAAAAAAAAATGCTAAAACATTAGCGGTTTTTGTCCAGTATTTCTAAAGCAGTTTTTAGCTTTTTAGTGTGCATGAAGCCTCATAATTGAAAAAAATATTGAAAACAACTTTTAAAATGTTATTAACATGTAAAAAAAATGTATGGGATTTTAGTGATTGGGTTCAATGTTTATCATTTGCAGTTCAGTTTATAATATTGCAAAATATGTGCTTTTATTTATGGATTTATATGGATTCACAATAATAATTATGTCATGTGTAACACTTTAATAATCATGATAATATATATTGTATATAACACATATCAAATACTGAATTAATATTATTTTAATAAAATGAAAGTTTTCCACAGTGTAATCCATTAAAAAGTTGCCAGCTATTTAAAAGGCAGATCAAGTATCTAGGACATGAAATGCAAGGGACAGGAATCTCTAATGAAAGCTTCATTATAACTGAGGTTTACACAAACAAAAGGACAGTCTTTTTCTAACTACATTTCATTCTCTCTAAAGGACATTTCCTTTTAGAACTAAAATGTCCTTTACAGGTTATACTTGAAAGGGTCCTTGCCATCATGCTTATAAACTGTGAAACTCAAAATATTTTTTTTATAGAAAATATACAGGGAATTTCTATGTAAATCAAAATCTACTTTAAAAAATCCAGAATCAAAAGAAAAACTATTATACTGAATGCATTAATATAAAATACCTATATATCCGCCCCCGTTTTAAATATGATTTAATAAAATTGTACTATTACAAATCTCTACATTATTCTTAGCAATATTTAGAAATGTACCATTTAATCACCTGCATATTAAAATTAAAAATTTTAAGTTTGAATGGATCCAAGAATTTTTCTAAATTCAAGACAGTTTATTTTTTGCTATGTTTGTGTGCTCATTTCCTGTGCTGGTTACTTCAAAGGCAGTGAGAGGAATCTCTCCAATGGGAACTGCAGTCTAACAAAAACTTTTTGTTGATCCAAGGTGACCACCACCACTAATACGGGAAAGCGCACATACTCATTATGAGATTAGGCAAACACAGCTTGTATTAATTCCAAAGATCTTTCAAACAGGTGCAGTCCACTTTAAGGCTTCACCTCCACTGCTATCCTCTATCCATTCAATGGATAGGTTTCATAGCCAGCATCAAAAATAACAAAAAAAAAAAACAAACAGACTCCCATAGTGTAGTATCTTAAAGTGATTGTAAAGTCTATTTATTTTCCTTTAAAAATAATAAACGTCATACTTACTTGCCCTGTGTAATGGTTTTGCACAGAGCAGCCCCGATCCTCCTCTTCACTGGTCCCTCTTTGGCTCTCCTGGCCCCTCCCTCCTGTTGCGTGCATCCACAGCAAGTAGCTTGCTATGGGGGCACCTGAGCCACGCTGCAGCTCTGTGTGTCCACTGAGACACTGAGCCGCAGTTCGGCCCCACCCCTCTCTCTCCTGATTGGCTAACTGACTTTGATTGACAGCAGCGGGAGACAATGATGCCGCTGCTGTGTCTCAGCCAATCAGGAGGGAGAGTCATGGACGGCCTAGGCACTTGTGGACATCGCTGGACAGAGATGGGGCTCAGGTAAGTATTAGGGGGGCTGCTGCTCACAGAAGGCTTTTTATCCTAATGAATAGAATGCATTAAGATGAAAAACCTTCAGCCTTTACAATCACTTTAAACATCCAAAACATATTTGACACAAGTAATCAAGGTACTCACAAATGCTCTTTTAAGCACAGGCTTAAAATCAAGCATATGGATGTGTTGGCAAAAGATATACAGAAGAGACGCTGTCCACCAGCTACAGTACTCCAATCCTTCCCAGCTCACAGAGGCAAAATATAACAGGTCACAGTTCCTACTCACTCTCAGCATCAGGTTCGCCAGTAGGAACTGTGTCCTGTTATTTTTGCTGCTTCTGTGAGCTGGGAAGGATTAAATAACTGTTTAAGAACAGCTAGTGTGAGTACCGCAACTACTGTTTTACGATAGAATCCGCAATCCTCTGTACAAGATGACTTTTGAGATCTTTTGTCTGTAGGTTTTAAAGCTGAATTTTAGCCTTAGAAGTTTTTTTTTTCGATCAACCCAGCGGGCTGAACGAAAAAAAAAAAAAACAAGAGATCGCCGTAATAACACAGGCCATCTCCTCCCGCTGTGCCTTTTGTGTTCTGACAGGAGGACTCCCCTCCCACCAGAACACACTGATCAGCACTGGCAGCCATTGGCTGCCAATACTGATTGGATGCTGGTTTTCCCATTTAACAGAAGCTGGTCAAGAGACCGGCTTCTGTAGAACAGACAGCTGTACACACGGGCTGAAAATAGTTCGGTTCCTGCCGGATCAAAGATCATGCGATTTTTCAGCCCGTGTGTACAAGGCTTTAGGCTCTCCATATATGAATCCGTTTTTTTCAATCTGTCAAGGGGCTAATCAAAAAAACTGACTGGATTTCCCCATCCACACAAGCAAGGTGGATGGAGGAATCCTCCCTGCTGTTATTGTATTCTGACAGCAGGAACTCTTCCTGATTGAACTAAAAATTTCCAACAAGCCCTTCTAATGATCAACTTCTCAAGAATGGGAATGGCAAAAATGGCAACAATTTGATGCGTCTACGACCAGCCTTACCTTCAGTTGCTCCTTTTCTGTGCTGAAATTAGTTACTCTGATTTCACTGCACACTGTAAGATTCTCATGGCGTGCATTAGAAGCTGCATCAAGTCAGATACAGCTCATTTCCTGGCTGGAGGATGTTCGGCATCTTCTAGCCCTTTAAACCCAAGTCCTACTGTTCTTTCTGAGGGACGGAGTTTCCGCGCTCACGGACCTGAAGGCTTGCAGCCTCCCCTTACACTTACCCCCGAAGGGGTGAGTTAAATGGTAAAAGGAATGTTAATTAAGGGTGAGTGGCGCTACCTTACCAGGGTACCTTAATTAATAATATAATAAACCCCAAAAATAAAATATATATGCTTAGTGCAAGCCCTTAATCATACAAATTCATTGGGTAGTGAATGTGAGTGTCCACCACTAAAAGAGTGGACTGTACTAGCGTGTCAATCTCATAACCTACATAAAAGTGTACACCGTGTGGCTGAACATCGCAAATTGATTAATAAGTGACAACTTATAGAAATATAGTAAATGACAGTGCAAAAAATATTAATGACAGTAAAAAATGACAGTAAATTAAACCACAGTCTGTGCCATGGAAGGGAATCAATCCAAGAGGGATCCCCCTTCTGAAAATCAGTGTGCAACCCACTTTCTAAATGGCATTAATCAGGATATCTCAATCCTATGTTGATCCACAAATATGTCCAAAAATTACATAAGGTGAAAAAAACTAATAAATGTAGATATATGTATCATAAGTAATCCCACTTAGGCATAAGATGCAAAAATGCGCACCTAAAAATTAGTGAAAAAATGGTGAAAAAATTGGGTGTATCAGAGTCCAGCATAAAAAACAAAACAAAAAACAAAAACAAAACGTCTGTGGTAAGTGACTTTCGTGAAGACAGCTGTTCAAATCCAGTGACTTGCGGTGCTCCCCCTCAAAGATCCCCACTCACCAGCTCCCTGCACCCCTGCAGGGGTAGTAGGCATGTAGTACCAAACAGCGATATGATGTTTTAGGGTCCTCAGGGTCTCCCGCTCCAGCTGTGAAGTATCCTTCAGTATATCCTCATATGGAAGAAACAGGGCTCCATAGTGTGATACGTTTTAAATAATTTATTCAGCTATCATAACAGCACATAAGATAAAATAAATAAAATAACTAAAATAAAATGCAGGCTTCTTCTAAAAGAACCAAATGGTCACACAGCGTGTAGTCTATTTTAGTATGGAGAGAGCTCGTGCATCTGGAACCATCAGCTAAGCGGCGTGCGCCTCAGCTGCGTTCCATGGCGATTTTGCTAACGTCGATTACGAAACACGTAAGGCGGAGCTACGCACTGACGTCACACGCGAAAGTAGGAGAGTGTGGAACGCAGCTGAGGCGCACGCCGCTTAGCTGATGGTTCCAGATGCACGAGCTCTCTCCATACTAAAATAGACTACACGCTGTGTGACCATTTGGTTCTTTTAGAAGAAGCCTGGATTTTATTTTATTTATTTTAGTTATTTTATTTATTTTATCTTATAGGATATACTGAAGGATACTTCACAGCTGGAGCGGGAGACCCTGAGGACCCTAAAACATCATATCGCTGTTTGGTACTACATGCCTACTACCCCTGCAGGGGTGCAGGGAGCTGATGAGTGGGGATCTTTGAGGGGGAGCACCGCAAGTCACTGGATTTGAACAGCTGTCTTCACGAAAGTCACTTACCACAGACGTTTTGTTTTTGGTTTTTGTTTTTGTTTTTTATGCTGGACTCTGATACACCCAATTGTTTCACCATTTTTTCACTAATTTTTAGGTGCGCATTTTTGCATCTTATGCCTAAGTGGGATTACTTATGATACATATATCTACATTTATTAGTTTTTTTCACCTTATGTAATTTTTGGACATATTTGTGGATCAACATAGGATTGAGATATCCTGATTAATGCCATTTAGAAAGTGGGTTGCACACTGATTTTCAGAAGGGGGATCCCTCTTGGATTGATTCCCTTCCATGGCACAGACTGTGGTTTAATTTACTGTCATTTTTTACTGTCATTAATATTTTTCGCACTACCATTTACTATATTTCTATAAGTTGTCACTTATTAATCAATTTGCGATGGTCAGCCACACGGTGTACACTTTTATGTAGGTTATGAGATTGACACGCTAGTACAGTCCACTCTTTTAGTGGTGGACACTCACATTCACTACCCAATGAATTTGTATGATTAAGGGCTTGCACTAAGCACATATATTTTATTTTTGGGGTTTATTATATTATTAATTAAGGTACCCTGGTAAGGTAGCGCCACTCACCCTTAATTAACATTCCTCCTACTGTTCTTTCTGTCATGGATACTCAGCATCACATATGGGTTTTAGCTACAGCAGTCTGCAAATGCAGCCTTCCTAGGAATGCCCAGTCCTCCAGATTGGCAGCAACCTATCAAGACGTTTTGTTATTTGCCTAACTTTTTCCAAGAACCAGCCTACTGCTTTTTATCTGCACTAGGGACTTTTGAGAGATGTAATGAGGTAGGGTGCTCTGATGTTTTCAGGAAGCTATGTAGATCACCCTGTCATCCCCTCCAACCAGCCAGTATCTGCCTGTATTGCTTAGAGAAACAAAGAAACCTAGTGAGGACAGGTATGTAATGAAAAGGGAAAGGTTTGTTCAAAAATGTAATTAGCATCCTATTGAGGTGGGAGGGGAGACCTGTGAAGAAACAGGGGATGATATTCTTGGATGACATGCAGAGATTGCGCAAAGAGAACCAGATAGTCATTATTTACCCTTCTCCTTAGTCAGAAAATACATTGTGAGGGTCAGAGTTGAGTTATAAAAGTTCAGAGGGGAATATGTTCTGAGAAACACATATACTTATCTATATTCAGCTCAAAATAACACCCTATATCATGTTTCTTATTCATATGACCCACTTCAAACAAAGCTTTGGCCTGATTATCTAGTTAAACTGAACCACTTTGTATTTTCTCTTTCTTTGTGTGGGTTTCCCATAGTTGTGCTGTTTTTTATCCCACAATCCAAACCCATTTTGGGTAGGCCAATTGACTTTTTCCAAATTGACCCTACAGTATATCCATTCTAGTATGACTGTTGTAAAGGCATTCATTTGCAAGATCCACCTTGGCAAAGAATGATGTGAATTGTTCTGTGTACTCTGTAATTTGGAAATATGATATTACAATCCATGTGTATTAAATAATTAGATGCTCAAAATGTAGTCACTCTTGTACCTAAACTGTGCCACTAAAAGATCTGTTTTAATTCACCAATGACACGCTACAACAATTAATCTCAGCAAATCTATCTGCTCTCTTCAATATGTTTTACAATTCATATGTCAGCCAAATGGGAATTACATTTTCTTGGGATCCAAACCACATGTTATCTTGCTTTGTTTCGGTTACAGCTATGCTTAGGATTTCTTGTCCTGTATCACAGATAGTTGATTCATATGTTATGTAGCCAAGAGTCCTCTCGATGAATGATTTCTGCCATCCTTGGAGACACAGATCCTGCTTTAAACAAGAGAGGCTCCTTATATCATAAGTAATACTAAACAACTATGACAAGAACGTATGGTATATTTTACTGGGCTTTTTTTTCATACACCATTCATTGAGGATAAAAAAGAAACAGACCATACCATTTTTGTTATTACATCAGCACTGGTATATTCATTAACTATAAGTGCCTCCAAAAAACTGTTTACCGATCCCAACAGTCTCTGCTGCACTGGAACTTACAATCCAATGTCCCTAATAGAGTTACACAAAGGTTTACTTACAATACTATAATCGTGTACAATATAGGTATAGAAAACAAACAGGACCATGTTCCTACAGAGAAAAGTTTCCATTGTGTTGGTTACAAGTGCTTAAAAGCATGCCCCAAAGTAGTATTAAAGTAATACTTCATATTCCCATCACACATGTTCCTGGATAAGCTCTCAAAGTTTGGGTGCTGCAGCAACAACCAGCTAGATACTGGTTCAAGTCACAAAGTAGATATTTGCCAGCACACCATGGATCGACACAAAAGTAGCATCCAATCGGATTATTTATTGCATGATCACAACAAAAGGAGAGTGCAACGTTTCGGAGCTACGCAGGACCCCTTCGTCAGGCTTGCAACTCTCAGAATTGTATAGCTTAACACATTGAGCACAATAAAGTAAACTATTTGTTAATTAAGTATTTGTTAACTATTTCTTAACCCGGCACTTGCTGAGAGGGCAACTTTCAATGCTGATGCTCTTGCTATCTCAATGCTGCTTCTCTCAGCTTTGAGCCTTCACAAAAAAGTGTTAACAGTGGACAGTGCAGTTTTTAGTCAGTCTGTCAGCTTGGAGAAGAAAGGAGGTAGGTGGAGGGGGAAGCAGGGAAGTACCTTACAATCCTAGGCTATGGGGCTGTGGGTTTATATTGATACACATGTAGGGAGACACAACTCTAGACCTTGCAAGGGTGGCTGCATAGAATGCAACAAGAAAAGGAGCCGCTATGAAACAGGAGACCTAGGGCAGTGGCATGCTTAAACAGGAACAGCGTAAACAGGAATACAGCCAAAAATTCAAAGATATAGAAGCTGTATACTCTGTATATAATTAAATCAACTGCTGAACGTGCTTAAAAACTTAGGTTTTTAAAGATAAACTTCATTTGGATATAAATGATACCGCTCTATATTTATTAATGAATCCTTAAATGTATTTTTTAAATGCAAGCATTGTACAGTGCCTTGCAAAAGTATTCACCCCCCTTGGCTTTTTACCTATTTTGTTACATTACAGCCTTTAGTTCAATGTTTTTTAGTCTTAATTATATGTGATGGATCAGAACACAATAGTCTAAGTTGGTGAAGTAAAATTTAAAAAAATATATACATAAAATTATTTTTCAGAAATAAAAAAATAATAATTGATATGTGCGTATGTATTCACCCCCTTTGTTATGAAGCTCATAAAAAGCTCTTGTACAACCTATTACCTTCAGATGTCACATAATTAGTGAAATGACGTCCACCTGTGTGAAATCTAAGTGTCACATGATCTGTCATTACATATACACACCTTTTTGAAAGGCCCCAGAGTCTGCAACACCTAATCAAGAGGCACCACTAACCAAACACTGCCATGAAGACCAAGGAACTCTCCAAACAAGTAAGGGACAATGTTGTTGAGAAGTATAAGTCAGGGTTAGGTTATAAAAAATATCCAAATCTTTGATGATCCCTAGGAGCACCATCAAATCTATCATAACCAAATGGAAAGAACATGGCACAACAGCAAACCTGCCAAGAGATGGCCGCACACCAAAACTCACGGGCTGGGCAAGGAGGGCATTAATTAGAGAGGCGGCATAGAAACCTAAGGTAAACCTGGAGGAGCTGCAGAGTTCTGTAGCAGAGACTGGGGTATCTGTACATAGGAAAACAATAAGCCGTACACTCCATAGAGTTGGGCTTTATAGCAGAGTGGCCAGAAGAAAGCCATTACTTTCAGCATAAAACAAAATGGCACTTTTGAGTTTGCGAAAAAGGCATGTGGGAGACTCCCAAAATGTATGGAGGAAGGTGCTCTGGTCTGATGAGACTAAAATTGAACTTTTTGGCCATCAAAGAAAAGGCTATGTCTGGCACAAATCCAACATATCACATCACTCAAAGAACACCATTTTCAGCAGTCGGGACTGGGAAACTGGTCAGAGTTGAGGGAAAGATGAATGGTGCTAAATACAGGGATATTCTTGAGCAAAACCTGTACCACTCTGTGTGTGATTTGAGGCTAGGACGGAGGTTCACCTTCCAGCAGGACAATGACCCCCAAACACACTGCTAAAGCAACACTTGAGTGGTTTAAGGGGAAACATGTAAATGTGTTGGAATGGTCCAGTCAAAGCCCAGGCCTCAATCCAATAGAAAATCTGTGCTCAGACTTAAAGATTGCTGTTCACAAGCGCAAACCATACAACTTGAAGGAGCTGGAGCAGTTTTGCAAAGAGGAATGGGCAAAAATCCCAGTGGTAAGATGTGGCAAACTCATAGAGACTTATCCAAAGCGACTTGGAGTTGTGATAGCCACAAAAGGTGGCTCTACAAAGTATTGACTTTAGGGGGGTGAATAGTTATGCACATTGACTTTTTCTGTTATTTTGTCCTATTTGTTGTTTGCTTCACAATAAAAAAAAAAAATTCTTCAAAGTTGTGGGCATGTTCTGTAAATTAAGTGATGCAAATCCTCTAACAATCCGTGTTAATTCCAGGTTGTGAGGCAACAAAACACGAAAACTGCCAGGGGGGGGGGGCACTGTAAGTACCCAAATTTGACTTGTTTCAGCCCCTTACAATCCCTGTACAGCAGACTGGGGGAAGTGGAGGCAGCAATAGGGGCCAATCAGTTATGCTGCTCATTTGCTAACAAGGAATATACTGATAGGAGAAAGCCGAGTGGCAAAGAAATAAGCTTCTCACACAGCCCCTCACAAAAAGAAGAGATTGCTTGAAAGTAGATATGACAGCTATCTACACATATATCAATGGTGATTCTTGCCTAGGGAAAAACTATTCAGTCTCAGGTTGATTAAAGTGTATATCCAGCCCAAACTTTTTGGTTTTGAAAAGAGTGGGGAGGGATTAGAACACATGTTGGGTTTATTTGTTCTCTGCTACTCCAGAGACATTTCCTTTCACTTCCTGTTCTGCCAGCAGGAAGTGAGGGTAAATCTCCAATGGCAAAAGTCAGAAATTGAGTATGGGAAGGCTAGAACCTCTACCTTTTCATTGCATTTTTTTCCCCTGTAGACTCATTTCAATGGGTGGCCAAGGAGAGGTAAAAACAAGTGCTTGATCTGCATTTTTACCTCCCCCTAACCTCCTATGTACAGTACAAGCAGACATGGTGGCGCTTGGATAAAAACATTTTGTGTGGCAATTTTAACCTTCATGTAGAGCCAGACAGGCTATGCATGTAAAAAAAACAAAAAAACACAGGCATTAGGAGATGACAGTATCACTTCCTGAATATCTGCAGACCTCTTTTCACCATCCTCTGAAAAGCAATCAACCACAGGTCACTTTTTCGGGTTCGAAGGGGGTATCTAAACGTTACTGTTAGTGTGAAGGGAGACTCACTTCCTGTTTGGTGAAACCATTGTCAGCAAGACAGAAAGTGAAGGAATCTTTCTTTAACAAGCTCCAGAATAGCAGTAAAAATCTGAAAGGGATTTTAACCTCTCCTCACTTTTTTGGATGACCACACACAAATAGATTTTATCAGTACAGGCCATAGGCTGAACAAGGGAAATACAATTGATTTCTCCAAACAGCATGGGTGGAGGATCTCCCTTGCTGGCTATTGTGTTAATGATAGCTGGCACCCACGCCTGTCAATAACCAAACAGTGACGGCATCTTATAGTTACATAGTTGGTAAGGTTGAATAAAGTCCATCCAGTTTGACCTGTGTTATTATGTGTGTGTGTTTTTGTCACAACCATTTCCCATATCCCTGTATATTGCATTCGCTAAGATGACCATTTAAAAGTTTTTTGAAAATATCTATACTTCCCCCTGACACCACCAATTGGAGAAGGGAGATCCACATCCTTATCACTCTAACAGTAAAAAACCCCTAAGGCCCCTTTCACACATGCGGACAGTATGTCCGTATTTTATCCATCCGTTTTCGGATGAAATACGGACATACATGCATCCCTATGGGATAGCGGGTGTCAGCGGATGTACATCCGCAAACACCCAATGTCGTCCGGCTCCGCTCTCGTCCTATTCTGCGGACGGAAGAAAATCCTATTTTTCTATCCGTCTGCAGAGCGGATCGGAGGAACACGGACAGACGGTCCGTGTTCCTCCGATCCCCCATAGGAGAGAGCGGAGATCTGACAGGGCGGTCCCTGCACAGTGTGCGGGTCCCGCCCTGTCATCTGCCTGCTCAGCTGGGGAAAACGGAGAGATCCCCGCTGAGCAGCGGATGTTCACGGGGCGGATCAACACGGATCCGTCCCGTGTGAAAGGGGCCTAACACACGTTGTGGTTAAACCACCTCTCGTCAAATGTCATTGAATGGCTGCATGTAGTAGGTATTTAATTCAAAGCAAAAATTGTAATATATTGCAGCTCACCAATCATTAGATGTGGTGGTTGCATTAGTTTTCTTTTTTAGCTTCTTTTCCCTCTGTTTTCACCTGGTGATCTGGCCAGTAACACAACTCCTGTATTAGAGTGCCCCCACCCTTGAAGAAAGGGGGGCACAGCAAAAAGCAGGGGGAGTTATGTGTACTAGCAGATTTAAATACACTAACAGTCAAACTCCAGTTTTTTCCTTCTAGGATAACAATTTTACATGAATAAATAAAAGCTGATCATTATGAGTTAGGGAGCTTAGATTGTAAGATCCTTGAGGGCAGTGACTGATGTGAATGTACAATATACTGTATATGTATATGTAAACCTCTGTGTAAAGTGATAGTGCTAAATAAGTACTTGTAATAAATAAGAAGCACCCCTGCCAGTGTTAAATGGTTTGTCTCATCCCTCAATAACAGATACATCTGGAAGAGGGTTTGTTTTTGAAAAACAACATACTTTCTGGCCGGATCACAATAAAAGATAGAAAGCCTAAAAAAAGAAAAACAAATGCAACCATCACATATAAGAATTGGCAAGCTGCAATATAATAAATGTTTGCTTTTGTGTTTAATACTGCTTTAATACTTAAGTGATTTTGAATACTTTAAAATCTTCAATACCATTGTCACTATCAGGAAACCCACATTGGGAAAGTACAGCCACTTCTGGAGAGAAGGCAAAAAGACAGGAAGTAGATACAAATAGGCCACAGGAGATCAGCAGTGATATTACACAGCAAAAAATGAAAGAAGATTTAAACAGTATTTATTTTTGAAAAAGGAGATTGTTTATGATACACAATGATTTACTAACTAAATGCTATTAATTTAGGCTCAGTTCACACTGCCGCAACTTGTAAGACCCCAAATCGCGTAACATGTGGAATTACATGTTAGTCAATGAGAGCTGTCTTAATTAGCCTTACTGAGGTCGCTCCGACTTAAAAAAAAAGGTTCCTGTATTTCTTCAAGGAGACTTCTATTCTATACTCCTTTCAAAGTAGTACTCAAGTCCCCAGGAAGTCTCCTGGCAAAGTCGCACCGCAAGTCACGTGGTTTTCAGGTCGCGGCGGTGTAAACCAAGCCTTAGGGTTTACCTCTCTACTTTAACATTTCTGACACCGAATCATTAGATACTTAGAAAAAAAAAGTAAAAAAAAGAAGCACAAAAGTTAACACTAATGAGTTTTTAATGCAAAATAGGTTGAAAAAAAAAATCAAAGCAAACTAAATCATTGACTACTCTGTATTGCTCATCCAAATCACCCCCCTCCTGGAAATGAAATGTGCATTTGATCCCCCAAAAATGTATGCCTGAAGTGAGCAGAAATGTCATCGGTAGCATTTACAAAGCAGATGGAAAACATTACTTCCACTCTACCTCTCCAGGGGTTTTGTCTATCGCAGCCTGGAAAGAATGCAGTTCAGGATCTGTGCATTATATTTAGGAATTGTGGGATACATAATCACCTCCCAAACACTTTCTGGCATGGCTTTGCCTTTCTTGCTCTTACTAGCCCCTTGAAATACATTTCTCCAAATTTGGAATTGAAGTTAATGAACAGTAATATAATAATGCTGGAAAAAGTAGAGTCCTGTATATGATCCCACGTAACAGGAAACAACCCTGCTTTATCTCGTACATTCTACACAATAGTATGTGTGCTAGGCAAGGAAAAAAAAACAACAGATCCCACAAACACTCTTATCACCAGTTTGATCTGCAGAAGCACTGTAGGTGAGTTTGTCCATTTACATAGAATGGCATTATGCTAGGAGAGGGCTCAAATCATTCAATTTAACCACTTCAGCTCTAGAAGATTTTACCCCTTTTATCACCAGGCCATTTTTTGCTATTTGGCATTGAGCATTTTTCACACAAATAGAGCTTTTTATTGGTGGCATTTGATCACCACTGTTTTTTTTTAATATATAAAATTACTTTCTGCTATAAAACATATAAAAAAAAATCTAATTTCTAAATTTTGACTAAAATATATACTGCTATATGTCTTTGGTAAAAAAAAAAAAAAAAAGTGTATATTAATTGATTTGTGAGACAGTTATAGGGTCTACAAACAATGTACAGTATACTGGAATTTAAAAAAAAAAAAAAAAAAAAAATGTTATACTAGTAATGGCGGTGAGCATCAACTTATAGTGGGACTGTGATAGTGGGGTTGGCAATCTGGAGGAATGTTCAAAACTAATATTAGAAAATATTATTTTACTGAAAGGGTAGTTGATGCTTGGAATAAACTTCCAGCAGAGGTAGTAAGGCAGTCAACAGTAAGTGGCTTCAAACATGCTTGGAACAAACATAGATCTATAGTTATTATTATACAGGATTTATCTAGCACCAACAGTTTACACAACACTTTACAATATAAAAGGGGGACAATACAGTTATAATACAATAAGATACAAGAGGATTAAGAGGGCCCTGCTCAGAAGAGCCTAGGTTGTAACTGTGGTGAATGAGCTGGTGGAAGTGGTAGGAGATTAGTTGGAGATGTCATAGGCTTTCCTGAAGAGATGAGTTTTCAGGGATCGCCTGAAGGTAGCAAGAGTAGGGGCTAGCCGGATAGATGGAGGTAGCGAGTTCCAGAGGATGGGAGAGGCTCTGGAGAAATCCTGGAGACGAGCATGGGAGGAGGAGATGAGAGAGCTTGAGAGTAGGAGGTCTTGAGAGGAGCGGAGAGGACTATTTGGGTGATATTTGGAGATAAGATTGGTGATGTAGCTCGGGGCAGAGTTGTGAATGGCTTTGCATGTTGTGATTAGTATTTTGAATTTAATTTGCTGGGTGATTGGGAGCCAGTGTAGGGATTGGAGGAGAGGGTCAGACAAAAAAAAGTTAACAAGAAAAAAAAAAAAGTGCAGACTCGATGGACTACTCAGTCTCTTTCTGCTGACACTTTTCAATGTTTCTACCTAAGACTAACGGACACTGGGGAGAACTGACTAACTACCACTAACATCCGGAAACAGGCAGCAATGTACGGCTCATCACAGTGTATGTACTACAGCGAGTTGGCAAGCGGTTAACCATCTATGGACAATATTTCACTTTGACATTTATGGACATTCATTCAAAGCAGCTTGTTATGGTGGGGACTTGGTGGGGGGGAGCCAGGAGCGCCAGCGGGGGACTCCAGAAGAGGAGGATCGAGGCTGCTCTGTGCAAAACCAGATCAGGCAAGTATAACACGTTTGGTATTAACCACTTCAGCCCCAGAAGATTTTCCCCCTTAATTGCCAGGCCTTTTTTTGCGATATGGCACTGTATCGCTTAAACTGACAATTGTACGGTCATGCGACGTTGTACCCAAACAAACTTAACGTCCTTTTTGTCCCACAAATAGAGATTTTTTTTTTTGGTATTTGATCACCTCTGCGTTTTGTTTTTTTTTGCACTAAAAACAAAAAAGACCGACAACTTTGAAAAAAAAAACCCAATATTTTTTTACTTTTTGCTATAATAAATATCCAAAAAAAATAGTAAAAAACTAATTTCTTCATCAGTTTAGGCCAATATGCATGATTCTACATATTTTTGGTAAAAGACAAAAAAAATCGCAATAAGCGTATATTGATTGGTTTGCACAAAAGTTATAGCATCTACAAAATAGGGGATAGATTTATGGCATTTTTATTATTACTTTTTTTACTAGTAATGGTGGTTATTTTCCGATTTTTAGCGAGACTGCGACATTGCGGTGGACAGATCGGACACTTTTGACACTTTTTTTGGGACAATGACATTTATATAGCAATCAGAGCTATAGAAATGCACTGATTACTGTGTAAATGTCACTGGCAGGGAAGGGGTTAACACTAGGGGGCGATCAAGGGGTTAAATGTGTTCCCTCTTGTGTGTTTAACTGTTGGGGGGATGGGACTGACTGGAGGAGGAGACATATCGCGGTTCGTAATTACTACGAACTGCAGATATATCTCTTCTCTCCTGTCAGAATGAGGATTTGTGTGTTTACATACACAAATCCCCTTTCTGGCTCTTGTGCCCACGATCACAGGTGGCCGGTGGTGATCATGCCCCCCGGCCACATGCAGCGGGCGTGCGCGCTAGCCTGCTATGGCTCCTAAAGAAGCCGACGTAAGGGTACGGCGATTTGCGGGAGCGAACCACTTTGCCGATGTGTATGTGCGAGAGCCGGTCAGCAAGTGGTTAACCACTTCAGCCCTGAAAGGATTTACCCCCTTCCTGACCAAGCCCTTTTTTGCGATACAGCACTGTGTCACTTTGACTGACAATTGCGCGATCGTGCAACGTTGTACCCAAACAAAATTGACGTCCTTTTTTTCCCACAAATAGAGCTTTCTTTTGGTGGTATTTGATCACCTCTGTGGTTTTTATTTTTTACGCTATAAATAAAAAAAGAGCGACAATTTTGAAAAAAATATTTTTTTGCTATAATAAATATCCCCAAAAAATATAAAAAAACACATTTCTTCCTCAGTTTAGGCCAATATGTATTCTTCTATATATTTTTGGTAAAAAAAAATAAAAACATATATATATATATATATATATATATATATTGGTTTGCGCAAAAGTTTACAAAATAGGGGATAGATTTATGGCATTTTTATTATTAACTTTTTTTTATTAGTAATGGCGGTGATCTGCGATTTTTATCGTGACTGCGACATTGTGGCAGACAGATCGGACACTTTTGACACTATTTTGGGACCACTGACACTTACTCAGCGATCAGTGCTATAAAAATGCACCGATCACTGTGTAAATGTCACCGGCATGGAAGGGGTTAAACACTAGGGGACGATCAAGGGGTTAAGTGTGTTCCCTCAGCGTGTTCTAACTGTAGAGGGGGATGGGCTCACTAGATCATGACAGAGATCACTGCTCCAGATCACTGGGAGCAGTAGATCCCTGTCATGTTGTTAGGCAGAACAGAGAAATGCCTTGTTTACATAGGCATCTCCCCGTTCTGCCTCTCCGTGCCATGATCGCGGGCCAGCGGCAGACATAGAGTCCGGGGGACCCACAGGCACGCTCCCGCGGCACACGGCAGGCACACGCACGCGCCGGCGGTGGCGCGCTAAGTGACGATGACGGAATGAAGAATGGGTTTGTTGTTTTGTGCACCCGTGCCACTTTGCTGAAGTATATTGGCGTGAGGCGGTTGGCAAATGGAAAAAATAAATAAATAAGGGTTTACAATCACTTTATGTTTTCAACCAACTACACTGTCCACACCAAATATCCAGTATTTTTTCCAAAATTAAAGTGCGAGTAAACTCCCATGTATGACTCTTAACTATATATAAAGATATTTACTTTAGATGCAGTCGGTGATGTCATCGGTACATGCTCTCATAAGGAAGGCATACTCGTGCCGTGCCATAAATAGTGACTCCCACGCGCGTGCACGACACGATAGCCGAAGCCCACAAACTCAGAAAGAAGACAGGGTGACGATGAAAGCGCCTTCAGCGATGACAGTGTGCCGCTGGAGGTCTTCATTTTCAGGTAAGTCTGTCATAATGTGCTAGTATGGGATGCATACTAGCATGCTACAGGCATACCCCACTTTTAAGTACACAATGGGGTTTATTTACTAAAGCTGGAAAGTGCAAAATCAGGCTCACTTCTGCATAGAAACCAATGAGCTTCCAGGTTTTATTACGAAAACTTAATTGAACAAGCCAAGGTTAGAAGCTCATTGGTTTCTATGCAGAAGTGAACCTGATTTTGCACTTTTCAGCTTTAGTAAATAAACCTCATTGTGTACTTAAAAGTGGGGTATGCCTGTAGTCATCATTATGACTTAAACTGCCCGGGGCCCGATTTTTTTTGGATACGGTTTACTACTGCTTTAATGATCTATTAAAAGGTGCAGGTTCTAGGGCTTCACCCAACCATCCTTTCCCACACTATAAGAACTTGTTGAAAAAAGATGGTCTAGCAATCAGTAAATAAAACACACACACAAACTAATAAAGAAGAACTATAGTAGCAAACATAATAACATTAACCATAATAATGCTTATATTTTGAAATATCTGCATATTTGGTGAAAATGCCCTTTCAGTTGCTGCAAATCATATTAAAACGGGATTCCGGCCGTAAAAAAAAAATTAAGAGTCAGCAGCTACAAACTGTCCTGGGTGCCCGCGATGTCAGCCGCCTGAGGCCGACCCGTCCCTCGGCTCTCGGGTCCTGGCACCGCCATCCTAGGTAAGGGAAACAGGCAGTGGAGCCTTGTGGCTTCACTGCCAGTTACCTACTGCACACGGGCGATCGGCGCGGCGCTCTGTGAATGGCCCCGTGGTGTTCTGGGAACACACACAGTTCCCAGAAGGCAATGGGGCCGCTCACCGAGGAACAGAAGACGCCGCGGAATAGGAAGAGGCAGATTAGGAAGACTGCCTAGCAACAAGGGTTTAGGTAAGTTTAAAATTTTTTTTTTTCAAATTTTTTTTTAGGATTTTTGGTGAATTTTTTTTTTCAGGGTGGCCCTCCACTTTAAGTAGAAGTTATCAATAACTGTGCAACATTTGGTTTTCCAAAGCACTATACATCATAAACAACTGTCCTTTTTTCCCTCCATAAAATACACTTTTCAACATTTTTATCATCCTTTTTTGTACCATGGTGCTGCAGATCTACTCCATCCTCTTTCAGCAACTTCATATCTACATGCACGCACTCCAGTGCACATCACTGTTCTGGTCTGGCTTCCTGATAGTGACAATAGTGGACTATAGTAATAAGGAGAGCCAGCAAAACTGTAATCCTTGAAGTGTCGTTTATTGGTACATCAGAGTGACAATAAAACAATAAACTGAAGCATTTCGGCAATAGCCTTAGTCGTAGCATAGTGGACTATGCCTGCGCAATGGTCTGCTTGCCCCCAGAGCAAGCAGCTTGCAAAGGTTGACACCCAAGAGGGCGTGCTCCTAAACCACTGCTCTGCATGTCCATACACACAGGGAGCTGTGACTCAGCCCCGCCCCCTTTCTCTCCTCATTTATGCAACTTACTAATTAGCCAATGGCTCCCGCTGCTGTCTTAGCCAATGAGGCGGGAGAGTCTCTCGTGCACATCACTGGATCGAGAGGGAGCTCAGGTAAGTATTATAGAGGGGGCTGCTGCAATTTTCACCAGAGGCAGAATGAAAATGCAGGAACGCAAATCGGAACAGCTGTCACCCTCTAAATGGGACTTGCCCAAATACGAACCTTCATGGTGGGATCACCAGGTGTTAGTTTTGAAAAAAGAGAGATACAAAAAGATGGAAAACAACTTTGGAACTCCATTAAAGTGGACATTTGCCCTCTAAACTCAATATGCCCTTGTGTGTACAGAGGTGAAAACATCCTCACCCTATTATTACCTTTCATGTAATCCCCGTTTTCCCTGCGGCACTGGTGATGTTGGTCAGGGACTCACAGCTGCCTCCTGGGAAGGATATGTCACCAATTCTTTTTCTCTCTCCTTGTATAGTCCTCTGTGAGCCCCCTAACCTCTCCCTTTCCCCCTCACTTCTGTTTGTTTGGAACAAGCAAGCATATCAGTTGCAGTCATGTGTACTGCACACTACAAATCTCATCGTCGGTTGTCACTAGTCCATCTCAGGAGCGAGCAAGAGAGTGTCTGCAGTGCTGCATGAGGATACCATAGAAAAGGAATGTAATGCCCCTCTAACAGGAAGTCAGATCACTGCAGCAAACAAAAAAAAAAAAGAAGGTACTTTTTTTGAATTAAGAATCCATACTTAGATTTTTTTTTGTTAACCAGAGGTTAGTGTCCCTTTAAATAACATTTCATTGTTCTCACTGGCCATTCCCCAGTCTATCAAAAATGAGTTATCCAAGGTCTGCACATGCGCCCCCTGGTGGCCTCCAACTGCAGTACTGCAATGTACCCTGATCCAGTAAGAATCATTCCTGGTCTACTTCAACTACTACCCATACATACATTAACCTCCATCTGAACCACCTCCTATTAGATATCACAAATATATAATATATAGGTATATGTATCACAAAACAGTGACAAGAGTTTGTTGTCCCCTGAAGTCTGTATATATACACACACCATAGAATAAGCCCATAAAAATAGTCTGATGGCAGGATATGTAATCCTGAGAGCAGCAGCTGATCATACACATTGCAATGCACTAGAGTACCATGTATAGATAGAAGGGGGTGTATGTTACTACCATGTACAGGAACCTATACAGTACTGGAATTGGAGTCTCTTACATTGTAACTTTTCTCCTGGTTTGTTTTAAGACCGGTTTGGCTATTTGACAAAATAAATAAAAATGGATATAAATGTATAGCACACACTAAGAAAAGATACCCTTGTATTTCCACTTTGAAAACAATCTATTTGCAAAAAAACAAAAAAACAGACAAAAATCTCTCTACTGTATCTTAGATGCCCAATAAGGCTGTCCATACATGTTCAATTTTCTTGTACAATTTTCTTTTAGATTTACCTTAAACTATGTAGTGCAAGGGCCTGCCTAATTTGAAACAATTGGAAATTGTTTAGTTTTGACCTTATATTATATGTTTTTTGGTAAATCTAAAGGAAAATTGTACAAGAGTATTGAACATGTATGGCCAGCCTTAGACATATTTACTTACATATTTCATTATAATTTATAAACAATATTGACTGATTTTGTACCATGTTGCCAGTCTGCCAGGTGCATGGGTAGCAGCTTTCCTTTACTTACTGTACATGCAAATGACTTCTTTCTTCAAAATATAACGCCTCTGCCAACTCTCCTTACACTTTGTCTCCAGTGGTGGCAAAAAGGGTGATTTTGTGCGTTTTTTCTATCCCTGAACCTCCTACAACTGCAATAACGCTATTAAATAGCACAGTGCAGACGGAAGCGGATGTGTTGTGGCGGGTTGTGGCACGTTCAAAAAAAAAAAAAGAAACATGCAAAGTGCGCTGTTTAAGAGTGGCAACATGGGGCAACCTTTCAACTTTCCAATCTCAGGCTGGCCACACGTTAAAAAAATTGCATGCAAATGCTTTGAAAACACACGGTGCGTTTTTTTTAAAAGCGCTTGCATGCGTTTCGATATGTGCCGCCAGTGGAGACAGAAGGATTAGGACTCCCCCAGCTCTTTCCTAGGGCTCATGCACATGGGTGTAAAATGACGCTTTAAGATCCATACAGCTTTTTATTTTATTTTTTTTTACAGATCTGAACGCAGCTCAGCCTGTTGAGAGGATTTACTAAAAACTGGAGCATGCAGAATCTGTATGGTAGCCAATCGACTTCTAACTTCAGCTTGCTCAGTTAAGCTTTGACAATAAAACGTGGAAGTTGATTGGTTTTTATGCAGAGCTGCGCCAGATTTTGCACGCTCCAGTTTTAGTAAATCTCCCCCTTTGTGTCCATGCACATAGCAGGGTTTAGCTTTGTAATACAGAGCAATGTTCAGACATGTAGAAGAAAAAACAGCCAAAATCCCGTGTGCAAGTTGAGTGTTTTTGCGTGCCTTATACATATACAAATCTGAATGCATATAAACAGGCGCACAAGTGTAGATCTGTTTTAGAATTCCAACGCTTCTAAGCACTGTACGCACATTTACGTGTATAAAGCCTTTACATGTACTTTACTAGCAGCAAGATCCAGCGTCAATTTGAGTATTTTCAATGCGCCCGTGTGCATGAGCCCTTCGACAGAAGTCAGGCTTCTTCCCAGGGCTGGCAGACGCTTTTCTGACACTCAGCCTATTAGACGGTGACAGTTCAGCGTGACCTGAGATGACAGGTCCACTTTGAGCCAAGCACTGATCTGCTAATACATGGAAAGTTTTGCCTTGTAAATGTGAGCTGTGTGCTGCAGCCAGCAGAGCAGGCGCTGAGTAAAACAATAGTTTGGGCAGGGAAGAGCTCTCCCCCTCCACTTCTTCCCCAGGTTCTGAGTATTGTGTGGCCAGTGTCACTCACCCTCACTGCCGTACTTGCCATTGTTCGCTCCCATCCTGGAGACTTCATGCTCTCATCTTCCAAGCATTTCCACAGGGTGAAGCACAAATGAGCAGCGAGACTCCTCCATAGGCAGCGGGGGCCACTTTAGAAGAAAAGAGTTAGGAAACAAAGATCAGAGGCACTTAGTAACAGATCCTGTGTATGTTCCACTTTGTATAGACACAGACAGATCCCTGACATTATAATCCATAGGAGGAAGGACAGAAAGCCATACAGGGCTGATCCATGCCTGCCATCACAGTGGCCCAGTCTGTCTTCTCCTCCACCATGCAGACCAGGGCACTGAGGCCACTTGTTGCTGGCTTTTCCCTGGGGCAGAGCACAACACATCCACTCACACAGACTACATTAGCATCCAGTGAACAGTAACTGTCCCATCATCCATACCCTATGGACAAATGAGGGAGGAATCAGCAGCCTGCAGTCCTCCTCCAACTCCTCCCAGCCCTCACGTCAGGCATGATCCCTTCCCTTTGTATTACCTCACTCCTGCTACCCCCAGGAGCTCTTCTAAGCATCAGATCCCAATTAAAACAATGGAAGGGGAAGAGAAATCCCTGGAAACGTGAAGGATGGAGTGTGAGCAGCAGCTCTGTGCCTTCCCCTGGCTGTGTGCAGCCATGACCCTGCAGGCTAGGTCAAGGTGACCATCCTGAAGGAGCAGAGGCTGAGGGAAACACCCCACAAGATTTATAACCTGCCTGTCTGGAAGCCTTCCAAGTTCAGGCGTAGCACAGCTCCAACAGCCCAGTGTTCACACTACAGCCTGAATCCACATTAGAAAGGCGGGCTACACAAGCATTTCATGGCAACCAGCTCTGTGTGCAACACACAACACAACGAAAATATATCATGTACACAAATATATCATACATGTACAAATATATCATGTACACAAATATGTAATGTACACAAATATATCATATATATATAATGTACACAAATATATCATATATGCAAATATATAATGTACACAAATAAATCATGTATACAAATATATAATGTACACAAATATATCACATATATATATATATATATATATATATATATATATATATATATATATATATATATATATATTACACAAATATATCATGTATACAAATATATAATGTACACAAATAAATCATGTATACAAATATATAATAAACACAAATATATCATATATAGAAATATATAATGTACACAAATAAATCATGTATACAAATATATAATAAACACAAGTATATTATATATAGAAATATATAATGTACACAAATATATCATACATATATATATAAATATATTGTACACAAATATATCATGTACACAAATAAATCATGTATACAAATATATAATAAACACAAATATATCATATATACAAATATATAATGTCAATGTATGCAGTGCTTTACATATATATATTATACATTTACATCAGTCCCTACCCTCAAGGAGCTTACAATCTAAGGTCCCTAACTCACAATCATACATACACATACTATGGCCACTTTAGACAGGATCCAATTAACCTACCAGCATGTCTTTGGAGTATATTATATGTACACAAATATATCATGTATACAAATATATAATGTACACAAATATATTGTATATATACAAATATATAATGTACATAAATATATCATGGATACAAATACATAATGTACACAAATATATCATGTATACAAGTATATAATGTACACAAGTATATAATGTATACAAATATATAATGTACACAAATATATCATATATATATATATATAATGTACACAAATATATCATGTATACAAATAGATAATGTACACAAAAATATCATGTATATAATGTACACAAATATATCATGTATACAAATATATCATGTACACACATATATCATGTATACAAATATATAATAAACACAAATAAATCATAAATACAAATATATAATAAACACAAATATATAATATATACAAATATACATAGGCTACGGTTCACGCTAATGCAATGTGATTTTCATTCATTTTTTTTACTGAGACTATGTTGCACAACTTGCTTGCAACTTTGGTGCGATGCGACTTTAGGCTAGGTTCACACCTATTCAGGTTACGGTTGATGCAATTTCCCAGTGAGTTCTACGTATTTTTTCACATGCATTTTTGATGCGATATGTATTTTTGGGAGGTGTTTGTTGAAGAAGTCCGCAAAAACGCAGCTGAAATGCGTCAAAAACGCAAGCACTGCGTTTTTGATGCATTTTCATTAAAGTCTATGGAACCAAAAATCAAAAATGCAAAAACAAAAAAGTCCCTGACCCTTCCCAAAGAACACACCTGTTGAAAACGCACAGATATAAACATGACCTATAAAAAATCATGTTAAATGGACTGTAGTGCGATTATGCAAAACTGAATACGCACTGCAAAACGCATAGATGTGAACCTAGCCTGACTCACAGAAGATGCATTAGCATTAGATAAGACGCAATTCCCATGAGACTTTGATAAGCTCAGTGTTTTTAACCCTCACCTTTCCTCCCAGGTCATCCTTGCTGCCTAAAAACTCTCCTCCCAAGCACATTTCATTCACACCTGAGCGTAGCGAAAACACGCGTTTATGATTTTTTGTGCGCATTTACGTGCATAAACAAGTGGTATGCGTAGGGCAGCCCATTCACGTGACAAACCCCCCAGAGTAGTTCAAGGACCTTTTCGGTCGTGCATTTTGGCCGATTTGTAGCATGTTTTGGCGCACAACAAATGTGCAGCAAAACACACGTCTGCTAACCATGACTGAGGTGTCATTAACCGATTCAGCCCCGGAAGAATTTACCCCCTTCCTGACCAGAGCACTTTTTGCGAATTCGGCACTGCGTCGCTTTAACTGACAATTGCACGGTCGGGCGACATTGCATCCAAACAAAATTGACGCCCTTTTTTTCCCACAAATAGAGCTTTCTTTTGGTGGTATTTGATCACCTCTGCGGTTTTTATTTTTTGCGCTATAAACAAAAAAAGAGCGACAATTTTCAAAAAAAAAAAAAACTCAATATTTTTTACTTTTTGCTATAAATATCCCCCAAAAATATATAAAAAAAACTAATTTTTTCCTCAGTTTAGGCCAATATGTATTCTTCTACATATTTTTGGTAAAAAAGTTGCAATAAACATATATTGATTGGTTTGCGCAAAAGTTATAGCATCTACAAAATAGGGGATAGTTTTATGGCATTTTTATTATTAATTATTTTTTACTAGTAATGGCAGCGATCTGCGATTTTTATCGGGACTGCGACATTATGGCGGACACGTCGGACAATTTTGACACATTTATGGGACCATTGGCATTTTTACAGCGATCAGTGCTATAAAAATGCATTGATTACTGTAAAAATGTCAGTGGCAGGGAAGGGGTTAACACTAGGGGGCGATCAAGAGGTTAGTGTGTTCCCTAGTGTGTGTTCTAACTGAAGGGGGGAGGAGACTGTGTAGGGGAAGAGATAGATCGCTGTTCGCACTCTGTATGAACAGATGATCTGTCACTTCTCCCCTCAGAGAACTGGAAATTGTGTTTGCACACACAGATCCCGGTTCTCTGTGTGCCTCAAGCGATCGCGGGAGCCCGGCGGTGATCGCAACTGCACTCGCATCGGCTTTGTGGGCGAGCAGGGGGCGTGTGCGTGCCCCTAGTGGCCACAGACGTTACATAACGTTGTTTCGCCCAGCCGAGCCATTCTGCCGCAGTACAACTGCGGCAACTGGTCGGCAAGTGGTTAACAATTAGTCTGCATTCACATCTGCATATTCCCAAACAAACAACAACCCACACATAAAACACAAGCTTTGCTGCATGTTTCGGAAACGCATTGCAAACATGCATTGCGCTGGTGTTGCCATAATGACATGCTAACCACAATTGGGGTATCATTAACAAATGCATGGCAACGCAAGCGTAATGCACATTTGCAGCGCGTTTCTGAAACTTGCGGCAAAGCACGGGTATTCTGTGCAGGATTTCTGTGCTGAGTGTTTCCGAACATAAGGCAACCTGCACGGAAAACATGCGCTTTGCTGCGTGTTTCTGAAACATGCTGCAAACGCGAAATTAACACTTGTGTTGCTGTGATGGCATGCAAATCACAATTGGGGTGTCATTAACAATTAGGCTGCATTTACATCTGCACAATTCCAAATGCTCTGAAAATGTGCACCATCCCCATAATGGCATGCTATCTGAGATTGGGGTGTCATTAACAGTTAGTCTGGCCCCTGCAACATCCTCTTCCTCATGCTCCAAATGTTTGAAGTGGTTCTAAAGGCTCAAGGTTTTTTTACCTTCATGCATTCTAAGCATTCGGGTAGCACCAAAATGAATGGCAATGCAATAGGTGTAACCCTCTTTTGATGGGGTTATGGCAAATGGCCCTCCCCAAACAGGATAGTGTGCTAAACCTGTAGGTAAATAAGAGAACGAGAACCTTTGCTAAATGGAAGAGTGGATTTGATAATAATGCTGGCAGTACCTCCACCCAGGACAAGGCCTCGGTGAACTGGGAAACAACCGGTAATCTAATCAAAGTAATTAAGAGCAGAGAAACTACTGCAACCCACATAAAACATTAACCATAAGTATATAGATGCACACCAGTAGAGAAATATTACAAGCTTTATAAAAGAAAAGATTAATAATAGTGCATATATCCAGTGTATATATCCAGTGTATTAACCGTGGGGTTGAGTGACTAAAACTTGGGAGTGCAAAATCTGGTGCAGCTGTGCATGGCAGCCAATCAGCTTCTAACTTCAGCTTGTTCAATTAAACTTTTATGCAGAGATGCACCAGATTTTGCACTTTCCAGTTTTAATAAATCTCCCTCCTTATGTTTGTGGGCAGGGCCTACTCACTCTGCACGTGGGGTTACCTCTCCTCTTGTGTACGCGCTTACCAATGCACGGGACCAGGCGGACCTGTGGTCACATGAAAGTCAACATTAAGGTAGAACCCCGGTTTAGAGATGAGCTGTACACTGTGTGCAGTTGTACTGTATAACCTGCAGAGTTCCTCTGTAAAGCATTCTGTTCCATGTTACTACACACGTTTGCTTGATTAATGTTGCAATTAGGAGGGACACTGCTGAGCCCATGCCCTCTTCAAAAGTCCTGCATATATCTGCCAGGCTGCTACCTCACTCTCAGTGACAGAATGGGGCCCCGCCGTGTACTAGCGGGGACCTCATGCGTGCACTTTAGGGTCCTTTCACACTGGGGCGGTTTGCAGGCGCTATTGCGTTAATAATAGCGCCTGCAAACCGACCCGAAAGTGCCGCTGCTTTGATTCCAGTGTGAAAGCCCCGAGGGCTTTCACACTGGAGCGGTGCGCTAGCAGGACGGTAAAAAAGTCCTGCTAGCAGCATCTTTGGAGCGGTGAAGGAGCGGAGTGTATACTGCTCCTTCACCGCTCCTGCCCATTGAAATCAATGGGACGGCTATACCGCAGGCAAAGCGCCTCTGGATCTGCGCTTTACGGTGGTTTTTAACCCTTTCTCGGTCGCTAACGGGGGATAAAACCACCCCGCTAGCGGCCAAATACCGACGGTAAAGCTGGATACATGGGGTCTCCGTACCAGAGGTTCGGTCCCAGTTACTTTTTGGGGGGAGCTGATTGCTAGGGAGGAAGTCAGAAAAGCAAGTCCTTTGCCACCGGAGGACCTGTCACCTGAGGTACTGTTCCTGTCTGGCTGCTATTAATTTTCCATCAGTTCATAGTTAACCATGTCAACTATTCTCCTGCTCCGACTCTCCTGCCAAGTTTACCCTTTGTGGTGGCCTTTCACTTACATACCCCGTGTGTGCTTTACAGACCCTGTTCTTCTGATATGCAATGTACCACTATGCAACCCTTTGAATAACAATTAACAAAGCTTTACTTGATGGCTGTAACAGTAAAGTCCATGACCATGCAAGTCCCTGACTAGCTATTTCTCTGATGCCCAGGCATACCTTTACAGGTAGAAGTTCATTAATGGCAAAGTCCTTAGCAGGTAGGTTACCTTAGGATTGTGGTGACTGAGGGTTGCTCAGGGTTTCATCTTCTTCTGGACTCAACTTTCTTCTCTTTCCCATGCTGTCCCACTCCCTCTCTGTGCCTGGCCTTCCCCCAAATTTAAAGGCTGACCATGGTGGAGGGTATTAAGGGAGATGAAAATACTGTCACTCCTAGCATCTTACTTACAGCATCCCTGCTTTTGCCACATTGTACATTGTATTTAAAGTGATTCTAAAGGCAAAAGGTTTTTTATCTTAAAGTGGATGTAATTTTTTTTTTAAATATATCATACTGTAGAGTATAAGATTTCCTATCATTTGAGCCCAGTCTTGCCACACAGAGTTAATCCATCTCTGAGCAATCCTCTTTTATTGTTCAGTGAGAAAAATCTTGACAAACTGAGAAAAACTTTGTCAAATCCTCCCCCTTGCTGTGAGTGACAGCCTAAGACACAGGCATTATTTTTTAATTCCCTCCCCCACTCCTTTCTTCAGCAGCTCTGCAAGGATTGGCTGTTCCACACCTCAGCATGATTTGGCATGCTGAAGTCATGTGGTTACTTTCCTGTCTTTTCACTGGATGTTAGAGATCATAGCAGAAGTTCAGTGTTAGAAATACACAGCAGAAAATGCATATTGACAAGGGGAGTGTAGAGGTGGGCGGGGAGTCTACTGACATCATGACTCCACCCACCGAGCTCCAGACAACAGACCCACCCACAGAATCTGCAGTTTTTCGGGTCTAATAACAGACAGAGGGGAGACATTTGACAGGTAAAGATACATGCAGGAGGCATGTATATCCTTATAGATAACCCCTATGGCAGTAGTTTAGAAAGGATGACATTGGGTTTACATCCACTTTAATGCATTCTATGCATTAAGATAAAAAACCTTCAGTGTGTAGAAGCCCCCCTCAGCTCCCTAATACTTATCTGCCAAACAAACAAGGTACCCCCCCTAATACAAGGGACTTTAAGGGTAACTCAAATACATAAATGTCTATTCAAATATAAAGTTTTATTAATACATTGCTAAAAAATCGGTGCATACATCACCATGAATCATGGTGATGTATGCACCAAGTTTTTATCAATGTATCAATAAAACTTTATATTTGAATATACATTTTTGTATTTGAATTGCCCTTAAAGTCCCTTTTATTGGGGGGTACCTTGTTTGTTTGGTCCTTAATTCTGGGATGTTGACAACAATTTAGGTTTACTTGGGTGGTATCCTAGTCTGCTAATACTTACCCGAGCCCCATCTCAAACTACGAGTGCCTCGGCCGTCCGAGACTCTCCCTCCTAATTGGCTGAGGCACACCAGCGGCGCCATTGGCTCCTGCTGCTGTCAATGAAAATCAGTTAGCCAATCAGAAGACAGGGGGCGGGGCCAAATCATGACTCCATGTCTGAATGAACACACAGAGCAGCGGCTAGGCTCAGGTGCCCCCATAGCAAGCTGTTTGCTGTAGGGGCAACTCAACAGGAAGGAGGGACCCGAGAAGAGGAGGAGCCGGGTTGCTCTGTGCAAAACCATTACACAGAGCAGGTAAGTACAGGCATACCTCATTTTTAAGTACACAATGGGGTTTATTTACTAAAGCTGTAAAGTGCAAAATCAGGCTCACTTCTGCATAGAAACCAATGAGCTTCTAACCCCAGCTTGTTCAATTAAGTTTCCGTAATAAAACCTGGAAGGTCATTGGTTTCTATGCAGAAGTGAGCCTGATTTTGCACTTTCCAGTTTCAGTAAATAAACCCCATTGTGTACTTAAAAGTGGGGTATGCCTGTATAACATGTTTGTTATTTTTAACCCCCCAAAAAATGAGACTTTAGTATCACTAAGTAATAGAATGTCTGCAAAATAACCTTGCCAAGCTGTCATCTTCAATAGCTTTAAACAAATTCCTAAAGTAACCAAGCATGCATTTCGTAAATTCAGAAATAATACTCCCGAATCTGGCTTTGCAGCCTTAAAAACCACTGAAAAATTGTAGGTGGCTGTTTGGATCAAATAGCAATTTGCATTATACCACCATGCCAAGCTTGTAGTGGTTGCAGCACAGTACTGAGAGATCTGGTGAGTTTTATCCACACTGTCTATGTGTTTGCTATAATCTAAAATGCAGATTACCTTAAAATGATACTAAATAGACACTGTTTAATTCACAAATTCTCTTCAATTTCTGTATGTGGATGATGGCACTGTAATTGTTGTAATAAAAAAAAAAATCCAAGTACTTTTTTCCTAAATGATTTACAGCTGTCACATGACCCAGTTCTTCCCCAGCCTGTCTGCAGGGAAGCAAAAGTGGGAGAAGCTTCTAGTCCCCTGCTGCTGGTCACATGTTCAAAATAAAAAAAAGAGCCTTTGGAGTGAACAGAGATAAATAATATCAATAATCTGTTTTAAAGTGTTATACAAATATTATATATTTGAAATCAAATCTTTATTGTTTTGTGGAAATAACAAGATGTGGGTGGATTTCTGCCAGTCACAGACTGTGCCACACCCTTCAAGCCTGCACCTTAGAATAAGAGGGAGGTCAATCCTCCATTAATCTACATGTAATATCCCGCCCCCATTGTGTTTAGGTGGTTAGTGGGCATGGGGGAGGAGGGAGGGAGTAGGTTGTTTTTTACCACTGTGTATACACCCACATGTGGGACTCTGTAGTAAAATGGGCTGCTCAGATCTGATAGGGAGGAAATGCTCAGCATAGTAACTCACTGAAAACTGAGCATGTGCAGAGTTGCCACCAAAATCCCTAGTTGAATGGGGGACATGAACAGAAGGTGGACATAGAGAGCAGCAGAATCAACCAGGTTTTTTGCATAATACAGAACATGAATCCCATAATGTCTGAGTGAGTATGAATAGCATGGAATACAGCATTTATTGATAGTTTTTTATGATGTGGGTTTAGTGACACTTTATCTGTGTGCTATGCTCTATGTAATGCATTGCCCCATACAGAAAAATAATTTGTTCAGGATCTATTTTTTCATGTGTGGAGATGCAGCAATAGGCTGCTTAATGCAACACACAATGCACACGTTGCAGCATGTAGCATGAGGGCAAGGCCAACTCCCACATCTTGGTGGTCTTCTGACTTCCCTGATTGTGGGTGGCCTGAGGTCTCAACTCATTTATTTTACTTTACACTTGTGGTATTCACAAATTGAGGTACCAGTTCCAGAAGATAACACAACCTTCCTTCAGAATAACCTGCATGGTCCATGGGATGATTTATGGCATCCATAGTACATAGGAACAACATCATCAGCACAGTATCAACACTCTAACTTTCCCATGAAAGGTAATGGGAAGACACAGCTACTCCAGCTCTTCCTAGCACCAGTCTCCGCAAGGGTGCCCACAGCATTAGCATTTTACAGCATATTCACTCTTCATCTCAGCTCACACAGATACAGAATGTCCGATCAGGGTATCTTTTCATGAACATTTTATTTGCATAGTTGATTGTTTACAGTATCCAAATACTAGGTATAATTAAATGTGCAATTTTAAATAAGTCAGGCTTAAGTGCTCACTATGGGTCAGGTGTTCTTCTAGTTGCTCTCCAGGTAAACTGTCATACAGTCTCAGCTATCAGGTTTCTCTGAAATCTATTCCCAAAAGTTGGGTAAGATTTGATTCCATGGAGGCAGTACTATGGCATCTATCAATGAAAATATAATGAAAATGAAGCTATAGGAGGGCATAGTCGACACTCTTGATGAGAGCCTGTCACAGGTCCCTCAGCTCTATTAACTACTGCAATCATGAAGATTACCCCTCTGGGAGTGGGGGGATTTCATTGACGCCATCAGCACCAGGGACATTGGCATTGATAGTTAGTACTATCCCTTGTGCTGATTAAAAAGTAATGTTTGACTACATGTAGGCTTAAAAGTTTTTTTAAAAAATGTCAGCTTCACAAACAAGAAAAAAAAAAAGGAACAAGCTGCATGACACTTGACAGGGCTAAGAGCTTGATCAGGTGGTAGAGCTAAACATTTTGAAACCATGAGTTCATGATTTGGCTGGAGACTTCCAGGAAATAACCAAACAGGAAATCATTTGTGGTGTGACATACTCTGGAAAAAAATGAAATAAAACTCTGAGGTTTACAGCAAAATGAGGAGACTTACCAACATAAAGGTCACCAAGGTTAATTGTTAGGTTATGGTCTGGAAATCTGCTTATCACAAATGAAACTTTTACTTTTACAAGTTTACCTACTGTAATTACAATGTGTGAGCGGGACAGTTATCGATTAGTAATTCACTTAATGAGACAGTACAGTAAACCACTGTAAAATGCAATTTCAGAAAGCAAAATATTTTTCTCTGCTAGATAGTGTGATAATGTAAAGCTTCAGAACTGTCATTTTTTGCGGACACAAAAGGTGAAAAAATATGACAGCAGGGGCGTTGTTAGGTGGCAAAAAGACCAGGGGTTTCAGCCCGAAGTCAGAGCCCAGCACTTGGGGGGGGGGATGGGGCGGCGGGCGGTGGGGTTATATGGAGGGGGGTGTTACCTACCTGACACGCACTGACCTACCTGACATACACTGACCTACCTGGCTGACATACACTGACCTACCTGGCTGACATATACTGACCTACATGACATGTCTGACACATACTAACTTACCTGACACACACTGATCTACCTGACACACACTGATCTACCTGACACACACTGACAACATAATTGCCAACATTGTGAAAAAAAAATATTAGGGACACTTTTTTGCATGTAGGGGGAGCCTTGCTATATTTAGGGGGCGGGCCATTTGTTTGTAAGTGTGACATAGCAAAATAGTAAAATGCGGCACGTAAAGCGTGCTGCGGCGAAAAATGGGCATGGTTTATGCGGAATAGTGGGTGTGGCTTAAATGGGCGTGTCTCAAAGGGGTTGTGGTTAGAGTCTGAGTTGAATGAGGGATGGAGGGAGAAAGAAAGAAAGGACAACAGGCCCAGATCCTACAACACAATAGAAATATGTGTATTCCAGAAAGTTTAACAAATCAGCAGATACAGAAACTCCAAACACCTGGGGTTAGCGCATCAATCATCCGGCACATTGGTTGTTATGGTGTCAGGGTGATTGAAGCGCATTATTTCTATTACTACATTGTACATAAAATGAAATCATTCAACTCTCCATAATGCAGAAGCAGTGGAAGCCCCGAGCGTGTCACTTGCCACGTCGCCCGCCACCAGATGCCATCAGGTGCCTCCCCAGCAGAGTCCGTCCTTGCATCAGGTGCCTCCCCAGCAGAGTCCGTCCTTGCATCAGGTGCCTCCCCAGAAGAGTCCGTCCTTGCATCATGTGCCTCCCCAGCAGAGTCCGTCCTTGTATCAGGTGCCCCCAGCAGAGTCCGTCCTTGCATCAGGTGCCTCCCCAGCAGAGTCCATTCTTGCATCAGGTGCCTCCCCTGCAGAGTCTGTCCTTGCATCAGGTGCCTCCCTAGCAGAGTCCGTCCTTGCATCAGGTGCCTCCCTAGCAGAGTCCGTCCTTGCATCAGGTGCCTCCCTAGCAGAGTCCGTCCTTGCATCAGGTGCCCCCAGCAGAGTCTGTCCTTGCATCAGGTGCCCCCAGCAGCAGTGGTGTAGCGTGGGTTTTCAGGACCCGGTGCAAGGCAAGAAATTTGCACCCCTTAACCTATGGACTTTTAGCACTCCCCGATTCCCTTCCCTTCCTACAATAGTACTTACCACAGCCTGATTTCTACACTGACCACTACACTGACCTACATGATTCCTAGACTGACCATTACACTTACCTACCTGTCCACTGCACTGACCTACCTATCCACTACATGGACCATTACACTTACCTACCTGTCCACTGCACTGACCTACCCGATTCCTATACTGACCAGTACATTGACCTACCTGTCCACTACACACTGTCCACTACATTGACCACTACACTGATTACCACTACACTACACTACCACTACCGTGTCCAGAAGATGGTACCAGCGGTGCGTAAGGATGTGGGGCCGACCTAGGCCAAGCTGGGGTTTCGAGGAGTCTTCCAAATGGAGCCATGTGAAAGGGGGGAGCCAGGACCATCAGCGTCCCCAGCCAGCGGAGCCCCGGTCCTTCTATCAGTGTCCCCGCTCGTCGGACACACGGGACGGAGGGTTGGCGGCGGCAGCCGGTGGGGGCTGATCACTTCCTTGTGTTCAGTGCCGTTTTTAGCCAAAAACATTCCCGATTTTCCCGGGACAAAAGCAAAATCCCAGGAAAATAATCGGGACCAACTTAAATCGGGACGAGGGTCCCAAAATCGGGATTGTCTCGGGAAAATCGGGACTGTTGGCAACTATGTGACCTACCTACCTGACACACACTCACCTACCTGACCCACACTGACACACACTGACCTACCTATCTGACATAAACTGACCTACATGACATGCCTGACACATACTAACCTATCTGACACACACTGACCTACCTATCTGACATACACTGACCTACCTATCTGACATACACTGACCTACCTATCTGACGGACATACACTGACCTACCTATCTGACAGACATACACTGACCTACCTGACACACACTGACCTACCTATCTGACATACACTGACCCACACTGACCTACCTATCTGACATACACCGACCCACACTGACCTACCTGACACACACTGACCTATCTGGCTGACATACACTGACCTACTTGACACACACTAACCTACCTGGCTGACATACACTGGCCTACCTATCTGACATACACTGACCCACACTGACCTACATGACATACACTGACCTACCTATATGACATACACTGACCTACATGACATGCCTGACACGTACTAACCTACCTGACACACACTGATCTACCTGACACACACTGACCTACCTATCTGACATAAACTGACCTACATGACATGCCTGACACGTACTAACCTATCTGACACACACTGACCTACCTATCTGACATACACTGACCTACCTATCTGACATACACTAACCTACCTATCTGACGGACATACACTGACCTACCTATCTGACAGACATACACTGACCTACCTGACACACACTGACCTACCTATCTGACATACACTGACCCACACTGACCTACCTATCTGACATACACCGACCCACACTGACCTACCTGACACACACTGACCTATCTGGCTGACATACACTGAACTACTTGACACACACTAACCTACCTGGCTGACATACACTGACCCACACTGACCTACATGACATACACTGACCTACCTATCTGACATAAACTGACCTACATGACATGCCTGACACGTACTAACCTATCTGACACACACTGACCTACCTATCTGACATACACTGACCTACCTATCTCACATACACTGACCTACCTATCTGACGGACATACACTGACCTACCTATCTGAAAGACATACGCTGACCTACCTGAAACACACTGACCTACCTATCTGACATACACTGACCCACACTGACCTACCTATCTGACATACACCGACCCACACTGACCTACCTGACACACACTGACCTATCTGGCTGACATACACTGAACTACTTGACACACACTAACCTACCTGGCTGACATACACTGACCTACCTATCTGACATACACTGACCCACACTGACCTACATGACATACACTGACCTACCTATATGACATACACTGACCTACATGACATGCCTGACACGTACTAACCTACCTGACACACACTGATCTACCTGACACACACTGACCTACCTGACACACACTGACCTTTCTATCTGACATACACTGACTTACCTGGCATGCACTGACCTACCTGTCCTTGCCCCCTTAAAGCCCAAGTTTATTTATTTAAAATTAGCCAAGGGGAAGTCAAATGCAGCCACTGTGCCCCATCAAATGCAGCCACTGTGCCCATCAAATGAAGCCACTGTGCCTTTCAAATGAAGCCACTGTGCCCATCAATTGCAGCCACTGTGCCCGGTCACATGAAGCCACTTTGCCCTGTCAATTGCAGCCACTGTGCCCCGTCAATTGCAGCCACTGTGCCCCATCAATTGCAGCCACTGTGCCCCGTCAAATGAAGCCACTGTGCCCCGTCAAATGAGACCACTGTGCCCGTCAATTGCAGTCACTATGCCCCGTCAATTGCAGCCACTGTGCCCCGTCACATGAAGCCACTGTGCCCGTCAATTGCAGCCACTGTGCCCATCAATTGCAGCCACTGTGCCCGTCAATTGCAGTCACTGTACCCCGTCAATTGCAGCCACTGTGCCCCGTCACATGAAGCCACTGTGCCCCGTCACATGAAGCCACTGTGCCCCGTCACATGAAGCCACTGTGCCCCGTCATTTGCAGTCACCGTGCCCCATCACATGAAGCCACTGTGCCCGTCAATTACAGCCACTGTGCCCCGTCAATTGCAGCCACTGTGCCCATCAAAAGAGAGAGAGAGAGAAGAGAGAGAGAGAGAAAGAGAGAGAGAAAAAGAGAGAGATACAAAAATGAGAGAGAGAGAAGAGAGAGAGAAAAAAAAGAGAGAAAAAAGAGACAGAGAGAGAGAGAAAAAAAGAGAGAGAGAGAGACAGACAGACAGTGACACAGAGTGAGAGAGAAACACCTTTTTTTTTTTCTTTAATCTTCGTCGTTCTGTCCCAGTCACAGGCAGCCACCATGGCCATTATCCAGCGTGACTGGAGGTTGAGGGTGAGGGAGAAGGGGGCGACGCCGCACCCTCGTCGCGCTGTCGTTCTCCTGACCTTCTGCGGCATATCACTCCGCCTGCTGTCAGTCAGTGGGCGGCGCCGCAATCGAAGCACACAGAGTCTGTGTAAACTGTCACCGCTGCGGTCTGCCTGTCTCAGTCTGATGGCGACCTATTTTTTTTCCTTCCCTGACACTCGGGGGACACTCGGGGCTATTGGCCACACATTCGGGGCTTCAGCCTCAATAGCCTCATGCTAACGACGCCTCTGTATGACAGTGATCTAAACCTATCCCTTCTCTGTCCAAAATTATATACATATATATTTTATATATATATATATATATATATATATATATACAGTATCTCACAAAAGTGAGTACACCCCTCACATTTTTGTAAATATTTTATTCTATCATTCTATGACACTGTGCTGCAATGTAAAATAGTGAGTGTACAGCTTGTATAACAGTGTAAATTTGCTGCCCCCTTAAAATTACTCAACACACAGCCATTAATGTCTAAACCACTGGCAACAAAAGTGAGTACACCCCTAAGTGAAAATGACCAAATTGGGCCCAATTAGCCATTTTCCCTCCCCGGTGTCATGTGACTTGTTAGTGTTACAAGGTCTCAGGTGTGAATGGGGAGCAGGTGTGTTAAATTTGGTGTTATCGTTCTCACTCTCTCATACTAGTCACCTGAAGTTCAACATGGCACCTTATGGCAAAAAACTCTCTGAAAAAAAGAATTGTTGCTCTACGTAATGATGGCCTAGGCTATAAGAAGATTGCCAAGACCCTGAAACTGAGCTGCAGCATGGTGGCCAAGACAATACAGCGGTTTACCAGGACAGGTTCCACTCAGAACAGGCCTCGCCATGGTTGACCAAAGAAGTTGAATGCATGTGCTCAGCGTCATATCTAAAGGTTGTCTTTGGGAAATAGACGTATGAGTGCTGCCAGCATTGCTGCAGAGGTTGAAGGGGTGGGGGGGTCAGCCTGTCAGTGCTCAGACCATATGCCTCACACTGCATCTAATTGGTCTGCATGGCTGTCGTCCCAGAAGGATGCCCCTTCTAAAGATGATGCACAAGAAAGCCTGCAAACACTTTGCTGAAGACAAGCAGACTAAGGACATGGATTACTGGAACTATGTCCTGCGGTCTGATGAGACCAAGATAAACTTATTTGGTTCAGATGGTGTCAAGGGTGTGTGGCGGCAACCAGGCGAGGAGTACAAAGACAAGTGTGTCTTGCCTACAGTCAAACATGGTGGTGGGAGTGTCATGGTCTGGGTCTACATGAGTGTTGCCAGGACTGGGGAGCTACAGTTCATTAAGGGAACCATGAATGCCAACATGTACTGTGACATACTGAAGTAGAGCATGATTCCCTCATATCAGAGACTGGGTCGCAGGGCAGTATTCTAACATGATAATGACCCCAAACACACCCCCAAGACGACCACTGCCTTGCTAAAGAAGCTGAGGGTAAAGGTGATGGACTGGACAAGCATGTCTCCAGACCTAAACCCTATTGATCATCTGTGGGGCATCCTCAAACGGAAGGTGGAGGAGCGCAAGGTCTCTAACATCCACGTGATGTCGTCATGGAGGAGTGGAAGAGGACTCCAGTGGCAACCTGTGAAGCTCTGGTGAACTCCATGCCCAAGAGGGTTAAGGCAGTGCTGGAAAATATTGGTGGCCACACAAAATATTGACACTTTGGGCCCAATTTGGACATTTTCACTTAGGAGTGTACTCACTTTTATTGCCAGCAGTTTAGACATTAATGGCTGTATGTTGAGTTATTTTGAGGGGACAGCAAATTTACACTGTTATACAAGCTGTACACGCACTACTTTACATTATAACATTTCTTTAGTGTTGTCACATGAAAAGATATAATAAAATATTTACAAAAATGTGAGGGGTGTACTCACTTTTGTGAGATACTGTATACACACACACTATATTGTTAAAAGTCTTGGGACGCCTGCCTTTACACAGACATGAACTTTAATGGCATCCCAGTCTCAGTCCATAGGATTCAATATTGAGTTGGCCCACCCTTTACAGCTATAACAGCTTCAACTCTTCTGGGAAGGCTGTCCACAAGGTTTAAGAGTGTGTCTATGAGAATGTTTAACCATTCTTCCAGAAGGGCATTTGTGAGGTCAGGCACTGATGTTGGATGAGAAGGACTGGCTTGCAGTCTTCGCTCCAATTCATCCCAAAGGTGTTCTATCGGGTTGAGACCAGGACTCTGTGCAGGCCAGTCAAGTTCCTCCACCCAAAACTCCCTCATCCATGTCTTTATGGATCTTTCTTTGTGCACTGGTGCGCAGTCATGTTGGAACAGAAAGGGGCCATCGCCAAACCGTTCCCATAAAGTTTGGAGCATGAAATTGTCCAAAATGTCTTGGTATGCTGACGCCTTAAGAGTTCCCTTCACTGGAACTAAGGGGCTAAGCCCCACCCCTGAAAAACAAACTCACATCATATCCCCCCCCCCCCACTAAATGATTTGGACCAGTGCACAAAGCAAGGCCCATAAAGACATGGATGAACGAGTTTAGGGTGGAGGAACTTGACTGGCCTACACAGAGTCCTCAACCTGATAAAATGGTCAAACATACCCATAGACACATTTCTAAACCTTGTGGACCGCCTTCCCAGAACAGTCGAAGCTATTATAGCTGCAAAGGGTGGGCCAACTCTATATTGAACCCTACGGACTAAGGCTGGGGCACCATTAAAATTCATGTGCGTGTAAAGGCAGGCGTCTCAATACTATTGCCAATATAGTGTGTATATATATATATATATATATATATATATATATATATATATATTAGCAGATTGTCTAACAGGGAGCCTGGGAAAGTCCTGTTCGAGGTTTACTCATACACTTTTAGAGATTTCAGATTCTTTATCCAGTTCAGGTTTTTGCACCTCTCCCTTTTAGCAATTTAGGATCACCTGAAACTCAGAGTCAATGCTCAGAGCCTGGGGAACAGGCTCTGAGCACTGACTCTGAGTTTGCCACTACTCCACTGGACTGTTATATGTTCCTGCAAGGGAGCTTTTGAGCCTGCTACCTATCCCCAGATCACAATAGAAATAAATATATATCACATAAACACGCAACAAGACTTACAACATAAATAAACCTGAAGTGCGCCTTGGTCGTCTGGTCGGTATGCCAAGAAAAGGGGACATACCCAAGATAAGTAATGGGTGATTATGGAGAAGTATGTGCTGAGAAGTGCCCTAAAAAAAGGAAGAGAGGGAGGGTATCGCACACTGGAACCAACAAGGAGCATGGGCGAGTGGGCTGCTTAAATACCCCCCCGGGTTCCTCCCATAAATTCAGGCCACTCTACTGGCCTTCTTATTTATGGTCGTGGCCCTATGACCGATACAGATATGGATCACATAAACACGCGACAAGACTTACAACATAAATAGACCTGAAGTGTTCCCTTGGTCATCTGGTCGGTATGCCAAGAAAAGGGGGCAAAAATACTCAGATGGGGAATAACTCTTTATTGGTTCTATCATTATTGAGCCAGCTTAGTGAAGGCCTGTGCCATTTCCACCTGAGGATTTGGGATGTATGTAGCAAAGCAAGCGGACTTCCATCTGCCTAACTTCTTAAACACATGGTCTGGTACTCCATGCTGGGATGCAGCAGAGGCTGCTCCAATCCGGAAGGAATGTCCAGAGAACTGACCGGGATCGAGGCCCAAATTGACTAGGAGGATCCTGATTTGTCTGATAAACTGGCTGCCACTCAGGGGGCCAGTCGGAAAGGGTAACAACGGGCTACCATATGATTAGCAGGGTAGATGGGACAGTACTGAGCACTGTTACTGGGCACCAGGCGTTGTTAGTCTGAAAGAGGCGGATGTCAACCCCGGGATCAGTTTGTTGAGTTTTGGAGACTGTAGGATGAAGGGCGTAATGGTTTTGAAAGCGAGTCAGGTGACGTCTGAGCAGTATCTGACTGCTGGTGCCGTTAAAGGTAAATTCACTAGGCTGCAAAAAAACGTAAAAGGCCAAGTAGATGGCTGCTTGAATGACTAGGCTGGGCAAAACCCCAAACGGAAAATGTGTAAGGATTTTAGACATGTCCCTAAAGATGGCACTCGTGATAGGTAGGTGTTTGCCACTGGCTACGGCTGGTGCTTCTGGATGCCACGTAGCAGGGATCTGACTGAATGGACTGTAAACACAGACGGCTTTCCGGGGTCCTGTAAGGACAGAAAATGCTGGATGCCAGCTAGGTATAACCTGATGGTATTAGGAGAAAGACCCAGGGTGGGACACGATTAGTTGTTGGGTCGGCTCCAGGTTCCTGCTGGAAAAATAAAATAAAATTTAAACGAGACAGCGCATCTGCGGCAATATTGCATTTGCCTGGAACATGCTTGCAGTGGACGTTAAACTGGTGACGAAGTAACAATTGCACCAGCCTGCGCAGTAAGGACATGATGGGGAGTGATTTGGACCTGCCCTTACTGATGATGTCGGCCGTGGCCTGATTGTCTGTAGTGAAGACCACTGTTTGTCTGGTCCAGGTGTGGCCCCAGACCTGGTCAGCTGCCATGATGGGATACAGCTTGAACAGTGATGAGGACTGAGTGAAACCAGGGATTAAGAGGATTTCTGGGGGGCCAAGGTTCGGCGAACCAGTGGCGGCCCAAAATTGCAGCAGAGCTGATGCTTACAGGATAAACACTGAAATGCTGTTCTAGTTTGTGAGGAGTTCGTCCCACATAGCTAAATCTGCTATCGCTGCTGGGTCTAGTTTGAAAACTTGATCTGGGTCTTGCACTAGTGTGAGAAAAACCAAGAGTCGTAAGATAAAGGCCCACCCCTGAAGAATAATTTTCATGGCCAAATTGAGCATCCCTAACAAGGTTTGCAGCAGCCTTATACTGTAGTAAACCCTTGTGAATTCATTGATGGCCATCCTCCTGATACGGGCTAGTTTGTCTGGAGGCAGGCTGGCCTGCATGGCACGCATGTCCAAAGTGATGCCTAGGAAGGTGATGGAGTGTGCCGGGCCTCCCACTTTATGCTCGGCTATGGGCACGTTGAGGTTGTTAAACACCACTCTTAACCTGTCTAGGTCTACCGGGGGTGTGCCTGATTGTTCGATGAGCAGAAAATCATCAAGGTACAGTATTGTGTCAATCTCAATGTAAGTAAGGTCCTTTGCGCTATCAAAGTGAATGTATAATATAGTACTCTGATAAATTGCAGCTAGGTCTAAAGTGTATGAGTGCACTAAATTGGTATAAAATAAATAAGTGATCAGCGCAACTTAATATTATAAATATAGATGATTTAGCACTGTGCGATAATCTGTGCAAAAATTGCTAAACATCACAGCATCTTGGAAAGGTCTCCAGCTACACCCATCTCCACTGCTTTTCACTATCCATATGGAGGTAAGAGTCCAGTGAACACTGAGTGATACACACAAAGAGTGACTCACCAGCGATTTTATTGAAGAGCATTTATTGCAGCACTGTCTGCACTTTGTTTTATCATAGACTTTATTTATCTTCAATTCATGAACTATTGCAGCACCACTATTTGTTGTGTCAACAGTGTGATAAAGAGAGATTATACGGATTATTGCTACATTCATATAAATTACATGTGTCTCATTGATATATTGCATATGCATAGGCAGGGCTGGACTGGGACAAAAATGTGGCCCTGGACTTCATCCAGACCGGCCCAGGACACAACACATCAGGGTACGGTACATCAGGGCACAGCACATCAGGCCACGTCACGTTACAGGGCACAGCACATCAGGGCACAAGGCATATCAGGGCACAAGGCACATCAGGATACAAGCAACATCAGTGCACAGCATATCAGGGAACAGCACACCAGGCCACATCAGGGTACAGGGCACAACGCATCAGGGTACAGGACACAACACATCAGGGTACAGAGCCCAGCACATCAGCGTATAGGGCACATCAGGGCACAACACATCAGGGTACAGAGCCCAGCACATCAGCGTACAGGGCACAACACATCAGGACACAGCACATCAGGGTACAGCACTTCAGGGTACAGCACATGAGGGCACAGGATATCAGCGTACAGCACATCAGGGTACAGGCCATCAGGGTACAGGCCATCAGGGCACAGGACATCACGGCACAGCACATCAGGGTACAAGACATCAGGGCACAGGACATCAGGGCACAGGACATCAGGGCACAGGACATCAGGGTACAGGACATCAGGGTACAGGACATCAGGGCACAGGACATCAGGGCACAGGACATCAGGGCACAGGACAACAGGGTACAGCACATCAAGGCACAGGTCACAGCACATCAGGGTACAGGACATCAGGGCACAGGACATCAGGGTACAGCACATCAGGGCACAGGTCACAGCACATCAGGGTACAGAGCCCAGCACATCAGCGTACAGGGCACAACACATGAGGGTACAGAACACAGCACATCAGGGCACGTCAGGGCACAGTACATCAGGGTACAGAACACAGCACATCAGGGCACATCACATCAGGGTACAGGGCACAGCACATCAAAGTATAGCACATCAGGACACAGCACATCAGGGTACAGGACATCAGGGCACAGGTCACAGTACATCAGGGCACACGACATTGAGGCACAGGACATCGGGGCACATCAGGGCTACATTCATATAAATTACATGTGTCTCATTGATATATTGCATATGCATAGGCAGGGCTGGACTGGGACAAAAATGTGGCCCTGGACTTCATCCAGACCGGCCCAGAACACAACACATCGGGGTACGGTACATCAGGGCACAGCACATCAGGCCACATCACGGTACAGGGCACAGCACATCAGAGCACAAGGCACATCAGGGCACAAGGCACATCAGGATACAAGGAACATCAGTGCACAGCATATCAGGGTACAGCACACCAGACCACATCAGGGTACAGGGCACAACGCATCAGGGTACAGGACACAACACATCAGGGTACAGAGCCCAGCACATCAGCAGATAGGGCACATCAGGGCATAACACATCAGGGTACAGAGCCCAGCACATCAGCGTACAGGGCACAGCACATCAGGACACAGCACATCAGGGTACAACACTTCAGGGTACAGCACATGAGGGCACAGGACATCAGCGTACAGCACATCAGGGTACAGGCCATCAGGGTACAGGCCATCAGGGCACAGGACATCAGGGCACAGCACATCAGGGTACAGGACATCAGGGTATAGGACATCAGGGCACAGGACATCAGGGCACAGGACATCAGGGTACAGGACATCAGGGCACAGGTCACAGCACATCAGGGTACAGGACATCAGGGCACAGGACATCAGGGCACAGGACATCAGGGCACAGGATATCAGGGTACAGCACATCAAGGCACAGGTCACAGCACATCAGGGTACAGGACATCAGGGCACAGGACATCAGGGCACAGGACATCAGGGTACAGGACATCAGGGTACAGCACATCAGGGCACAGGTCACAGCACATCAGGGTACAGGACATCAGGGCACAGGACATCAGGGTACAGCACATCAGGGCACAGGTCACAGCACATCAGGGTACAGAGCCCAGCACATCAGCGTACAGGGCACAACACATGAGGGTACAGGGCACAGCACATCAGGGCACGTCAGGGCACAGTACATCAGGGTACAGGACACAGCACATCAGGGCACATCACATCAGGGTACAGGGCACAGCACATCGAAGTATAGCACATCAGGACACAGCACATCAGGGTACAGGACATCAGGGCACACAACATTGAGGCACAGGACATCGGGGCACATCAGGGCACAGGGCACCGGGCCACAAGGCACATCAGGTCACGGGGCACATCAGGGCACATAGCACATCAGGGCACATCAGGGCATATAGCACATCAGGGCACGGGGCACATCAGGGCACATAGCACATCAGGGCACATTATGGCACATCAGGGCACATGGCACATTATGGAGCACATCAGGGCACATAGCACATCAGGGCACATAGCACATCAGGCCACGGGACACATGGCACATTATAGGGCACATCAGGGCACAAAGCACATCAGGACACATAGCACATCAGGGCCCAGAGGGCACGTCAGGGCACATAGCACATCAGGGCACAGGGCACATCAGGCCACAGGGCACATCAGGGCGCAGGACATCGGGCCACAAGGCACATCAGGTCACGGGGCACATCAGGGCATAGGACATCGGGGCACAGCACATCAGGGCATGGGGAACATCAGGGCACATAGCACATCAGGGCACATCAGGGCATATATCACATCAGGGCACGGGGCACATAGCACATCAGGGCACATAGCACATCAGGGCACATGGCACATTATGGGGCACATAGCACATCAGGGTATATAGCACATCAGGGCACAGGGCACATAGCACATCAGGGCACATAGCACATCAGGGCACGGGGCACAACAGGGCACATAGCACATCAGGGCACGGGGCACATCAGGGCACATTATGGCACATCAGGGCACATAGCACATTATAGGGCACATCAGGGCACATGGCACATCAGGGCATGGGGCACATCAGGGGGCACATGATCAGGGCACATTATAGGGCACATCATCAGGATCTTACTAGCCAGCATGCAGAGTAGCGCAGGAAGCGTGTGTAGTAAGTTTTCTCTCTCGTGTCACGCGCGGCTGCTCCCCGGCTGCCCCTCCTCTCTTCTCGTCTATCCCAGATGATCTTACAAGCCAATGAGGATAGACGAGAAGAGAGGGGGGGGCCGCCGGGGAACAGCCGTGCGCGACATGAGAGAGAGCACTTACTACACACGCTTCCTGCACTACTCTGCATACTGGCTTACGATCTACCCGTCAGGCGACAGCTGTCGGCGGTTGACGGGCAGATCGCCGCGCACCGCAGATGCAGCAGAAACTGGCCCACACCGAGCCATCGGCCCACCGGGAATCTCCCGGTAGTCCCGATGGCCAGTCTATCCCTGTGCATAGGAATTTTAGTATTGATTTTTTTTTATTTTTTTATTTTTTTTTGCACTGAAATCATCTTATGTGCACAGATTCATATTTGTATTTTGCACAGCGCCATGAGAACAACCAGACATCGGGAGAAGAGGCCGGAGAGCGGGAGAAGAACCGGACACCGGGAGAAGAGGTCAGAGAGCAGAGAAGTCGGAAGAGACCCCCGAAGTCGGAAGAAGCTGCCTAATGAATTACTTTAAAAACCTGTCTAGTGTGTTTTTTTATTGACACTTTTTTCCTCCCAGGTGAATGGGTAGGGGTATGATGTACCCCATACTCATTCACATAGGGTGGGGGGCCGGGATCTTGGGGCCCCCTTATTAAAGGGGGCTCCAGGATTCCAATAAGCCCTCTGCCCGCAGACCCCAACAACTAACAGCCAGGGTTGTTGGGAAGAGGCCCTTGTCCTTATCAACATGGGGACAAGGTGCTTTGGGGTGGGGGGGCCGCAGGGCACCCCCCTGCCCCAAAGCGCCCACCCCTCATGTTGATACATGGGTTCAGGTACGGTTCAGGATGGGGGGGCGCTCGCCCCCACCCCCCTTCCTGACCGGCCGGGCTGCATGCTCGGATAAGGGTCTGGTATTGATTTTGGGGGGACCCCCACGCCGTTTTTGCGCCGTAGGGGGGTTCCCTTTAAAATCCATACTAGACCTAAGGGCCTGGTATGCTCCTGGAGGGGAATTCTCTCTCGCACTGGCTGCAATAGGAAAATGTTTTTCCTATTGCAGCCAGCGCGAGATGTACAGTACCCTGTCGCCGAGAACCAGTGCGATGGGATCGCGCTGGAAACACATTCTCGCGGGCAGGTACTGTAGTGAATGACCATCTGACAGTGGGCCTGGTGTGATAGAATCCATGTAAGGGAAAAAGCAAAAACATTGAACAGCCATGGGCTTCTCTTGGACCCGAAGGTCAACTTGGTGGCGAAGTAATAAGAATTACTCCATTTAATGCCGTGTCACCTCCAGAGGGATGGCTCGATAGGCAGGAGTTTGAATGCATCTGAGACATCTGCTTTGGACAGCCAGGCACCGGAAACCTATCTTAATGATGGCCTGGATGGCCGAGTCAACTGAAGCGTATTTGAGGAAAAATTCCTCAGAAGGAATCAGGGAGTTCAGGCTCGGGGTGTGAGAGGAATGAGGCACAGACAAATAGTACACTAAGTGGAGTTTATTGGAGAACTTGCCCTTGACAAGCCCAATAGGGCTGACTCTCCAGGTTGGAAAAGGTGACTGTGGGAAGGGGCCAATGATGAAGCCTCTGTCTAGTTCCGCCTGTAGCAGCGAGTCTATGGCCTGTTCATCGGTAGCTGACTGGAGGTTCTTGCATTCGTGAATAGAGAGTTGTAGAGTGAAGAGGCCAGCGTGGAACCCCGCTGTGAAGCTGTGAACCAGAAATACGGCCAGTGAAGGGGTGGGGCTTGTGGAGAGGTAGAACCCCAACCAATTGACATCTATCCAGCCTAGTCGCGATTTGTTCAGCTGCTCCAATTGACAGGTGACCTTCGTGTGTGCCCTATGGCATGCTGTGCAAATGTGCAGTAGCCGACACTGGTTATGGGAGCATCCGCCATAATTATAATTTTTGCATATGGCCGCATCCCCTACTGATAGGCCGCCCTAGTTTGTCCAGCTGCCGCGGTTGTGCGGGAGGTAGATGGGGGGTAGAAAGGGTGCCTTGTGGCTGCATCAGAGCACCAGTTTGCCATGTGGGTAGAGGACTGACAGATAGTACAGAGTGGGGAGCAGAGACCTGCAAAGTGGTGGGAAAATAGTTCTGTGTCAGAAACACTCCAGTCTGTCTTGAACTGGAACTGGCTGAGCCTGGCTGCTGCCTTGGCCGAAAACGACCGGTGGTAATCACGAAAAGCATATCTTCCGTACTTGTATCCTAAGTCCGTGACTGTATGAAGAAATAAGTCCAGCTCTTCCCTCCTGCTGGGGGTGGCTGAGCAAACGACATCTCTAAACATCCCGAACGCTAGAACAAACTCAGTGACCATTAGCTTACAGTTGAGCCTGGGGTCTATCGACTTGACGACCACTGAGACGTCCCCCCAGGCGGGACTGTGACATCATAAGGGGCGGGTTCACCGGATGACAGCACTCGGTGACCACGCCCCATGCCTGGGGCCAAGTGATTGTGCACCGCTCACACAGCAAAACAGCGGGAGACAGCGTCGTGTCAACATCGGAAGAAGAGAACGAACAATACGGCGAAAACCGGGCCACCGCTAGCAAAAGAGCGGCAAAAGAACAGAAGATAGCGAAGGAGCCCAGCAGAAGAACCGGACACCAGGAGAAGAGGCCGGAGAGAGCGGAGACGTCGGAAGAAGACCCCCGAAGTTGGAAGAAGACCACGAATTCGGAAGAAGACCCCCAAAGTCAGGAGAAGACCCCCGGAGCTGTCTAATAAATTACTTTAAAAACCTGTGTAGTGTGTTTTTTTATTGACACTTTTTCCCTAGGTGCATGGGTAGGGGTACGATGTACCCCATACTCATTCACATAGGGTGGGTGGCCGGGATCTGGGGGCCCCCTTATTAAAGGGGTCTCTCGGATTCCAATAAGCCAATGGCCAGGATTCCGATAAACCAACGGCCAGGGTTGTCAGGAAGAGGCCCTTGTCCTCATCAACATGGGGACAAGGTGCTTTGGGGTAGGGGAACCCGCAGGGAGCCCCCCTCCCCCAAAGCGCCCACCCCCCATGTTGAGGGCACGCGGCCTGGTACCGTTCAGGATGGGGGGGCGCTCGCTCGTCCCCACCCCCTTTCCTGACCAGCCGGGCTGCGTGCTCGGATAAGGGTCTGGTATGGATTTTAGGGGGGACACCCACGCCGATTTTTTGGCGTAGGGGGTTTCCCTTAAGATCCATACCAGACCTAAGGGCCTGGTATGCCCCTGGGGGGGAACCCACGCCGTTTTTTTATTTAAAATTTGGTGCAGCGTTCCCCCTCATGATTCATACCAGACACCTGTCAGCAATGCCTGTCGCTCATCGCGAAAGGAAAAAAAAGTTTTCTTTTCCCGATCAGCGAGCCAGCTCGGGGCTGGCTCCCGTGACGGGGCTCACAGGTGTCAAATCTCGCCGATAACACTGGCGAGATTGACACAATATCACGGTCACCTACTGTATTAGCGACCTTGTCTGTGTAGGTGAAGGGTCGTCCTTCGAAAACAGAGTGTAATGCAGAGACACATGTGACAGTAACTAACTCCTGATGACCATGTTGAATTGTGTATGGGAAGTAAATGTATAGTGAAAGGGGTGCTGCAGAATATTGTGACAGGAGAACCCGTTAACAATACACCTGACTGGCACCCTAGTAGCGAGGCCCTAGTACGGATCGAAACTTGGTTGACCGGAAAACCTATAGTGAGGGTGACATAAGCGTAACATATATATTGCTTTTATCTGAAACAAACTGTCCCACCCCTGTCATGCGACTGGCCCTGGTGAGGATGCAATCCCTATGTTCTTTTTTTTTTTTTTACCTGGGGAGATAACGTCCAACCTGGTGCAGGATGGAACCTGATCTAGACTGACCTAAGGGAGAAATGACAGAGAAAACGAAGAGTGGCTCGCATGCCACTGGAGATGAATGGCCAACTGAGTGCTGCTAAATGTTGTGTGGCTGATTGTGTGCCACTGGACTGTGCTTGCAATAATTGCAAAAAGTTATGCTTATATGTGTGCATGCAGCGAGATGTTTTGTGCTACTGGAGAGATGATTGCAAGGTTGCAACTGTCTCAATGATGTGCAAGTGTCTGTGCTGCAGGAGACATGGTTACATAGACTGCTAGTGTCTGTGCTGCAGGAGACAAGGTTTCAAAGGGTTAGAAGTGTCTGGATTACTGGAGATGTGGTTGCAAGGTTGCAAGTGTCTCAATGATTTGTGTCTGTGCTGCAGGAGACATGGGGGGTTATTTACTAAATGCAAATCCACTTTGCACTACAAGTGCAAACTACAAGTGCAAAATGCACTTGAAATTGCATTGAAAGTGCACTTGGAAGTGCAGTCGCTGTAGATCCGAGGGGGACATGCAAGGAGAATAAAAAAACAGTATTTTAGCTCGCACATGATTAGATAATAAAATCAGCAGAGCTTCCCCTCATTTCAGATCTACCCCTCAGATTTACAGAGACTGCACTTCCAAGTGCACTTTCAGTGAAATTTCAAGTGCACTTTGCACTTGTAGTTTGCACTTGTAGTGCAAAGTGGATTTGCCTTTCATAAATAACCCACAAGGTTACATGGACTGCAAGTGTCTGTGCTGCAGGAGATGTGGTTGCAGTGGGTTACAAGTGTCTGGGCTGCTGGAGACATGGTTGCAAGGACTGCAAGTGTCTCAAAGATTTGCAAGTGTCTGTGCTGCAGAAGAAGTGGTAACATAGACTGCAAGTGTCTGTGCTGCAGAAGATGTGGTAACATAGACTGCAAGTGTGCTGCAGGGGACATAGTTGCAATGTTTAGTGTCTAGGATGCTGTAGACGTGGTTACCACTGGTTGCAAGTCTGTGCTTTTGAAGACATGGTTGCAACGACTGCAAGTGTCTGTGCTGAAGGAGACATGGTTGCAACGGGTCACAAGTGTCTGAGTAGCAAAAGGTGGCCTTTGGCAGGGGAAGAAAGAAAAGATAGGAGAATTTTGAATGTATAGGACTAAAACTGTAACCCTAAGCGGCTGTTGCTGTGCCCTTATGGTGTGAGAAAATTAATTAGATACGAATTGTAGTACTGCGGGGTGGTTATACTCTAATCGGACCGTAACGGGTATGGAAAAGGACCTGATACAAATCGGTTGTAGGGTGGGACATGAAACTAGTACGAATCGTTGTGTATAGTGTAAGCGTTATGAATCATTGTGCCCCTGATGCAACTGGATTTGAATCGGACTACGATGAACAAATGGATCTGATATCAATTAGTTGTGGAGTAGAACAGTAGATGGGGTAGATGCCTAAGCAGGGTACAATGAGGTAGGCCGATGAGAAACGGTAGGTAGGGTAAAAGACACTAACCGATGCGATTCGGTGTGCAAAGCGTCCGATGCAAAACCGTTATGCCGCCAGTGTGACTAGGTTCTAATCGGACTGTAGTGGGTGTGGAACATATCCGGTATGAATCGGGAGAAGCATGGTGTAGCACCATGCATGATGCACATGGAAACAAGTTTGGTTTCAGCAAGTAGATGGGATAAGGACAGCATTCGAACGTTTCGTAAGTTACACTACGGGAACTGAACACATGACATGGGGAATACAACGAATGGCAACAATCTGACATGACACGAAAACATAGTAACGAATCCTACCTTCCGACAGTGAAAACCAGGAATAAAGCAACCGTAACACACTTTGTTTGGGAACAACAGACTCACGAACACGAAGTGAGCTGAAGAGTCGGCCTGGTGACATAACCAGCCACGCACTGGAACCGACAAGGAGCATGGGTGGGTGGGCTGCTTAAATACCCCCCGGGCTCCTCCCATAAACTCAGGCCACCATACTGACCTTCATATATATATATACTGTATATATATATATATATATATATATATATATATATATATACACACACACACTTTAACAAGCACAACCCTTTTCTGTTTTCACCCGGATGCACAGGTCCGCTGTCAAAATGCAGACAAAGCCTTAACGGGCACTGATGTCACAAAAGCTCTGATTCAGCAAGGGATCTGTTCATGGATTTCATGCTGAGGGAAGTGGACAAAGCCTGTGTAAAAGGACCCATACAGTGCAGCTAGGATTACATTCAAAGGAACATGTGTGAGAATGATGATGTAGAGTAGGAGTTATATCCAAAGCGCCACACTGGCAGCAATATGGTACAACAAGGGTTAACTCCAAAGCACTCACAGTGGTAACAATGGAATAGAGGCTGAATCCATTGGGTCATAGGGTATAGCATGGGATAATTCCAAAAGATCAAACCTGCACAACACATTTCATGTTTTGCATTCTTCCAGCAATGACGTATTTTTCAGCTCTCCACATTTGGTTGTATAATATCTGTGCCAACTTTAAAGGAAGTTGGCACAGGAAAAATTCAGTCTGTCAGGCAGTGAGTTTGCAGGTCTGACCAAGAAGCATGTAAGCAGGTTCAGGTGGGGACCCGGAGAAGTGGACACTCATGGCCTTAGAGGCTATAGGAGGTTTATGACTGAACTTATGGCGTAAAGGCAGCACTCTCTATGATGAGCTACGCTTCTCTTCTGCGTAGAATTCTTTTAACTCTTTGAGTCAAATGCTTTGATTTACCACTTGACTTACTCTCTTATCCAATGAAGCACCACAACAATCAGTGCTTTAGCTGACTACTCTCACCGTGCAGCATTTTTGAGCAGGTGCCGCCTAGCAGGCACCTGTCTCCACCAAACCCAACATTAATCACATCTCCCATTGACACTGTCATAAGTTAGTCTCTTTGCTGCTGTAATGGAAATTTGTAAGTTCTGTATATAATTGTATTCTATTTTGTATGTATTGCACACTGCCCTCACTGTGCACACAGCACTAATAATGTTTTCAGTGCATGTTTACATTCTTTTGAGTCCTGATTAGAATTAACCTGCCTATGTAACTCCCCTTGTTACCATAAACGTACAATTGTAATATTAATGTGATACCTATGTAATCATGTGTATAAAAACCTTCAATTGCATCATAATAAAGCAGAACAGTTATTTGGAAAGATGCTGAGTGTATCTTTTGTGTCTGTTCCCTACTGCAGTAGTTATTAATAATTTGGAACCACTAATCAATATGAGGATAGGAGTTGCCTATCATCAATTTAACCGAGTCAGCATGGCGAGCCAGCCAGGAGGGGTTTCCAGGTGACCCTGAGTATCCGAAATGAGGAGCTTGAGACGATCCGGGGATTTCTGATAATCAGCCGGCTGAGGTAAGCTTTTTGTTTACATTTGAGTTATCAGACTTCCTTGATCGGTAAGGCATTTTCGGGACAAAGGGTACCTATTTTACTCCTTAATCGAACTGTATTGATTGGTGGTTATATGTTATGTTGTCCCTGTCTATTGTCTATTTGAGTGTTATAGATAAGAAAGGGAAGAATAGTGCTGTTCACAGATATATGTAGTAAATCTGCTAGATAAAGTAGTTTAGAGGCAAGAGGGTATAGGCACACGTAGAGAAGAGAGAAGACTGGCCAGTCATTATGGGCATTGAATTAAGTAAGGGAATGAAGGGTAAGAGACCCTCAAAAATGCCCAGCGCAAGAGGAGCGCTATATATGAACCAAAGGTGCGGTTCCGCCTATACTGAGCCCCTAGATTAATGGTTAGAGTGGACATGGATACACAATGGGTAACTGGGTTACCAAAGGCCACAGGGACTAAGAATCATGCAGAGTAAACAGCTAGAGAAACAGCTATCTATGTGAGCAGGATGGATCAAGGGTGACATTAACACTAGACAGAAAGGGACATTTTCATGTTAAGTTGTGGGATGAATTTGGGGTCAGGCACTAAAACTAGTAAAAATCAGAAACAGAGAAATGAGAGGTAAAACAGAATACTTTATATGTTGTCAGAAAGGGAAGATGGGATGAGTACTCTGGCTGCCCATCTGATCATAGAAGCTAGATATCAAAGATATCTGCACAAAATAAGGAATGCAGAATTTAAGCAGGGAAATATCAAAGAGTTAAAAGAAAGTGAGAGAATGATATGCATGTGTTGTGTACAAATGGGAAAATGTAAGCGATTTTAGAGAGATAGTGGTGTATGTGTGGGCGAATGCTGGGACCTTTAGTTCTATTGCTTGTGTGTGTCATGTACGCAGATGTGACCCCTTCCTTTGCGCTCTCATGAAAGAATGTCCCTGAGAGGTCAGTGATAAGCTGGAAGGACACCATGCCAATTCCAGTTTTTTAGACAAAACATGTGCCGGGTTAACAAATCTAATAGTAAACAATGTGATCACAATTATTATTTGAATCTGTTTTCTAAACATGGTAAAATGAAGGTTACATTTAACCGTGTATTACACAAATTGAATATCCTTTGATAGTGGAAACAGTGCATTTAAAAAAGGGAAATTAAGTAAAATTAAGTAATAATGAGTATTCATTTCTAATATGAGTTTAACAATTTTATTAATATAGATATATTGAAACTGGTTTAGACAACCTTTGGTTGGAAATGAAATCCAGGTTATTGGGGAAATTTGTAAAAATGGGATTAGTTTAGATTAAGATAACAATTTTGTAATTTTACATTTATACAATAAGCCCTTTTTGAGAGAAAAAACGATTAAGATGAGGTTGTTATTTGGAATAAAGCCGCCATAATATTTAACAAAGCCAAGATGGATGGGATACATAAGAAGTTTTTCTACAAAAATGAAATTTTAAGGTTCTTGATAATAACTTGATGTGCGGTCCATGATATGAGAGTAATAATAAATAAAATTTAAATATAACAGACCCATCACATCAAGTCCACGCACCCTGTTAGGATAGATGCCACCTGCAGCCAGTTGTTTTATAGTTTTTGATGCTTTCTGGTCCATCATACAGATTCTTGGTCCTTTTGTTTTTATTTATTTTTATTTTTGAAATCCAAAGCAGAATGTGTGGATTGTGAAATGATGTGCCCCTTTTCCTTGTAAGTACTGTGGTATAAGCAGAAGAATATTTTGGATTTATGGGCATCTCTGCATAACCGCAGGGTATTGTTATCATTTATTATAATATTGCCAGGAAAAAGTTGTCTTTTGAAACATGAAACTGGAGTTCTTACACAAATAGCATGATAGAAAACAAGCCATTGCAATATATTAATGCAAGCTGGACCCAGTAATAAATGGTTCACCCCGATATATCAGAGCTGTAGCTTTTATGCAAAGGTGCTATTAGACAAAGTTAGATATTGTTTTGGTCAAACATTTAATTTTTAATGGTCCGACATTCTGCGCAGCAAATATACAGCTAACTAAATGTTTGTCTAATGAAAGGTTTAAAATATGAGTTTGTTTATGTACAAATCTAACAATGAAAAATGCGTACATTTGAATCCAGACACCTTATTGCCTCTATTGGAGGAGGCTGGGGACAAAGGAAGACACATGTATTAAATTGATGACATAGGAATCAGCTGCTGTGAGCCCAGTGTGGGACACACTCCCTGAAGACCCAGATATTTCATTTTTTGTAGATTTGAGTATGCAGTTTATCACCCAGAAGGATACTCTGTATTCAAAGTCATTGGATCCTTTTTCCCCAGCTCAAGAAACAGAGCTCCATGTTTTAGCAAAGTCTGTGAGCTATAAAAAGAATGTATATTTATATAGATAGTCGAGATATAGAGAGCTTTTGGTTCCATTTGAAGGGCCAGAAGTTTGTTTTTACTTCAGCAGGTAAACCAATAAAGCATGCCAAGTTAATTTGATCGGCTGTTTTCAGCCTTCCAGGTTCTTGCTGAGGTAGCCATATTAACTTTCATACATGGAAGCAGACCAGGTGACTAAGGATGCTGCATTTACAGCCCCGGACACTTGATGGGTCTGTGCAACTCACAGATTCCACCCTAGTTCTGGCCCAGTATAGCTGGCATTGATAATTCAACTTTAAGGACCCCAGAATGAGAAGAAAAAGTAGTCCACAGGGGGCAACTTCTTATGAAACAGGACTTTGGAAAAGGTGATCATTTATGTCTGCCAGCCACTCTTTTCCCTCCAGCTTGACACATGAACCGAGTCATCAGTCACAAGAAGTTATGGCTGCCTTAGTAAATGAGCATGGGATAGAGCCAGGGTTCTCCACAGTTGTTTTTATAACATACCACTTCTTGTTTTACCTGTTACCAAAGGTGTTACCAAAAGCTGAACATCCCTTCCAGAGATCACAAAAAAACATATATCCAGATGCCCAAGTCAGGATCTTACAAGTATGCATTTTGTCTGTATGGACATGTTTTTTGGATGTCCAGTGGCAAATGCTACTGCAAAGGCCACAGTAAAAAGTGTTATCAGAAGTAGTTTGTAAATATAGAGTGCAGAAAGTACAGGGAGTAACAGAGGAAATCATTTTTTATAGGAGAGTCCTTACTAGAAGTTTTGAGGTTTTATTTTTACACCCCCTACTGTCTACAATGTAGTGGACAAAGTAGAGTAATAAACTAGAAAACTTTTGCCTGAGTGTTTTCTTATATTTTATGAAGCCCCTAAGGGGGGGTATTGGACTCTCTCCCTATGGGATTTGGTTTGGGAGTGTGTTACTCACTTGCTTATATTTTGTCTCAGCAGCTGAAGTCCTCCATTCGGATCTCACAGAGAATGTTGCTGATCTTTTAAGGTTTTTGACAAACTCATTTATGTGTTTTCTCCCCAATTCCAGATCCTAAAAGTTTGGAAGGATCTAAAACTAAAGCCAGGTGACTTGTGGATTGTTCAGAGACATTTATATATAAGGAAATGTTTGGAGACTCAATACAGCATCTATTTCATGTACAGTTTTTGAAAAACTTGAAGGAAAAGTCGCCTGGATCTACACCAGACACTGCAAAAATGACTAAATTAAAGAAATCTCTGTGTTTGATTTGTTTCCCTCTTGTGATCACAGTCTAGGGTACGTTTTGATTCAATTACTTTAATTGTAAGGGATATATATATTTGAAAAGTAGTTTAGCCATGTTGAAGTCATATTTGTCTTTTGTACGTCTTCCATTTTATGTAGAATTGTCTGTGTTTACATATGCTGATAAGTCAGCATACCAACAATTAAGCTTAAAGGCCATTCTGGCCACAGGAGTGTACAGCCAGCACTCTGTAAATATGTCTTATCAATCATTTGTTTTTCACAATGAAAAGTTATTTTGTAATGAAAAAGTTGCTCAGCTATTATTTTCTCCACAATGGAGTTTTTTTTGCCACTTTGGTCAGGACTACCTCCACCTAAGCGTGTGGAGGTTCCAGGTTAAAGGTGATAGCAGGTATGGTTAGTGATCAAAATATTGATCAAAAGAGGGGAGACTGTAATGGAAATTTGTAAGTTCTGTATATAATTGTATTCTATTTTGTATGTATTGCACACTGCTCTCACTGTGCACACAGCACTAATAATGTTTTCAGTAAATGCTTACATTCTTTTGAGTCCTGATTAGAATTAGCCTGCCTACGTAACGCCCCTTGTTACCATAAACGTACAATTGTAATATTAATGTGATACCTACGTAATCATGTGCATAAAAACCTTCAATTGCGTCATAATAAAGCAGAACAGTTATTTGGAAAGATGCTGAGTGTATCTTTTGTGTCTGTTCCCTACTTCAGTAGTTATTATTAATTTGGAACCACTAATCAATATGAGGATAGGAGTTGCCTATCATCAATTTAACCGAGTCACTGCTTAGACTAGTACTGTCTTTTTCTTCACTCTGACATGACACGGTAGTACACTGATAAATGGAAGGAAGCTTAACAGAGTATTAACCCATGCTTTATTCCCTAAGGTTCTATTAGTCTTACATGACTTGTCAGGCTGGGTTCCTAGGACGCGCCCTATCAGTCTCTGTCTGGGGTACTGATTGCTAGGGAAGGAACCCAAACACACAGGCTTCTCTTCTACCGGGAACCTTAGTCACCTATGCTTCCTGGCCTGTTGTCTGCTATATTACACTTAGACACTAGTACTGTATCTTGCCATTGCAATGTCTTCCCCCTTGAGGTGAAAACACTGTGACATATGCCATGCATGCACCGCTTTGTGTGTTCTTGAGTAAGCTTCAAACTAGGTAGAAATTGTTAACAATAAAACTTACTTTACTGATCTAGACCGGGTGCCGCCTAGCAACTTTGCCCAATTATATTATTCAAAGGTTTAGCATCCATAAAGTTAATTCTGAAGGAGCTTAATTCCCATGTTCTGGAACCCAACCCAAGTTTCCTTCAAGGGGTAAAGAATAGAACAAGATTTAATTACATGGCAGCACGATTTTGCTTTCCTGTTCCCATGCACAGATAGACCCTAGAAGTTGTCATCTCCCCTTGTATTTATAATCCACCAGAAGGGTGAGGTTTTATGAACACCTTGGGGATGGCACAGCAGTTGACTCCTTCCTAACCTGGAGGGACCAGTATAATACACTTACACTATACAGTTTAACAACAGCAAACATATGGCATAATAGTAGCCATTGGCAAAGTGAGGTACAATATACACAATATAGGCAACTGCCTTCAAGCAGATAGTTATAAACTGACTGTGCATCCTTCTCTGTTCGATGTGTGAAAGGGGAAGAAACTCCACTCAGAGCCACCAGGTCAACATATAATCATGTGACATAGGTAAGTATACCCCATGGAAATTATTGACCTTTTCAACATATTTGAACAGCCAACCGTTATTGTCCCCTGTAGCAAAAATTACTTCTTCTTGTTTAATTGCCCACCAGTCTCCGACATCAACTCAATTTTTTGACCGCTTCTCCATGCAAAGTTACTACAGTTGCAAGATGAAAAACGAATTTCTGGTTTATTTTCAAAGTTTGGACAGATGGATTCACATTGATATTATGCAGATTTTCTAGCTGACTCCATGACTGCAAGCTTCCCAGGCCCTAGAGCAGCAAAGCAAACCCAAACCTTAAAGCAGATCTTCAGGCTGTATGAAAAAAAGCAAAGGTCAGCAGCTACAAATAGCGCAGCTGCTGATTTGGACACTTAACTCTCCAGGAATCCAGTGCTGTCCTCATCCGAGCCAGTTCTTCACTAGTCTTTGGGTCCCTGGCACCAGCATATTTATTAAGGGAAGCCAGCTGTGACTCCTTGCGGCTTCACAGCCTGTGCTTTGTGAATGGTCCCACAGCCTACTGGGACCTATAACGTGTCCCAGAAGACTGCTTGGACCTGCTCGGATGACCTAGGCAATGTCAAAACCAGGTACCTATTCCTAAAAAAGAATAGAAGTATACAAAAGTGATAGAGGTGGGGGAGGAGGTGGAAAAGCGGAACTTTCCCTTTTGAGTGAAGTTCTGCTGTTACTTTTCTAATACCATGCTTCACAGCTGATATGAAGTTCTTCTCTTGAAATACTAACTTAGGTTTGTGGCAGATTGCGTACTGTTGTGCTATTGTGACCAAACAACTCTATCTTTGATTGATCAGTCTTCAGCATGTTGTTCAAGAAGGTCTGGTCTTTGCTTATGTATTCAATGGCTAATTTTATTGTTACTCTGATTTACTTTTTGACTTTTCCTTAACACACTACTTGTGCTGGTTGAATTGATACAGTCACTTTTGATGTACTGTAGATGCATGCACTTTGACCCAACTATTCCAAAAGGTACTTGAAAACCTTTTAGAATACTTGGAGCTGCAGCAGTAATGATTGTCTTATGCTAGCTGTATGTGGGTAAATGGCATTTTTGTGTAAACATGCACTTGCCATCGGGCGTAAATCCCTGGATGCACACAATCTAAATGCAGGGATCGGCACCTGTGCACATGTATACTTAGACTCCTTTCACATTGGGGCGGTGTGGGCATTGGAGGTAAAACTAACGGCAATTTACCGCTGTTATAGCGGCGCTTTTCAGCCGCTAGCGGGGTGCTTCTAACCCCGGCTAGCGGCTGAACAAAGGGTTAATAGTGCCCTTGTTGCAGCGCTTCCAAAGCACTCTGCAGGCGCTTCGGCAGCACTGCCCATTCATTTCAATGGGCAGGGCGTTTTGGGAGTGGTGTATACACTGCTCTCACTCTGCCCCAAAGTGCGGCTTGCAGGACTTTTTTTGGCGTCCTGCCAGCGCACCGCCCCAGTGTGAAAGCACTCGGGCTTTCACACTGGAGTGAGAGGAGAGGTGCTATGCAGGCGCTATTTTTAGCGCTATATCGCCTGTAAAGCGCCTCAGTGTGAAAGCAACCTTAGGGTCACTAAAATTCTGTTTATGTGAATGCTATTCACAGCTAAAAAGAAACGTAGAAAATCCTATTTATCATTATGCTCAGGTATGGCAGCAGCAATATCCACATGAATATATACCACATTATGCATTGTTCTCCTTGGAGAGGCTCAGTCTAAAGTGCTAATACTACTTGTGGATGGCTGTACTAGAAGGGGCAAAGTGGTGTTTTCAGCCAAAATGCTAGGCAGATTAAAACAGCAATATTCTTGTACTCCCTGGAATAAGGAAAAGCCCCAACTATTAACACTTGTATCTCATGCTGATTTGAAGAAATATGGTAGTGTGAGATGTGGAATGTGAATGTTGATGACTGACAGTGCTTGGAAAGAAAAGAATAAAATCAGAAGAGAATCTAATAATTGCACTTTTAAATAGGGGATTAATGCATTATTAACCCCAAAAAACAAATAATGAATATATTGCAGCTTGCCATTCTGTTTTTTAGGCTCTTTTCCTTTATTGTCACCAGTAACACAGTAGACTCTGACGGTCTTTCTGATGGAGTCCTGACGGAGTTCCGCTGAAACAGACTTGCCTACACACGATCACACCAAAGTCCGGTCGTTTATAACATGATGACATACAACAGGACTAGAAAAAGGAAGTTCAATAGTCAGTAGCCAATAGCTGCCCTTGCATTGTTTTTGGTCCGTCGGACTAGCATACAGACGAACGGTTTTCTCGATAGGGATTGAGTCCGTTGGAAAGATTTGAAACATGTTCTATTTCTAGATCCGTCAGAATTTTCGAAAGAGGAGGTCCGATGAAGCCCACACATGATCGGAATGTCCGACGGAATGATTCCATCTGACTTTTTCTGCCGGAAAGTCCGGTCGTGTGTACACGGCATTAAGGTGTCTCCACTCTGGATGACAGAGGCACCTTTAGCGTTTTTTTGGTCAGGGCAGTGTTAGATGCACTTGCAAATTTAGATGGACTTGACTAACAAATTAAAACTGAAGTCCAGCTAACACTTTTTAAGCAGTTACAGCAACAGTTTTTATCCTTTTGGGATTAAGGTTTTACATAAATGAATGAAAGCTGACCAACAGAAGAAAACGGATGCAGCCAACGCATCTAAGAACTGGTAAGCTTCAATATAATGCATTTTCGTTTTTTTGGGTTTAATACTGCTGAATCAAATGTACTGAACCAGACAGGCAAGTTTTAAGTGACCGCAAGGCCCCTTTCACATGAAAGCGGGTGTAAACGGACTTGTGTCTGTCTACATCCAATTAAAACCTGCTAAATAACAGAAGGGGTCTGTCCTCTTCTGTGTAGGCCTGTCGTATCACAGGGCAGTTGGATGTCAATGGACAATGGAGTCCGCATACTCTCGGCTGCCCATAGAGCGGAGTGGTCTCTGTCCATATGCACTCTGCATAAAAAGAGTGGACACGAATGTGCCATCTGCCTGCTCTGCTCTGATCAGCAGGGGATCAGTGGATAGATCCAATGCTGATGTCAATGGAGTCCGCTCCGTGTGAACAAGGCCTAAATAACACTTTCAGGTGCAAAAATTCACACAATGCAGCTTGAAAAATTTAAAATAAGTGCTAAGCTGAAGAATGCCTAAAACCTGGCATTTTGCTTTTACACATACTTTGCATGTTTTATTTAAAAATCTCAAAAAGGGTAGAGCAACTGTTGGGGTCTGCCACTGCTGACCTCTATCTGAAAAAGCCAGTTGCCTGGCTGTAAGGCTAACACAACAGTTTCACTATTTTCTGAGTCACTGAAAAAGTATGCAACAGTGACGACCCATGCATTGTGGGCGCACGGGCGCCGCCCACCCTACGCCCCCCTCCTTATTGATGTGCCCAGGCCCTTTCAGGACGCCGGACACATGAAATACTATGGCCGGGATAGGGGTGGGGGGTGTGTATTTTGAAGCAAAATAGGGTTGGCTTGGGGCGCAGAGCACTGGGTCACGTTCCCACCCTGTTGTGTGACATAGCAAATGAATTTTCGCTATTTTCACATTACCATTCCTCCTTGCCAATCAGGAGGCAGGTCAGTGAGACCTGTCTCCCGACTGGCCAAAGCATTAGGCGATCCTATTAGATGCCTAATGCTTTGGCGGAAGAGGAGACACGACGCGGCGGAGGAAGCCTGAGGAGCCGAGCAGACACAGAAGTCGTCGCTTCCTGCCACTGCAGAAGAAGAGAAGGAGAGCCCCGTCACTCCAGGAGAGGAGCAGAGCCCCGCCACACGAGCAGTAAGTGCTGACCAGCCACGGGGGGTTGCTTAAAGTGACAGCTGGGGGATGCGCCTGGCTGCATATGATGAGCACAGTGGCTGTATTTGGTGGGCACAGTGGCTGCACATGATGGGGACAGTGGCTGCATATGATGGGCACAGTGGTTGCATATGATGGGCACAGTGGTTGCATATGATGGGCACAGTGGCTGTATTTGCTGGGCACAGTGGCTGCATATGATGGCACAGTGGCTGTATTTGCTGGGCACAGGGGCTGCATATGATGGGCACAGGGGCTGCATTTGATGGCAAAGTGGCTGTATTTGATGGGCACAGTGGCTGCCTATGATTGGCACAGTGGCTGCATTTGATGGGCACAGTGGCTGAATATGATGGGCACAGTGACTGTATTTGGGCACAGTGACTGCATATGATGGGCACAGTGGCTGTATTTGCTGGGCACAGTGGCTGCATATGATGGGCACAGTGGCTGTATTTGCTGGGCACAGTGCCTGCATATGATGGGCACATTGGCTGTATTTGGGCACAGTGACTGCATATGATGGGCACAGTGGCTGCATTTGATGGCAAAGTGGCTGTATTTGATGGGCACAGTGGCTGCATATGGTTGGCACAGTGGCTGCATTTGATGGGCACTGTGGCTGCATTTGATGGGCACAGTGGCTGCATTTGATGGGCACAGTGGCTGCATTTGATGGGCACAGTAGCTGCCTATGATGGGCACAGTGGCTGTATTTGGGCACAGTGGCTGCATTTGATGGCACAGTGGCTGCATTTGCTGGGCAGTGGCTGCAATTGATTACACAGTGGCTGCAATTGACGGCACAGTGGCTGCAATTGACGGGCACAGTGGCTGCAATTGATGGGCACAGTGGCTGCAATTGATGGGCACAGTGGCTACAATTGATGGGCACAGTGGCTGCATTTGTTGGGAAAAGTGGCTGAATTTGATAGGCACAGAGAGGCTGCAATTGATGTTGTTTTTAAAAGTATTTTTTCAGTTTGATTGCGCCCCCCCCAAAATTTTGAGCACCAGCTGCCACTGGTATGCAAGTAAGAAAAGTCAAAGAAAGGTTAGAAATCTTTATCTGCACACGTGTCCCAGGACACTGATTTAAAAAATTGAAACAAGGGGGTCAATATTACAGACAGGAAACTGGCGTTGACATCTGCCATGTTTCTCTCATGACATGTTTGTTTTAGAGTGAAATTCTGTCTATATTAAGCATAACTTAAGTTTGCAATACTTAAAGAGGTTGAACTTGTAAACCCTCATGTTTTTTCACCTTAATGCATCCTATGCACCTGCAGGGCTCTAATGAGGAAATTGGAAGGGTGTGCATGCCTTTAGACGTGCTTTCCTTTTGGGAGTATTTCACCAAAAATGACATTTTTGTTGCAGGGGAAGCCAAAAATCTGACTTGTATCTTAGTGCAGATTTCTGGGAAAAGAAGTAATCCAATCACATGTACACCATCTGTGTACAGAATGTCTCCAGGTAGCCATATTGCATTGTATGTAACAGAAAATTACAGCGCTGCAGATAGAAAAGGAAAGGTAATTTTTAATAACATTCCATTACAATATGACTTGGCTATCAATTGTATATGCTATATATATTTTTTTTTTATTTGCTATTTTTTCCCATGAAAGTGGAGTTACCCCCTTAAGCTTTGACAAAAAAAGAAAACCTGGAAGCTTATTGGTTCCTATGCAGAGCTGCACCAGATTTTGCACTCTCCAGTTTTAGTAAATCAACCCCACAGACTCCTTCCATATATTACAAGCTTTCTTTTTGTGTTTGATTATGTTCTGATACACTGGACATAGCAGCATTCGCCTACAGCTAGCATTTTTTAAAATGAGGACCAAATTGTAGATTCTACAAAAATGTGAATACTTTGTAAATAACATGTGTTTATTCTAAAGTGGTATTAATATGTCATTCCCAACATTACCTAACATGATAGCAATCTGTTCACTTATCAATTTGTACTGTATTACAGATTTCTGTCTACATCTGTTCTGCATCCCCAGCCTTCCCTTACTGTATATCCTAGCACACTGTGCAACTGTATACAGTATATTTGCAAAATTGTTATCAACTCATTACAGCATATTATATAGTATTACAAATTCCCTTTTAAATCTTTTCTGATGACACCAGACATAGCAAACTTTTGCTTCAGCTCTTGAATTTACGTACAATTAGTGGCAACAAGGAGATTTGGGGTTTTCTATAAACATATGCTTATTCCTGCTGTGCTATATACTATTTCATATTCTGAACCCCTTAGGGTTAGATATTGTATGAATATTTCATCTAAGCTTGTGCTCACAGTGCAGTAAATTCCAAGTTATGTTTTTTGTTGACGTTCCATTTAAATTAGTATTAAACCCTTAGCATTTTTAGTTTAATATATTGAGCACAATAAAATAAACATTCCTCAATAATCTATTTGTTAAAATGCTTAACTCAGCACTTGCAGTTTACAACTTTCAATTCTGCTGGCTCCTGCTCTCTCAGTGCTGCTTCCCTGAACTTCACGTCTTCACAGGAAAAAAGTTAAAAGTGGACCATGCAGTCTGAAGTCAGTCTGTTAGTTGGGGGGGGGGGGGACAGGGGAGTGCCTTGGCATTCTAGGCTATATGGCTGTGTGTTTCTATTGATGCACGCAGTGCGGCGAGACCTAACTCTAGTCCATTCATGCAACAGTGACTTCATAGGATGCTGCAAAAGTAAGGAACCACTCTGAAACTCAGTAGTTGCAAAATATTATATTAAAATGTAAAGAAAATGCATAAGTAAGTGATTTAATTAGCTGCTGAAAGTGCTTAAAAAATCTGAGTTTTTAATATCACTGGTGGTAGGGGGGTGGTACAAGTGGTAGGAGGCTTACTTTAGGGTAATAGATCATTTTTAAGGTTGAAGTGAGTTTTGAAATGGCTGCCACCACACAGGCAGAATCATAAGTTGTCAATTTTTCAAACACAGTGCAGAGTTTAGGGAAGGGAGGGTTAGATGTTAAAGCGGAGTTCCTCCCCCCCTCCGGTGCCACATTTGGCACCTTTCAGGGGGGAGGGGGGAATGGGTACCTGTTTTTGACAGGTCCCCTTCCCCACTTCCGGGAAACAGAGCCTCGGAAGTTCCGCCTCCCTCCTCCTTCCTCTGCCGCCGGGCCAGTTAGAAAGCGCAACACGCTTCGTGCATTCACAGTAGGGAAACAACTGCCTTACCAGTTTCCCTTACAACGAATGGTGGCGGCAAGACTCGACAGCCGATCCAAAAATTGGCTTGGGTGCCGACACTGAGTGCTCCCTGGACAGGTAAGTGTCAATATATTAAAAGTTATCAGCTGCAGGATTTGTAGCTGCTGGCTTTTAATTATTTTTTTCCCTAGGCGGATCACCGCTTTAAGCAGTGATGAGCTCAGGCATGTTCAGACACAAGTTCAAACCTGCCTGGGCTATCTTGCCAGGAATCCGTCAAAGCACATATACAGTACATGCCCCTTGCATATGTGTTAAGACTTTAAATAATGTTAGGGGCAATATACAACATAGGGATAGTATGTAGTGCAGCATTGAAATTACCATTATAGTGCTTGTGCGGTGAAAAAATTGAATCGCGTGAGTAGCTGTTGTCTACACTTTTCTGCTCATCCATGGAGACTGCAGAAAGGCTGAATGTACACAAAGTAATCTTAAAGAGGAACTGCAGTCTGCTCACATAATTTGTAATGAAAACATCTTTGCTGTTCTGAAGCTTCCCTCCAACCACTTTGCATATTATTTTATATATACTGTGATTCTGCACTTGCCAAATATTATTTTAACTGTGGACAGCTGAAGCTGCTGCCTGTTCACTTCATGGGTTTACACAGACACACACAGGCACACCTCAAGCTCTACAGCCCTGCAGCTCTCATTGGCCCTCTTATGACCTATGACTCTCTTCCTGGCAAACTCTCACGAGAGTGAGAGAAAAGGCTGTGCGAGATGTCATAAGCCTAGGCTAATGACCAGACAAGAAAGAGGAAGTGGGCTGTATAAGGTATTTACTGTCAGAAAAAAATGTTTTACTATTCAAAGTTAAAACAAGGGCAGAAGATTTAATAGATGAAAAGTTGAAAAAATGACTGAAGGTCCACTTTAACACTGGCATAAAACTCTGCTGTCAGCTCTCATAGCTCAGAGAAAGAAAGTGATGGGGTTGTCTGGATATTTTTAAATAGCGAATGTCTTTTAAAAGTACAGTTATTATTTAAGAATAAATAAAACTTCTTGTATTATGGTAAGGTTTACTATGAACTATCCCTAAATGTTTTAAATACGATAAAAGAAATAAAAAATGACATTCATTTGACAAAGGGTACAATTAGTGGTGAACAAAAATACAATGTATTAATTACCAGATTAGCAGTTTACAAAGAGTAAAAGGAAATTTATGAAAACTTTTTTTTTTTGTTTTTACATTAATTACTATAATTTATAAGTAACTTCCTGTGACCCCAGTCAGAGGTTTACTAGCACACTACCTTGTTATTATACAAATATGCATGGCACATAATATTAAAATCTCTCAGCTTGTACTTTTCCTGCAGGCCTCTTGCTGTGCAAGTATTCTCATATTACAAGAACGAGTGGTCTTGGGAAAACTTGGCATGCCCAACAGCGTCAGATTTAACTGGAAATGAAATCTCTAATAATTGGAAAATATTATTTGTATTTTCCAGGTTTAAATCTCCAAAAATTTTCAGTGGAAAATAAATAAATGCTACGGAAATTCGAGTAGTTGTCATTGAAGAACAGATATATATATAGATCTATAGATCTATACATATATATAGATCTATAGATCTATATATATATATATATAGATCTATATAGATATATAGATCTATATATATATAGATATATCTATATATATATAGATATATATATCTATATATATATATATAGATATAAATATCTATCTATCTATCTATATATATATATATATATTGTATATACACAGTGTTTTTTTCTCAGAGAATAGGTGCAGGGTCTCTCCTATTCCCAGTCACCCCTTGCCTGTGGGCACCGTTCCCTGGTTCCACCCCCCTAATTTGTATGGTATTTGTTAATGGTAACAAGAAAAGCAGTAAAAATAGTTCCCCTGCAGCCAGCAACAATAGCCCCCCCCCCAGGAAACAAATACTCCCAGCAACAAAATACCCCCCTGCAACGAAGCACCCCCCAAGCAACAACAGATCTACCCCAGGAACAATAGATCTCCCAATAGACCCCCCCTCAACAGTAGATCCCTCTCAGCAACAATTGACTGCCCCCAACAATATAAGATCACCCCAGAAACAATAGACCCCTTCCTAAACAATAGACCCCCCAGCAACAGTAGATCCCCCCGCAGCCGGCATTAATAGACTCTCCAGCAACATAAGACCCCTCCAGCAACAGATCCCAACAACAGTTGACCTCCCAGCAACATTGGACCCCCTCCCTCAACAACATATATGTATGTACTGTATATATGTTCCAACATGACTGCGTATCAGTGCACAAAGCAAGGTCCATAAAGACATGGGTGAGCGAGTTTGGGGTGGAGGAATGGTTAAACTTCATACACACTACTACAAGCGAGATGAACAAAGAAAAACTGTCAGCTCAGGTCAGAGCCACTGTACTAACAATTCAATGTTAGTACAGCAATCTCCCCTACTGTTCTATTGTGTTCTGATGGCCCCCTGCCAGAACACTCCAGTCAGCACTTATTGGCTGAGAGCGCTGACTGGGAGCCAGTCGGCAGACCTTTTTCGGTCATGTCCCTTCGACAGAAGTCGGTTGAGCGGCTGGCTTCTATTGGACTGGCTGCCGTACACACGGATCAAATGTTGGCCGGTTTTTATTGAACCGGCCGATGCCATCCGACATTCAGCCCATGTGTACTAGGCTTTAGGCATTTCTTCCACTTTAATACCAAACCCCCCAAAAAAACAAAAACGAATATATAGCATCCTATAAGTCCTGAGTTGTAGTGGGTGCATTCATTTTGTTTTCAGGCTTTTTTTGTTTTATTTTCACCTGGTGATCCTGTTAATAACACACATTCTTTATGTAGCGGTGCCTCCGTGGGGTCACTGCGTGTTTCAGCATCCACACATTTCACCCTGCTGGTCAGACATCAATTTTTGCACACTTTCCCAGACAATGAACAGTCTCTTGCTTGTTTTTGTTGTTTTTATTATAGGATTAAACTTGGATGAGGAAAAGGGACACGGGATACCCAGATAATGAATACTTCTCAATGAAATCAATGTTGGTGGAGTCTACATATAATAGTCTCTTCCTCTGCACATTTCCTCCAGCACACTACTTGAGATCGCTTGCTTCACTTCACTGTCCACATCTGGGTTCCTGTCTCCATTAGCACATGGCTAGGCCTCACTCTGAATAAGTCCTAACATTTTCCTAATAGCCCATTACGGGCAGGGGTTTGCAGTCCCCTTTGAGATAGCAACCATTTTAGTAGAGAAGAATAAATGTGCTAACTGACACTTAGTGAACTACTGATCCCAGCACGAAAAAACAAAAGGAGAGGAGCGCCTCTAAGTAAAAGGTTTATTACAACTGACAAGATAAAAAGTAGCCACTTACTGTACATATAAAAACACAACGGTGTTCTAGGTGAGATGATGTATATCAGGAGAGAGTGATATGAAGAGAGCCGGTTCCAAGGAATGCCCCAAATCCGTGCTGCAATTCAGCGGGGAGCCGGGACGGAACACAGCCAGTCCTGCAGAGGAACGGAGCAGCTAACCCGCGGAAGCAGCCTGTAACGTAAATGACTGCTCAACACGTTTCTGAGCGTGCGCAAGGTCCGTGAGGTGCATGTGCGCTCCTTTTTCAAGTGTAATAAACCTTTTACTTAGAGGAGCTCCTCTCCTTTTGTTTTTTCTTGATGGATTTGAGCTGACTTCACTCCAGAGAAGAGCGGCCCTTTGTGAATAGCCTAATACTGTACCCAACAAGAAATTCTCTTATCCGGTGTCTTTCAACATACTGTTTTCTTCTATGGACTTCCTTTGAACTATGGGCTTTTTCAGTATTTGATATTTTATAATTAGTATTATTTATGGAACATCTGGATTAATTCAGCATTTTTTATACCATACATGATTTTTGATTAATTTACCGTATTTCGCTTCATTATCTCTGAGTGCCAATATATATATATTTTTATTCATACTGATCCCAGCACGTTCGATGCAAATCCTGCCAGACCTCGTGGCTGCAACAAGTTGACCTAAAAACAACACCACAGTCTCTCCCTTTGGCATGTCTCTCTCAGAGCTTCACACTGTGCTTCTAACTCACCAACCCCGGCATGGATCCCTCCTGAATGACTTTCCTGGCAGTGCTCCTAACTGTCCTCTTCCTGAATGACTTTCCTGGCAGTGCTCCCAACTGTCCTCTTCCTGCTCCTGTTCCAGGACACCTCTCAATGACCATGTAGAGAGAGGCTCCCTCCAAGCTCCCGAGCTCCAGACCTGAGTTCACCCCCCACCCCAGAAAGGGGGTTCCCTCAGACCACGACATTCTAACACTCCATCATTCAGTTCTTCCACCCGACAACTCCTCCCACAGCAGGCTAACCATGGGTATATATAGGAGGCCTGCCCCCTGCCAATCCTAGTTGAGGATTGGTGGGGGCTGCCACATACACCCCATGTCACTCCAGCTCTCTGCCCTGCCTCTTTTCCAGAACCATCGGAAAACCAGAGGAGGCGCCAAGAGCTGAAGCACATGTCAGTTACCTGCTGCTACACTAATCCACTCCCCTGCCTCCAGATCAAAACAAACAGGTCTAGCTCACAGCATAGGCCTGCCTAAATTTACCTGCGCTGACCGTACAAAACAAACCCACTACTTTAGCACCTACCTAAGGTAGAGGGTGCTACATTTACCCTAATGGCTATCCTTTTTTCTACTGTATCTACAGTCAGGTCCATAAATATTGGGACATCGACACAATTCTAATCTTTTTGGCTCTACACACCACCACAATAGATTTGAAATGAAACAAAGAAGAAGCTTTAACTGCAGACTTTCAGCTTTAATTTGAGGGTATTTACATCCAAATCAGGTGAATGGTGTAGGAATTACAACAGTTTGTATATGTGCCTCCCACTTTTTAAGGGACCAAAAGTAATGGTACAATTGGCTGCTCAGCTGTTCCATGGCCAGGTGTGTGTTATTCCCTCATTATCCCATTTACAAGGAGCAGATAAAAGGTCCAGAGTTCATTTGAAGTGTGCTATTTGCATTTGGAATCTGTTGCTGTCAACTCTCAATATGAGATCCAAAGAGCTGCCACTATCAGTGAAGCAAGCCATCATTAGGCTGAAAAAAACAAAACAAACCCATCAGAGAGATAGCAAAAACATTAGGTGTGGCCAAATCAACTATTTGGAACATCCTTAAAAAGAAAGAACGCACTGGTGAGCTCAGCAACACCAAAAGACCTGGAAGACCATGGAAAACAACTGTGGTGGATGACCGAAGAATTCTTTCCCTGATGAAGAAAACACCCTCCACAACAGTTGGCCTGATCTAGAACACTCTCCAGGAGGTAGGTGTATGTGTGTCAAAGTCAACAATCAAGAGAAGACTTCACCAGAGTGAATACAGAGGGTTCGCCACAAGATGTAAACCATTGGTGAGCCTCAAAAACAGGAAGGCCAGATTAGATTTTGCCAAACAACATCTAAAAAAGCCTTCACAGTTCTGGAACAACATCCTATGGACAGATGAGACCAAGATCAACTTGTACCAGTGATGGGAAGAGAAGAGTATGGAGAAGGAAAGGAACTGCTCATGATCCAAAGGTACACCTCATCAGTGAAGCATGGTGGTGGTAGTGTCATGGCATGGGCATGTATGGCTGCCAATGGAAATGGTTCTCTTGTATTTATTGATTATGTGACTGCTGACAAAAGCAGCAGGGTGAATTCTGAAGTGTTTTGGGCAATATTATCTGCTCATATTCAGCAAAATGCTTCAGAAACTCATTGGACAGCGCTTCACAGTGCAGATAGACAATGACCCGAAGCATACTGCGAAAGCAACCAAAGAGTTTTTTTAAGGGAAAGAAGTGGAATGTTATGCAATGGCCAAGTCAATCACCTGACCTGAATCTGATTGAGCATGCATTTCACTTGCTGAAGACAAAACTAAAGGGAAAATACCCCAAGAACAAGCAGGAACTGAAGACATTTGCAGTAGAGGCCTGGCAGAGCATTACCAGGCATGAAACCCAGCATCTGGTGATGTCTATGCGTTTCAGACTTCAGGCTGTAATTGACTGCAAAGGATTTGTAACCAAGTATTAAAACGTGAAAGTTTGATGGATGATTGTTAATCTGTCCCAATACTTTTGGTCCCTTAAAAAGTGGGAGGCACATATACAAACTGTTGTAATTCCTACACCGTTCACCTGATTTGGATGTAAATACCCTCAAATTAAAGCTGAAAGTCTGCAGTTAAAGCACATCTTGTTTGTTTCATTTCAAATCCATTGTGGTGGTGTATAGAGCCAAAAAGATTAGAATTGTGTAGATGTCCCAATATTTATGGACCTGACTGTATGGGGCAGCCATGGTTGTCACACAACATGGCTGCTGGACCTTAAACATGTCTGCCTTTATTTATTTCCCTTTGATAGTGGATTGATGGGTCTAGTAGTTTAGAAAAAATTGTGAAAAAAACGCGCTGTCTTATACAAATAGTGGTAGCTGCCAGCACATCAAATAATCTGTGAGTAAGTGAACAAATAAAGTAGTATAGTGCAGCGCTGATGAAAATGAAATAAGCAAAAAATTATACCAATATAAAGTGGATATGATAAATGAATATTCAAAACAAAAATACACAGCAATAAAATATCACAACGATAATGTTAAAATAGTATAAACCAACAGTGTCAGTGCATATAAAGTGCATAAAGACCATGTATGACATCAAATATAGTGACTGTGAATCTGTGTGAACTGGTTGTCTGTAGATACTCTACCACCGTAAGGAAAGGGGCTTACCAGACAGATTGAACCCAACTAGACATGATGAGTCAGCCAAGCTTTTGGTGTAACACACCCAAGGAGGTACAGCAACCACGACTTCCAAAATAGACCAAAGCAGATAGGGATCTGTGACCGTTTTGACATCAGTAGCTGTCTACCATAGGAATAGTGACCGGAATTCGTGAACGATTCCTCTCAATATGACATATGGCAAAAGGAGAAAAAATAGGGCCACATGGTGTTATACCGTAAAATATAAAGCATTTATTGAAAAGTGATAAAATGGTCACTCACATTTGAGAAGACATTAAAAGCGTTGGATAAAATCAAAGCAATGCAGTGGCATCAGCAGAGCCCGTCGCGACATTTTGTCCTAATAAGGCATCCTCTGGGGTGCTGGTCCACTGCAGCCACTGCGTATTTATAGGTTAAATGATCACCTCAAATGAGGGCCAGCTCCATGTCCACCAAAAAGCCATAAACAGACCACTTCCGGTTAGTAAAGATGGCACCCATGGCTTGCAATTCAAGCCTCACTATGATTTGTGACTCAAGCCTCGATACGAGTGTAATTTGAACTATATGCTCTGGTGAATAAAGATGGCGCTCATGGCTTGCAATTCAAGCCTCACTTTGGTTAATGACACGCAGAGAACGTCCAGAAGCGTAATTGGAATGAACAAAAGTTAAATTAACCGAGTTCCTGTGATATAATGTTAAATCATGTTGTAATCATCGTATGAAAACACTGCAGCAGGGGAACAGAATTGAGCGCTTGCATCATAGGACTCCAACAAAATGGCGCCCGAGGAAGCTAACAGAGTCCTTTATTGGGCGTCACCACAAATATGGCGACGATACCAAAAAGAGTGTACCAAGCCTCAGTTTGGTCTCCAATAATGGAAACCGAAAATGAGAAATGACCCGGAAGTGAACAGATCGTCGGATTGAATATAAAATCACCCGGAAGTGAGTCAATGGTCAAAATGACAACAGAGTCACCGATCGGTCTGGAACCCAGAGTCCCACGGACAAAAAGTGAAAAGGATATAAAAAATAACTACTTAAAAATGTGATCAACAATATGTGTCCCGGATTAAACACATATAAAGTATTGTAATATATTGGATACATAGTAGTCTGATATTCATAAATAAAATGGTGCTGGCCCGCGCATAGGGATAAAAAAATTACACAAAAAATGTTAAAAATATGCATAGTATTAACCGTACATAAATATGGAATCAACATATAAAAAGACCTACCCCCTAATAAACGAACAAAGGATCAATAGAAAAAGAAAAGAAAAGAAAAAAAGGAAAAAAACGCAATGTAGGAATTAATAACTTGGTTATTGAAGTCAAAACTCATAATTGGGATATATACAAACTAGAAACTCATATGGTTCACCCAGTACTCTAATGTCCTGATACCACTATATGTGATATATGATCTTACATATGGGGACTAGGATTTATTAAAAAAAGGCATTTATATCCCATTCTACATTAATCCCCCAGGGTTGGTAAGATTGGAGTTCGTATATCCAATATGTTTTGAGTTGTGAGACCCCTCTGGTCAACGGTCCTCCTCTCCAAGGGGGGAATGTAGCTGTCAATCACCAAAAAGCTAGTGCCTTCATGGTTGCAGTCATGATGTTCCTTATAATGTCTAGGGACCATGTGTTTGATGTCTCCACTTTTTATTTTGGTGATATGCTCCCCTACTCTAATTATATTAATTATATATTGGGTAGTGCGTCCAATATATTGCTTCCCACATGGGCACGTTTTTAGCTAGACAACATATCTTGAGGCACACGTGTGGAAACCTTTTATCTAATAGACACGATGGGTGACAGTGGACCTAAATTCCAATGATTTGGACTTGCCACTTGTATTGTGGCCACTTACTACACATTTTTTACAAGGATAATACCCTTTCAGATTGTGGAAAAAGGAAGGGCAGACGGGAGGATTAATTATATTTGGAGCGATTTTACTTTGTAATGAAGGTACTCCCCTGAATGTAACTTTGGCGTGTTCTGGTAGTAAAGGACATAAAACCTTGTCAGTTTTCAGGACATTCCAGTGTCTGTTCAGTATAGTTTTGATTGTGCTGTACTGAATATGAAGTTTGAATTGCCTTTTTATAAGAGTTATCTTGATCTTTTGGTGGGTGGTCCAACAGCCTCCTATCTATCTCTAAAACTTCCTGATATTATAAGTGTACAGACATTGGCTCATACCCTTTATCCAGAAACTTTTTTGACAAGATCATGGCCTGTTTTTATAAAATCTCTGTGTCCGTACAATTCCTACGAAGTCTTAGGAATTGACTTCTTGGGACAACTTTAAGCCAAGATTGATGGTGACAGCTATCAATGGGAATAAATCCATTTCTGTCAGTTGGCTTAAAAAACGTTTGAAACTGAAAACGTCCCGAATTCAACGTGATCTCCAGATCCAAAAAATGTACCTGAGTAGAACTAAGTTCATAGGTCAGGGAAATTCCTCGATTGTTAGAGTTCAGTGTGGAAAGAAAGGACCTTAGAGATTCAGGGCTGCCGTCCCACAGGAGGAGGATGTTGTCTATATACCTGGCCCATAGGACCAGGGAGGAACCACTCTCATGATAGACGACATTCTCCTCAGACTTGGCCATGAACAGATTGGCGAGGCTGGGGGCAAACTTTGCTCCCATAGCCACGCCTTTCCGTTGGATGAAAAATCGTCGGTCAAACCAGAAATAGTTATTTGCCGTTGTGAACTCAAGCAATTCAATAATGTAGTCACGCTGAACTTGTGTGATGGACACATCTTTACTTGAAAAGTGTGTAACAGCTTCAATACCCAAAGTATGAGGGATGCAGGTGTATAGCGAAGCTACATCTGCCATAGCCAGTAGATAGTCACCTTGTATATTAATCTTTTCCAATAGTTGGATGGTATGACTTGTATCCCTGAGGTAGGAGGGAATACGTTTTACTAATGGTTGTAAAAAGAAATCAATGTAACGGCCTATTCTTGATGTGACCGAATCAATGCCGCTTATAATAGGGCGGCTAGGGGGGGTGAATAGGGTCTTTGTGTACCTTTGGTAAAAAATAAATAGTAGAAATTCTTGGTGCCAAAGGTACGAGGTACAATCGCTCTTTATTATTTAAAATGTGCATTTCATAACCTTTCTTGACTAATTTAATCAGTTTATCCTTATAGATGTTTGTGGGGTTATTAGTGATCTCTTTATATGTTTCAGTGTCCCCAAGAATCCTATACATCTCACGCTCATAGTCTGTCCTGTCTAAAACCACAATGCCTCTGCCTTTGTCAGCGTGGCGTATGACAATATCCTTATTGTCACTAAGTGATTTCAGACTGGCTTGAAACGCTAGATGGCTACAAGGTTTCTTAATAGGTAATTGGGCCAAATAATTGAGAACAAGATCTTTGAAAATGCTAATGGCCGGGGCCACAGGGACAGGGGGATTGAACAAAGAGGGATTGGACAACCCCTAATGTACTGTGACTGAAGTAGCGGCTCTCGCAGATCTCTCACAGGGATTGGACACAAGATATCTCTGTATGTTGATTTTCCTAATAAATTTATGTACGTCAATAAAAGCGTGGAACTTATCTAAACATTTCGGAGGGGCAAACTTGAGGCCCTTGTCCAAAATGAATAGTTCCTCTTTAGATAATATCTTAGAACTCAAATTAAAAACACCTTGGCCAGCTAAGTTCTTCTCCTTTTTCCTTTGAACTCTCCGGCCACTTCTGCATGGTCTTTTGGGTCCTGTTGAAAAACCTGATTGTCATATGAATAATGATCATATTGATTATGTCTATAGGGAGGTTGTTCATAATCTTCCTCCATATAGTGACAATAATTGTCATTATAGGTATACTGTAAGGGTGCAAATCTATTATGAGTAGTAGTGTGAGGGTAATTGGGAGGTCGCTTTTGCGAGTTGGAGGGGCCAGGAAAAACATTGCGTTGAGAGGGGGAATTGTATTGTAAATAGTAGTCATATTCTCTATGGTGGTGGGATCTAGAGTCACGCGGGTTACCTCTAAAGTTACCTCTACCACCTCTTCTATTGGAATTGTTTCTACCACCCCTATAAGTCTGAGAGGGGGTGTGTGGACTTGGGTTTCTATTCCTATGGTATGACGAGAAATCTTCCTTAGGCTGTTGAACTCTACCTTTGGGTGTCTGTGCAGGTCTCTGGTTGGCAGAATTAGGTTGGATGGCACTCGCCATGTTATTAGCGCTCGTGTCGGCCTCCATCGGTGTCTCAGACACCCGTTCCAATGTGACAAATTTGTTCCAATGTGTCAAAAGTTTGTCCTTTATCTCTCTAATTTCTCTGTCTAGTACTTGAAGTCTATTCTTCTTTCTAGTGACAAGAAAATCCAGGAATTTGGTACCCGCCTCATTAAAATATTTATACCAGGAGTCGAGGTCTGGGTCACCCTGTTGAGGGTTGACATCCCTCCTCAGACTCCTAGGTACCATAGATTCAGAAATGTATTGTTCTAAGAAAATTACGTCCCACTGAAGGTGCAAATCTGAAGTCATGATATTCTTTAGTCTCAAAAAAAGACCACCTATTTCACTGTCACTCTCAATGACTAGTAGTTTACACAATAAAGATAAGGTTCTTTGAGTCTTGTTTAAAAATGTATTTAAAGTAGAAAAAAAGGCTAACTCCCAAACTGACATTTAGATCTTCTGTCCCCCTCCCTCCATACCCCCATTTCACCTCATAGCCCTGCATACCTTTTATAACTAATTACAGTCTTTTGTCCATTGAGTCACGTGACTGCAAAACTCTACTCTTGCTCTCTTCTTCTAGAATGACTGCTGCGGCTGATGGTAGGAGAATCTCCCCCCTTCTGACAATGGTTAGTGCAGTTGTTCATCCCCGTTGTTAGCCCTCTGCAGTACAGAGGGAAGCTGGAGCTTTGCAGTCAAATAACCGCAAAAAAAAAAAAAAAAAAACTAAAAAGATATTTACACTGTGATTGTGATAAAAGGCAAGGCCATGATCTCAACTATCTTGAAATTTGTAATTTTATTTTGTGAAGATCTCCACACATTTACTTCCTGTCCTTACCTACTGCCCTGTGAGTGGGCACTGATGTGTCACATATTTCAGAGCCCACTATCTGAACTACAGAAGTGCTAAGAGGAGGAGTTTTAGGACAGGAATCACTGCTATGTACTCCTTAAAAATGTAAAGTAAACAGCAGAAGTGGAAAAGTATGCAGGGAATCTGTGGAAACAGATGTCAGATATAACTATTGTTGTACTTCTATTACAATGCTGATGCATTGTAATACAATGCTTAAAAAAAAAAAAAAAATCATATATAATGCAGCTAAACATTTAGTATTACTAAACCCACAACAGTAAAATCAGTCTGTAAAGCATGCTTGTTATACTCACATATCCTCTGCATTGTGTAAAAAGGCTGTTTGATCCTGTCTTCACTGATCCTCCCCTTCTTTTACTGTCCCCAAACCATCTCCTGATAGAACAGAGCCTTGGGGGCAGGCTGCACACCCTCAGTTTGTGTGTATTGCTAGAGAAGTTTATTTTTCTTGAAAGAGTGCATGTGATCAGCACAGAACCAATCTGCACTGCCCAGACAGGGTCAGGGGTCCTGCAGCCTCATAGGACAATCAGAGGAGAATGAAAACTCCTCCTACAAGCTTTAACCAGACACTGATAGAAGTCACAAGACTGCTCTAACTGCTGTACTGTGGGAGACCAGATATAGTGAATGCAGGGTCCTGGGTTTAATAACACTTTAAGTACAGAGAACATCTGTTGACCTTGCCTTATAGGTAGAACTAGCAATAAAGCAGCATCCATCCACATTCCAGAAAAAAGATATTTTTTTTGCTCAGGGGCCAGTTTTAAGTACAAACAAGTATTATTTAATAGTAATGCCCCGTACACACGGTCGGATTTTCCGATGGAAAATGTCCAATCGGAGCGTGTTGTCGGAAATTCCGACCGTGTGTGGGCTCTATCGGACATTTTCCATCGGATTTTCCGACACACAAAGTTGGAGAGCAGGAGATAAAATTTTCCGACAACAAAATCCGTTGTCGGAAATTCCGATCGTGTGTACACAAATCCGACGGACAAAGTGCCATGCATGCTCAGAATAAATAAAGAGATGAAAGCTATTGGCCACTGCCCCGTTTATAGTCCCGACGTACGCGTTTTACGTCACCGCATTCAGAACGATTGGATTTTCCGACAACTTTGTGTGACCGTGTGTGTGCAAGACAAGTTTGAGCCAACATCCGTCGGAAAAAATCCATGGATTTTGTTGTCAGAATGTCCGAACAAAATCAGACCGTGTGTACGCCCTATAACACTTTCAAGTCAGGCTCTACAACACCATATTGAAAAATGATATGCAGTGTTCAGAGGATTTCAGCAAAATTGTTGGTGATTTAAAGAGAACCTTTCCAGTTAAAATGCTTCATAAACCAGAATTTATAATGACCGCTGCCTGCGCATCCCTGTTAATGTATTTTTGAGTGCCCCCGATGCCCTGTAGCCTATAGGGCTCTGATATGGAAATGTTCAGGGCAATATTTACTACAATTGATCCTGTAGGATAGTGGGTAGCAGGGTAAGAGGGGGCAGAAACAAGATTCAAAATTAGCAAATTGTGATGACATTTTCCTCACTTTGTTTCCTTCTTTTTGGTTGGTAGAGCTACTAGGGGAAGGAGGTGATTATTGGCCTGTACATTTAGAAAGTAGCTTTGCACATAACATAGACCCCATGATTCTTCCAGCAGTGCATTCTAACAGTAACTTAATTAAAATAACCGTATTACAAGTAATGGAGCTTCTCCAAAAGTGCATCAACTTTTCAGATGTACCCAGCCTACCCTAGTGCCTACATAACGCTCTGGTAATTTTTTTTCACAAAGTTGATAGCTGGCCCACTTCCTTTGGCCTTCCATTCCTAGCTATCAGTTACCATGATCATGAAGGTCAAGTTCATGGATAAGTCTTTGCAATTTTATATAAAAAAATTAAAAGTGAAATATGCTGGTATGGGGGTGCTACAGGAATATCGCTGATGTGAAGTAAAGAACATATATGCTTCCAGAAATATAAGTATTCGAAAGTATAAAAAAACAAATAAGAATAATATAAAAAATAAATAAGCAAGAATGTGGTATCTGCTTATGATTCAAAAGTAGAGCCCTTGAATCAGGATGGAGAGCAGTATATAATCATAGCCCAGTGTACATTCTGAAAGCTGGACCAAGCACCTACTGGACCATAGCCTCGAAGTGACTATGTAAGGAAACTGGAAGTCACTTTGTCAGACACTTTTCTCAAGTCAGTGGGGTAGAAACCCTTATGCCGCGTACACACGAGCGGACTTTTTGACTGGACTGGTCCGACAGACTTTTGGCGGACTTCCGACTGACTTTCCTAAAGAATGCACTTGCCTACACACGATCACACCAAAGTCCGATGACGTTCAACTGGACTAAAATAAGGAAGACGATAGCCAGTAGCCAATAGCTGCCCTAGCGTCGGACTAGCATACAGATGAGCGGAATTTTTGGACCAGACTTGAGTCCGTCGGAAAGATTTGAAACATGTTTTATTTCTAGGTCTGTCGGACTTTTGGGGGAAAAAAGTCTGCTGGAGCCCCCACACGATCGAATTGTTCGACAGAGTCCAGTCCGCCGGACCAAGTCTGCCGCTCGTGTGTATGCGGCATTAGTGAATGGCTGGGTCCATTGCTGGCAAACAACATAATGTGGGTTATTTATGAAAGGCAAATACACTTTGCACTACAAGTGCAAAATTAAAGAGCAAAGTGCACTTGAAATTGCACTGAAAGTGCACTTGTAAATGCAGTCGCTGTAAATGTAAGAGGGGTAGATCTGAAATGAGGGGAAGCTCTGCTGATTTTATCTTTGAATCATGTGCAAGCTAAAATGCTGTTTTTTATTCTCCTTGTATGTCCCCCTCGGATCTACAGTGACCACACTTCCAAGTGCACTTTCAGTGCAATTTCAAGTGCACTTTGCACTTGTAGTGCAAAGTGGATTTGCCTTTCGTAAATAACCCCCAATGCCTGGTGGATCTAGAAGGGCACTTAATCAATAAAGAAGAATAAAAAAAATGTAATGATAACATCCTAATATCAATAAGAGAACAAATGTAAAAAAGGAGGGGAGGAGAGAGGAAAAAATTGCTGCTATAACTCAGACATCAGAAAAAAGTTCATACAACGTGATACTATATAAGTTTGTAAAAAGTGAATCCAGACTAAAATATTTTAATGGTAGCAAAGCTAAACATAAAGGTTGATTTGAAGGCTTTTCCATTTCTAAGATTTATCTCTACAGTAGGCTTTCACAAGAATCTAATGACCACAGCTCAGACAGTCTCCCATCTAAACTATTAAATTTAGGCCACAAATATTTGTATATTGAAAATCAAATTATATTGATTGTACTAATCTTCTGTAACCGGTTCTAAAGTCTAAACAGTAAGCATATTGTTACAGTTTATTCCCGCATACTTTGCTGTACAATTTGATTTATTTTTTCCCTAGATGACTTGCAAAAAAAAAATGTCTTGTTTTTTTTTCCTCCCAAAAACTAGACCTTTTTGTGGAAGGTTCAAAGTAGATAGTAGATTTGTTTTTATATTACAGCTGGGTGAAGCAAACACGCTTAAAATCAAACTTGTTTGATGTCATGTAAAGTACAATAAATATAGTTAAGTCAGTGTTTTTCATATTTTTGAAGGTGCTAAACATCCATGTTCTCCCCTCTGTTCTATAATGGTGGGGCTTGCTTACTAACAGATGTCATGATGATAAAGTAGGCAATCATGTTTTTTACACTGAGATCAAACACATTTCTTGACAATGAGAATGTTTTGCAATTTTTTTAAACATATTCATTTCTATAAAATGGTAGTCATAAACTGTAACTTAAAATGAAATTGGCTGTAGAGTGCATACGGTGAAGCTGTAGTAGTTACAATACAAAATGTTTGTAAAGATAAGATTAACCACTTCAATACAGGGCCCTTCCTTCCCAGACCAATTTTTAGCTTTCAGTGCTCTCACAATTTGAATGCCAATTACTCAGTCATGCAACACTGTACCCAAACAAAATTTTTATCATTTTTTTCATATAAATAGAGCTTTCTTTTGGTGGTATTTAATCACCACTAGGTTTTTTATTTTTTGCGACATAAGTGAAAAAAGTGCGAAAATTTTGAAAAAACCCCCACTTTTTTTAGTTTCTGTGGTAAAATTTTGCAAATAAGTCATTTTTGTTCATTTGGGCCCAAAATGTATACTGCTACAACTCTTTGGTAAAAATAACCCAAATTAGTGGATATTATTTGGTCTCTGTGAAAGTTATAGAGTCTACAAGCTATGGTGCAAATCATTGAAAATTGATCACACCTGATGCACTGACGGCCTATCTCATTTCTTGAGGCCAAGAATGTCAGGAAAGTACAAATACCCCCCAAATGACCCCTTTTTGAAAAGTAGACAGTCAACGGTATTTAGTTAGAGGGATGGTGAGCTTTTTGAAGTTGTAATTTTTTCCCACAATTCTTGGGAAAATGAAGATTTATTTTATTTTGTTTTTTTTCACAAAATTGTCATAATAACAAGTTATTTCTCACACACAGCATATGCATACTTCCAATTACACTCCAAAATACATTCTGCTACTCCTTCCGAGTATGGTGATACCACATGTGTGGGACTTTAACACAGCCTGGCCACACAGAGAGGTCCAACATGCAGGGAGCACCATCAGGGGTTCTAGGAGCATAAATTACACCTCTAATTTCCTAACGACCTATTACATTTGTGAAGGCCCTGGAGCACTAGGACAATGGAATTACCCACAAAATGACCCCATTTTGGAAAACAAACACCCCAACGTATATTCTATGAAGCATTATGAGTCTTTTGACTGGTTAATTTTTTCACACAAGTCTTCAGAAAACGTGGAAAGAAAATGAAAATCTTTTTTTTTTACACAAAGTTGTCAATTTATAAGATATTTCTAACACATAGCATGTATATAGCAACAATTACACCCCAAAGCACATTCTGCTACTCATCCTGAGTATGGCGATACCACATGTGTGAGACTTTTACACAGCCTGGCCACATACAGAGGCCCAACATTGATTTAGTACCTTTATGCGTTCTACACGCATAAATTTCACATGTCATTTCATTCCTACCTATCACACCTTTGAAGGCCCTGGAGCACCAGGACAGTGGAATTACCCACAAAATGACCCCATTTTGGAAAGCAAACACCCCAACGTACGTTCTGTGAGGCATGGGCTGCAGATAGGTACTCTGATGGGCTGGAGACAGATACTCGATTACTCTGATGGGCTGGTGACAGGTACTCAGGTACTCCGATGGGCTGGTGACAGGTACTCGGGTACCCTGATGGCCTGGTGACAGGTACTCGGGTACTCTGATGACCTGGTGACAGGTACTTGGGTACTCTGATGGGCTACAGATAGGTACTCAGGTACTCTGATGGGTGGTGACAGGTACTCAGATGGGCTGTGACAGGTACTCAGGTACTCAGATGAACAGTGACAGTTACTCAGGTACTCGGGTACTCAAATGAAATGTGACGGGTACTCAGGTACTCAGATGGACTGTGACAGGTACTCAGGTACTCGGATACTTGGGTACTCAGATGGACTGTGACAGGTACTCAGGTACTCAGATGAACTGTGACAGGTACTCAGATGGACTGTGACAGGTACTCTGGTACTCAGATGGACTGTGACAGGTACTCGGGTACCCAGATGAACTGTGACAGGTACTCAGGTACTCAGATGAACTGTGACAGGTACTCAGGTACTCGGGTACTCAGATAATCTGTGACAGGTACTCAGATGGACTGTGACAGGTACTCAGGTACTCAGATGAACCGTGGCAGGTACTCGGGTACTCAGATGGACTGTGACAGGTACTTAAGTACTTGGGTACTCAGATTAACTGTGACAGGTACTCGGGTACTCTGATGACCTGGTGACAGGTACTTGGGTACTCTGATGGGCTACAGATAGGTACTCGGGTACTCTGATGGGTGGTGACAGGTACTCAGATGGGCTGTGACAGGTACTCAGGTACTCAGATGGGCTGTGACAGGTACTCAGATGAACTGTGACAGGTGCTCAGATGGGCTGTGACAGGTACTCGGGTACTCATATGAACAGTGACAGTTACTCAGGTACTCGGGTACTCAAATGAAATGTGATGGGTACTCAGGTACTCAGATGGACTGTGACAGGTACTCAGGTACTCGGATACTTGGGTACTCAAATGGACTGTGACAGGTACTGAGGTACTCAGATGAACTGTGACAGGTACTCAGATGGACTGTGACAGGTACTCTGGTACTCAGATGGACTGTGACAGGTACTCGGGTACCCAGATGAACTGTGACAGGTACTCAGGTACTCAGATGAACTGTGACAGGTACTCAGGTACTCGGGTACTCAGATAATCTGTGACAGGTACTCAGATGGACTGTGACAGGTACTCAGGTACTCAGATGAACCGTGGCAGGTACTCGGGTACTCAGATGGACTGTGACAGGTACTTAAGTACTTGGGTACTCAGATTAACTGTGACAGGTACTCAGGTACTCAGGTACTCAGATGAACTGTGACAGGTACTCAGGTAGTAGGTACTCAGATGAACTGTGACAGGTACTCAGGTACTCGGGTACTCAGATGAACTGTGACAGGTACTCAGATGGACTGTGACAGGTACTCAGGTACTCAGATGAACTGTGGCAGGTACTCGGGTACTCAGATGAACTGTGACAGGTACTCGGGTACTCAGATGAACTGTGACAGGTACTCAAGTACTTGGGTACTTAGATGGACTGTGACAGGTACTCAGGTACTCGGGTACTCAGATGGGCTGTGACAGGTACTCAGGTACTCGGGTACTCAGATGGATTGTGACAGGTACTCAGGTACTCGGGTACTCAGATGGGCTGTGACAGGTACTCAGGTACTCGGGTACTCAGATGGACTGTGACAGGTACTCAGGTACTCAGATAGGCTGTGACAGGTACTCAGGTACTCGGGTACTCAGATGGGCTGTGACAGGTACTCAGGTACTCGGGTACTCAGATGGGCTGTGACAGGTACTCGGGTACTCGGGGACTCAGATGGGCTGTGACTGGTACTCAGGTACTCAGGCACTCGGGAACTCAGATGGACTGTGACAGGTACTCGGGTACTTTGATGGCTGGTGACGGGTACTTTGATGGCTGGTGACAGGTCCTCTTTATTGGGAGGGGGCAATCAGTGTGGTTGGTGTGCACTGTAAGCGGTAACGAGATGTTACCGCAATCTCCTGTGTTTTCTCTGGTTTGTTGACATTCTATGACCGGCTGTGATTGGACACAGTCGGTCACGTGGTAAAGAGGTAAAGAGCCAATTTAAATGATTTCCCGGTATTGAAGTGGTTAAACTCTCAGTTTAGAAACCAAATCTCTATTTAAAAGCATTTCGTATAGTCAATAATGCCTATATTTTAAATATTTTCTTTCAAAAAGGTTTGATTTACTGAGATGGGCAGATCACAACGTTCCTTCATTTGAAGTTCCTTTTTGCTGCCAGTGTGTATAGGTGCACAGAGTAGCTGCTTGCTGTTTATGTAGTCCAGTGGAGGAGAATGAATGCTGTGGCAGCTCCATAGACAGCAGATTAGTGACAGAAGCCACCAGAGAACCAATGGTCTAGTGCTGGAAGGAAGTGTCAGCCCAAAAAATGAATAAACTGACAACAGAAAATCTAAATCTAAACACTTTACCTGCTCATCTACCAAGACATGTTTATAAACTGCATTGTATATAAAGGGTTAAAGCAAGCTCACCCCTTTATAAAAAAATGTATTTATTAAAAATAATGCAGTGTAAGGCAGGCATGTGTATGTAAAACTAAACTGCCCCATACAGTACAATTCCATTGTGTTTCTTTACATTAAAATTAATTTTAGTGTATTTTTTGTTCTCCTTAAAATATGAGTTTAATAAATAGCTGTGCAAAAATCGTGAAACATAAAAAATTGCAACCATCACCATTTTATTCTTCAAGGTCTCTGCTTTCAGAAAATAAAGTATTTCTTTTTTTTTTTTTTTCAAAAGTAGTTACTAGCTTAAAAAAAAGAAGATTTTAGTGTGTGCAAGAGTGCAAAAATGTTTTGCAACATTGCACTGGACAAGTGCTTAAGCAGCAGTCAGTGACTTTACCATTACACCAGATTATGAGTACAAATTAAATAAAACTTACACTAAAACCTTTACTACTTCTTTTAGTGTAATTCTTAAAAGTTGTCAATAAAATTGTTTCAAAACCTCAGAAATGTGTGATGATATATGAAAGTGTATGGCAATAAAGGGGTTGGGTATCTGTGTGTGCCTTCACTACTTGTATGTTTATATTGTATTTATGTGGCAACACTGTGTGTTGGTGTTTTTTTCTAACTGTATTTTTGATTATTATATAATAATGCCTTTACTAATTTCTTTATTTTATTTTTAGTTTAACTGTATTACCGTCACAGGGAGTTGGTAATCCCAGAAAAGTTATTGGATGCTACTATATACTGAATATAAGATAAATATGATACATGTACAAATTTTTATAGGTTGGTTTTTAAATGCTCATGCAGAATTGACAAAGGGATGTTTGCGTTATATGTATATACAATATATACTTTTTTTCTTGTTTGGATAGAACTGATTAATCCTTTTTAGTTAACTTCTAGAATTCTGCCTTATGTTTTATTATAGTGTATTATATATAGTGTATTATAGATTTTTGGTCAGGTTGTTGCACAATACATGACATCAAATAAAACAAACTGGGAACATTTTGACCTTAAATTCTGTTGGTTTACACTTATGCTCCAAAAAAGAAAACCTCCTTAAAAAGTCTGTCCCAACAGTGGTTAAGCCAAATATATTTTTTTTAATTCATATAAAGTAAAAATTCAGTTTTAACTGTATCCCATACACAAGACTGGGAATAGGATGCCTTAAGGGTGTGTTGGTGGTAAGCAATTAATCAGACTGAGAATGAGGTCTACTGAATGTAACTGATACTGCTTGTGGATCTGGGACTCATAAGGCTTGTGCTGATTGAAGGAGGAGGGACAGATGTTTCTGCTATTGTGGCAAGTAATTCAAAAAGAAAGCAAAGGAGCCAAAAAGAAGGGCTAATTACAAATTTCTCTGTTTCCTGGCCTGTAAAAACAAGAGGCACATTAGATGCATCACTCAACTATTTATCACAACCTGGTCAATTAGAAACTGACAAATGGTTCTACCATACAATGCTTCCCAAAGCTAATTTACTCTTTCTTTTTCTCCTTCTAATATATAACCATGTTTTTTGAGTTTGGGGGTTGGGTTTTACTGACAGGTAGGGGTGAGCTGAACACCCCCGGTTCGGTTCGCACCAGAACCTGCGAACGGACTGAAAGTTTGCGCGTACTTTAGAACCCCGTTAAAGTCTATGGGACTTGAACGTTTGAAATCAAAAGTGCTAATTTTAAAGGCTAATATGCAAGTTATTGTCCTAAAAAGGGTTTGGGGAACCGGGTCCTGCCCCAGGGGACATGTATCAATGCAAAAAAACGTTTTAAAAACAGCCATTTTTTCGGGAGCAGTGATTTTAATAATGACTCTAAGTGAAAAAAAAAGTGAAATATTCCCATAAATATCATACCTGGGGGGGGGTGTCTATAGTATGCCTGTAAAGTGGCGCGTGTTTCCCGTGCTTAGAACAGTCCCTGCACAAAATGACATTTGTAAAGGAATAAAAGTCATTTAAAACTGCTTGCGGCTTTAATGTAATGTCGGGTCCTGACAATATAGATGAAAATCAGTGAGACAAACGGCATGGGCACCCCCCCACCCACCCCCCCACCCAGTCCATTACCAGGCCCTTTGGGTCTTGTATGGATATTAAGGGGAACACCGCACCCAAATTAAATAAAGGAAAGGCGTGGGGCCCCAGGCCCTCTGAACAGCAATATACAGGCGGTGCAAACAAGACAGGGACTGTAGGTTTGTTGTTAAGTAGAATCTGTTTGTAATTTTGAACTGGTACATTTTTAAAGTGTAGCTCCAGTCAAAAAATCTATTTTTAAGCTTTTTGGAAAACATAGGGAAGGGTTATCACCCCTGTGACATTTGTTTTGCTGTCTGTGCACCTCTTCAGAAGATTTCACCTCACTTTCTGTCCCAATGACAAATGTTTTTTGAAAATTTGGGGTTTTTAGTGAAACAAGGATTGGTGATAAAGCATCAGTGGAGAGGAGACACTTTTTTCCCATATTAACTCTTACAGGAGATAATTTCCCTTCCTAGGGGTAGATTTCATCTCACTTCCTGTTGTCTCCTTCCATTTGCAAGTAGAAGTCTTTTGTAAGTTGGATGTTTGAAAGTAGGGGCCTGCCCTATATACTCTGCAGAAATTGGGGCCTTAGGTGTTGGTGTTGCCACAACACTGTAAGCCCTCACAGTTACTCTTGGTGGGCGCAGGAACGGGCCCTGCTGTGAAATATTAGATCAAGAATTGTAATTACATGCCATTGTTGAACAGTAGTAGAAAAATTGGGCCTTTGGTGGTGGTGGTGCTGGTGCCACAACACTGTAAGTCCTCACAGTTACTCTTGGTGGGCGCTGGAACGGGCCCTGCTGTGAAATATTCTATCAAGAATTGTAATTATATGCACCTGTTGAACAGGGGAAGAAAAATTGGGCCTTTGGTGGTGGTGGTGGTGTTGCCACAACACTGTAAGCCCTCACAGTTACTCTTGGTGGGCACAGGAATGGGCCCTGCTGTAAAATATTGGATCAAAAATTGTAATTATACGCCCCTGTTAAACAGGGGCTGAAAAATTGGGCCTTGGGCACTGGTGCCACAACACTGCAACCCCTCACAGATACTCTAGTTGGAGCGCAGGAATGAGCCCTGCTCCAAAGTAATGCATCAAAAATTGTAATTACACTCCCCTGTTAAACAGGGGCTGAAAAATTGGGCCTTAGGCACTGGTGCTGGTGCCACAACACTGCAACCCCTCACAGATACTGTAGTTGAGCGCAGCAACAAACCCTCCTGCAAAATATTGCATCAAAATTGTAATTACACGCCCCTGTTAAACAGGGGCTGAAAAATTGGGCCTTAGGCACTGTTGCTGGTCCCACAACATTGCAACCCCTCACAGATACTCTAGTTGGAGCGCAGGAATGAGCCCTACTGCAAAGCATTGCCTCAAAAATTGTAATTACACGCCCCTGTTAAACAGGGGCTGAAAAATTGGGCCTTAGCCACTGGTGGCGGCACCCAGAACCAAAAATGTTCTTACAAGCTATCAGCATGATCATTGAGGAGGAAGAGGATAGTCTCTCAGCATAACAGGATAGTCATTTAGCATCAGCATAGCCAGTCTTGAAGGGATCTGACATTTAAAAAAAAAATTATTCTGTTATCAGTGATCCATCCTCAAGACCCAGTAACCCAGAGGATTTTTGGTGGGAAAGGTGTCCAAGTCTGATCTTGCCCCTAGGTATTCCTGCACCATGTAAAACAGATGCTGGCGATGGTTGCTGGAACTGATCAGACCTTGGGGCTGCGGACTAAAAAATTGTCTGAACGCATCGGTCAGACGGCCACCTTCTCCACTTCTCCTTCTGTGACTGACCGAAGCCTCAGCAACACGTTGTCCAGGAGGACCAGGAAATTGTAACCTCCCAGGCTCTGGAAACGCATTCCACAAACCTTTCTGCAAGGCCTCCCGAAGATGTTTCATCCTCTGCTCCCTCTGCAATGGCAAGATAAGGTCCGCAACCTTACCCATGTAAAGTGGATTAAGGAGGGTTGCCAGCTAGTAATGATCCCTCCTCTTGATACCACGAATACAAGGATCCTTTCGCAGGCTTTGCAGGATCAGGGAGGCCATGCAGCATAGGTTTGCTGAGGCATTCAGTTCAGAGTCCTCTGGGTCACTAAGGATGACATGATCCGCAGCCACCTCCTCCCAGCCAAGTACAAGTCCATGGGTTTCTTTGGACTGTAAATGATCCCTTGAAGACTGCTGCAGATGCTGAGTGCCAGGCTCCACCTCCATGCTGACACAATCCTCTTCCTCCTCCTCCTCGTCCTCTTCCTGTGTGATCGGCAGGCACGTAGGAATACTGTCTGGATAAAGGGGGCCTTGAGAGGTAAGGAAGTCCATTATTCCACGCAGCGTGTGCTCCAACAGGTGGACAAGAGGGACAGTGTCACTGATGCATGCACTGTCACTGCTCACCATCCTCGTGGCCTCCTCAAATGGTGACAAGACAGTGCATGTATCCCTGATCATAGCCCACTGGCGTGGGAAAAAAAAAAACAAGGTCCCCTGACCCTGTCCTGGTGTCATAGTCACATAGGTACTCATTGATGGCCCTCTGCTGCGTGTGCAGCCGCTGCAGCATGGCCAACGTTGAGTTCCACCTGGTGGGCATGTCACAGATTAGGCTGTTCTTGGGCAGGTTAAATTCCTTTTGGAGGTCAGCCAGCTGAGCACTGGCATTATATGACCTGCGGAAATGCACACAGACTTTTCTGGCCTGCCTCAGGACATCCTGTAAGCCCGGGTACCTGCCCAAGAACCGCTGCACCACCAAGTTAAGAACCTGAGCCAAACAGGGCACATGGGTCAGTTGTCCCTGTCAGAGGGCGGAGAGGAGGTTGGTGCCATTGTCGCAAACCACCATTCCTGCCTTAAGCTGGCATGGCATCAACCACCTCTGAACCTTCCCCTGCAGAGCTGACAGAATCTCTGCCCCAGTGTGGCTTCTGTCCCCCATGCACACCAGCTCAAGCACTGCATGGCATCTTTTTGCCTGCATGCTTGCGTAGACCCTTGAACACCTACGGAGCACCGCTGGTTCCGAGGACAAATCAGCACAGGAAGAGGCCATGGAGGAAGAAGAACAGGAGGGGGTAGAAGAGAGAGGTGTGGCAGAATCACCACTAGCAGAATTTTGGAGGCGTGGTGGTAGAACAACCTCCAACACTAATGCACCCTGTCCTGCATCCTTCCCAGCTGCCAGAAGAGTCACCCAGTGTGTGGTGAAAGATAAGTAACGTCCCTGTCCATGCCTGCTGGACCATGAGTCAGCGGTAATATGCACCTTACAGTTGACCGCCCTGTCCTGCAAGGCCAAGACATTGCCTTCCACTTGCCGGTAGAGAGCCAGAATCGCCTTCTGTGAGAAAAAGTGGCGCTTGGAAACCTGCCACTGAGGAACCACACATTCCACAAACTCACGGAAGGGGGCAGAGTCTACCAACTGAAAAGGCAGCAGTTGAAGTATTAGCAATTTAGCCAAGCTAGCATTCAACCGCTGGGCATGTGGATGGCTGGGAGTGAACTTCTTTTGGCGGTGCAGCAGCTGGGGCAGGGAAATTTGCCTGGTACAATCTGACGTCAGTGTACCTAATTCTACACCTTCATTCCTCTCAGTGCAGGTTTCAGAGAGGGCTGAAGGTATAGTGGGGTTGGAGATCCCAGCTGATGAAGAGCAAGGAGAGGTCCGCTTTGTTCTTTGGTGTGGGTCTTTTAGGTATGCTTGCCAAGGAACTGCATGGCAGGTTAACATATGTCTGGTCAAGCACGTGGTGCCTAAGCAGGTGATGTTTTGGCCACACAAGACATATGTTGCAAATAGCAGCTGGGCAATCTGATGCACTCTTCTCAAAATAGGCCCACACCAAAGAACTTTTGGAATAACACGCAAAGACAGCAGTGCCCTGCAAATGCGGAGCTCTGCGGTGTGATGCAGGCGTGTGCTGCCCTTACGCTGGACCCTGGGGGGCATCCTGCCTCGTTGGAGATGTGCCTCCTTCTCCTCCTCCTCCTCCTCTCTCCTATCAGGCACCCACGTGGAGTCAGTGACTTCCTCATCATCCCCTCCCTCCTCATCACTGGAGCAAAGCTGGCAGTATGCTGTAGCTGGGGGAACATCACTGCCAGATTGCTGTTCTTCTTGGGCACCCCCTCTCTCTGGGCTCATATTACTGCATTCCTCTAGCTGGGTACCATCATCGGAGCCTTCATGTACCCAACACTGTGGTCAAACAGTTCGGCGGATTCCTCAGGAGGACATGGTGGGGCTAGGGAAGGAGTGACTGATGCCATTGAGCCGAGGGAAGAGGCCGCGTTGGCAGCTGCTTTGCCAGACAAGGTACCCTGAGCCTGAGTGAGAGAGGATGAGGAGGATGAGGACAGCTTGGTCATCCACACCTACCAAGTCTTCGGCTCAACATGGCCAGCTGCGGAAAAAAAGGACAAGCGTGTCCCACGGCCACATGCTGAAGAGGATGCACTGTGTCCACGACCAGCACTGTTGCCTCTAGACACAGAGCCTGCTTGCCCTCTTTTATTGGCTTGTGACTGTCTGCCTCTCCTTGTTGGCCTTCCAGACATACTAATGGCCTGCAGTGAGATGTAGCTGCACAAAGCTGGGATGTATATATATACTGATTATACTGCAGCTAGCAGAATCAACTGCCTGCCTGTAGTATTATTAGTATGAGAACACCAGCAATTGTCTTCGGGTAGCTTTAGGTGCACACTGTGCAGAGGACACAGTACACTAACTGTAAATACTGCAGCTGCCTGCCTGTGGAACTAATAGGATCAGAAGAACACCAGCAATTTTCTTCAGGTAGCTTTAGGTGCACACTGTGCAGAGGACACAGTACACTAACTGTAAATACTGCAGCTGCCTGCCTGTGGTACTAATAGGATCAGAAGAACACCAGCAATTTTCTTCAGGTAGCTTTAGGTGCACACTGTGCAGAGGACACAGTACACTAACTGTAAATACTGCAGCTGCCTGCCTGTGGTATTAAAAGCATCAGAACACCAGCAATTGTCTTCAAGTAGCTTTAGGTGCCCACTGTGCAGAGGACACAGTACACTAACTGTAAATACTGCAGTTGCCTGCCTGTAGTACTAATAGGATCAGAAGAACACCAGCAATTTTCTTCAGGTAGCTTTAGGTGCACACTCTGCAAAGGACACAGTACACTAACTGTAAATACTGTAAATACTGTAAAAACACCTGCCTGCCTGTCAGTATATTAGGAAGAGAATAACAGGAACGGATCTAGCTAAACTGAATACAGTATATATATATATATATATATATATATATATATATACACATATATACACAACACCTAGGATGCATATATACACACAATAAACTGTAAGTGCAGCTAACTGACTCGCCTGCCTACTCTATCTAACTTAAATCAAATGACACTGTCTCTCTGTCTATCTCTCTCTGCCGCCGCAACACACTACACAAGGCCACCACGCAAGTGGCCTTATATAGTGTGGGGCATTTACTAAACCCCCGAGCCATAATTGGCCAAAGTCACCCTGGCTTTGGCCAATTATGGCTCTCTGTACAGACGGCACTGTGATTGGACAAGCTTGCGGGTCATAGTGCATGCTTGGCCAATCATCAGCTAGCAATGCACTGCGATGAATTGTTCTGGGCCGTGACATCCCACTCAAATTTGGCATGAAAGGCCCATAACGTTCGCAATTCGACGATCAATCGAACAGGCGATGTTTGAATCGAACATGGGTTCGACTCGAACCTCATCCCTACTGACAGGATGTTTTCACCTTTTTATTTTGTTTTGCCACAATTTGATATATTAAAACCATAGAGGATGTTAACTATTGTTGGCTAATTGTAGTATTTTTTTTTCTTACAAGAGGAGCATGTTTGATATATAATTAAGATGGTGGTTAATTAGATTACCATGCTGATATAAAAAGGGTGTAATGTTATACCAGTTTCCTTTATTTCAAGGACTGTTGTATTGAAGGCAAAGATGCCATTACATTAAAGGTTAAAGTGATTGTAAAGTCTTGTTTTTCTTTCTATTAAAATAACAAACATGTTATATTTACCTGCTCTGTGCAGTGGTTTTGCACAGGGCAGCCCGGATCTTCCTCTTTTTAGGTCCCTGGCTGGATCTCCTGGCACCTCCCTCCTGTTGAGTGCCCCCACAGCAAGCAGCTTGCTATGGGGGCATCTGAGCCAAGCCGCAACTCTGTGTATCCATTTAGACACTGAGCCTATTCCCGCCCCCTCTCTCTCCTCACTGGCTAACTGAGTTTGATTGACAACAGCGGGAGCCAATGGAGAGGCTGCTGTGTCTCAGCCAATCATGAGGAAGAGTCCTGGACGACTGAGGCATTCATAGACATCGCAGGATTGAGAGGGGCCTCAGGTGAGTATTAGGGGGACTGAGGGGGGCTGGTGCACACAGAAGGCTTTTTAGCTTAATGCAAAGAATGCATTAAGATAAAAAAAGTTCTACTTTTACAATCACTTTAAGTTACATAGTAGGTGAGGTTTAAAAAAGGCACAAGTGCATCAAGTCCAACCTATGTGTGTGATTATATGTTAGTATTACATTGTATATCCCTGTATGTTGCGGTTGTTCAGGTGCTTATCTAATAGTTTCTTGAAACTATCGATGCTCCCTACTGAGACCACCCCCTGTGGAAGGGAATTCCACATCCTTGCCGCTCTTACAGTAAAGAACCCTCTACGTAGTTTAAGGTTAAACCTCTTTTCTTCTAATTTTAATGCGTGGCCACGTGTCTTGTTAAACTTCCTTCCGCAAAAAAGTTTTATCCCTATTGTGGGATCACCAGTATGGTATTTATAAATTTAAATCATATACCCTCTCAAGCATCTCTTCTCCAGAGAGAATAAGTTCAGTGCTCGCAACCTTTCCTCACAACTAATATCCTCCAGACCCTTTATTAGCTTAGTTGCCCTTCTTTGTACTCACTCCATTTCCAGTACATCCTTCCTGAGGACTGGTGCCCAGAGCTGGACAGCATACTCTAGGTGCGGCCAGGGCAGTCTTTAGTGCAGGGCAAACGGGATACCTGCCCTGGGCCCAATCTTTGATGGGGGCCCACGCTACCCGTGAATTGGGGCCCCGATGACAGCTTTGCAAAGTGCACAGAGGACACAGAAGGCTGTATTCCCACACTAGCCAGAAGAGAGGGGGTGGGTCCGGGAGCTCCACTGATGCTCTGACCCCGCCCCATGCATCCTGTATGCTCAGAACAGAGCGGCTGTAGTGAGAGCCAGTGATCGGAGTGGAAACGTCAATGGAGCTCCCGGCCCCGCCCCCTCTATACTTTAATGAAGACTCTCTTGTTGTCTGCCTTCTAACAGAAGACGGTCCTAGAAATAAGGCAGCGTCCAATCAGAAATAGGGCTGTAGCAGACAGCATCTGCAAGCTGCCTGTGACTTGGCTGTAATTGGCTGGGAGGTGGGGTAGGTACACCTGCCGAGCTGTCACTCGCCCAGCGAGGTTCTGTGTACATGGAGCACATGGTGTGAGCAGCGCTGCACTGACAATTCCACCAGGATAATGATCCTGATTATTTGAGGTACATATATAGTGCTGATAATTTACTTTTTATATATATATACGTATATAGTGCATTCACATCATTTTTTTTTGTAAGTTTTGTTGTCAGCTCCAATGAGATTTTAAAACAACAGTCACGTGACTGAATCAAAGATCTTAAAGGGTAAGTTCATCTTTCAAAAAAAATAAATGGACATATTTTTTCAGGTAAAAAAAATGTGCTTTTTTTTTTTTAACTGGAACCTGCAGAGCATTGCACCTGCGATCTGCAGATTGAAGGTGCAATGTCAGGCTGCTGTCTTCCTTTTATGCTCTGCCCGTATACGCGTTTGTGCTTTCAGTTACCAAACTAGAAGAAGAATGAATGAACTGTGCTGAGGAGCGTGATCGCAGCGGAAAACAGTACTTGTAGTTTTTCATTAATATTATTATACAGGATTTATATAGTGCCAACAGGTTGTGCAGCACTTTACAATCTAAAGGGAGAGAAACAGGGGAGTGTGGGACTAGAAGGGTAGTTGCTGAGGCTAATGCCGCGTACAAACGAGCGGACTTTCCGGCAAACTTTTCCGGCGTACCGGAGTCCGTCGGACAATTCAATCGTGTGTGGGCTCCAGCTGACTTTTTTTTCTCAAAAGTTTGCCGGACTTAGATTTGAAACATGTTTCAAATCTATCCGACGGACTTGAGTCCGGTCGAAAAGTCCACTCGTCTGTATGCTAGTTAGACGGACAAAAAGCCACGCTAGGGCAGCTATTGGCTACTGGCTATGAACTTCCTTGTTTTAGTCCGGTCGTACGTCATCACGTACGAATTAGTCGGACTTTGGTTGATTGTCTGTAGGCAAGTCCGTTCATTCAGAAAGTCCATCGTAAAGTCCGTCGAAAAGTCCGCCGGGCAAAGTATGCCACAAAGTCCGCTCGTGTGTACGCGGCATTACCTTACAAATAATTCCCGCCCAGTTGGGTATGGTGAACTTTCTCGGTACTGATACACAACAACATAAAACTTATATTAAATAAGTTATTTATTACATATAAAATGACATACAAAATATATTTTTTTAAAAAGGGAGAAAGGATTGGATAATCATGTCATGTCATTTTATATGTAATAAATAACTCTGATTGTCTCCTGCAGTATGTCCGCAGTCACCGGTAATCTGCAGTATGTATGCAGTCTCTGATTGTCTCCTGCAGTTTGTCCGCAGTCTCTGATTGTCTCCTGCAGTATGCCCACAGTCTCTGGTAATCTCCTGCAGTATGTCCGCAGTCTCTGGTAATCTGCAGTATGTCTGCAGTCTCTGATTGTCTTCTGCAGTATGTCTGCAGTCTCTGGTAATCTCCTGCAGTATGTCTGCAGTCTCTGGTAATCTCCTGCAGTATGTCCGCAGTCTCTGGTAATCTCCTGCAGTATGTCCGCAGTCTATGGTAATCTCCTGCAGTATGTCCGCAGTCTCTGATTGTCTCCTGCAGTATGTCCGCAATGTCTGTTAATCTCCTGTATTATGTCTACGCACTCTGACCCTCTCCTGTAGTATGTGTATTAATGTGCCTCTTTTACTTGCTCAATTTTTTCGGATTGCTCCACTACTTAGTGAATGGTAATGATGTGCATTAATCTATAGCAACCAATCAGCGAACAGTAGTGATCTGCTTTAATCTCTAGCAACCAATCAGTAAGTGGTAATGATGTTCTGTAACCCCTAGCAACCAATCAGTGAGCGCTAATAATGTGCAGTAAGCTCTAGCAACCAAACGGCAAGCAGAAATTATGTGTTGTAACCTCTAACAACCAACCATTGAGCGGTAAAGATAGGTTGTAACCTCTGGCAAACAATTGTAATTGCTGTGTGATCTGCTGCAGTAAAGTGATTTTGAGTCTACCTGCTATTTTTAGTATGTCTCAGAATGAGGGGGGGGGGGCAAGAAAATGTTTGCCCAGGGCCCAATCAAAATTAAAGACGGCCCTGGGTGCGGCCGGACCAGAGTCTTGTAGAACGAGAGAATTATCGTTTTATCTCTGGAGTTGATCCCCTTTTTAATGCATGCCAATATTCTGTTTGCTTTGTTAGCAGCAGCTTGACATTCATGCCATTGTTGAGCCAATCATCTACTGGGACCCCCAGGTCCTTTTCCATCCTAGATTCTCCCAGAGGTTCTCCCCCCAGTGTATAGATTGCATTAATTTTTTTGCCACCCAAATGCATTATTTTACATTTTTCTACATTAAACCTCATTTGCCATGTAGTTGCTCACCCCATTAATTTGTTCAGATCTTTTTGCAAGGTTTCCACACCCTGCGGAGAAGTTATTGTCCTGCTTAGCTTAGTATTGTCCGCAAATACAGAGATTGAACTGTTTACGCCATATAATCGTATATGAACAAAATAAATGGGATTGGTCCACACAGGGGGACCCCACTACCCACTTCTGACCATTTTGAGTACTCCCCATTTATCACCACCCTCTGAACTCACCCTTGTAGCAAGTTTTAAATCCAAGTACTCACCCTATGGTCCATGCCAACGGACCTTATTTTGTACAGTAACCGTTTATGGGGAACTGTGTCAAATGCTTTTGCAAAATACAGATACACCACGTCTATGACCTTCCTTTATCTAAATGGCAACTCACCTCCTCATAGAAGGTTAATAGATTGGTTTGGCAAGAATTATTCTTCATGAATCCATGCTGATTACTGCTAATGATACTGTTCTCGTTACTAAAATCTTGTATATAGTCCCTTATCATCCCCTCCATGATCTTGCATACTATTGATGTTAGGCTAACTGGTCTGTAATTATGTATTTTGGGCCCTTTTTAAATATTGGTGCTATATTGGCTTTTCCCCAATCACCTGATACCATTCCAGTCAGTGGACTTTCAGTAAAAATTAGGAACAATGGTCTGGCAATTACTTGACTGAGTTCCCTAAATACCCTCGGATGCAAGCCATCTGGTCCTGGTGATTATTAATGTTAAGTTTCCCAAGTCTAATTTTAATTCTGTCCTCTGTTAACCATGGAGATGCTTCCTGTGATGTGTCATAAGGATAAACACTGCAGTTTTGGTTACTGAAGCCCCCCGATTACCTTGTGAAGACTGAGGAGAAAAATAAATTCAATACCTTTGCCATCTCCCCATCCTTTGTAAAACAGATGTCCTTCCTCATTCTTTATGGGGCCAATATGGTCTGTCTTCCCTTTTTTACTGTTTACATACTTAAAGAATTTCTATGTTCTATCTTAGCAGCCCTAATTGCACCCTTACATTTCTTGTTGCATTCTTTATAAAGTCTAAATGCTGATGACGATCCCTCAACCTTGTATTTTTTGAAGGCCTTCTCCTTTGCTTTTATATGCATTTTTACATTGGAGTTAAGCCATCCAGGACTTTTGTTCGCTCTTTTAAATGTATTACCCAATGGGATGCATTGGCTAATGCCCTTATTTAATATGCTCTTAAAGCAATCCCATCTCTTCTCGGTGTTCTTTGTTCCTAAGATTTTATCTCAATGTATGCCTTCTAGCAAGTTTCATAGCCAATTGACCTGTGATCGCTGTTTCTTAAATTGCCCCGTATTTCCACATTTGTGATGAGGTCTGTATTGTTGGTAATCAGTAGATCCAGTAACGCTTTATTTCTAGTTGGTGCATCTACTATCTGAACCATGAAAATGTCCTGCAAGACATTTAGGAACTAGCGAGCCTTAGACGAATGCATGATGCCCTCTGCCGAGTCTATGTCTGGATAATTAAAATCCCCCTTTATGATAACACTTCCCATCCTTGCTGCTAATCCAACCTGTGATAGAAGATCCATCTCCCCCTCCTCCCTCAGGTTAGGGGGCTTATAGCATACTCCCAGTAATATTTTCCCCTTAGCTTCATCCCTTTGGAGCTCTACCCATAAGGATTCCACCTCCTCCCTAGCTCCCTTAGTGATGTCATCTCTTACATTCACTTGTACATTATTCTTGATATATAGGCATACCCCTTCCCCTTTTTTACCCTCTCTATCCCTGCAATAAAGGGTATACCCTTGAATGGTTGCCAGCCAATCATAAAAGCTGTTGAACCAGGTCTCTGAAATTCCCACAAAATCCAAATCCTCCTTGTACAACAGTATCTCTAGTTCACTCATCTTGTCCGCCAGGCTCCTGGCATTGGTGAACATGCCACGTAGTTTAGACCGGTCGCATACTATCCTCTTAATTGGGTGTTCCGAGATTGCAACTAGGACTTGTTACTATACTTACCTTGGGTTTATGTGCTTTAGTCAACCACTAATGCCCCCAATACTACCCTCTGGAATATGTTCCGCGCTGACTTTCTCTACCTCTGGGCCCTCCCCCGTCACCTAGTTTAAAAACCCCTCTAACTTTTTGGCCACCTTTACACCCAGCTGATCTGCACCCTCCTCATTTAGGTGCAGTCCGTCCCTTCTATAGTACTGGTGATCGACTGAAGCCCAGTCCTCCAGGAACCCAAACCCCTCCTTACTACACCAGCTTTTCAGCCACTTGTTTACTTCCCTAATACTACCTTGGAGGTCCTTCATCAATTTAGCTCCCACGTCTCTAAAATCGTTCTTTAGGACACTCCATCTGCCTCTGACTTTGTCATTGGTGCCAACGTGCACCATGAAAGCTGGGTCTTCCCCAGGCCATCCCAGTAATCTGTCCACCAGATCCATGATGTGCCGAACCTGAGTGCCCGGTAGATAACATACAGTTTGGCGCTTCAGGTCTTTGTTACAGATTGCCCTCTCTGTCCTTCTAAGAATTGAGTCCTCTACCACCAGAATCTGTCTTTCTTTTCCCTTCGCTTCCCCCTCACTCTCACTGAAGGAGTTCTTCCCCCGGCAGCTAGGAGAGTGCAACAGCTCCAGCAGTGCTGGTCCCTGACTGGTTTCACCAATGTCATTCAATGGAGCGTACTTATAGGGATGCTCCAGCCCTGGATCTGCCTCCCTGACACTTCCCCCTCTATCCTTCCTGACTGTCACCCATCTACTCTTTCTTAGTGCTTGCACCTATTTGTCTCCACCCTCCTCTGTGCTGGCCCCTGACAGCACCTGTCGTGTATGTTCCTGGCTCTCCTTTAGTATGGAGGTACTTCTCAGTGCTGAGAGTTGCTTCCCCAGATTCAGAACCTGGGCTTCCAGGAAAACAACGTGCTTACATTTTGCACAGCAGTATTTGCCCTTGATTGGATGATCAAGGAACGCATACATGCCGCAAGATGTACACCGAGTCGCATCTCCACACCCACCGGGCATCGTACCTACTAATTTAATGAGGATTGGGGATTATACCCTGTTCAAATTACATAACAACTAGCTTCCTGACACTAGTACTCAACAAGACAATACACAGGTACTCAACAAGACAATACACAGGTATTCGCTGACCAACGTGCACTCGCTGACCAACGTGCACTCGCAGACCAACGTGCACTCGCTGACCAACATGCACTCGCTTATGCTAAAGTTAACCTTTAGAACATGTTGTCTGAAAATGGGGGCGTGACCAGAAGCGAGAGGGAGAAAGAATGGAGTGAGTGAGGAGGAGGTGTGTGGACTCCCTCCTAGCCTCTCTTCTACCCCCAGACTATAGTGGACCAAAGCTGAGGTGGTTGGAGCTGATGATCCCCAGTTAAGCAGGAGCGGTGAGCATGGAGCATGGAATGCTCATGCTGAATTGACAGCCCAGATCAAGCTCCTGTGTGGAAAGGAGGCAGCGCAGAGTGAGAGCAAACAGCTGAGCGGTGTGAGTGAAACAGCTGAGCAACGTGTGGATTCCTGGCCCCCCGCGATGGTATGTGAAAGCATAGGGGGGAAAGGCGGAGAACACCCGGAAAGGTTGTGAGTAGGAATCCGAAAAGCGTGGATGCATACCAGCTTCACTATCAGCTTCACTATAAACCTGTGAGGTCCATGCGCCATCCCCCATGGGTTAAGAATTGGTTCGATGAGTAATACATTCCCACAAGTAAGATTAAGCCAGATGCAAAAGACTGTGAGACTATACTGAGACTATACTGTATTATAGCTGTTTGGCTACAGAGACTGTGGAGCAGGATATCTAGGCTTTCTGGTGTAAAAAGACTTGCAATCACTGCTAAGGCTTGCTACATATATTGCTACACATTGGTCCTTGAAGCCTTTGAACTATTTCTGCACATTGTGTCTACTCACCTCCCCCTCAATAACAGCACAATAATAGTCTTCAATAAGCCCTCAATACATTTCTGACAGATCTTGGTATACTTTAATATGTCAAAAAAATGAGTGGCAGAGGAGCAGAGGAGCAATTATCCCAGGAGGGGACCCAGATGACCTGCTCTGCGCAAGACAAGGGGAACCAGGCGGCAGCAGCTGCAGCAGCCAAACTGGAGCATTTTGCTCATACATCTTCCCTGTTGCCTGCTAAGGGGGGCCATCAACAGGCGGCAACACAGGCCAAAACCCAGGTGGGCTCTGCATCGGACAGAAAGAGCCAGGGCCATGGCCAGGTGTCCTCAAACCCTCCCACGTCATCTAGCAGCAAAACCATGAGTACTAAAGGGACAGGGGGAGGAAAAACAGGAACTGTATCTTCAAAACCTGTTGTAGTGGCTGAGGCGACCATTGTGGCTGGTCCTGTATTGGAGGAGGTGGACCCCACATTGAGAGATGTGCTGTATGCCATTAATGCTTGCAAAGACTCAATTCCTAGTCTCGATAACCAGCTAAAAAGCATTAAGGAGGAACTATTCCTAATGAGTCATGAATTGCGTAAGACCGCGGAAAGGACTACTGCATTAGAAGAGAGATTAAGTTTAGTCGAGGACAATTTATATCCGCTAAAGCAAGAAGTTAAGGGGATGTGGGAACAAATGGCCATGCAGGCAACGAAAATTGATGAAATGGAAAATAGAAGTCGTAGAAATAATGTGAGAGCAATAGGCCTACCAGAACGGAGCCAGGGCCCTAATCCCATTACATTTCTAGAGGGGTGGTTAAGGGAAATTTTTGGGCCTACCACACAACCTTTTGCGATTGAAAGGGCCCATCGCCTCCCTTTTAGGGCCCGCCAGGCGGCCGATTACACCAGGCCACTACTTTTGAAACTTGGTAATTACAACGATAAAGCGATTTTACTTCGGAAGGCCAGAGAGATGGGGGATATCATGTATAATGGGGTTAGGGTATCTTTGTACCCTGATTTCTCACCAGAGTTTCAAAAACTGAGAGTTGAACTTATGCTAATTAAGCAAACTCTGCAGAAATATAAAATTGAGTATGCCTTGTTATATCCAGCCTGCCTACGGGTGACAGCATTGGGCGGAACTTTGTTTTTTAGCTCACCACCTGAAGTGTCGCAATGGCTGGAGGAACATAAGAAGGACCTGTAGAAGATGTTGAGCATGGAACTAAATTTGATTATTGGGAAGGGAGAGAGGGGGGCGTGGATTGGTGGAGGATTATTTAACTTTTTTTTAGGATCACTAGTAGGAATTCCTCCCCCCCCTTTTTTGTTTTTTTTGTTTAGGTCTGACTATTATTGACATATCACTGGGTAAGAAATGCACACCACAAATACTAATATTAACACGACAGAAGGCACAAACAGAGAGAAGGGTGAGATATGGAGGGAAGGAGAAATACATAGATTGGAGAAAACATTTGAGGTGTAGGGGAGTGCTTGAGATTGTCAGACCGATTATTTTTTTCTTTTTTTTTGCGTGTTTCTTTTTTTTTCTCTTGTTTTTTTTTTTTATTTATTTTGTCACGTTTTTCCATGCAAGGTAGGACATTTAGTATAACCTCTTGGAATGTCCGAGGTCTAGGGGACCCAATTAAGAGAGCTATGGTACTGTCGGCATTGGAGGGGAGCGGGCCTGGACTGCTCTATCTGCAGGAGACGCATGTGACTGATGATACAGCAGCACAACTCCGCAGTTGGAAGTTCCAATCCCAATACCATTCGGCCCACTCCTCCTACTCAAGGGGGGTGAGCATAATGGTTGGGAGAGGAGTGACGTTCTCCTGCAGAGAGAGCTGTATTGATGAACAAGGCCGATATATTTTTTTGTTTTGTTTGACTGAGAATAAATCATATGTGTTGGCAAATATATATATCCCCCCCCCCCCCCCCCCAATAATAGTGTTGGGAGATTTTAATGAAGTTTCAGATAAGAGCCTAGACAGATTCCCACCAGGAAATAGGCCCAGTACAGTAGGAGAGAGTCGGCTATCTCGATTCTTGGGGGGGTGGGGCTGAGTGACATATGGCAAATGCGCCACCCGCAAGAAAGACAATATTCATGTTTTTCAAGTTCCTATCTCACTCTCTCTAGAATAGACATGGCTTTTGGTAATGGGGAGGTATTGCCATTGGTAAACAGTATAGAGTATGGCCTAAGAGGAGTCTCAGACCACTCCCTGTTGGTGCTGACAATAAATATAGGGGCAAAGCCCATTTTAGAGAATGGAGAATTCCCTGCTGGCTGGAATTGATAGGCAACCCCGGAGATGTGATGACCAGATTGACCGAATTTGTGCAAATCAATACAGGCATGGCATCAGCTGGAGTGGTCTGGGACTCCTTGAAGGCCTATCTTAGAGGCCTCTTGATCCAACAGGTGGCAAGAACCAAGGGGAAATCCAGAGAGTGGGAGAAGGACATTAGGGATGAGACGATGCAGGCAGAGAGGCGATATGTTGAAGACCCAACTCCAGACAGGCAAAGCGATCGGGTCGATAACCAAGTCTATAAAATGGGCATTAATGGAGGATGGAGAACAGATGTATATTTCAGAGGCAGAAGCATTTTGGAGAAGGTTGAGAGAGTGAGCCGTATGCTGTCCCTCTTGATTAAATCTAATACTCCCCCTTCCTCCGTTTCGGCAATTAGGACATCAAATGGTGAGATATCCACCGATGTGACAGAGATAATGCATACATTTAGTGAATACTATAAACATTTGTATAAAACTAATAGGGGAGCTGAGAGTGAAAGAATGGACTGTTTCCTTCAGGGAATACCAATTCCGACCTTGACAGAGAAGGATAGAATAGACATAGAAGCACCAGTGACCCTTGAGGAGCTAAAATGAACAGTGGCTGGGATGTCCAACCAAAAAGACGGGCTCCCAGTAGAAATATACAAATGATATGGTGAGGTACTACTCCCAAAATTGTTGAAAACATTGGGATGGGTATTAGCCAATGGGAGACTCCCCATCTCAATGTCGCAAGCCGCCATCATTGTAATATACAAGTAGGGGAAAGATCAATTGGATGTCTCCTCTTATCGCCCTATCTCACTACAATGCACTGATGTAAAAATCTTGGCCAAAGTGCTAGCAACCCGTCTAAATGGATGTATTCAAAAGTTGATAGACTCTGACCAGTCAGGTTTCATTCCCAATGGATCAACTAGTACCAACATCAGAAGAGTTTTTTTAACATGCAGATTCCAACTGACAATGCAGGTTCTAGGGCCATACTAGCCTTGGACGCTGCCAAGGCCTTTGAGAGCCTAGAATGAAATTACTTATGGAGAGTATTAGAGAGGTTTGGGTTTGGCCCTTCCTTTATTAGCTGGGTGAAAATACTCTACAATACAATACTCAACAAGCTAAAATAAAAATCAACAATGAATATTCAGAACTATTCCAGTTGGAGAGAGGGACGAGACAGGGCTGTCCTTTGTCCCCTCTATTGTTCACTCTTGCAATGGAACCACTAGCAATTATGACTAGATCACAGCTAGTCATACACGGGTTCCGGCGACAAATGGAGGAGGACAAGATAGCACTGTATGCGGATGATGTTCTGTTTTTTCTTGGAGATGTTGAAAGATTGCTAAATACAGTGATAAAAATGGTTGGTGATTTCGGGCGATTCTCCGGTCTGGTTATCAAATGGGAAAAATCAGCTTTGTTACCAGTTGACCCACGTGGTAGCCAGATATCGCCTGGAGCTCCCCACTTGAAGGTAGTTGCCAGGCTGAAATATCTTGGTGTCTGGATCACGAGCGATGTAAACCAGTATATTAATGATATCTTAGTCCCATTGCTACTCAAATTAAAGCAAAAGGGGACATCTGGAGCCGACTCCCTTTATCTGTAGCGGGGCGTTGTAATTTAATAAAGATGATATGGCTACCGCAGATTCTATATTTGCTCCTTAATTCTCCTATTTGGATAGGTCAGAAGTAGTTCAAGAGAATAGAATCCCTCTTTAGGGAATTCATTTGGAGGAAGGGCCAATCTAGGATTAGTTTTGCAAACCATGCAATTATCGACTAAAGAAGGCAGTCCGGCACCCGAGATCATACTTCCTGGCATCCCAGTTGCAACATTTAACGGGTTGTGGAAACCTGGGTGGGGGGAACCCGTGCAACAGAATTATGATAATGGGGGCCCCACATAGCATACTAGTGGAGGTGTTAGAGGCGGAACTCATTTGTTCACAGATGCCCAACGATAAAATTAGTCAGTAAAGTATGGCAGGTAACGAAGGTATTAATGGGATATAATGGGGTAACAGAATACACCCCCTTATGGAACAACCAAAATCTGGCGGAAGTAAAGGGTATAGAGAGGCCCAGGGAATGGGGAATGTTAACCGTTTGGCTCAATTATATGTGGGCAATCTCATGAAGACATTAGAGGATTTAAGACAGGAATATAGTATATCAAATAAAACATTTTATTAATATCTGCAGATCCGGCACGCTATCCAAGCACAGTTTAGGTCACAAACTATTGAATGGACCCAGATCCCTACACTTTTGAAAATAATTAAACCAGCTGCAACTGAAGGACTAATCTCTGAGCTATACGCTAGATTGGGGGCTAGAATAATAAGTGGAGTAGGACCTTCCAGGAGTAGAGAGGGGTGGGAGAGAGACGTGGGGGCAATGACCACGGAACAATGGGATAGGATCTTAAAACGAGGAGGTTTGGTCTCAATTTCTCCCTCACAGAAAGCATCCCATTTGTTCCCAATTCATAGAGTCTATTATACCCCCCAAAAAATGTTTAAATTTGGAAGGAGACAAAATGAGTGCCCCAGGTGTAAGGCGTCAGGAGATCTGATCCATATGGTATGGAAAAGTCCTAAGCTATTTAGATACTGGGCGGAGATAGTAGCTAAGATAAATAAAACTTTTGGGACCACACTAGAAACGGAGGTTAAGACTTGTCTATTAGGAAGCTTGGAAGAAGGTAGAGTCCCAACTGGTGCCATTGAAGCAGTGTTGAGATGCCTGTTTCAGGCAAGAAAATTAATAGCAAAGAAATGGCAGGCACAGACTCCTCCAACAGTGGAGAGCTGGGTTGAGACCATTAATTCAATGGTTTGGAGCGAGAGGGTGACATGTATTAAGCAGCGTAATTATAATAAGTTTGAAAGAATGTGGGGGCCTTGGCTGGACGAGATGGGGAACCCCCTATAAGGGGAAGGTGAGAGACTCCCTCTCGTTCCTTGCCACTCCCTCGTTCTTGCTTCTCGCCCTTATGTGGCCTTGGATGCTTTTCCCTTTTACATTCCTCCTGTCTAGGGAGATGGTTCTCCCCTTACCCTTTTGGCCAAGTGACTAACAGAAATATATGCATAACTAATAATTGAATTGAGTGATGTGTGGGAGGGTGGGTGGGAGCAGGTTGGGAGGGATAGGGGAGATAAAGTAATAACAGTTTTTTTTTTTTTTTTCTGTACTATGAGATGTTATACAATATTTTATGTCATTGTATGTTCTCTTTTTGATAATTGAAGAATAATAAAAATAAAGTAATTTAATAAAAAACCTTTAGAACATGTTACACCTATATTTGGGGTGCAACATGTAACATGTTACAGTACCCTCCTTACCCCCTGAGGCCCCCCCCCCCCCCGTAACAGTTGGAAACGCATGTTGAATATTTATTCACAGGGATATGTAAATTAACAAACTAAAAATCCTGTCTGCCACAGTGACAGAAACTTGTAAACTGTGAGTGCACTGCTCAGCATGATCATAGTCTATTCACTCTTCTGCCAGCTTTCTAACTGAAAGCCCTACAATGGTACTGGCAGAAAGCTGGAGAGAGAGTGTTCAGGAGCTTGACATTGAAATGCTTTGCAGGCTTCTGTAGGAAAAATGAATAAATGCACTTTTTTTTTCAAAAATATGTGCATTTATTATTTTTTTCTTAAAAGTAAACCCTTTAACTCAGGGATCTCCAAACTACGGCCCTCCAGCTGTTGCGAAACTACACGTCCCATGAGGCATTGTAAAACTCTGATATTCACAGACATGACTAGGCATGATGGGAATTGTAGTTCTTGAACAACTGGAGGGCCAAGGTTTGGAGACCCCTGCTTTAACTGCTAGGCCCTGTGCTCCGCATTTGAACTCAGGTGGCCAGGCCATTTTTGCAATTTTTCCATTGTTTTTTTATTTTTCCCGTTAGAGCTTTCAGAGTTTGTAAAATAACCTCCAAACCATACATTTTCTAAAAGCAGAGGACCAGTAGAATAATTATTATGATTTTTTTTAGGCTCTGTGATATCTGCGCAAATGTTTATCAATTCACTATTTTCGTTAAAAACGCGCTAAAATCATTATTAGTGAATACATACATGGCAAAACTTACAAAATCCATGCTAAAATGCTACTAAATATAAAAGTTAAAACTATATTGAGTTAAAGTGGTTCTAAAGACTCAAGTTTTTTTACTAGGGCTGTTACTGAATAAAATTTTTGTGTTCGATTATTAAACCTTTTTTTTAATCGATTAATCGACTAATTTCGATTAATTATAACGCACATACAGATCCAACTACTTTTAGCTGATTTAGCACTGTTGTTATGGCAACGGCCGAAGCCGGACATAGCGGGGCCTGGCTAGGACATCACACGTCATAAACTCAGCCTCACCCTGCCCATAATCTCAGCCTTACTGTGCCCATAATCGCAGCCTCACCGTGCCCACAATCGCAGACTTACCGTGCCCATAATGCAGTCTCACCGTGCCCATAATCTCAGACTTACTGTGCCCATAATCACAGCCTCACTGTTCTTATAATGCAGTCTCACCATGCCCATAATCGCAGCCTCACCGTGCCCATAGTCGCAGCCTCACCGTGCCCATAATGCTGTCTCACCGTGCCCATAATCGCAGCCTCGCCGTGCCTATAATCGCAGCTTCACCATGCCCATAATGCTGTCTCACCGTGCCCATAATGCTGTCTCACCGTGCCTATAATGCAGTCTCACCGTGCCCATAACGCAGTCTCACCGTGCCCATAATGCAGTCTCACCATGCCCATAATTGCAGCCTCACTGTAGTCAGTGCCTGTGCCTGGATTACACAGTCTGAGGGAATCTCCCGCTGTGTGTCTCGGAGCTGAGTGTGAAAACTTTGGCCGCGCTGTGCGAAAAGTCCCGCCCTCCTCCTAGATCAGCTCGTGTGATAGACAGAACACTGCATCTATCACACAAGCTGATCTAGGAGGAGGGCGGGACTTTTCTCACAGCGCGGCCAAAGTTTTCACATTCAGCTTGGAGACACACAGCGGGAGATGCCCGCAGACTGTGTATGACATATAGTGGAGGAGGAGGAGGAAGCGGAGGACTGCGCTGCAGCCACAGCTTGGCCCAAAGCGGCCCCAGGGCAGGCAGCCTACCAATCAAAAAAATTTTGATTGATCAAAAAATTTTACGATTAATCAAGGAATTGATTCATTCATTCTATCAAGTCTTGGAGTACTATAATCGTAAGGGGGAGGGGGGTTAAGGTTCTAAGAGGGATTCGTCAAAGTCCGAAGGTAGAAATTGATCTACCCAAGGTTGCCAAATTTTAAGGTGCTGGGGAATTCTATCTTGAATGATGGCCTCAATTTTACTATGCATCATGTATCATGGCTTGGGCTTCTGTTTTTAACTTTAACGATGCATAATTTAGGGGATTTACAAGCTCTAGCTATCATTTGTTTTGCCGAAGTCATTAGCTGCAGAAGGAGACGGAGCTGAGCTCTAGTGCAGTCTAAGGTGACATGGTTCAATAGCGCAAGGGATAGGTCAGGGTCTAAAGAAACATGAAGCAAAGCAGAAGCCATACGGAAGATTGCCATCCAAAATTTTCGTATGACAGGGCACGTCCACCAAATGTGTGCATGTGTGCCCTCCCAACCACAACCTCAGAAGCACATCAGGGGGTAACCCGGCAAAAATGTAGAGGTCCTTGCTGAGACCAAATACCACCTCATGAGAACTTTATAGTTTACTTCAAGTGCAATGATGTTTTGAGAGGAAGTTTTAGTGGTGGCCCAAATACCTTCCCAATCCTTTGTATCCAGGTAATTTTCCAGGTCCTTAGACCACTGTGCAGCGTATGATGGTAAACTAGATGGAGGGGATGTGAGGTGATTGAATATGCGAGCTATGATATCTGGTGCATGTGGGTCTGAATCGCATATACCCTCATATAACCATAAGATGAGTGTGTGCGTGTGATTGTTTGAGCAAAATGAGAGATCTGTAGATACCAAAAACACTCTCTGGGAGGGAGTTGTGCTTGCTCTTGCAAGGCAGGGAATGTTTTCAGGGTGCTGCTGATGACAAGGTCACGTATGCGACTCAGTCCCAATGAGGACCAGGCTTGAAAAGAGGCTGGGTCATTAAAAGCAGGGTAAAAGTTTGGGTGGTTGAAGAGGGAGAGTAGTGGGATATGAGGGAACTCTAGTTTAAAAGGGCCCCATAGTTTATCCCAAAGTCAAAGGGAGCGTTGGGCTATAGGGTTGAATATACTATAGCATGATATGACACATGTAAGGAGTCTGAAAGGCTGCACACCCCGAATAACAAAACGTTGTAGAAAAAAAAGAATTTTCCCCGTGGAGTTTTTTAGCAGCAATTGTGAGTCAATAAATTTGTAAAAGTATAATGATTTTATTATCAAAAAAAGCAAATAGACAATATAAACACCTGAGTTAAAACATGAGCTCTGGGTATATACAATGCGAGACTAGTACATTAGAAAAGGGAAAAATCACAATATTGGCAATACCATAAAGGTTGAAAAAAGGATAAGATTATCTATCCTGCAACCTACAATCATTGAATTGTGGTTGTGCTGTCTGATGTTTGGAACAAAGCCCCAATGCATTTCGACCTATATATTTATGGTCTTCCTCAGGGGGTTCATGTGTTTCTATAATTACTTCAAAAGACAATCATATGAAATGTGATATCCATTCATGATCATTTATATATATATATCATGTATAAAATTCAAAAAACAAAACAATAATTGCATTATATTTACCCTCTTCGCTTATCCAGAGACTTCTTATTAAAACAAACATACACGAATTAGACAATTGATATTCCCACTGGTGGTCTTGAAGACTGCTGGGGAGCCGTCCCCACCTCGACCCCGTAGAGGACCGCCCACGGCCGCGGGACTTACAAGTGATCACCTGGAAATCATTACAATTGAGGTAATTAGTATATTATATACATATTGATTTTTAGGGTAATTAAGCTAATGAAGAAATTAACATTTTTTAGAACAATTGGAATTTTATATATATATATATATATATATATATATATATATATATATATATATATATATATATAAGGGTGGCGCCGAGCAGGTCTCGTATATAAAAAGAAAGAGAGGAGAAAGAAAAAGTGTGGGGGGTCAATTCCCAGTGTGTATTAAGTGTTATAAGCACTTTAATTAAATTATTTGTTGTTGTAAATATGCATAAATGTTCCAAAAAATTAAGTGTATGAATATGAAATTAATCAAGTTAAGTAAATATCCATAAAAAAATTAAAAAAAAAGGTTACTATTCATGTGTGATCAAATTTTAGTTGTTCAAAAATTGTTCAGTTGGTAATGTGTTAAAAGTGAATAGTGGAAAAAATAAATACTGTAGTAATGATGTGGTGTAAATTTAAAAATGTCAGAAACGTATAATGTAGTGATTGATAGGTGAGACAGTGAAAAACATTGGTGATGATCTCAGTGTGTACTTGGATTATAAGGCATGCAGGCCAAGTGATAAAGGAAGAGAAAGAATATGAATGTGAAGAGTGAAAAATAAGGTGCATAAATAAAGTGAAAAGTGCTCAAAATTATATAACATGCTAAATAGTGCTAAAGTGAATAACAACATGACTGAATACCTGACTGCATGTTTTAAAATATTAGGACTTTAGTCCCTGTGATCGAAAACATCTGGTCCAAAATATAAATCAGTGTAAATCACTACAAATGACTATAGACTCTAAAAGGGAAAAGGAAACGCAAAAAATATTATTAAAAATAATGAAAGAATTATTTTATATGGCAGAAAGGGTGCTGTTTGCACCATTCACTGCCTCCTTCTTACCTGATGGTCAGTGGGTGTGGACTGTGCGCAGTCGGGACACCCCCGCTATGCACAGGGGACCAGGCTTTTTTTTTTTTCCTACAACATAGGGTTGAATGTAGTACCACGGTCAGAGCTGGACATCCACGACAAATTAGTCACCGACAGGGGGTGAAGATTGATTGCTTCCAAACCCACCCACAGTGGTGTCTCGGCTTTCGCATGGTATAATGTAAGCTGGGCTAGTTGGGCAGCGTGGTAATAACGTAAAAAGTTGGGACCCTAGGCCACCACTGAGCATGCTGCGCAGCAATAAGGCTCGTGATACCTTGGGTCTCGTAGGGCCCCATATATATTTGTATACGCGACCTTGTATAACACGGAAGAAATAAGAGGGAATCGCAACCGGGAGGACCCTATAAAGATATAGAAGTTTTGGTAGTAAAGTCATCTTGACAGCAGCTACGCGCCCAAGCCAGGAGACGCATAGCGACTGCCAAGTAGCCAGCAGAGAAGATAAACCAGATAACATAGGTAGGTAATTCGCCTGGTAAAGATGGGAAGGGTTACTTGTCAATTTTATTTCTAGATATAAAATTGATGTTGAGGACCATAGGAAAAAATTACCCTGCAGATGGGTAAACTCAGCCTGTGAAAGGGACACGTTGAGGGCCCTGGATTTTAAATGGTTGACCTGGAGCCCCGATACCAATGCAAATTTGTCTAGTGTGTGGAAGAGATTTGGGTGTGTTGTACAAGGGGAAGTAATGAATAATAAGGCGTAGTCAGCGAACAGGCATAATTTATGGGTCGTGGAAGCAACTTCCAGACCTTTAATATTTGTATTTGTTCTTATCAGGATTGCCAGGGGTTCAATTGCTGGGGCAAAGATTAGGGGAGAGAATGGGAAGCCCTATCTGGTTCCCTGTTGAAAATAGAACCAGTCAGAATGGAATCCGGAATACTTGACATATGCCTGTGGTTGATTATACAGAGAGCCTATCCACTGTAAAAAGATAGGACTGAACATTGAAGAATAAAGTGTATGTAGGATCATGAGACTGTGTTGAATGCCTTCCTAATATCAAGGGAAAAGAGGGGCGTGGGTATCTTATGGGATCTAGCTAAGTGTGGCAGTAGGATTACGCGTTGAATGTTGTCACTAGGCTGGCGTCATGGAATGAAACCCACTTGATCCTTGTGGATTAACCCCCCGATGATCAGGTTGAGTCTAAGTGCCAATATCTTGGCTAGCACTTTGATGTCCAAGTTGAGCAAGGATATAGGCCTGTAATTGGACCAGAGGGTGTTATCAGTATTGGGTGTGGGGATCATGGAAATGATGGCTGTCAACGTGTCCCGGCCAAAGGTGTGTTGCTTGAGCAAAGCATTGAAGGAAATTGAGAGAAATGGGGCTAGAGTGTCTGCAAATGTTTTAAAGTACGTACTTGAGAGGCCAACAGGACCAGGATATTTATGAGGTTTAAGTGATTGCTAGGAGGACTTTCTCGGTTGTAACAGGGTGCTACATCGACTCTCGATTGGCGTTGGATAACTTAGGTAAAGGTATATCCTGGAATAATGTCTCTGCCTAATTCAAGGTGAAACAGGCCTTGGTTTTGTATAATTGTGCCAGCCTCCTACGGAATTTGGAAAGCACTTTAACATAATTACTTGAGTGAACATCTTTAGCCAACTTGAGTCTTATAGGGGTGCAAACCTGTTCCGGGCGACAAAGACGTAGAGCCAGGAAGGTGTCTGGTTTGTTGGCCTTTGTGTAAATCATGTGGCTGGACCTACGAATGGCCTTGTCTGCCGATTCGGCCAGGAGTAAGTCGAATGCAGCCTTAGTTTTTTCTAGTTGAAGTCTGTTGGGTTCATTAGGGGAGGATTGAAATTGGAAAAAGTGGTGGTGGTAATCTGTCTCGAGCTGCTGTAATTTTATTTTTTTATCACAGTGGAGATATGTGGAGACTGTGATACAGGTACCACGGATCACCGGTTTATATGCCTCCCATAAAAGGACCCGAGAAATACCCGGGGTTGCGTTGTGCAAGAGGTTTTCCTTAAGGGCGAGCTGTATATCAAAGTAATAGGATTTATTGCTTAGGTGTGCATCATTCATACACCAGGTGCGGTCCCTGGATTGGGGAATCAAAGATGAGACAGTAGTGATAACTGCACAGTGGTCAGACTGTGGATAGGGTGGATACAGGAGTTCAGCAAGTTTGGCGAAGACGCCACAGGGACAAAAATGTGGTCTATTCTAGAGAAGGACTGGTGTGAGTAGGAGTAAAATTCTTTTTTGAGGGATTACATTCTCTCCAGGAGTCAAGCAGGGAAGCTTGTTGAAGCTGTTTGCGAAACTGTAGGGATGGAGAATGTGACTTCAGAGCATATGGAGCTTTATCCAGGTGTGCATGGAGTACTAGATTTGAGTCACCACACATAAATAAAGTCCCTTTACAAAGAGTTCGTATAACCTGTAGGAGATGTGAAAAAAATGGATTGAGGTTGTTGTTAGGGGCATAATATGACACAAATGTCGTTTCAACATCCTGTAGTAAGCCTGCAAGGATAATGAATGAATGAGTAACTTGTATAGTGCTACATATGCGAACTAAATCGCCTCAAGTCGCTTTTGCAGACTAGTGTCCATCTGGGTCTTCAGAAGAGGTGGGTCTTGAGCTTCTTCCTGAAGGCCAGATGATTTTCTTTCAAGCGGATGTCCACACATAGACACGCGGCCCTTAGGATCTTTGATCTCAGCAAGGGAGGTGAATGGTAGGGTGTGGTGGAAGGTCAGCAGTACCCTTCGTTGTTTTGTAATGGCAGAAGCAGTGAATACTTGGGGGTAATGGGAGCTAAAAAACTTTGGAGCACTGCGGGCCGCAAAGTGCGTCTCCTGGAGGGCTACTACTCCGGTTTTTAGAGAAGTCTATGCCTGGAAGGCTTTAACCCGTTTGTTAGGGGAATTGAGTCCCTTGATGTTTAGAGATAAAATATTTAGGGGGGGGCTATCTGGAGAAATGGGGTGGATCAGTGTGGGAGGACACCGGGCCCATGAGAGCCCACCTCGCAGGAAAAGAAAGGAGTAGCAGAAAAGAAAAAGAAAACCGAGGAGAATTTTCAGAAACAGGGAGGAAATTTTGTAAGGCAAATACATTAACAACAAATGCCTAGGTGGTTGGACTCTATTGCCTGACCAGGTAGTGTGCAGACTCTTCAGTCAGCCAGCTGGCCTGAGAGTGAGTGCATCATAAAGGGGGGGAGCAGTGACACATCTATAAACTCAGTAACTGTTTATAGGTCAGTATCGCACAAAAACAACAGTTTCTAATACAACAGACTACATCATTAACATCATATGCCCTATCAGCACAATGCAGAAGGAGGAATAGAATGGAGGGGGGGATGGGTAGGTCCAGGAGAGCAGGGGGGGACAAGGGAGAGGAGGGTAGGAAAGAGGGGAGGTGGGAGGTAAGCAGGGGAGGAATGGGTGGTGAGGGGGGCTTCAGGGTACAATAGATGCTAGGCTGTGGAGACATCAATCGACAGTAAGTCCCCATGCAGCCTAACTACACAGCCTGAGTATATAATCATCAGTAGCATGATTATAGTTTCCACAAAACATTTTAACATTTCAAGGTAGAAAACTGAGAGGTAAAAAAAGCCAAAAAAACAAACAAACATGTTAAAGAATGACTAGGATCTGAATCTGTGCAACCCAGGTAGGGTTGTGAGAGCAGCAGGGGCTTTCTGTCCATTTGGATGTAAAGAGTTCACATGAGGGTATAAGCCGCTGGACCCCGATTGTATGGAACCTACAAGTGCTAGGCAGGGGTGAGGTTCCTCATGGAAATACAACCAGGGATAGTTCACAGAATGACGGAGAATGACACATTTTGCTCAGTCTGGTATGAAGGCCTTAGGATCTCCGAATCCATTGGCTGGTGCCTGTAAAGGAGCCCCTTTCCGGATAGAGGATGGACCCGGCTGGGTGCACTTCGGTGTGACGGTATAGGGGTGAGCAGCCAAACGGGCTGGTGTTTGGGGCAATGAAGTCTCAGACATCTGGGCAAGGACTGCCAGTTGCAGGGATTCCAGGAGGTACTGCAATGACTCAGGTGAAGTACAAGAGTTTTGCTGGCCCCAATAGGTAAACTGTATGGCGAACAGAAATCGCCATGTGTACTTGAGCTGGTGCTGCAGTAAGATGTGGAGCTGGGGCTTCATGGCACAACATTTGGCTATAGTGAGGGGAGCTAGGTCAGAGAAGAGTTGGTACGTATGACTCTGGAACAGGAGAGCTTCTTTATTGCAGGTAGCAGATAAGATTTGCTCCTTCATATGGAAGAAGTGCAGTTTGACGATTATGTCACAAGGTGGTCCTTCTGCTTGGTGGCGAGTGAGGGACCTGTGGATTCTATCAAATTCTAGGCACTCAATTGGTATTGATGGAGCTAGTTCTTGGAATAGAGTGGTGGTAAAGGATATCAGGTCATTAACGGTTTCAGGGATGCCGTGGAGCTGCAGGTTAGATCTGCGTAAACGATTCTCTGCATCCTCCAGACGAGAAAGGAGCATATTGTTCTCATCATGGATCGCTGCATGCTCCTGAGCATGTTCTTGCAATGTAAGCTCCATATCGTCCACCCTGGTTTCTAGGTCTGCTGTGCGCTGGCCCAGCTCCCTGATCTCACGGGAGAGCCTATTGGTGATTTGGTCAGAGGTAGTTTTAAGGGCCTTCTACAGCATCGCTTCTATATGCTTAAGGAAGTATTTCTGGGACATACCTGACTGTGGCAGCACAGGAGAGCCACTGAGGTTGAACTCTGCATTGGCCTCATCGCCACTGTCCATCATTCCAGATGCTGCTTGCTGCTGTGCTAAGGCCTTAGCCACCATTTTGGAGGTGGCGCGGGCCATAGCCTTTTTAATGTGTTTCGGCTTATTTTTATCTCTGTGGTTGTCAGAACCATCAGGAGTGATCAGGCCATATTCCGGAGGCTGATCGTGGGGTGTGCGTTTATGCAGAACAGTTCAGAGCCCGTGTACAGTCCCGAAGATGCAGCTGGGAGTGCGGAGCTTTAATGAGTTACATCCACCATGTTGAGCCTCGTGCATGCGCCCCCCCCAATCCTGCATTTCTTTATATATCATGTGTACTATCTCAGGTATGAGTAATTCATGGATTCTTTTTATCAATCATGTTTATATTTTATTAATTATGTCTATATGTGGATTTGCATTATTTGATTTGTTTGTATCCTATATACCATTCTTGTTTAATGACTACGAGTACCCTATGTTCTAAGCATTAGTTTATATGTAAGTCTTTTTGACTATAAATATATTATTTTTATTATTATTATTATTGATTGCTATAAATGTTTTCTCATGATTTGGTAGGTGCAAATAAGATCCTGACAATAAAATATACTATTTCCATAAAAAATGTGTATCCTCATTTATAATGACAGGCTGCATATAAAGTCCCAACTTTTCTCTTTTTCTCTGCATTTATATTAGGAATGGAGGCCTGCCATTATTATTACATAAGGTTGCGCCAGGTCACACTTTTTCTTAATTGTCATTAATTGGGTGGAAGACACTGCTTCTATAGTGACCTGTCCTATTATTATAGTGACCTGACCTATTATTCATTAATTACCTCATATTACCTATACTCATACATTGACGTATATTTTCAAATCTATTTCTTTGTTTATCCTAGATCAGTGGGTCTGTTCTTGGTGCCCCTTACTAATTATAATTTAACTTTATGATTTTTATTGATAGATCAATTAACTTAGTCCATGGTTGGTGGGCTTCGATCGTGTTTTGCATCCAGGGTTTGATGCACAGCAGTTATTTTCCCCTTCTCATCCCTCGCACTATGGTGGGAGTAGGAATTGACCTCCTGCGCATTGGCATCATGACCTTGGCGTGGACCCGCCCTGGACGGGGGGGGGTATTTAAGAGCCCGAGGAGGCCGGCAGACCACTTCATACGTCCTTACACATTGGAAGGGTATCCACTCCCATTCATGAAAATATTTTGAGGTAACAGGGGGTTCATTACATGACATTTGGGTTTGGATTGATCGCATTTTTTTAGCACTTTCAGCACCCACCGTGTAGCACCAAATGCAGTTGGTTTGCACGTCCATACAACACTTTTGCACTCATGATAGTCCACTTTGAGGGAACACATGGATGCTTCATCAATCACATTCACATATGTACATACAACCCCTTTTGTTTTCATTCATTTTTCTCTTTCAAACTATTTAGATCCCATTACATTCTCACACAAATTTTTGGAGCACGTCATGCCTGACCAGCGCACACACTACACACACAGGGACCATGTTGTGGCGTTCTGACCTGTCCTTGGTCTCTCCCCTTTTGTCTCCATATGGGGGGTTCGCTGCCTCAGGCCCGGGGCAGACATCTCATCTGAGGGCCCCCAAATACCCCATGGAGGAGCTGGTTTGTAAGTAATTGACATGTTACTATTTCCTCCTTTAGAGGGCATTACGATGATGGCCTATATACTTTGGATGTTATGATCATATTTGTCATTAAAACATTTTTTGTGCAGCAATCCGTTTTTGTCGTTTCCTATAATATAAGCCTTTGGGTGGGCTTGATTGCTTGCACTTGTTACTTTGACCAACGTGTACCTCACCCTTCTGAACTTTTTTATTTATATAGTGCTACAAAAATCTGTTTTTAACCTAAAATGCTGAAACAGTTTAATTAGTGTTTTTGCTGACTGGCTGGAGAGTGTGCTGGGGAATTTATGTATGCTCAGAAAAAGTAATATGACACTGCAGTGAAAACATTTGCTGCAGCACATTTTGCAGATGTGAAGGTGGTACTAGATTCTCTCTCCCTGATATGTTGACTAAATTAAATTATAGCCCCAAAAGGGATATACAGTATGAAAAAATGTTTCTTATAATTCATGTTTATTCACAGGAATTGAACATGAACTTTTTCTTTATGAAACAGAAGGTCAATTCAGAGTTATTTTAAAATATTCATTTTTTAATCACATTTTAATATTCTTCTAAAATGTTAACTTTGTTGAGCCAATATTTTTTTCTCCTAGTTTTGGATGAAGTAGGAAAGAGTTAAAACCCCTGTCAGCTTTCCTGTTATCCAGGGCTCCGTTAGAGAGATCTCTTCTCACTTCCTGTCCCACAGATACATTTTATCGGACAGAAACAGAAGACAGAAGGTAACTCTTCAAAAGCAACACTGAGAAAAATACTGTACATTTTCTATACAGCACGGGAAGACTAGAGCCGTTGTAAGATTTTTCTTTCTATCTGTGTCCCTGTTGCTAATTTTCCCTTACTTCCTGTATGGTATAACCATTGTCAGTGGGATAGAAAGTGAGGGAAAACCTCCCTAACAGAGCCTCAGCAGTAAAAAACCCAGCAGGGATTCTAATCCTTCCCCACATTTTATGCTGCATACACACTATCGCACATTCCGACAACAAAATCCATGTTTTTTTCCGACGGATGTTGGCTCAAACTTGTCTTACATACACACGGTCACACAAATCTTGTTGGAAATTCCGATCGCCAACACGTGCAACGAGTCGAGAACAATGAAGTTCAATAGCCAGTGCGGCTCTTCTGCTTGATTCCGAGCATGCATGGAACTTTGTGCATCGGAATTGTGTACACACAAACGGAATTTACGAGAATGGATTTTGTTGTCGTAAAATTCGAGAACCAGATCTCAAATTTTGTGTGACAGAAATTCCAATGGAAAATGTCCGATGGAGCCTACACACGGTCGGAATTTCCGACAACAAGCTCCCATCGAACATTTTCCATCGGAAAATCCGACCGTGTGTACGTGGTGTAACTGTCTAATAGCATGGAACAGAGCCCTGTTCTTTCTCTATCCACACCGCTATCACACTACAAATGGCCACTATGGAAAGAATACTTTAAATAATTATTGAAAAAAAATAATATCCGGGTAGTTGTGGATTCCCTCTATTTATTCCATATATGTATTAACTTGTCTATTCCTATAGCTAGCTAGCCTATTAAAACTCTGATAATGTTACTGTTGATAGTAAAATGACATAAGGTTAGCTATGAAAACAAAAACACTGCTTAGTAAAACAACGTCTTATTTATTTCCCTAGAAAATAGTAAATGCTAATATAAAAAAACAAGGAAAATTTTACAGAGCATATAAAATACAAAAACATCAAAGATACGTTACGTAAGGTCGTCCTCTATATATTGTCTCATCAGCTGGACTCAAAATGGCAAGAGAGAGCCATGAGGCATGAGAGCCATCAGGCAAGAGAGCCAAGAGGCCAAGAAGCAAGAGAGGCCAGAGAGCGATTTTCCTTCTGTGTGCACTTTTAAACTGCATTCAGACCCCCTCATGCACCACAACCCACTAGCCTGCTGTCCAATGGGATATTGCCAAGAGGCAGTCCTTTTAATATATCATTTCTCTGTCCATCCTCTAGGCATATTGCTGTATTGTCCTCTACGGGCTGTATTCGTCCATGAATCAGCGCTATGTGACCTGGGTTGTCTTCAGTGTTAGCTGACCCTTTGATCTTCTGTAGCTCAACTTCATCTTGGCAGCAATGGCTCTCTTTGAAGCTTGCTTGCAGAGTGTTAATCAAGAATTTCAATCTTATCACACCAGTTGGTCTAGAGCCAAGCTTTTGTTCCCATACTCCTCCTGCCAGGGGCATGAATCAACACCCTGCTGGGTCAACTTTCAACTTCCAACTTAAGTCACCTCGTTGTATCAACCAGAAAAAAAAACCTCCAGAAATATGATATTAAAGTATGTTGCCTTCCAACAATACTTTTATAGTGTGGGGTGGGATTAAGAGCAATGAGCCATGATTGGATACAGTCATCATGATAGCATTCAATCATGGCTGACAGTGTCTTGTGCCCTGATTGGGCGAAGCTTTCATTGCTTCCAGCAATCTGGGCTTTCAATGCACTGTGCGGCGGCACAGTGCATTGTGGTCGTTTTGTGGGCCGAACAAACCGTTGAACGACCCTATAATTTGGTTGTTCGAGGAACGTCCGAACAGCCATAGTTTGGCCTGAACTCAAGCTGTTCTCACATCCCTATTCACAAACTTAAATTGATGAATCAGGGAGACAGAGCACATTGACAAGGGTGGATAGGCATGCTCCATGTTATCTATATTCTTGGCTTTTTACTTTAAAATTACTGAGCACTCCATATGTTTGATCCACATATAGGGGAACTTGACACAGGGGGAACTTGATCTTAAATCTTTTGTACATGTGTCTTGATTTTAGTCTGAAAACGAAATCTTCTTACAAAAATCTTCTGACATTTCAAAATTAGACTTTGCTTTCCTGAACCATCAACTACATACACAATTCATAGAGGGACATGATTACTTTTTAATGGTACTCTGTTATGTAACTTTGTTCTGTTTATTTAAAACTTACATCTTGGAAGGAAAGTATAAACTTTGTACGATGAAGTAGCAAAATAAAATTTCCAGTAAATGTTTATGCATTTTTTGGGCTTATGGTTGTCCAGGGATGCTTAGACCAGTTCTTTTTTTATCCCACTTACCATTAATAGAAAACTGTCATGAGAGGAATATACTGCAATTCCTGACCTGGTGTGAAAATGCTAATTGCCTTTCTGCCATGTTGATTTTATGTTTTGACCTAGCAGAAGCAAACTGATGAAGTCAGGATGCTTGGTCTGCATACTGTTCCTGGACCAGAGACTGGCTATGCACTAAAGACAGAGGATCAACATAAAGGCTATGCAACAAGCATTTTCAGGAAAAAGCAGATAGTAGAAGCATGGATATTTCTCTTTTGACAGGTTTCCTTTAAAACAAGAAAACATCGATCAACCTTTTTTTCCATTTTTCATCTGTTTAATGCTGACAACATATGGTCCTCATTTATAACATCTGGAGTCAGGAAAAGTGTCTATTTTGCCTTCAGCTATTCAGGCCATCATTTTTAAAGTTCAGGATAAAAAAAGAAAGAAATTTTACATTTGTCTTGTCTGGTCACCGTGGGTAGTAAAGACCCATGGTCTTGTAAAATACACAGGTCATCTAGTAAAGACACAGTACAATTTCTACAATTTTTAGTCCAGCTATGAGTACACAACGAAAAAACACAGAATATTTATAAACCTTTTAGGAGATGACAACATTTGAGGTAGAAAAACTGTCAAAAAATGAAAATGGGTCTGACCAGTAGGGATGGACGAACGGTTCAGGCCGAACTTAAGCTTGTGCGGACGTTCGTCGAACAGCCATACAAATGGGTCGCTCGGCCGTTTGTTCGCCCCCCCCTGAACCGGCCACAATGCATTGCGGCGCTGAACAGTGCATTGCCAAGCCCTTATTGGCTGAATCAGTAAAAGCATCAGCCAATCAGGGCACAGAGCACTTTCAGAGTCATGATTGGACATTGTCATCATGACTTTATACTATCATGGCTCATTCCCCCCCCCCACAGTATAAAAGTATTCTTTCAATTGCAGCCATTTTCAGTGTAATTTTGGAGTGGAGAGAGGTAGAACAGGGCTCTGTTCAGTGCTATTAGTTAGTTAGTGTGCTATACTGTGCTATTTTGCTTCAATTGTCAGTGTAGAATATTAGTTTAGTGCCATTCTAGGGATAGTGTGAGTGTAGTGAGGAGGACCATCATTTAGCTTTGCATAGTGTGCAGATAGAGTAGGGACAGCTCAGATAGTTTCACTGTAGTGTAGTGAGACCGTGTCATTCATACATACATTAGTGTAGAGTAGGGACAGCTCAGATAGTTTCAGTGTAGTGACAGTTGAACACCATCTATTTAATTGCGTTACTGCCAGTTTAACGCCATTTACTTCTGTGTGTGTTACTGCCAGTTTACGCCATATAGTTTTGTGTACCTTACTGCCAGTTTAACGCCATATAGTTCTGTGTGCGTTACTGCCAGTTTAATGCCATATAGTTTTGTGTGCGTTACTGCCAGTTTAACGCCATATAGTCCTGTGTGCGTTACTGCCAGTTTAACACCATATGGTTCTGTGTGTGTTACTGACAATTTAACGCCATATAGTTTTTTGCGTTACTGCCAGTTTAGCGCCATATAGTTTTGTGTGCAGTACTGCCAGTTTAACACCATATAGTTCTGTGTGTGTTACTGACAGTTAAACGCCATATAATTCTGTGTGCGTTACTGCCAGTTTAACGCCATATAGTTTTGTGCATTACTGCCAGTTTAACGCCATTTACTTTTGTGTGCGTTACTGCCAGTTTACGCCATTTACTTCTGTGTGCGTTACTGCTAGTTTAACACCATATAGTTCTGTGTGCGTTACTGCCAGTTTAATGCCATATAGTTCTGTGTGCATTACTGCCAGTTTAACGCCATATAGTTTTGTGCATTACTGCCACTTTAACGCCATTTACTTTTGTGTGCGTTACTGCCAGTTTACGCCATTTACTTCTGTGTGCGTTACTGCTAGTTTAACACCATATAGTTCTGTGTGCGTTACTGCCAGTTTAATGCCATATAGTTCTGTGTGCATTACTGCCAGTTTAACGCCATATAGTCCTGTGTGCGCTACTGCCAGTTTAACACCATATAGTTCTGTGTGTGTTACTGACAATTTAACGCCATATAGTTTTTTGCGTTACTGCCAGTTTAGCGCCATATGGTTTTGTGTGCAGTACTGCCAGTTTAGCGCCATATAGTTTTGTGTGCAGTACTGCCAGTTTAACACCATATAGTTCTGTGTGCGTTACTGCCAGTTTAACGCCATATAGTTCTGTGTGCGTTACTGCCAGTTTAATGCCATATAGTTTTGTGCATTACTGCCAGTTTAACGCCATTTACTTTTGTGTGCGTTACTGCCTGTTTAAAATCATATAGTTCTGTGTGCGTTACTGCCAGTTTAACGCCATATAGTTTTGTGTGCGTTACTGCCAGTTTAACGCCATATAGTTCTGTGTGCGTTACTGCCAGTTTAACGCCATATAGTTTTGTGCGTTACTGCCAGTTTCACACCATTTACTTTTGTGTGCATTACTGCCAGTTTAACGCCATATAGTTCTGTGTACGTTACTACCAGTTTAACGCCATATAGTTTTGTGTGCGGTACTGCCAGTTTAACCCTATATAGTTCTGTGTGCGTTACTGCCAGTTTAACGCCATATAGTTTTGTGTGTTACTGCCAGTTTCATGCCATTTACTTTTGTGTGCATTACTGCCAGTTTAACGCCATATAGTTTTGTGCGTTACTGCCAGTTTAACGCCATATAGTTTTGTGTGTTACTGCCAGTTTAACGCCATTTACTTTTGTGTGCGTTACTGCCTGTTTAACATCATATAGTTCTGTGTGTGTTACTGCCATATTAACGCCATATAGTTCTGTGTGCGTTACTGCTAGTTTAACGCCATAGAATTTTGTTTGTTACTGCCAGTTTCATGCCATTTACTTTTGTGTGCATTACTGACAGTTTAACGCCATATAGTTCTGTGCGTAACGGTACGTTTGGCGCATTATATTGCAGTATATTATAGTGTATCCGTGGAGTGTGTCTGTGTAGTGTAAGTACTCAAATTAAAGTGCACCAAACACCTCTTTAAATTGATTAAAGTGAATCTACATACAGATTTCAACTTCTTCTTTACATTTGCTTATAAGCACCGCCCCCTCCCTCCCAATAATGTCTGGAAGGACAACAAGGAGAGGCAGACATTCCCATGGCACTAGAGCAAAAAAGGAGCGCCAGATTTCAACACAGGATGGGTCTATGGAAATTTACTAGGTAGGGCAGTGCCACGTCCTAAATATTAATATAGTTTAACCCTTTTCAGGGTCATATTACCAACCAATTCGGCATTTATACTTGTGGGCACTGTTCTCTATGTCCTTGGCTCTCTACTGGCCGTAGATTTAGACTACCCAATGGGGAGCTGTTTTACCCACACTTTTGGGCGGATTGCAGTACCCAGGGGTTGATCTATTTAATGACATGCAAATGTGGGGTTTTCTATATTGGCAAAACTATTCGCCAATTACGACAAAGAATCTATGATCATATCTATTCTTCGGCTAATGGCAGGATGCTTAGCCCCATTAGTAGGCATCTTTATCTCTGTCATAGATTTGATACCTCTGTTGCGACTTTCATTGTTTTGGCAGTGATTCCGCGGGACCCAAGAGGAGGTGATTGGGATAGGAGGATACTCCAGCATGAGGCAAAGTGGATTGAGCACTTGAATGCCACACGTTGGCCAGGCATTAATGAAGTACAATCCTATAAGTCATTTCTCTAATAACGGCCTATGTGCTAAATTATCTGTTTACTCAACAAATCTATTATGGAGCATACATTTGTAATCCATCCTATTTCCTCATGTTCTGGCGACCCACTGTCCCTTCCTCCTCCTCTGATGCCCCTCTTTGGGTTTTTTCACTGCGTATACTTCTAACTGTGTGACTCCTGATTTCTGAGTATTTCCTTTTTCCATACTTTCCTGCTATCCAATACTCAATCCATGTTACACTGTATATTAAAAAAGCGCTTGCAGTTATGTTTATGGATTTATGGTTGTTTTTCCTTTTTATTTTTATTTTCTCTAGGTGTTATCTACTTTATCCATTTGTGATTATCGGCCTTTTGTCTCGGGTCTGCGGTGGAGACCCCATTGATGCCAGCCTCTGGATTTTGCTGACCTGCTGGTGTACCTAGCCACATGTGCGGCCGGGTAGCCGAATTCCGTTTCCCCCGGGAGATGGTTTTTGCGACTCTAGGTCCAGGCCTGCTGCTCTCCCCCTGTGTGTTTTTTCTCCCCTATGCTTTACCACCACCTTCCAGGCTTTCTTCATCTGCCTTCTTCAGCGTTTTTTCACGCTGACATTGTGGATGATCCACTGGAGGGAGCTCTCAGCCCTGTTACCTCTAGGACTGTGCTCTCCTCGCACGGCCATGTCTATGGCAGGTGCTTTCTGTGAACTGCGCATGCGCGGCCGTGTGGGAGTGTGCGCGCAGCCCTGCCCGGCCGATTCAGGTGTTGCGCAAGCCGTACACCTGATTGGGGCGTGTATCTAAGGCTGCTGTTTCAGCCTTCTACCATGCCATTCCTCTCCTATGGTGCTTAGTTTTCTGGGACATACCTATCCTTATCATCACATCCTTCCTGGTAAGATCCCCCTTGTTTTTACACTTGGCTTGCTGTACACTTGACATTAACTGCTATACCTTATGCACTGCTGCTATCCAGATACATATATATATCTTTCTTTTTATAGATGGCTTTCATCTGGCTTGTGCCAAACTGACTGTGCTGCTGCATACAAACCCTTACTAAGCCTTTCCTCCCTCCCTGCTCTTGCTGGTTGCTTTTTGAAGGGAACATTCTTATGCTTGATCCATAAGGTTTATATAGTTTAAATTACCTCTAATAAGGTGAGACCCTGTATGCTTTTATTAATACCACTTCACTTATGTGATAGCTAGCTAACCCTTACAACAGTCTTCCATTATTACCCATATATATATATATATATATATATATATATATATATATATATATATATATATATATATATTATATATATATATTTGCATATACTCTCTAGAAGCAGCGATGTCTATCATCAAGCACAGTCTCACCATCTAAAAGTCTATATTTTGTAACAAACACTTTCTAGTCATCTAGAGGCAATATTTAATCATTTCCTCTAAGGTAGGCTCAATTCTATATGCTTACATTTTACCATCATACCTGTTCCCCTCCTGCATGGAGTGATACTGTTTACTTTACCCATTTTTTGCTTGGTGGGGTGTCACACATTATTTTTCCCTCATTCTTGGCAGTTGAGATTACAACCCTTTGTTTCTCTGCTGCTTCTGTCCGCTTTGCCTTTTTACACTTCTTATGGTTCTGCTACTAGGCACGTCCCCACATGTGAGCTGAAGTCCACCCGTTGGTTTCTTTGTGGTACTCCCCGCTATTGATTGAGACGTACTACCAAGAGGTTCAAATTCAATATTAATTGTATGTACTTTTTGGTTTTGTGTTTTTTCTCTCTCTCTTTTTCTCTATAGACCATTCAAACGAGCTCCTGAAGAAGCATTCAATTGTGAAACATGTAGAGCTTTTTGAGTTTGATGTCCTTTATATCTGATTAGAGGGATATGTCCCTGTTTTAAGGGTATGCCTCTCTGGAGTCTATGACCCCCTCGAGAGAGACCTAGCTAGTCTTTTGCGCTTTAATTGCAATCTTTTAACATGTTCGTGTTTTTGTTTTGTGTACTATGTGTATAATGAAATATTTATATCTAATTTTATGATTGGTGCCTATAAAGTCAATTTTTTCCACCTCCCTTTTTGTTAAACTATATTCCCATGGCACTGTAAGGGGGCCAGCAACAAATGTGTCCGCAGGCAAAGGTGGACGTGGTGGTCAGTCCTCAGGCAGGGCATCATTTCCTCTGTTTAGTGAGTTTGCCCGTGCTATCCAGCCACAGCATGCAGAGGAGGTGGTGGACTGGCTTACTAAACCTTCCTCATCCTCCTCATCCTCTGTCATGCAAGCAGAGACAAGTGTGCAGTCCGCTGCAGTTGCCAGAGTGGATAAACCTGCCTCCTTGTCCACATCTATTCCTGCCATAGCCCCAACATCAGCCATTGAGGAGTCAGCTGAGTTATTTGACCACGGCGTCAGCCACTTGCTCCTTGATGATGCCCAAACATTACTGGATTCAGATGTTGGTTCTGAGGTTGAGGATGACAGGAACATGAGCCTAGAGAAAGGGAGGAACACTAGCAGACAAATTTGCATTCATGTTCCCCAAGCCGCAGCGTATTGCCAAGTTGTCTCCAGTGGTAATGATGAAGATGGAGGAAATGATGATGATGATGATGATGATGTTGAGGTCACTGATGCAACTTGGGTGCCAGATAGAGCAGAGGAGGAAACTGAAGGTGAGGTGGCACAACCCCAAGAGGCCAATATCAAGAAAGAGTAGAGAACAACCACCCTATTCCATCACATTCTGCAGCTGTTATCTCCCGGCCCACTCCCCAAATCTCAGCTGTCTGGGCCTTTTTCAGCACATCTGCAGCAGATCGCACTGTTGCTATCTGCAAACTGTGTCTCAGGCACATCAAACGTGGCAAAAACACCAACCATTTTGGTTCCACATGCTTAACAAAGCATTTAACTTTAACCCGTTGGCAAGAGCACCTAAAAGCCACACAAAAGGGGCACAAATCTGTCCCTCCTCATCCTCCTCCTTACCCACATCAGTCTGCTTCTGCTATACCGAGTCATTATCTCTCAGCAGCCTCCTCTGACAGGGATGATGGTATAGCACAGGGTTTCCCAGGTCCTAGAAGCACATCTGCCAGCAGCACACCACCAGCTGTAGACTGTAGCTGGCAAATTTCTCTGCCCCATCTGCTGCAGCAGAAAAAAAATACAGTCCCTGCCACCCACATGCCCAGCGTCTAAATGCAAGCTTGTCAAAGCTGTTGGCTCTCCAACTTCTGTCTTTCAGACTGGTGGATTCTGCTCCCTTCTGTGAATTCACACAATGTGCTGTACCACAATGGCAGGTTCCCAGCCGCTATTACTTTTCATGTAAGGCAGTTCCATCTCTCTACCATCACGTGGAAGGGAATGTTCTGGCATCGTTGGGCAAGGCAGTCAGACGGTAAATCCAACTTACTGCTGACACGTGGTCCAGCAAGCATGGACAGGGATGAAATATTTCGTTCACAGCACACTGGGTAACGTTGCTTGCAACTCGAAAGGTTGCAGGACAAGGCTCGGTGCTGCAGCTTTTTGTGCCCTCACGTCCACCTGATTTGTGACATGCCCACTAGGTGGAACTCGACTTTGTCAATGCTGCAGCAGCTATACATGCAGCAGAGGCCCGTCAAGGAGTACCTGTGCGAATAAAGCCAATGGCTGATCATTAAGGATGCATGTACTGTATTGTCACCATTTGAGCAGGCCACAAGGATGGTGAGCAGGGACAGTGCATGCATCAGTGACACAATCCCTGTTGTGTTCCTGCTGGAGCATACTCTGCATGGCATTATGGACAGGGCACTTAAGGCAGAGCAGCAGGAGGAAGAGGCGAACTTCCTTTCCTCTGAAGGCCAACTTTATCCAGACACCATCATTCCTATGTCATAGAACACACAGGAGGAGAGAGGGGAGGAGGATGAGGATAAGCACTTTCATAGGCTTCGAAGAAGAGGAAGACATGCGTCAATTTGTAAGCAATGGCTTTCCAACCCCAGGACCCTTGGGAGTAGTGCATGGCTGGGAGGAGGAAGTTCCAGATGCTATCATCCTAAGTGACCCCGAGGAGTCTGCTTCTCAAGCCTCAGCAAATTTTAGGTGCATGGGCAACCTCATGCTTCAAAGCCTGCGAAAGGACCCAAGAATACGTGGCATAAAGGAGAAGGATGATTACTGGTTGGCAACCCTCCTTGACCACCGTTATAAGGGAAAGGTCTCAGAACTCATCCCGTCCCCACAGAGAGTGCAGAAGATAAAATCTCTTGAGGACACATTAAAGAGGATTTTGATTAACTTTTTTCCTAACTCCAGCAGGTTACAGTGTCGTGGAAAATGTCGTTTTGAGTCTTCTGTTGGTCAAGAGAGGAGTGTTGGAGAAGGTGTCCGACTAAGTGAGGTTTTTCAAAATTTTTTTATTCCTCGCCGCCCAGGGCTTTTAGCTTCCACATCCCATTGCCAGCGTCTTCATCATATGGTGGCCGATTACCTCGGGGCCAAAACAGAGATGGAGAGCTTTCCAGCTGACGATCCACTGACTTACTGGGTCATGAGAACGGACCACTGGCCAGAACTTTCCCAGTATGCTATTAAGTTGTTGGGCTGCCCTGCATCCAGCGTGCATTCAGAAAAGACATTCAGTGTTGCAAGAGGTTTCGTTACTGATCATAGAATGCGTCTGTCCACAGACTCCATGGACTGTTTGACTTTTATGAAAATTAATCAGTCCTGGATTACCAGCTATGAAGCCCCTGCTACTGATGTCACTGATTAAGTCTTTTTGGGTTGTGGAATCTCTGCAGGACTTCGAGGCTGCCTAGCTTTGAGAGTGTTCAATCATTTCATCTGGAAGAATGTTTTTGGTATAGGTTTCATGGGCACAATTAACACCCAAAGACCAAGTTTTCAGCACCTGTTTGACAGGTGCATATCATTGCAATTTTTTTTGCCTTCATCAAGAGCACCTCTATAGGGTTACGGTGGGAAGGCGTTCCCGAAACCCAAAGAGTAATTTTTCTGCACCCGTATGACAGGTGCATATGATTGCAATTTTTTACAGCAAGGCCAATTCTTGCTTTCATCAAGAGTACCTCTATAGGGTTATGGTGGGAAGGTGCCACTAACACCCAAAGACCAATTTTTTTGCACCTGTTTGACAGGTGCATATCATTGCAATTTTTTACAGCAAGGCCAATTCTTGCTTTCATCAAGATTACCTCTATAGGGCTACGGTGGAGAGGTGCCACCGACACCCTAATGCCGACACGAGCGGACTTTACGGCAGACTTTGTCCTGCGGACATTTCAACGGACTTTACGATGGACTTTCCGAATGAACGTACTTGCATACACACGATCAACCAAAGTCTGACGGATTCGTACATGATGACGTACGACCAGACTAAAACAAGGAAGTTCATAGCCAGTAGCCAATAGCTGCCCTAGCATTGGTTTTTGTCCGTCGGACTAGCATACAGACGAGCGGACTTTTCGACCGGACCCGAGTCCATCGAAAAGATTTGAAACATGTTTCTTTTCTAGGTCCGTCGAACTTTTGGGGAAAAAAAGTCAGCTGGAGCCCACACATGATCGAAATGTCCGACGGACTCTGGTCCGTCGAACCAAGTATGCCGTAAAGTCCAGTCGTGTGTATGTAGCAAAAGACCAATTTTTCTGCACCTATTTGACAGGTGCATATCATTGCAATTTTTACAGCAAGGCCAATTCTTGCTTTCATCAAGAGTACCTCTAAAGGTTATGGTGGGAAGACGCCACCAACACCCAAAGACCAATTTTTCTGTACCTGTTTGACAGGTGCATATCATTGAATTTTTTTTACAGCAAGGCCAATTCTTGCTTTCATCAAGTTTACCTCTATAGGGTTACGGTGGGAAGGCACCACAGACACCCGAAGACCAATTTTTACACACCCGTTACTTCTATACAAAGTCAAAGTGACACCAGAATGTATCCAAAAATCTCTAATCTTGTTCCCCTCATCATACACACTGGCTCCCCACTGCTGCTGACCAAAATAAAGGCAGCTTGCAGGGAAAATTTTATTTTTTTGGGCAATTATTGCTGCAGCAGATTCTAGACATGGTACCTATCTGCAACTTTACAGGTAGACTAAGGGGCCCAGGCACTATATGGAATACATTTTTCATTTTTAGGCTTTCACTTTAAAAATAAAAAAATCACTGCTTATTTAAAAATTAAGTTTTTCACAAACTTTTTTTTATTGATACATGTCCCCCAGGGCAGGACCCAGACCCCTAAAACCATTGTATGCCCAATTACTTGCATATAAGCCTTCAAAATGGGCACTTTTGATTTTTGATGTTGGGGTCCTATTGACTTTAATGAGGTTCCTTATTCAGGTCTGAACTTTTGCAGTGTTCCAGGGGTCTGTTCGGCCCATCCCTACTGACCAGCTCCAGATGGTAACTGGCTGTGGCCCCTTGCTTTTCTTATACCTCTTACATACTTATGTACATCTTTGCTGCGTCCCTTATTGCAGTAATGTTATGGTGCCCTCTGGCAGGTGACACGCATTCACATGAGGTGAAGGGTCTAAGCAACAGCTTGTGTTCATCAGAGCTCCTGAAGTTGGAGATGAGTGAGACATCTTAGTGGCCCTGTTTACTTTGCTATAAAGTGTCACTAGGTCCCGGCCCTGAGGATTGCCCCACAAAGGAGATGGCTGGAACAGAGAGGCTAAAAAGTAGGTTCCAAGGGTTGAAGATGGGAGAGTAGTCAGATCTGAGCAGGGGTCTTGGTAGGCAGCAAGCAAAAGTGTAGGTAGGTCTAAGCAGAGGTCTGGGACGACAGCATGGATAACTCTACCAACAAGGAGTTGAAGGTTGTGGAACTACTCTGACCCTTCCACACTCGGGAGAACATCCTTTAGTTTAGCAGGACATAATACTCTCATGTGATCCTAACCTAGTTGTGCATTGATGAATGAGAGCTAAAGCCAACAGACTGTGTTTGTTCTGCTCTCCATGCAAAAAAATCTTTTTACTGCATGCTGTCACTGCCCATCTAGCAACACATTTTGTTTATTAATATGTCTATTTATCTATTAATAAGTCTTTGTGATCAAATAAGCTACGAATACCATCATAAAACGACTACTAATATAGTCGCAGTACTTTTGTGACTGTATTAATATTTTAGAGATGTGTAAATATTGAATCTGTTTCTCTTCTGGCAATTTTATATGCTATTATTTTATAATTACTCTCTTTTTAAAGTCCACATCCAGCCCATGCCCCCCAGAGACTCCTCTCCATCTGATTGTCTTCGTAGTAGAGTGCCAATTTACTCACTATGCTCAGACTACAAGCCCCTTTAGATCCATTTCCAACAACTCCCTGGGTTTCTGGACACATTTACCTGTGTAGCAGAATCTCTGACCTCTTCCAGTCTAATGGGAACCTTCAAGGCCAAAGATAACTGACATCCTTCAGTAAGTGGTGGGTTGTGAGGCACAGTGGGTGCAAAGGTGGTAAAAGTCATTGGGCGCCAGACACTTTTTGGATGTAAAAGAGGTTTTATTTCTTTGACAGTCCTTTTTGTATTTTGTAAGGGAAAGAGGGTTAGGGCCAGGACACCCTTAAGTAGTTGCAATTTCAAATGGCAGACTCTGAGACTTCAATAGGAGATTAGCCGTACAGGGAAAGGCCCCAGCAAGATGCCCCTTCTGCACGTGCCAGATTGCTGTCTCCTATGGTAACAGTACTTAAAAATTTCCTAACTCAAATTAACTGTTCTCTCAGCTGTACTACAACTTCTCCTTGTAGTAGTTCAGCCCCTTGAGCTCCTGGTCTCTCAATGGACCCTCTGATCCACTAACTCTGAATCCCGTGAGCTCCTCAAGACTTCTGTGGTGGTATCTCCCTCAAGCATCATCCACGCTTCCCTGCTGGGTCCTTAGCTTGGCATTTCAGGTACCTTCAAGTTTCACCCCTGCTGACTGGCTCGGTCCCTAGCTTGACACATAAGGCTGCTCTGCAAGTGTCACCCCTGCTGGTTGGGTCCCTGACTTGATCACCGCCTGAAGTTTCCCGATTCTCCACCGCGCCCGTTTGGTGAGAATACTGCTCCGGTACTTGCTTCAATTACTCACTGTGGTCCCTTCATGGTGTCAGCTTCCCTTCTACCTCTGACCACTGACAGATTCTCCGGCCGGCAGAACCGTCACTTTTGGTTGGACTGCAAGCCGCAGTCCCAACCCTGCGCTGCCCTCTTACTGCTGGATAGGCCCTCACACAGCCTGGAAACCTGATGCCCCTGGGATAGGCCCAATCTCTGGCCTAGAAGCCCAAGGCGTACAACACAAGTCCACCCAGACCGCGGTCTGGGTGGCACACAAGAACCTGGATCACCTGAACTCACCCGAATATATAGGCTCTCCCAGCAGGCCAAGGGATACAACAAAATCCCTGCCGATTGGCTGAGATACCACATATACAGTACCCATAACCCATTGGATGAGATACCATATATACAGTACCCATAACCTGACCTTGAGTTGTCCTTCTCATTCTAATACCTCCAAGTGCCCGGCCACCTGGGGTAGAAGAGAAAAGTACAAACAGGCCAAACTTAGGGAGAAGTCGATGGATCCCTAGTAATTAACTACATTAGCTACTCCTGAAAACGAATTTAGTGAGGAGCTCCCTGACTAAACCCCAGGGTGCTACATCTGGTAAACCTATCTGCTTCTCTCCCTTTGCAGCTTTGAGAGGTCACGCCTGATGAGGTAGCTGGGCAAGTGATCTGCAGTCAGCTAAGATGCTCTTTATTGTCATAAACCACCTGTGGGCAGTATGGCAGGATCCTGATAGCATACTTCTCTGGAAAACCTAACAACTATGGGATCCAAGGCTCAAGAACAGAGGGGGGCACCCCACTGTAACTGCAGTACTCTGGTAGCACTTGGGGAGGTGCTCCACAAATGCTACCAGAGTACTGCAGTTACAGTGGGGTGCCCCCCCCCCCCGCGTTTTTGAGCCTTGGATCCTTTCAGCTGTTCATGTGTGTTACCAGAGCTGGATTTCACTGAGAGGGATGTAATTTATGATGATAAGTGCAAGTAGTAGTTTGTGTTCTGAACAGCTTTACTATTGTAGTGATTCTCAGCTAGATTTTCTGTTGTTGTAAAGTCTTACAGAGGCTATGCTATGCAGCACCATGTTAGGCTCCATGCACGCTGCCTTTAAAATCGCTGCTACTACAGGTGTTTTGCCTGTAGAAGCAGCTCAATGTTATCCTATGTGTCAATGCACATTAGGATGATTACAGGCATATTTTGAGCTCAAGGTTTAGAGGCAGGAAAAATAAAAACCTTCTGGTTTGCATTTCTGATTGGAGCTTTCTGGCAAGAAAAATGCAAAACTCTTCTAAATGCGTCTAAACTATGTACAAAAAACGCTCTATATGAACTTTTTTTTCTGCCAAAGGAACTGCCATTTTTTTAAGCCTGCATGGGGCCTAACTATGATTGAACCACAGGGACATTGTTGTGATGAGTCCATGTTTGTGCAACTTTCATAATTATTTTTGCATTATTCTGTAATGCATGCATGCTCTTTGCCAGTCTTACCCTGATTTGCATTACTGATTCTAACTTTGAAACTGCTTATTCATTTATAGTGAGGCTCGGAATAATAGGAATGTAATGGAAATAGTGAAGGGCCGTCATGACAGAGAGAGAAGGAGAGGCAATGAATGGGTTAAGGAAGTTAAAGCTGTAGAATCAGGAAGGAGAGAGGATTGGCTGAGAAAAGCAGGAAAAAGAAGGGTCTGGTAGTATACTTTAGGGGGAAGTGGGGCTCTCGGGCATTAGTGGAGGTTCAGCAGGTGAAGAAGCAGGCAGTTTACCACCCACCCTCCCTGTTTGTTGTCTGTTTGTCTGTTTTCATTCTTTGCAGGTGTGGTATGAACAGAGAAGTCATGGTAGCTAATCGGATGGTGGTAGATTGCTCTCTGACAGTGTAAGAAATTACTTACGTGATGGAAGTGTGGGGGACTCATCGGTGGTATGTGCCCCTCTGGTGGATTCCAGTTAAAAGCAGGAGAAGGAGGGGTCTGGTGAAGAAGCAGGCAGTTTTGCTAAAAAATCAACAGCTATGGCAGAGATGGACAGGATTTTGGCCCAGCTGCAGTCGGCTGCCGCCACAAGGGGACCGGAGTGGCTACTTAGTCAGGTAGTGTCCTTGATAGAGGATCAGGCATCTGGGTCAGGGGCAGGAACTCCCAAGTGTGCAGAGGTCTCAGCCCCCGGAGCGTCTTTCCCCGGGTACATCCTCCTGAATTTTACGCCAGGTCAGGAGCCCCATGCAGGACCCGTCAGGCACACCTGCTGGGCCACCATCGGCTGCAGCAGGTGGATCGCCTGGATGGAATCCTCATCGGAGACAGAGCTCTACAAGCGAGGCGGTGGGTCAAATTCAAACTCCACCCCCGCGCCCTTGGCGACACTGTCGGGAGCCAGCAGTCCCTCTGACGCGACGGGGGGTCCCTGCGAGGGAGACAATCAGGGACGGCTGCCGGGCCATCACCAGACGTGGCCGGCGGCTCCAACACCAGGCCAATTCCCCCTGTAGGAGACAAAAGGGGTAGAAGCTACAGGAGAGCGTTGGCGGTTTCCGGGGCAACAGAAGAGCGGAACAACTCAAAAGCCATGCGGGGGGGGCGGATCCGGTGCTGCAACCAACACTGGCACGGGTCCTCGGCATCCAGGCCCTCCACGCCTGGGGTGCTAAGAGTGGAAGAGCAGCAGCTTCCAAGAGAGTGGTCCGGTGGATTCAGGAGCGGCGGATGTTGGGGTCTCCCCTGGTCAGCCCGGTAAGTCTGCCTCTTTATCTACTACCTATTTCAATGCTGCATTGGGTGGGTTGTTGGCTGTGATGGATGGGTGGGATTCGGTGGATGTCAGGGCCACACCGCAGGCTGGGGGGTAATACACCTGCCACTTCCGGTACAGATGCACAGCTGCGCAATTTGCTGGGAAGAATGCAGGATCTCGTGCAGCGTTTTGTGGGGGGAACAGGGTTACAGTCCCCGTAGGTGTCGCCTTGGGTCCAGCCGGGTGGAGGGACAGTGTTAGATGGGGCTAGTCCGGCGGTGCCCACTCCTCCCCCTTCAGTCTCGGTGGTACCCCCAGTAGCTATAGGGATTTCTGTGTTGCCTCCGGCAACGGGGGCAGCTAGTGAGAAGCTACTGAGAAGACGGGAGCATCGCAGGAGGTCTCAGGAAAAATGGATGCAGTGCGGTTAGCTGACACGGAAAAATGCTTTGAGGGTCCGTTAGGGGCGCATTTAAAACAGGAAGTCCGAGAGAAGATTTGCAAGGGTGAGTATGTGGAGATTTTTTCCTTACTGCCGTTAGAGAAGTTTAACCTGGACAGGTACAAGCCCGACGACACTAAAAAAGAGGACAAGGAGAAGCAGCAGTATCAACTGATTCTGCAGACTTTTGCCAACTGGCTGCAAGCGTTCGCCATTATGGCGAGCGTTTTATGGGATAAGAATCCAGAACATTGCTAGAGCTCACAGAGTCTATGGTGGCTACATTATGACGAGCAGTTTTGGCAGCGTTAGGCTATTCGGCTGTCCTTTCGCTGGGACCACAAGGACATGAGCCTCTGGATGCGGCTCATGTTCTCGGCACGGGCCCCTAATCAGTTTTTTCCAGAGGGGGCCGGTGATGCAGCATCCACTGGACAACCGACCAATAAAAAATGGGGCATACAGTATGCTGGCAATGCAACAAGGGATCATGTAAGTTTGGGGATCATGCTGTTTTAAACCTGAGTGCTCGGGTTGTGGAGGTTCTCATCCCGTGTTCCGCTGCTTTAAAAAAGGCAAGGGCCGTGATGGAGATTTTGCAAACAAGGGGAATGACTCCGGTGAGGGGGGAAAGGATGCATCCTTTTCTAAGTAGATATCCTGACCAGGATGCTGCGCCCATGTTGAGGGAGGGATTCTTGGAAGGTTTTCACATCCCATGTTCCTTGGCGGCCGTGCCGCCTATGGTGCAGAATTTGCGTTCTGCGTTGCAGCATTTGGGGGTGGTATCTGAAAAATTGGCTAAGGAGGTGGCACTGGGTCGCATGGGTGGGCCTTTTCCAGTGAAGCCGCTGCCGGACCTAGTGGTCTCACCACTTGGAGTGGTGCCTAAGAAGGAACCAAACAAGTTCCGGCTGATCCATCACCTATCCTTCCCGAAGGGAGGTTCTGTTAACGATGCAATCGATCTGGAAGCGTGTACGGTGTCGTATACTTCTTTTGACGCATCGGGAGCTGGGTTCGCCACTACAGCAAAGGGGCTCTAATGGCAAAATCTGACATTGAGTCTGCTTTTCGTCTGCTCCCAGTTCATCCTGACAGTTTTCGATTGTTGGGGTACTATTGGCAGGACGAACTTTATGTCGATCGCTGTTTGCCCATGGGCTGTTTCATTTCCTGCATTCTGTTTGAAACATTCAGTTCTTTTGTTGAATGGCTGGTTGGGGTCTGTTGGGGGTGAATTCTGTCATTCATTATTTGGAAGATTTTCTTTTCGTGGGGCCGCCAGCTTCTAATGTGTGTGCGATCCTTTTATCTACGTTGCGGCACATTGCGGGGAGTTTTGGTATTCCTTTGGCGGAGGACAAGACAGAGGGTCCAATGACCATGCTCAGTTTCCTGGGCATAGTACTGGACTCGGACGCCATGGAGTGTCACTTGCCAGAGGATAAATTGTTGGCACTCAAGACGGAGATTCAGGGAATAGTGGGGCTGCGCAATGTCCAGGTTCGGAGGCTACAATCGCTGCTGGGTACGTTTAACTTTGCATTTCACATTATTCCTATAGGCAGGGTGTTTTGCTGATGGCTGTCGGGCGGCAACGGCAGGGATTAGGTCCCCTACTCATTTTATTCGTCTCAATAGGGAACATCGGGAAGATTTGCGGGTTTGGCACACGTTTTTGGAAAGTTATAATGGTGAAACGGTTTGGATGTCCGGACCGGTGAGTGATTTTGATTTGGAGCTGTTTACAGATTCTGCAGGGTCGACAGGTTATGGGGCATTCTACCAGGGTCACTGGAGAGCGGAACCTTGGCCGAGTTCCTGGTCAGAGGCGGGGTTCCTTCGTAACCTGGTGCTCCTGGAGCTTTTTCCGGTAGTGGTGGCGATGGAAATCTGAGATGAATCATTTAGGAATTTGAAACTTTGGTTGAATTGCGACAACCTGGGTGTGGTGCAACCGCATCTCAGCGTCGTCGAAACCGGTGATACAGCTGCTGCGCCACATGGTGCTCCGCTGCCTGCAGATGAATATTTTTCTGTATGCTGTACACCTCCCGGGGATTGACAATAAGGTGGTTGACTCATTGTCTCAGGTTCAGTGGGACAGGTTCCGAGAGCTGGCACCAGTGGCAGAACAACAGGGGGTTCCTTATCCGCGTTGGCTGTGGGAGATTGCCTTGGAGCCGTGGCTAGATGGATCAGAAGGTCAGTGAGTGAGGCCACGTGGGCGGCATACACCAAGGTATGGCAGGAATGGTTGGAGTTGGTGCGAAATGCAGTAGGGGTTCAGGAGGATTCGGAGGTAAGGCTGCTGGTCCTTTACTTAATTTCCAGGAACCTGGAGTGGGGCGTGTCGGTGTCTGCCATTGAGCGGAAACTTGGCCTTTTTCTTTAAATTAGGGGGTAGGGTTGAGTTTACTAAAGATTTTTGGGTCCGCCAAGCTTTAAAGGTGTATCAGAAATGGCATATGCGCAAGGATGCTAGGCGGCCCGTGTCCTTTGCTATCTTGTAGGCCATTTTTGCGCAATTGGACACCATCTGTACTTCCAGATATGAGGTATGCTTGTTTAAAGCAGCTTTTTCCTTGGCATTTTTTGGGGCGTTCCGAATCAGCGAGCTGGTCAGTCCTTCTAGGAAGGTTCTGGAAGGAATCTTGCCGAGGGATGTGATTTGGGAAAAGGACAAGGTGCAGGTTTGCTACGCAGGTCACAGACGGACCAGACAGGCAAGGGCGCATGGGTACAGTTGTTTCAAGTGTCGGGTTCCATGGTGTGTCCGTGGGGGTTGTATGGGAATTTTTGGATGTGCACACGGGCGTGGCAGGGCCCTTGCTGTTACACGGGGATGGGTTGCTGTTGTCCAAGTTTCAGTTCATTGCCATATTCAGGAAGAGTCTTCAGGCAGTGGGTTTGGAAGAAAAATAGCATGCCTCACACTCCTTCTGTATCGGGGCAGTCACGGAGGCTGCTTGGTGTGAGTTGGATGAGGCGTCTGTGAGGAGGATTGGTAGGTGGTTCTTGCTTGTGGGTGGTTCATGGTGGTTTTTGTGCTATCTTGTGGTTCTCGTTCTTTCCTTTCAGATGGGGTGCAGACACGCCTTGTTTGGATTTTGGGCCACTCATACGTATTTTGGGGGGGCCAGGTGAGCTGATGTTAGGCCAGATGGCAGACAGCTAGGTATTTCCAGGAGGGAGGTGTGTATTCGCTGGCTAGGCGTACCAGGGATGATGTGGAATAGGGTGGTGCCGGAGGTACATCATTTTGTGCGCCTTGACAGGTCACCCAACTTTATAGTGCTCCATGTGTAGGGAATGATCTGGGGGATTCCTTCCAGTAGGGAGCTTATTATGGACATCAAGTTAGATTTCCTGAGGCTCTGTACGGCCTTCCCCAATATGCTGGTCTTGTGGTCTGACATGGTGGCTCGGACGACTTGGCGCAAGGCGAGGTCGGTCACAAGACTCAACAAGACTCGAATTAAAGTCAATAAAGTGGTGGGCTGATTTTTTATGAGAAATGGGGGCATGATCATTCGCCATAGGGAATTAGAATCTGATACCAGGATGTACCTAAGGGGGGTAAGAAATTACTTACGAGATGGAAGTGTGGGGGACTCATCGGTGGTATGTGCCCCTCTGGTGGATTCCAGTTATCATGGTTTAGCTGGAATAGGGTAATGGTTGTACTGCGGGTAGTGGGGTTGTCTCCGAGCTGGTGTTCACAGCTGGAGGCCTTATTATGGTAAAGGTCCCGCAGTGTAGCAGTGGAACAAGTTTTGGAATGTTGGGGTTGCCGTCACAGACCAACAGGCCTGACGACTGTTTATTTTGGTTTCAGATGCTGATGTAAAGAATGTTATTTGATTAAGTGTTTTGGTTCATAAAAAGGCTGCTATGGCCATTTGTACTCCATTTCATGTCTGGTCTCGTTAATCTAGGTAATGAGAAGGGGTGGGGGGTGAGTACTTATGGTCGGGCAGGTAAAAGGAAAGTTGGGGACATCTGATCTACACTGGTCAAGTTTCTCTCAGTCTAATCTATCCTGCTACACCTTTTTCCCAAGTGTCTGGCCAGTAACACAATGAGCAAGGTTCTCGTCTTTTCCTTTGGTGGGGAAGCCTCAATGCTTTGGACACTTATGACATTTTTGCCTAAGTGCAATTTTCTGCAGCATTTAACTATGAGCCACAGCTAACATTAGGGCACAACAAACAGGTTCATATCCTTGATGCCCTTTGTTAGACCACTTTCGACCCAAAAGAAAATACAAGTGGAAGATGGAGAGGACAGAGGATGGAGGAGGACATGGAGCGTGGAGAGAGTATCGCTTTGGTATTTTTTTTTTAATTAATATATATGGTGGGAAGAGGCTATTAAAACTGAATATGGCTTTCATTTATTTTTTTTTTAAATAAAAAGGTCAAGGTCAAAGATTAGGGTCTAGGTGTGTTTTAACAGCAAAATGCATACTTTTGTTTCGTGGCCCTACTACAGATACAAACAGCAAATAATATACACATATGTGGTATTGTCACATACATCAGGAGTAGGAGAATTTATTTTAGTGCTTTCTTGGTGGTGGGTCATAGTAATGGCAATAAATATACAGCTAAAATTAAATAAATATTTTTTTCTTTTTACTATTTTGCAATATTATTCTTTTGATCATTAACCACTTGCCATCTGTGCTATAGCCTGGGAGGTTGCGTGGGCAGCATGCTCTGTGATCACTGTGTCCTCTGGACACAGCTGATCACAGATCGAGGTAAAAAGCCAATCAACGGCTCTTTAGCACATGATCAGCTGTGTCCAATCACAGCTGATCTTGATGTAAACACAAGACAGTTATCGGCATTCCTTTCCTCACGCTGACAGCGTTAGGAGAGGAGAGCCGATAACCGGCTTGTATAAAAGGGACATCTACACTGCCAATCAGTGTCCATCAGTGCTGCCAATCAGTGCCTCCTCATCAGTGTCACCTATTGGTGCTGCCTATCAGTCCCCATGAGTGACGCCTAGCAGTGCCCTTCAGTGCCACCTATTAGTGCCCATCTGTGCTGCCTATCAGTGCAGCCTCATCAGTGCCTCCTCATCAGTGCCCACCAGTGCTGCCTCATTAGTGACCATCAGTGCAGCCTATCAGTGACCATCAGTGCAGCCGCATCAGCGCAAATCAGTGAAGGAGAAAAATTATCTGTTTGCAAATAACAAACAAAAAAAAAATTTCCCAACAACCCCGGGCGGTGGTTGTGGGGGTCTGGAAGCCCCCCTTAGCAAGGGGGCCCCCAGAACCCCACCCACCCCATGTATAGGAGTATGGGGTACATGGTACCCCTACCCATTCACCAAAAAAGTGTAAAAATAAATAAAAACAGGAGCCAGTTTTTGACATTTGCGTTATTAAAAATAAAAAAACAGTATCTCCTGATGTGAGTACCTCCTGGTGAGATAAGTGCAGCACAGCTAGCACTTCCTTTTCACTGTTAATAGCAAATTCCGTAACTGTATAAAAAAACAAAAAAACTAACTGTGTTAATAAATATGTCACTTTTTTGCTGATAATGGGCAGTCAATGCCAGTAAGGGCCCTTTCACACTGGGGCGGGGGAGGCGTCGGCGGTAAAGTGCCGCTATTGTAAGCGGCGCCTTACCGTCGGTATTCGGCCGCTAGCGGGGCGGTTTTACCTCCCGTTAGCGGCCGAGAAAGGGTTGAAAAACCACCGCAAAGTGCCTCTGCAGATATAGCCACGCTGTCCCATTGATTTCAATGGGCAGGAGCGGTGAAGGAGCGGTATTCGCTCCAAAGATGCTGCTAGCAGGACTTTTTTCCCGTCCTGCTAGCGCACCACTCCAGTGTGAAAGCCCTCGGGGCTTTCACACTGGAGAGACAGCAGCGGCTGTTTCGGGTCGGTGTGCAGGCGCTATTATTAGCGCAATAGCGCCTGCAAACCCCCCCAGTGTGAAAGGGCCCTAAGGAGTAAGCCATTTGACCAAATGAGAAATCTATGCACATCACAAGGATGGTTCCAGCTTGGTGTGATGGGCATCACTGATATTTATTCCCACCTCCAAATTCATTCCTGACCTCCAACTTAATTGATTTGGAGGTTGTGTACTTTGACACATCCTTACAAAACTTGCTATGGTACATGGTGGGAAAGACACAGGGAGGTTGGACAGACAGCATATTGATAAGTGAGAGCACGCCAGATGCCACCCAGCATCTAAAAGGCATGGATAGACCTTTGAAAAATTGCCCTATGGACTACAAAAAACAAATCTCCACCTCAAGCTGGATTGATGCATGTCAAAACTCCATCTGGCAAATACAACATAAGCATAAGGTTAATTTTAATGGCAGCCCCACCAACAGCTTAAACTTACCTATCCTTCAGTTTCACACATTTCTACTCAACTGCTGGGAGTGAAGAAAAATACTTTGTACTGCCAGGTATAGGTAAGCATGTGCTGTACGCCCCTTCTCCCATGTGACAGGACTGGTGAACAGACACCCAGCTCTGGAGTATAGAGTTAAGGAGAGGGCCCGTAGACCTGTATGTGTGTAACTCACAGAGGACTACCTCTCCTCACTCCCAGAGATAAACTGGCAGGAGGAGTTGACATTAAAGTGGTTCTAAAGATAAAGGGTTCTTAATGCAATCTCTGCATAAAGTTAAAAAAAAACTTTTAATAGTGGCTCCCCCCAGCTCCCCCTAAATACTTGTCTGAACCCGATCTCGGTCCAGCGTTGTGCATGTTTGCAGCATCTTTTCTCCCCTTTCTCAACTCTTAAAGGCTTGGCTGAGAGCAGCGGGAGCCTTTGGCTCCCACTGCTGTCAATCAAATCCTCTGAGTAGAGAGCGGGGGTGGGGCCAGACTGTGTCTCTGAATAGATGCAAACAGCCCTGCTCAGGATCGAGCATGCACCAGTGCCCCCATGGGAAGCAGTTCCCTATAGGGGCACTCACAGGAGGGGAGGAGCCAGAAGCGGCAGTGGGGGACTGGAGAAAAGGAGGATCCAGACTTCGCTGTCCAAAATCATTGCACAGAGCAGGTAAGTATTACATGTTTGTTGTCGTCAAGCTTTACTAACACTTTAACTGCAACAGGTTGCTTTGCAATGCATGGGCAAAGTGCAAATTAACTTTGAATCATAGCCCCTTTTCTGCCTGTAGGCTTAGCAGTACCCTGCACCCAAAAATAGTGACCTGGATGGGAGACACCATTATATCTTGCTTCACCAGGTAAGAAAAATAAGGAATGGGTTAGAGGAGGATGGGAGGAATGGTTTAGCAGTCATGTATATTTTGGCTATATTATGGGGCTTTAAGCATCAGACCCTTCCTGTCCCTTTAAAAGTAAAAATGTACTCAGCAAATTTTAGATTAAATAAAACCAAAACCTGCCATGTAGATTTTAACCTAACTTTTCACACAATGACATCCAGTCCTTTTAATGTTATAAGTACAGTTTTATTTATTTTACTTGAATTTATTTTACAATGAATATTGGAAATAATAGGAAGAATAGTTTAAACTGTCTTTGTGCCTTTTCATTCAAAAGACATTCAGTTTAAAGCAGAGAAATTAGACAATTAACATGTCCTGCTGAGTAGAATGACAAGCAGTCTCTGGCTGGTTCTCCTGTCCCCGAAAATAAAAACAGGCTTGGGAACAGATTCCTCAGGGAGATACAAATAGAAAATACAGAAACACAGTATATTCAGCAACATTTTGAAACATTTTTTTTTAATAAAAGACAAATGATTTTTTTAAATCAGCAAAACAAGTTTGCTATCCTAGATACCTGGCAAAATATGAATATAAACATGAGGGTAGTGCAGCATAAATACACGATCTAATTGCTGAAGAATCTGTTTCCCTGATAAAACTTTCTTATGCATGCATATTCATGTATTATATCATTATTCATGTTATAATCATGCATTATCTGAGACCTGCTTGGACACAATTGCCTTTTTTCATTTAAGCTAGAGAAAGCAAGGATTTGACCACTGCTCAGATATCACATAGTTGCCAACATTGAAAAAAAAAATATGTGGGACACTTTTTTGGCTGTAGGCGGAGCTGTATAATAATTAGGGGGCAGGGCATTCGTTTGTAGGCATGGCTTAGCAAAAAAAATCATAAGTGCGCCGTGCGAAGTGCGTTGGGGCGAAAAATGGGCATGGCTTACGTGAAAGTGGGCGTGGCTTATGTGAAAGTGGACGTGGCTTAAATGGGCGTGGCTCAAGAGGGTGTGGTTAGAGTCTGAGATGAATGAGGGATGGAGAGGGAAAGGGGGAGAGGGAAATGATGGGACAGCAGCCCCAGATCCTACACAATAGAAATATGTGTATTCTAGAAAGTTTAACAATCAGCAGATAAAGATACTCCAAACGCCTGGTGTTAACGCTTCAGTCATCCCGGCACCATGGTTGTTATGGTGTCAGGATGATTGAAGCGCATTATTTCTATTATTACATTGTAATATAAAATTAAATCATTCAACTCACCATAATGCCGAATCAGTGGGATCCCTGAGCGTGTCACTAGCCACGTCGCCTGCCACCAGCAGAGTCTGTCCTTGCATCAGGTGCCCCCAGCAGAGTCTGTCCTTGCATCAGGTGCCCCCGGCAGAGTCTGTCCTTGCATCAGGTGCCCCCGGCAGAGTCTGTCCTTGCATCAGGTGCCCCCGGCAGAGTTTGTTCTTGCATCAGGTGCCCCCGCCAGAGTCTGTCCTTGCATCAGGTGCCCCCGCCAGAGTCTGTATAGACCCCCTCAGTGCAGACCCCCTCCATCAGTGCAGATCCCCTCCATCAGTGCAGACCCCCTCCATCAGTGCAGACCCCCCCATCAGTGCAGACCCCCCCTCAGTGCAGCCCCCCCTCTATTATTGCAGCCCCCCGTCTATTAGTGCAGACCCCCCTCAGTGCAGCCCCCCTCTATTAGTGCAGCCCCCCTCAGTGCAGCCCCCATCTATTAGTGCAGCCCCCCTCAATTAGTGCAGACCCCCCTCTATTAGTGCAGACCCCCCCTCAGTGCAGCCCCCCCACATTGCAGCCCCCCTCTCAGTTAGTGCAGCCCCCCTCAGTGCAGCCCCCCTCAGTTAGTGCAGCCCCCCTCAGTTAGTGCAGCCCCCCTCAGTGCAGCCCTCCCTCAGTTAGTGCAGCCCCTCCAGTTAGTGCAGCCCCCCCTCAGTGCAGCCCCCCCTCAGTTAGTGCAGCCCCCCCTGTTAGTGCACCCCCCCTCAATGCAGCCCGGCCCCCGCTCAGTGCAGGAGTGGCCAGTGTTCTGCCGAGAAAGTTCCACTCGGCAATGGAGGACGGGGCTGGGGAGCTTTCAGCAAGACACAGCGACGACGCCGTGTCTGCTGCTCGCTTCAGTGGAGAGGGGAGGGGCCGTGCAGCTAAAGAAGGCGCTTCATTGGCTGCACGGATCGAGCCCCCTTCCCCTCTCCACTCACTAGAGGAAGATAGAGCGGCGGCGCCGGCCGCCATTTTGCTGGAGCCCGCTGCTCCAAAAAAACCAACATTCCCGATTTTCCTTATGGAAAATCCCGATTCGGGACACTCTCCAATCGGGACGAGGGTCCCAAAATCGGGATTGTCCCAGGAAAATCGGGACTGTTGGCAACTATGATATCATGGTTTCGCTATAGATTATTTGCCCTTAGTTGCCTCCTTTTTATTGGACTTTATGTGTTCATGAGTACTCTGATGAACTCAGGCCTATTGTCCTCTTTCACTACAACAGAGGTTTCACAGGGACTTAACCAGTAGCAGCAGCGCGGCTCGTAAGATGGCGGATGCATAAGACCAGAACTCCGGCCTCATCTTGTCAACCTGAAGCTCCCGCTATGCAACATTAGCTTTCACAGCTCCGGGAGCCCTCTCATCTGCTCCGGGAACCACCCAGCTATCCCACGGACACTGTATGGGTAAGATTAGAGATCAGGGGCACATTTACCAGAGACATACCCCACAGGCCTCACTCCAGCCCTCCCACCTCGTGGACTGTTTCCTGCGTAGGCCGCAATCCCCGGCCTCAATTAATCCGGCGAATGCCGCAGATCCACCAGACGCTGGTTGATCCCTCCCTATTCACTGAAAAGCCCTCACCTAAGCCACAGGCACCCGACCAACCTGCTATGGCAGCGTTGGTGACAGTGGAGGTGCTAGATCTAAAATTGCAGGCCCTGCTTCAAAGCCTCACTCACAACATAGCCAAGGAGGTGGGCAAACTTGCACATGAACTTAGAGGGGAAATAGATAAACTAGGGGAACGCACTGATACCCTAGAATCCAAATTTGATGATATGGTGCAATATGTTCACGTTTTGGAAGATGAAAACCCCAATCTTAAAAATGCAGTGTCACAATTGCAAATGCAACAAGCAGACCTTGAGAACAGGGAACGCCGGCAGAATCTACGGATCTGTGGGGTCCCTGAATCCATCACAGACAAAGAAATTCGACCCTACCTCCTTGCTCTTTTTATTACCCTAGCACCCAACATTCCTGATATAGATTGGCGCCTTGACAGAGCACACAGATCACTTGTTCCTAAACCCCCTCAGGGTGCCAATCCTAGAGACATCATTGTCCGCTTCCATTTCTATGAAAGTAAAGATGCTTTAAAAATTGCCACCCGTAACAGATCAAGAGTTGAATTTAAAGGTGCAAAAATTCAAATCTTCAGTGACCTATCTCCCATCACATTGGTTAAATGTAGCACCCTGCGCCCTGTTACAGCTCATCTACAACACCACCAGATCCCGTACGGTTGGGACTTCCCATTCCACCTATCGGTGACCAAGGATGGATCACAACACTCCATGAGGGATCTTCATTAGGAACCTGGGACTTCCCCCTATTCCAGAAGAGGACTTACAAGTACAGGCCCCGACATCCAGACCACTCCCTACTCCCGGGAATATCTGAACCCCAGTTCGCCAAAGATCCCGTAAAACCTCCTTCACCCTTCAAAGGAATGCAGCATTTAAAGGCCCCATCTGAAACTGACCTTTGAGTTGCCCCCGTGGTTTATTTGTACACAGAAGTCCTAATCTCCACCTCTGTGTTTAGAGACTCTGGGCTCAGAGTCTAACTTCCCATCTCTGTTGTACCCTTTCAAGGACACCATCCCTGGAACAGTTACTTGTAAAAGTTCCCTGTTTGCCTCTCACATTTACTGATTGGATTGGACTGAGGCCGGTGAGTCGGATCTTGCAGGCTGTCATGTCCCCTCAACATAGTCCCGAATTGCAACCATGGTCCCTTTGAGGAGCCCATCCTCCTCAGGCCTCTTACCTACATGGTTTACATTTTTTGTTGTTTTCTTTTCAATATGGATCTTTTTTGATCCTACATCTAATCCTGTTGCCACTTTTGTCTCACGGGTTCATTTTAATTTGACTATTTTTGTTTCTTTTTTATTATTGTTTTCTGGAACCCTTTTTGATCCACTCAAGAAACACGGTTGTGTTTCCACTCTCTTGTTTCAATTTTACTCTCTTAAATGTATAGTTATATCCCATAAGTTCTCTACATCATGGTATACACTAAATTTATGGTTTATAAATGTAATGCGTGCTTTGTCATTGCTCAGTTATGGCTGTTAGTCTGTTCTCATGTAAAGATCTGGGGCTAGAGCCCATAGCAGCTGTCACCAACCGGGGGGGGGGGCACGCTGGTGGTAAGCAATTTTTTGCGGGCAAAGGAAAGTTGGTGTTGGCGTTTCAATCATCATGGCACCATGGTTAATATGGTGTCAGGGTGATCGAAGCACATTGTTTCTATTGTTATATTGTAATATATAATGAAGTGGTTCAACTCACCATAATGCAGAATCAGTGGGAGCCCTGGGCTTGTCACTTGCCACGTCACCTGCCACCATTTGCAGATTGTCACTTGACACCATTTGCAGATTGTCACTTGCCACCATTTGCAGATTGTCTCTTGCCATGTCACTTGCCACCATTTGCAGATTGTTACTTGCCATGTAACCTGCCACCATTAGCAAATTGTCATTTGCCACGTCACTTGCCACCATTTGCAGATTGTCACTTGCCACGTCACCTGCCACCATTTGCAGATTGTCACTTGCCACGTCATCTGCCACCATTAGCAGATTGTCACTTGCCACGTCACTTGCCACCATTTGCAGATTGTCACTTGCCACGTCACTTGCCACCATTAGCAGATTGTCACTTGCCACGTCACCTTCCACCATTTACAGATTGTCTCTTGCCACGTCACCTGCCACCATTTGCAGATTGTCACTTGCCACGTCACTTGCCACCATTTGCAGATTGTCACTTGCCACCATTTGCAGATTGTCACTTGCCACGTCACTTGCCACCATTAGCAGATTGTCACTTGCCACCATTTGCAGATTGTCACTTGCCATGCCAGCCAGTGCCACCAAATGTGCATTCTCGCTGCATTGGTTGCAGGCTGGCAGCACAGGCACTTTAGTGAGGGCAGGATGTAATCTCTCTGCTCCCCTCCGCACCTCCGACATTTAAAAGGCCCGTGCTGTGAGGGCAGAAGAGCGCTGATGTGTGGCAGGCAGCGAGAGATGAGGTCATCTCTCTGCTCCCCGCTGCACATCGCTCCCACGTTGAAGTCCCGGCTGTGAGGGCGGAAGAGTGGTGATGGGTAGGCGGAAAGAGATGATGTCATCTCTGCTCGTCCGCCTGCTCGTCTCCAGGGCTGGACTTCATCCAGACCGGCCAACTTTGACAGGTCTCACCCATGCCGACCAAACCCGCCCCCCCGGCCGGCCAACCCCGATGGCCACCCAAGCCCCCCCTTCACTAGCCATTAGCCGTTCTACTTTATTTACATAGAACAGCTGGTACTGGTACTCTTATAGGCAGTACCAGTGGGGAAGTTAGACATTATTTCACCCGGGGCAAAGAATCAGTTCGGTGCCCTCCTCGTAATGGGACAAGAAGTCTAGGCAGAAGTGAGAACTCCCAGGCCATAGCTGTTGAGTCAGCTGTCTGTCCCCTCCCCCGTACTCCTTCTGGTCCCTCCCATGCTCCTCTGTCCCCCCCATGCTCCTCTGGTCCTCCCCCTGCTTTTCTGTTCCCCCACATGCTTATGCATTCCTCTCCTGCTCCTCTGTTCCCCCCCATGCTCATCTGATCCCCCCATGCTCCTCTGTACCCTCGTGTTTCTCTGGTCCCCCCCTGCTTCTCTGTTGCCCCACATGCTTCTGCATTCCTCTCCTGATCTTCTGGTCCCCCTTGCTTCTGTGGTCCCCCTGTGTTCCTCTGGTCCCCCTGTGCTCCTCTGGTCCCTTGCGTGCTGCTCTGGTCCCCTGCGTGCTGCGCTGGACCCCCGCGTGCTGCGCTGGTCCCCCATGTGCTGCGCTGGTCCCCCATGTGCAGCGCTGGTCCCCCATGTGCTGCTTTGGTCCTCCATGTGCTGCTCTGGTCCCCCAAGTACTGCTCTGGTCCCCCGTGTGCTGCGCTGGTCCCCCATGTTCTGTGTGCTGCGCTGGTCCCCTGCGTGCTGCTCTGGTCCCCTGCGTGCTGCGCTAGTCCCCCTGCGTGCTGCTCTGGTCCCCTACGTGCTGCGCTGGTCCCCCATGTGCTGTGTGCAGCACTTGGGGGACCAGCGCAGCACAATGTGCTGTGTGCTGCACTGGTCCCCCAAGTGCTGCTTTGGTCCCCCATGTGCTGCGCTGGTCCCCCATGTGCTGTGTGCTGAGCTGGTCCCCTGCATGCTCCGCTGATCCCCTGCATGCTGCTTTGGTCCCACATGTGCTCTGCTGGTCCCCCCCCACTGCACTGGTTTCCGTGCTCCTCTATCCCCCCATGCTGCTCTATCCCCCCCAGCGCTCACCTCCTCTCCCTGCTTAGATATGCAGCACGGCATACAGACATGACAATACACAGACAGGCATACAGACATGATCCTTAGGAGTGGACACTGAGAAGCTCATCGTACGATCCAGAAGACATGCAGCAGCACACATAAACTTTCTCTGCACTCGTTCTCTTGTTCTTTCCTTCCCCCGCTCTCCATCCTGTCTGCTGCCGTGGAGAATCTAGATGAAAGCGGGGGAAGGAAAGAACAAGAAAACGAGTGCCGAGAAAGTTTATGTCACAGCTTTGTACGGCTGCATGTCTTCTGGATCGTATGATGAGCTTCTCAGTGTCCACTCCTAAGGATCATGTCTGTATGCCGGTCTGTGTACTGTCATGTCTGTATGCCGCGTTGCATATCTAAGCAGGGAGAGGAGGTAAGTGCTGGGGGGGTGGGGAGTCAGAGGAGCGGAGGGGGGTGGCGGTCCGATGGCTCAGTGACAGTACATGCCTGCTCGTCTCTCCTCCACCTCCAATGCCACCCGCCGCAGCCACGACCCGCAAGCTCATCTCTCCTCCACACCCGCCGAGACTCAGGGCTATGGGCTCCTCATTCGGGGCTCCAGCCTCGATAGCCACCCCCTGGCGATGCCTATGGCTAAAGGAATTCAGATCCTCTAACGCAGACATGATCATGGTTCAGGAGACACATTTCAAGGCAGAGGGTTCATTTAAATTTGCATCTAGATACTTCCCCACTGCCTAAGTAGCCTCCGACCCTTCTGGAAAAGTTGGTGTGGCTATTCTCAAGCAAATTTAAAATAGATTCCGCGCTTAGGATAGTGTGGGTTTGCTACCCACCCTTTTTGGGTTCCCGAGGGGACTTACAGAGGTATGTATAGAAAATGGGGTGATTGGCGCTACCCTATATAGTGATAAGTGGTTTGTCAAGAAGCAGTACAAGATTATTATACTGGACTTCTTACAACAGATCAAAAGTGAGTGTGCCTGGATCCCCAAGGCTGGTATGTTCTCCTGAGCTGTGATCACATGAATAATTCTTTCACCCTCGCTAATATATACGCACCCAACTCAGGACAGATCTGGTTCCTAGAGGAATTCTTTGAGAAACTCCAACCCTTTTCCCAACCCTTTATGATCATCGAGGGGGATTTTAATCTTTGTATGTCCCCATACAAAGACAGATTCGCCCTATTTCAAAACACCCCTTCTCTGCAGGTACAAAAAACCTCCTCATCGCTCCGTAGAACGATCCGAGCACATAGTTTGTTTAACACTTGGAGGGTGAAACACCCCACTGCCAAACAATTCTCGTTCTTCTCCCCACCCTGTAAACTATATACAAGACTGGACTATTTCTTTATCTCGGCACCACTATTGACATACAAGGTTGATTCAAACATACACCCGATCATGTGGTCAGATCACGCACCCATAACTCTAGATCTTCTCCTATCTGCACCGACTCCTAGGAAATGTCATTGGCATCTTAACGAATCTCTCCTCAACACACCTGCAACCCATGTACATCTGCAACAAAAACTGACCGAATTCTTTCAACTCAATAAGGGTTCGGTGTCGGAGACTTCCACTTTGTGGGAAGCCCACAAGGCCTTCTTCGGGGGTGAGTGCATCGCCTCTGGATCTCACCTTAAAAAAGATCGAGCCCTTCAATGCTCATCTCTATTGACTCAATTATCTGAAGCCAAAAAGTGTCTACTCAAATCCCCCACATTGGACCGTCTCTGCACTGTAACAGCTTTACGAAATTGCATTAAAACCTTGGACCTAGGCAGGATCACTAAATCCATGCTTTGGTCTAAACAGAAATTCTATGAGTTTGCTAACAAGCCTCACAGAATGTTAGTCAATAAACTGAAGCCAAGACCCCTTGCTTCCATGCCTGATTTTTTGATGTAGCCCGATGGCAAACCCACGTATTGCCCCCAGGCTATGACTAACGTATTTGGAGACTTCTATCAGAAACTGTATAACTGCCTATCCACAGACCCAGAATCTCAGTTCACTCAAGGTATATTCGATGCATTTGTTGATTCCCTAAATCTTCCCACCCTATCCCCTGACGACCGCTTGGTACTAAACGCTTATATTACTGCTGAAGAAATCACTATGGTCATTAACCAACTCCCGTCCCATGAATCCCCAGCCCCTGATGGACTCCCCTATTCCTACTATAAAAAGTTCTTTCCAATTTTGTGTGGAACAATGTGTCCCACAGGATAGCCAGCTCAGTTCTCCTGGCCCCCCGTTCGAGTGGGGGACCAGAGGCATATGATTTAATAAAATACTTTTATGCTACCCATCTAAGATCTATCTCTTCCTGGACATCCCGGTACGCCCCGAACATATGGTCAGAAATAGAGATGGGAATCACGGTCCCTGCTCATCCATGCTGCATGCTATGGCCCTCCTCTGACAAATTAATTCCCCAACTGCATAAAATCTGTCTAAACCCAATGTTATTTACGCTTTTAATTTGGAAACGTTGTTCCAATAAATACTTCTTATCCTCCCCATGCTCACCCTTAGTAAACATCCTCTTTAACCCAGAAATTCCTGATAGCCTGTCTTAGGATTCCATGTTGCCGTGAACCCAAGCAGGCATATTACAGCTACGACACTTGGTACACCCAGTGACAAGCAAACTACTTTCCTTCTCTGACCTGCAATCTAAACATAAGATCCCAAAGACGCTCTTTTACTCTTTTCTGCAGATTAAACAATTTTTCATTACTAGAACCCCACAACTAACTCTAGACGTACCTACCGAATTTGAAATGTTGTGTTCCAGAGGTCTCCATGAACCACACCAGATCTCCACTATATATAAAATTCTCCATATGGCCTCTCCTATCTCTGATCATAGTCACTCGTATATGAAGAGGTGGTCCCAGATTCTACATAGGCCTATCTAGGATGCCACTTCCAAGGTTTCTAGATGTGTAGCCCAGAGAGAGACTCCAGAATTCCTAGCAGCTCGCAAACTGTCACCCCACAGTCATTGCTGGAGATGCAGTTCCTCTCTGGTCACCCATTATCACATATTTTGGGAATGTTCTATAATTACCCCTTTTTGGTCACAAGTACAGTACATGGCCTCTTGGAAAAGGTGCTGGAAATTCCCATTCCCCTCCAATCCATACATCTCCTATTGGGCTTACCTCTCCCAAAAATCACTAAACCTCTAAACAAATTGATGGCATTTATTTTACTGGCGGCCAAACGTGTTATACCACAGTGCTGGTTAGCTACCACCCCTCCTAACTTTGCACAATTTATTTTGCCCATAGCAGATATTCGCAGGATAGAACGCCTTACAGCTGTTATAGAGGACTCTCAGCCCAAATTTGACATTATCTGGGGGAAATGGGACTCATCTGAATATAACACGGAAGCACATTTAACCTCGCCATGATAAATGTATACTGCTGCTGTCTTTGCAGATCTCTGTGAAATGGTCATTAATCATTCTGATGCTAAGTTTCTATACAATAAGCTTATCTGTAGCACTATGATGTTTTATCGTTACTTCTTTTTTTTATTCTTTCTCATTTTATTTAGACGTTTTCAGCATTTTGAATACTCCCATTATTCTACATTCTATAATGATTGTAACTCAGCCCATTTACTGCAACAATGTTGCCTTTACTTGTATATCTTGAAAACTTACAAATAAACAATTAAAAAAAAAACAAAAAAACAAAACAGTAGCAGCAGTCAGGGACATGTCAGGGGTCAGCACTTGATAGTTAAACATAAATGTTACCTCATATAACATAGATTGATGCGCTCTGATACAAAGTTCAATCAATGTGAGAAAATAATTTTTTGTGCTAAAAAAACCAATGTGAAAAAAATTGCTACCAAATCGCTAAAAAATCGTGACTTTCTCAAGGCCCTTGAGAAAGTCACGTGTCAGTGATGTAACACGTGGGAGGAGCTTAGGACACAGTCTGCTGAATTCATTGTATCAAGCAGCAGCAGCTTGCGCAGCAAGCCTTGTCCTTACAAGCCAGCTGAGAGCTGCCTATCTGCTTATCTGCATGCCTAAAACAAGTCAGGCACACGTGAGTTTATCACTGTGCTGTTTTGCCTGTGAACTTTTATTGTAACAATATTGCGCAATGTTTTCTCTCTTTGTTTATTTTACATAAAACCACTTGATACTGAGAAAATTACCATTCATTGTGGCTGTGGAAGAAATAGCTCAGACGGTGAACAGATAAGTGCTGCAGGAGTCCAGATGTCCCAGATTGCTGGGGATTGAGCTGTCGCCTGTTACTTATCCTATCTCATGAATTTAATCATCTATATTTAATCAGATACTATTGGCACTGTCACGGAACATCCCACACTCCGCTTGAGTGCTTCCGTCATATACCACTTCCTCCCAGTCTGTATACAGATATCAGATATTCCAACCTCTCTGAGCACAAAACAAGGCGACACTTGCTTGTTGCTACCATGAACTGTTTTTATTCAGAACCATATACAGGAGAAAATATTACTCTAACAATACAAATGTAACCTAATTAACCTAATTAACATAATTAACATGAGCTAATTAACTAAAAAATTTACCCAGACCAGATGACAGACTTGTGGGCACCGAGCTTCACACAGTAGTATAAACACAATAGCTGGAGCTAATTACAATTAACAATACAAACAACAATCTCCCCCCCTCCTCAGCCTATTCATCAACAGTTCGGCTCCTAGCCAGTCCTGGAGGCTAATGTGATCAGCTCACTCAATTAATAGGTTGAGTTCAGAATCAACCAAACCAATAATAGTCTCTGCATACATCCTGGGAGATATTGTGGACAAATATTACTGTCCCATTTTAAGTAGTCCAAGATATATTTTCTCACTCACCCTGTGCCAGGATAGCACAGGGTGACTTAGACATAAGATGTATTCTGAGTTCCACGGGCCCTCCCGTCACATCTCTCCCCTTTCGGCAGAAGACTAACATAGGAGGAGACCCCAGACGGGTTGACTCCGAAGTTAGTAAGTAGCTCCAGTCCTCTACTGCCTGTACCCACACAGTACCCCAAATAAATTGTTCCAAGCAAAGCATTATTCACCCAGCCAACCTCTGCCTCTCTCAGAGAACATATCTGCCGCTGGGGAGAGGCCTGGACTGGCCCTTCTCCCTGGAGTTCTTTCTGCCGCTGGAGAGAAGACAGGGTGACTGGGCTCACTCTGTCATGCTGTTGGGGATCTGGGCCCACTGCCCAGCATCCCTGGGGTATACAGGTGGAGACTGAAGTCCCATCCACCTTCACAGGAAATCCATCATCTGTTAGTTGAGGGCAGAGTCCAGCAGTCCTCGGCCCTGTTGCCAGCCCTTCTGCTGGAAACCCCACACCATCTGTTCTGGCTAACTGTTGGGGAGGGAGGCTGACTGCCCCGCCTCCCTGGAACTCTGTAGTTGTTGCCGGTGCTGGGCAGAGGTTGGTAACACTCTGCCCTGTTGCCAGCACTTCTGCTGGGTACTCCGCATCCTCCGATCCGACTAACCATTGGGGCAGGAGGCTGGCTTCCTCCACTCCCAAACTGTGTAGCTGCCATTGGGGAGGTGAGCCGGCTGCTTCCTTTTCCATTCCCTCATCTGGTTGCTTGGACGACATGTCGATGGTACTGTCTCCCAGGTAAACTGATCTTTGCTGGGGAGGGAAGGTCGCTTCCTCCACCCTGGCCAACTGTTGGGGAGGGACAACACACACCTCCTCTCCCTTCTCCCCCTATATCTGCTGCTGGGAAGTGATTGCCACCTTCTCACCCTGGGCCTCCGAAACTGCCAAAGGTATGGGGCAGAGGTCTTGGACCCTCTGTCCGGTTGCCAGATCTTCAGCTGGAGAAGTTTGTTGTAACTCCACAGATACTGCTGTTGGTGCTGGGCAGAGCACAGTGAAGTTTGGCCCCAATAGCAGCTCTTCTGCTGGAGGCTCATCAGGTTGTTCTTCCTCAGCAGAAAAGTCTATTAAATCCCCTACCTCTATAACTGGTGTCTGTAGATAGAGGTTCACCATCTCCTGTCCGTGGAACTCAGAAGATGCCATCAGTGCTGAGCAGAGCGCAATGAAGTTTGGCCCCAATCCCAACTCTTCTGCTGGGGGCTCACCCAATGGTTCTTCCTCAGCAGAAAAGTCTATCAAATCCCCTGTCTCTGCAACTGGTGTCTGGGGATGGAGGTTCACCATCTCCTGTCCATGGAATACAGAAGATGCTATCAGTGCTGGGAAGAGGTTAGCAGGGCTCTGCCCGGTTGTCAGCACTTCAGGTTTGGGGATGGCAATCTCCAGATTTTCCGCTGCAGATTCTCTGGCATGCTGCTGGACAGGCACATTCCTCCATCCAAGATCATCCCATGCAGAAACAGGATCATCAAGGTCAGTCAGCACTTGCTGCATCCGCCATAAGACCTCCGCCTCCATAGCTGCGGGGGCATGTTGGCAAAGCACACTATTTCTCTGCCACATTGCCGACTCTTCAGCCAGGATTTCCGGGTTGTCAGCTGGTATTTCCTGATAGTCCCAGGCAAAGGGAGCCCAGCCCTGGCACTGAGCAATGTCTAGCAGCCGTCTGTAGGCGATCTCTAGCTCCCATTCCTGAACGGCCAGAAACTCCAAATCTTCCTGTGCCCAGTGCACTTCCGAAATGTTCAGTAGCCCTTCTCTGAAATCCATGATTTTGTCCACCCGCCACTCCAAATCACTCCCAAAGTTAGGGTCCCCTGTAAGCTTCACATACAACAGTCCCAAGCCGCCATAGCTTAAGCCTTCCGTTGGGATGTCTATCCAGGGACATGCTCGGGATACATGCCACCGGAGGGCTCTGTAGCTCTCATCCAGCTTTATCTCTGCCCAGACCAGCCTGCTTAATTCAGCTGTCTGCTTCTTGTGTGGTTTTTCTCCCAAAAACCGCACACACAGTCCGTACTGCGACCAGTACCTTTCCTCGATGGAGGGGAGAACTTTTCCCTGGTGTCGCTGCTCACCGGCTAGCGCTTCTTTCCAGAGTTTGCAACGAATGGAATCACACCATCCCAGCAGGACCTGCTCCGATACTGGTCCTCTGTGCTGTATCTGCATCTCTCGCAACCTCCTTCCGAATTCCTCATCAATGGCGGCTGGTATCTGTACCTCTCCTCTCCTGCTATCTGGACCTTGGATCCAGATGGAAGTTTGGATGTCCCAGACTGCAGGAAGCTTTCCCGCTGCTTGCCACCAATGTCACGGAACATCCCACACTCCACTTGAGTGCTTCCGTCATATACCACTTCCTCCCAGTCTGTATACAGATATCAGATATTCCAACCTCTCTGAGCACAAAACAAGGCGACACTTGCTTGTTGCTACCATGAACTGTTTTTATTCAGAACCAGAATACAGTCTTATATACAGGAGAAAATATTACTCTAACAATACAAACGTAACCTAATTAACCTAATTAACATAATTAACATGAGTTAATTAACTAAAAAATTTACCCAGACCAGATGACAGACTTGTGGGCACCGAGCTTCACACAGTAGTATAAACACAATAGCTGGAGCTAATTACAATTAACAATACAAACAACAATCTCCCCCCTCCTCAGCTTACTCATCAACAGTTCGGCTCCTAGCCAGTCCTGGAGGCTAATGTGATCAGCTCACTCAATTAACAGGTTGAGTTCAGAATCAACCAAACCAATAATAGTCTCTACATACATCCTGGGAGATATTGTGGACAAATATTACTGTCCCATTTTAAGTAGTCCAAGATATATTTTCTCACTCACCCTGTGCCAGGATAGCACAGGGTGACTTAGACATAAGATGTATTCTGAGTTCCACGGGCCCTCCCGTCACAGGCACTATTTATCTATTTATACTCATCAATTGTATATGTATTGCACCTTTATAAGCATATCATTTGTTTATTTTTTATTACGGAGGATTCAACACTTATCACAGGGAATGTATCTAATTTGTTTATTTATTGGCACTAATTTGGATTGATTACTATTTGCAAACGCATTTTTAGTATATCTATACACAATTGTTGCTTAGTTTACTTTGGAGATATCGCACCACTTCCAGTTCATTTGTATAACTGGAGGAACACAGTTTTTAAATATTTGCGATTTTTTCATATATTTGCGATTTTATGTATATGCGATTTTTTAGCGATTTGGTAGCAATTGGTTTTTTAGCACAAAAAATTATTTTCTCACATTGATTGAACTTTGTATCAGAGCGCATCAATCTATGTTATATGTTTTAATTTTTAGGGGATTCTGACCACTATATAATTGATAGCAGCTTGATATCATTGTCAATCTAACAATTTTTATTTAATTAATTGCACGTGCATTCACATACATTTGATTTACACTTATTTGATTGTACATGTCACGCTAGAACATTATTGCGCTTGGTGTTTTTGTTTATTTACTTTAAACATAAATGTTGCACCCAAAACACAAACCACAAACAAAGGGGTCGACAAAGGTAACAGGTAGAGGAAATACCAGCGAACAAAAGTTGGCCATAGACCAACCTAAACTTTACAATGGACAGAATGAGGATCCAGAAGTATGTAAACATAGAGGTATAAATAAGTGAATCTGCCACTCACAGAGTGTTTCTGAACATGACATTTAGCAAAATGAAGAGAGAAGAGTTCCATAAGCCGCACATCACTACGAAACCCTATGTGAAAACAGCCTCAGCCTGGGCTCCATCCAGGCCACACCCCCAATGCGTTGCGACCCACCCACAGGGCGATCCCCACATGGGGATCCCTATGATTAAGCCCCGTGGGTGGATCAAATTGCATTGGGGTTGGCATGGATGGAGCCCAGGCTGAGGCTGTTTTCAGTTTCTTCATACAGGGTTTTGTAGTGATGTGCAGCTTATAGGACTCTTCTCTCTTTGTATTAGTATCAACGGAACTGGGATGAGCTTAAAATAGACATTTCTTGGATCTGATGTGTTTGTCCAGTGAAAAGGTAGCACCAGTCCTCCTGTGCCGGGCCCAAGCAGCAGGGGAATCTGATATGAGCAGTAGAGGGGGTGATTGGTAAATTGGATGTGGGGAACAATTAGAGGAACTGATCACCTGGGTGTCTCTCCCTGCCGCGATTTCTCTTCTAGATAGTGAGAGGGTCCTAATAAAAAGTATCCATGACATGCAGGTAGTAATGTGGAAGAAGGACCTCACCTCTCAAACACAAAAAAAGGCTTGGGCTTTAAGCTTCACTTAATTGCTGATGTAGGTTATTAACCGGTTTCCGACTGGCTCAGATATACTGCGGCAGAATGGCTCTCTTGGGCGAAACCCCGTACGGGTACATCCTTCCTCTTTTTGGCCACCAGAGGGAGCGTGCTCGCAATTGCTGCATGGCGGGGGACCCGATGCACATGGTAGTAAGTTGGAACAGCGATATGTCTCCTCTCTTACTCAGTCCTATCCCCATACAGTTAGAACACACTGAGGGAACACACATTTAACCCCTTGATCACCCCCAAGTGTTAACCCCTTCCCTGCCAGTGGCATTTACACAGTAATCAGTGTATTTTTATAGCACTGATTGCTGTATAAATGTCAATGGTCCCAAAAATGTGTCAAAAGTGTCTGATCTGTCTGTCGCAATGTCGCAATACTGCTAAAAATTGCAGATCACCGCCATTACTAGTAAAAAAAAAAATAATAATAAAAATGCCATAAAAATGCCATGAATCTTCCCCATAGTTTGTAGACGCTAAACCAATAAATATATACGCTTATTGTGGTTTTTTTTTGCCAAAAATATGTTGAAGATTACATATTACCTAAACTGATGAATAAATTTGTTTATTTTTATTTTTTTTAAAAATTGGGGGTTATTTATTATAGCAAAAAGTGAAAAAAAAATATTGTTTTTATTTTTAAATTGATGCATTTATTTGTTTATAGTGCAAAAAATAAAAACCATAGAGGTGATCAAATACCACCAAAAGAAAGCTCTATTTGTGGGAAAAAGGGATGCAAATTTCATTTGGGTACAGCATTGCATGACCACGCAATTGTCAGTAAAAGCAATGCAGTGCCAAATTGTAAAAAGTGCTCATGGTCAGGAAGGGGGTAAAATCTTCTGAGGCTGGTTAAAGTGATTAAAGTGGTTAAAATTTGCAGTTTTTTTTTTTTAATGCCAGTGATTAGTTGGAGTGGAGAGGTATTAGGGAAAGCTTGGAATGCAACAAAAATGTATACTAACGATAAAGGGATTTCAGCAGCATTTTAAAAGCATTTCTTTCATGCCTGTGTGACTGTAACCTTTACATTTCCTTTTATCCTAATTGCCATATATTCACAAATATCTATACCTACCATATAGTACTGAAAATTTATGAAAATGTGCAAATCTTTTAATTTAAAAGTACAAATTTTTCAATAAAAAGGAGTCGGCAGGGTGCTTGTGGGCAGGGCTCATCGGCCTGACAGGGACACCTTCTCAAATGCACTTGCTAATACCCGGGACACAGGCATTGGAGCCACGGTCATGTGAAGTTTAGCAATAAGGTGGGATCCGAGCTTAGAAACGAGCCTTTTGCCTTGCACAGTTCCACTTTGAGGCACATCCCAGTCACACAATCTTTTTCCGGCCACTTACCGGCTGTTGCTGTATCCATAATCGCTCTTTGGCAATGGTGATGGTTAAAAGATCTGAACACTTCACTTAATTTATGGACATTGCTTTGGCACTTTTGTTGGCTGTTCATTAATGCACACTGCACTTTTTGACTGATTGTGTTCAGTGTTCACCTATGTTTAACAATGATGCATATGATGGTATAGCAGTCCAGAAAACTTCACACAATTTGTGGATGTTTGGTATGACATATTTGTAGGCAGGTGTGTGATATGTCTGCTAGGAGTACAATATATCAGCTGGCTGTTTACTAATGCATATTACATTCACAATTATTGTGTCATTCTATACTATATTTTTTACCTACTGCTGATTATAAAACGTACAACAATAACGTCAAAATTTACATTTTTTTGGGGGTTTAGATTTTGCATAAAACATCAATGATGTTGCTTAGTCTGTTTTGAACATCATTGATATTTTGCTTCAGCTTTTCTAAATCCCGATTGCACACCATCATCTCACTGATGAGGACTTGTGTACTTGGACTGCTGAAGTGAGTTTCTTTTTCCACAACATCCACATCACCTAAAAATAAAAAAAAATCACACCATGTATTATAAATATGCAGGCATCCATCTATTACCTGAAGCTGTGGTCTCAGATACTGACCTGTTGTGGACACCATTTCAACCACTTCCTGAACCTCTGCATCCACATCCTCAGGTTTTGCATCCACATCCTCAGTAGGGATGGGCTTTATGTTCGGGTCAAACATGAGTTCGACTCGAACATTGACTGTTCACTCATTCGCCGAATAGTGAACAATTTGGGGTGTTCGTAGAAAATTTGAAAGCCGCAGAACACCCTTTAAAAGTCTATGGGAGAAATCAAAAGTGCTAATTTTAAAGGTTAATATGCAAGTTATTGTCATAAAAAGTGTTTGGGGACCTGGGTCCTGCCCCAGGGGACATGTATCAATGCAAAAAAAAGTTTTAAAAATGGACGTTTTTTCGGGAGCAGTGATTTTAATAATACTTAAAGTGAAACAATAAAAGTGTAATATTCCTTTAAATTTCGTACCTGGGGGTGTCTATAGTATGCCTGTAAAGTGGCGCATGTTTCCCGTGTTCAGTCTGACAGAAAAAATGACATTTCTAAAGGAAAAAAAGTCATTTAAAACTACTCGCGGCTATAATGAATTGTTGGTCCGGCAATACACATAAAAGTTCATTGATAAAAACGGCATGGGATTCCCCCACAGGGGAACACGGAACCAAAATTAAAAAAAAAAATGCGTGGGGCCCCCCCCTAGGTCTGGTATGGATTTTAAGGGGAACCGCGCACCAAAATTACAAAAAAAAAAGATGTGGGGTCCCCCCAAAATCCATACCAGACCCTTATCCGAGCACGCAACCTGGCAGGCCGCAGAAAAAGAGGGGGGATGAGAGAGCGCCCCCCCTCCAGATCCATACCAGGCCACATGCCCTCAACATTGGGAGGGTGCTTAGGGGTAGCCCCCCAAAGCACCTTGTCCCCATGTTGATGGGGAGAAGGGCCTCATCCCCACAACCCTTGCCCAGTGGTTGTGGGGGTCTGCGGGCAGGGGGCTTATCGGAATCTGGAAGCCCCCTTTAACAAGGGGACCCTCAGATCCCGCCCCCCCGTGTGAATTGGTAATGGGGTACAAATGTACCCCTACCATTTCCCAAAAAAGTGTCAAAAATGTTAAAAAAAAGACAATAGATGGTTTTTGACAATTCATTTATTAATGGTCCTTTTTCTTCCTCCATCTTGTTCTTCCCCCACTTCTTCCTCTATCTTCCTCCGCTTCTTCCTCTGGTCTTCTCGTCTGACATCTTCCTCTGGCTCCTTCTTCTCTGCTTCGTCCTTTGATCCGCTTCAATTGGAGTCTCCCGCTGCGTGATGCTTCTGTTCAGATGACAGCTCTTATATAACATAGGGTGGGGCCACTGGTGACCCCGCCCCCCTCTGACACACGGGGACTTCCCTGTGGCTTTCCCCGTGTTGTCAGAGGGGGCGGGGTCACCCATTTACATAAATGGGTAGGATAGTCTTTTCTATTTGGTAACATTCAATTTGCAACAGTCATGAGCTCAAAATGTTGTGTGATTGATGACCAAAAAACTAAAACTATGTACCATTTTCATACACAGGAAAGTCTAAGCCAGGAGGAGGCCATGGAAAGCAGCCTGACGGAATCCCAGGTTCCCCCCCCCCCGCCCTCCAACCAAAAGGACTGTTTTCCTTCGCCAGGCTACTGCGGCACTTAACACAACCCCTGGTGGCCATGAGGCATTTGGCTGTGTCACAGCAAGCAAACTCGAACACATGGAGGAGGGCCAACGCACAATCTGTGAGGAAATCATTCTGCAGGCCCTAAACAAGGGGACGAGGGGCGAACTAACAACTCAAACCCACCTGTGTGAGTTGGACCATACTCCTCCACCACCTCCAGCAACACCACCAACACCACAGCCACCCAACCACCACAGCAGCATGGAAGGAATCATGGAAGGAAGTGTTGAGAGTGATGGCCTGGGTTTGGTGTGGTCTGGCACAAAACACAGGCTGTTGTAAGACCACAGCCTCGGGACATATATGTCATCTGCTGCTGCTCCCGATCTCTCTGAGTCCAGGACCGTATTGTGCTCCCTATTAAATGGACTCCTCAGGTTACCGGTTTTGACAGTCAAATAATTGATGTCTGCCCTGCAGTACAAAGGCTTCACTAATTCCAACTGTTTCTGCAGCGTTGCCTTCCTGTTTATTTTGTTATGACCCCTATTAAATTTCTAATTTTTTTTGACAAATACTTGGCTATGTGTTTTACTTCAAAAAGGACCATTTGTTTGTGAGTAGGCAGGTAGATTGTCAAATGTCAAATTAATAAGGGACACCAACATAGTTGTATCTTTGATGTTAAAAAATACAAGATAATAATGGTGTTGTGGTAACTTGACACACAAAACGACAAAAAAAATGATGGAGATCACTAGAAAAAAAAAAATATTCTGGAGATCACGAGAAAAAACAAAACAAAAAATATGGAGATCACTAGAAAAAAAAAAAAAAAAAAGATTTTTCTGGAGATCATAAGATAAAAAAAAAAAAAAAAAAAAAAAAAAAAGATTATTCTAAAGATCACGAGAAAAAAAAAAAGAACAACAAAAACATATATTAGTCAGGAGATCATGAGAAATAATACAAAATATGTTTGTCAGAACTCTGTGAATATCAGCAGCAAAGCAACTTCATTATTATAGCATTATAAAGAAGAAGAGAATGCGCTGCATTGAGAGATTTCATAATTTGCCACATGATGAATGTGATATCTCCATTACGAACGCTAGTTTTACAAGACTGAGCGCTCCCGGCTCATGCTTGATTCCGAGCATGCGTGAACTTTGTGCGCGGACTTGTGTACATACGATTGGACTTTCCGACAATAAAGTTTTGTTGGCAGAAAATTTGAGAACCTGCAAGCAAACATTTGTTGGTGGAAAGTCCAACAGCAAATACACACGGTCGGACTTCCGACAACAAGCTCACATCCAACATTTTCCGGCGGAAAATCCGACTGTGTGTATGCCGCATTATACAAGCTGTACATTCACTACTTTACATTTTAGCAAAGCGTCATTTCTTCAGTGTTGTCACATGAAAAGATTTAATAAAATATTTACAAAAATGTGGGGGGTGTACTCACTTTTGTTAGAGACTGTATATATTTATCAAAAAGGTTCACATATACTGTAAGTAAACTAAGTACATAAAAAGCACTAAAAAGCAAGGTTAAGTTGTTACACCAGGCACCCATCCCTTTATTAAATTAGTGCATTAAAATAAAAATAAAAAATAAAACAGAGAGGGAAAAGGTTAGTAAATATATTTACCTTGACCCCGGCTTTCCCAAGCAGTGCCTAGGTGAGGGCGATGCCAGGATACCTATGGTGAAATTCTGGGACTGTTTGGAAGGTTAAGCATCCCAAATCCAGCAGAAGAATGCTCCTGCTCTGGGGTGGCTCCTCATGAGATTTGAAGTACGGTATCCAACACTCTCTGGGATCTTGCTGGAAAGATTTTGAAGTTACCCTCACCTGGGTGCTGCAGGAAATTTATGATGTGATGTATTATGGGGGCCCTGATGTAATAAGAGAACCTTCCTTTTTGAATGCAATTATAATGAAACTATTTTATCAACGTTTTGTTTGATTTATGAAATGTAACAATACCTATAACACTGTAACCATGGCTTAACATGAAGCACTTGAAGCAAATGCCCCAGAGAAAGCCGGCATGTCATCTAGATTCATGTCGGGTAAATTATGCACGCATGGATTTTATACAAATGCTACGCTACATAAAACACAGTAATTTCTGTTTTTACAGTGAGAAGATACCTCCACAGACAGCCAATTTGCTTTATTTTTCTGAGTGGACAACAGGAAAGCTGATCTGTTTTGCTGAAACTTTTTTCCTGGAGGGATTGTATATCCTAATAAAACCACAAGCAAGAATACATGGAGGAATTCTAAAACATCTTGCCATCTCCACAGTTACCACAGAGCCAGACTACACAAACACGTCAGGGAGGAAAAGCTGACAATACCTCAGTCTGTGTTTCTATATTGTGAGATTTATATACCTATATCTGCTGTTGTTCTTTACTATAAACTCTGAACCTCACTTTCCGGTAACAGCAGACAGATCAGTTTTTAAACGCTAAATGCGAGCTTCTGATGTCTGGTCAATTTGGCAAAGTACATATTCTTGTATGGAAAAACAAGAAAGGCATTACCATGGCAAGAAATAATTTGGTATGTGAAGATGTTGCATTCAGAAGCCAAATCTTGTAATTCTTCCACCCTTTAACTTGAAAAAAAAATCAGGAGCAAACCAAAGACATATGGACTATGGTCATATAAGAAGGTGTTTGAGGATAAATTATTACTTGATTAAACTTGGACAAAAACCATGAAATGCCAGCGGTAAACTGACAAGTAAAAACTTAAAAATTGTTATTAGATTTCAGCAACATTTTCTATTTGAATGCAAAGCTTGCACATACTGTCCTACATCACAGAATTTCTCTTCAATATATACTGTATATGTAGTTATAAACTGACATGTATGAGAAAAGTATGTTCAGGTGTAAACAGTTGTATTTTGCCTATTTATATGCGTGGCTAGGGTAATAACCCTATCTCAAATGCTATATTTAAAAAGAACCTATGCCAAGATAATGCACATTTAAAGCATTTACAAGCAGTAAAAGCACTTTAAAGCAAGCCCTTATTTACTTCTGTAGCCATAGGCATGGTAGAGAAATTAATTTTCAAAGTTTACAAAAAGGGCTCGTTTGCACCAGGTGCATTGATACTAAACTGGGCAGCCTTGCCCACTGTAGTTCTAATGTAAGTCAAGGCATAAAGTCTTGTTCCCTATCATGCCAGTTCATACTACAGTGTTGCAGTTTAAAGCGCACCTTTTCTCCCTTTTGCTAAAAATCACAGCAACATATAGCTCTGCATGTTGATGACTTGCAAGTAGTTTACCAGGGTTAGGGCTGAAGCTATCAGCTCTAACCCTGGTATTTTTTTCTTCAGCAGGCGAGTGAATTTCTAAAGACCGCTGATAGATACAACTATCTCCATATTTCCAGTTTTCACCCCCAAGACACTAAACGGGCCATCATACACAGACAGGCCATCACATACCACCAAATATGTTCAGACCCAGAAGACAAAGATAAGCATCTCAGAACACTAGCAGACTCCTTCCATAAGAAAGGTTACAAAGACAAAACCATCAACAACAGCATAAACACAGCCTTGAAAACCTGAAGATAACATCTCCTCCAATACAAATAGAAAAAAACAAATAACTGTGTGCCTCTAGTAACCACATACAATCCAGCACTAGAAGGGTTAAAAAAGATATTTAAATATTTACAACCCATCACAACAGAGGATGAAACTCTGAAATAAATATTCCAACAACCCCAAATACTGGCATTCAGACAACCACCCAACCTCAGACATAAACTAATAAGCAAGAAACTTCATTCTGATGATCACCTGCAATAAAAAATGCTGCAAACTGTCCAACCAAATCAATCCGTCTAAAAGTCTCACACACACAAAAGGGACCTTCAATATCATGGGATCATACAGCTGTACCTCCGGTAATGTGGTGTACATCATCCAATGCAAAATATGTAGCAAAGGATTTTATGTTGGTGAAACAGCACAGAAGTTGCAAGTGAGGATACATTTGTACAGACACACCATCAAGGAACATAAGTGCCGGTTCACACAGGGGCGGCACGACTTGCAGGTCGCCTCAGCGAGGCGACCTGCAAACTACTTCCGAGGCGACTTGCAAAACGACTTCTGCATAGAAGTCTATGCAAGTCGCCCCCAAAGTAGTACAGGAACCTTTTTCTAAGTCGGAGCGACTTGCGTCGCTCCTATTAGAACGGTTCCGTAGCACAGAACGGGAGGCGACTTGTCAGGCGACTAGGTCGCCTGACAAGTCGCCCCTGTGTGAACCGGCACTAAAGAAGATGAGTTCTGCACAACTGTAGAACATAATTTCTCAAAACCGGATCACACTATGGAAGACCTCAATCTCTTAGTTCTTTTTTTAATTGACAATTTTTGTTAGATTTTTTTCCCAATATACAACATAACAAAATGTAGAAGAAATAAGTATATATAAAACAAGGACATCTGATAGAGTTCACAAAAGACCGATGCACTATAACATCAATGAACAATGAAAAATAAAAGTGTTACAACTGCATGGCATTGTGAATGACAATGATACATTCATTTTAACTTAAATAGTAAGCCACCTGGCTTTGGAACTAACGTCAGTCAGGAACAGTCCCAAAAGGGACCGGCCTAAGTTTAGCAGCCCTATTACAAGAGTCCTTGACAGTTCATAGAGTCCTTGAAAATAGTCTGAAAATACCAACAATAAAAACTGGTGAATTCAACATTCCTGGGGAGGATGAGAGCTTACCAATGATACAAATGTCTTAGTTCTTAAAGGAAATTTCAAAACTATTCAGGAAAGGAAAACTTTTGAACTTGAAGAATGATAATTCTGTTTGACACAAAAAAATAGCAGCCTAAATTTAGATATGGGATTTCTCACTCATTATCCATCAGTTTTACGACCCCCTCTGTGACTGTCATTCCCCTCATTCTATAGCTCTCCCTCTGTCTTATCTCACTAACTATGACTGTTTTATTTAAAAGTAAAATAGGAAAAGAGGCTTCCGGTTTCTCGGCTTTGGTCTGTGGAACGCACGCCATCCAGACCCAGGAACTGGTTGACTGTAGCCATCTTTTGTGAGTGGGGCAGACTATTTTTAGCCCCGTTTTTACCTAATGTAAAGTCCTTTTAACGTGTGATAAAGAAATAAATATATTTTTTTACCAGATTTACGCTATGGATGCCCATTTTTGATTACACGTGGATACCGTTTTTATATACATTCTGTTCGGGAGTACTTACTGTTTCCTGGGAATATCCTGATTGGAGATACAGTTCTCTACACGCTCTTTACCCCTGCAGGGATGGGGGCTTCTGGTGAATGCACATACTTGAGGGGGAGCACAAGAAGTCACCTTATTTTGATGCACTTGATCACTTTATATATATTTTTTTGCACAAGAAGTCACTTGTTTTGATGTACAGAACAGGACATTAAGTCGCTAGACTTGGAAATCAGCACAAGCCACTTTCATGAAATTATGAATATGGGACACTGAACAATTTTCTATTTATTGGTTTATGGAGTTTTGTCTTCGATACACAGTGATACTTATATAATATTTTTTTAGTCTGAATTACTTACAGTTTTTTAATTATTTATTTACCCTTGTCACTTTAGCTTGCAATTTAGGATTCACTTTATATTATCAATTATTGGTCATTGTATACCCTATGTAGATGCATCATAATTTGTGGCAAGAGAGTGTTTTCCACTTACTATCAAGTTTTCATCATAGTGTTCAAAATTTGCACTTTTTAATCAGATACTTACTCATCAGAGTTTTATCGTTTTATAGTGGTTCAAGACCTATTTACTTTCTTGCTTTATACCCACACCTTGTTTGGGGGATATTTAATTACATTCATAATTAGCAGCGCCAACATCCCCGTTTCTTATTTTACATTTCTTGGGACACAATTTTGTGTATTCTTTATTGGGGAGGCTGCAGCTATATCTATACTTAAGCGCAGATTTTTAGTTCTATATATGCCTGTTTTATTACCATGGCCATGTACATTCCTGTGTGTGTTTGTTTTTTGTTTTTGTTTTTATTCCTTTCCCTCAGAGATTGTCTCTTTTTTTAGCATTCTGCTAAAACTCTTGTGAATCAGTACTGCTAGGACCTTGAAGGGGACATACCCCGAAAGCTTGTCCAGAAAAATTGCATGTTAGTGCAAATAAAAAAAGTTTCACGGACAGTACAAAATTGTTTTTGCAATAGTAGGAAAAGTGATTTAAAAGAATTAAAGGGACAGTGTAAAATAAATAAGAAGAAAATGTAAAACACCCCCATCTCTTAGTGCTCGCATGCAAAAGCTAACGCATATGTAAGTCGCTCATGCATATGTAAAGAGTGTTCACACCAAACATGTGAGGTATCGCGAGAGCAATAATTCTAGCGATAGACCTCCTCTGTAATTCTAAAAAGGTAACCTGTCACCTATAGAGATTTTTAAGTATCGTAGTTTGTCACCATTCCATGAGCATGCGCAATTTTAAAGCGTGACATGTTAGGTATCTAATTACTCGGCATAACATCATCTTTTATATTTTACCAAAAAATTGGGTATACGGTATATTGTGGGCGTTTTTTTGCAATAAAATTAATTAAAGTGTATCTTTTGAAAAATCGCTGTGCAAATATAGTGTGATATAAAATATTGCAGCGGTCACCATTTTATTCTCTAGGGTCTCTGCTAAAAAAAAATATATAATGTTTGGGGGTTCCAAGTAATTTTCTAGCAAAAAAATACTGGTTGGCAAGTGGTTAAGGCACTGGTGATGTCACACCGGCCTTACAGCTACATCCTGGGAAGTCCCCTTCACATGTTCTAGGAGACAGACCCAACATTATAGGCAGAGTTCCAGAAAGTAAAGGGAGATGGATCATCTGCTCTTAGTAAAAGCGGCCCAAGTGAGAATATTAGGTAGGAAAATAAAAATAAGGAGAACGGTTGTCTTAGTGCAGTTTTGAATTGGTATTGAGAATCATCTGCTCCTTAGGGTCATGGTGAGGGGTCAAGGCACTAACCCTAGGAGGTAAAACAATCAGCTCCTAGGCTTCTGATGTTTCTACAGATCGATCTATGGGAGAATGTAAGCTCTTTGCTTATATCGGAAGTGCAGTCATGTCACATTAATGCACTTCCTGGCAGTACTGAGTCTTGGGCAGCGCTATTGCAGCCTGTCCAGCTTCTCCCTACAGCAATTGATCACTGCTAAAGCATCAAATGCTCATGTAAGGAAACTTAAGTTCATCTGATGTTTTAGCAAATTTAGATCTATTGAAGATCACCATCATGGTAATTTGTATCCATGTCAACTAAACGTATCCTTATCTAGTAGAACTAAAGGTATTTTTTGCAGTTTGGATAGAGTAAGGGAGCTTTATAACCCTTGTAAGGTTTGTCCCATTAGGGAGATTTCCCTCCACTTTCTGTCCCATAGCCAAACAGGAAGTGAAAGGAAATCCCACCAAAGGGAGGGAATCCCTAGTTGTCTGTGGGTCCCCAGAACTAGTGTCCCCATTGGAAGATATCCCCACTATTTCTGCTGTGAGGTCAACCCAAAACTTTGAATTTTCTTTTACTTTAACTTTCGATGGTAATGGTAAACAGGACAAACAGAGAGGGTGATTCTCCTTAACAGGGGCAAAGACAGCAGTAAAAACCAGACAGGTGTTCTAAACCCTCTCCATTTTATTCCCAATCAGAAGAAAATGTTGCCTTTAGTTATACTTTAATGTTAATCAGTCTCTACCCTTAGGGATGCACATACCGACGCATCAAAGCCTAGGAGACGACTTCTAAATATATTAGGACTTTATTAAATAAAGTAATTCTTGTGTGTTTCTTACTTAGTGGGAGAGGTGGGATCCAAAATTCCCAAATCTCCAAATTCATGCGTGAGTGCCATATTGGTATGGAGCACTTTTTTCCCTGAAGAGAGAATATATGGATGTTACAGGGTTTTAGTGCTCTTTTGACTTTTTTAGCCTCTGTAATATAGCCATTTGCGTGAGAGTAGCTCACACATGAATTGGGAGATTATTTGGGAATTTTGGACCCCACCTCTCCCTATACATAAAAACACACATAAGAATTACTTTATTTTATAAAGTCCTAATATATTTAGGCATCATCCCATAGGCTTTGATGCGTGGGTATGCGCATCCCCGTGAGTAGAGATTGGTTAACTTGCCAGAAGGAGGGACATATATTTTTAGATTAGAGAGAAAAGGCCATTGTTTGATTATTTTGTACTTTTATGTTAATGTTGAAACCATATTTTCATCTAGTGATCTGGCCAGTAAGTCTGTTGTTTTTCAAAAAAACAAGCTCTCTTACAGTTACAGGGATGAGACAAACCATTCAACACTGACAGGGATGCTTACAATGACCAGATTTTATTTATTCATGTAAAACATTTATCCCAAAAGGAAAAAAAAAAACAATTTGCTTTAACTGCTTAAAAAGTATTTAGCTGGAGTTTAGCTTTAATTTGTTAGTGTACTTAAATCTGGTAGTACATTTAACACTACCCTCACCTCAGACTGCAAGGTTGCTGTCCAAATGTGTCCCCCATGCTCATTCATCCAGAGTGGGGGCACTCTAATGCAGAAGATGTGTTACAGGCCAGATCACCAGATGAGAGGGGAAAAAAAGCCTGAAAATTCAAACTAATGCAGCCACCAAAACTAATGATTGTTAAGCTGCAATATATTACATTTTTGGTTTTGGGTCTATTAGCGTTTTAAGAGTTCACAACTTTGTTCTGAACAAGGCAGAATATTATTTATATCTACTTAGGATGCACTAAAAAAAAATTAATACAAAATATTTTTAGTTTTGTTTATTTTTGGAAGTTCGGTGGACCAGTTTACAAAATTGGGTAGTTCAACTAATTAAAAGACTGAATTTGATTATAAGCTCTTTGCCTTAGGTATAGAATTTGTTTAAAAACTCTTGTCACTTTTTCCATTCTACTCAACTTTGCCACACTCCCTCATAGACCTGTTCCTCCGTTGGAATCCACTTTGTACACTCCATGTCAAATAGTGTCGGACCTTACACAGAGTTAACTTTTTGTTTTTCTTCCTCTTTTTTAGTTTACAGTGTTTGAGCCTGGTGATGAACTGTTCAGGCATGATTTTCCCAAAAATAATATTTTAGACTTGTCTAGTTGGCTGTGTGTTAAAGCATATTCAGCACCATACCTATTAGGGATTATAGCAGTGAGATATAATTATATTTTTTTTAAATACCTAGCTTGCCATTAAGTATTTGTAATATATTCATTCCAACATGTAACCCTCAATATCCTTAGTATCTACCTGATATTTGGTGAAAGAGGTAACATTTTCCACTGGGCTGTCATAAGTGGAGGACTCGTAACAGTCAAAAAAATGAAAACATAAAGAAAAAGATTTCCACCTTACCTGCCAGATCCCTCAGAATTAAAAGACAAAACATTTTGAAAAATGTATTTTACAACAGATGAATTGCAAGTTCAAGAAACCAGCAATTAGAAACAAAAAATGTATAAAAAATATTATGTAAGCCCTTGGCTCATGTTCTCCATTGTACACAGAGTTGAACAATTATCAGTAAAAGCCTACACTATGATGCCCCAATGTGACTGTCACAGCTTTTTACATTCCACTCACACAGTCACTCTTACTTTAAAAAATGTCAAGCCAGTGCAGCTTTTATGCTTATAGACACAGGTCCTCTTGCAGAACATGTCACAGTTTCCACAGACTTTGCCAGACAACCTTATTGAAAACATAGGGCTGCATAATCTTAGTCATGCACCAGTTCTTCCACATTTACCCTCTGACACATTTTCCAAAGTCATAAATCAAAGCCTCTTCAATTTCCACGTAACTATTGCTAGTATAGATTCCATGGCTCCTTAAGGAGGCCTTTGTTAGTGGTGGCCCTTTCCAATCTGATGGTTGGAAACATTGAAAATACCTGACAATCAACCCCTTTAATGCCCATGCGAACCTAATGATTCTTCTAGAGATTGCCCTTCAAAGTGGTAGCTGCAGCCTCTGAAAGAATCCTTAGGGCTATGTTCACCTGGAAGTTAAAGGGGTCAATAATCAGGCACTCAACCACTCCCAACCATCAGGTCAGAAAGGATTATTGCATACAACATTTGGACAGTGCTAAGAAATTATTGTAATGAGAGAATGGTAGCATAGGCTGTATGGATGCTTTAAGAACATAAACACTAATAATATCCTGCATCCTCTGCTTAACTAAAATGTACTAACATTCAGACATATTGGCATTTACTATTATAAACTGTCAGCTGTACATACTATTAAAATGCGTGCATTATCCTTTCTCCTTTAGAAAGATGCAGAAACCCTAAAACCTGAGAACTCACAGTGCAATCACCTACATAAAAGTAACTGTTGTTACCTAGTTACTCTCCCATGCCTCAGTATTAGCTGGTCAATATGATAAGAAGGTTCACTGACCCATAGCGAGGCACAGTCAGGTAGTGGGGTTAATTCACTAACTTGCTAGTAGCACTTGCAGAGTAGATTTACATTGTTTTCTTTGTTCAACTCACCTTAAAGGATATGTTCACCTTTTGCAACATGTAACATGCTACATAGGTACCGACCCCTGAACCCCCCCCCCCTCAATCCCCCGTTTTGGCAGCGAGCCGGGGATCTTCTCCCCCTGCTCGCTGCCACAATCTAAAGAAAACATGTTCTGTGAATGAATGGACTACAACCACTGATATCTTTTGCGGCTGTCGGCTTGTAGTCCCATAACCACCACAACGCTCAACAGCGCCATGGTAGTTCATTGATTCTTCCTGTCAGTGTAAAACTGCCTGCCCGTATAATGTACCAGGAGACAGCTTACACTGACAGTCTGCTGATCGCTGGTTCAATGCTTTCCAGGCTCCTGCAACAATAAATAGTAAATGCACATTTTTTTACCTGCAAAAAAAGTGCATTTGTTATTTTTTGATAAAAAGGTGAACTTATCCTTTAAATAGCCCATCTCCTTTGACTTAATTATACTTCTTTGCTTTCTGGGCAGTCCCCAGTGACTTACACCTGTTTCTAAGAGGGCATCCAAAGATGGAATGATTTATAGCACAATTTGGGTTCTTATCTATGTAGTGCTACCACGGGGCAGCTGCTAATTCAGATGGGTCCTCTCTTCTTTGCCTCAACCTTTTCCAAAAACCTCAGCCCCTCTGCCACACCAGGTTGAGTATACAAACATATAATTTCACTTTAAATCACATAAAGTAATACTTAGTACCCAGTAGTAGTGCTATATCAAAGAAAACAGAAATCTAACTGGGTAGCAAAGGCAAACTTAAAGTGGAGTTCTGCCGAAAAAAAAAAAAAAATTAAAGTCAGCAGCTACAAAAAGTGTAGCTGATGACTTTTAATAATCGGACACTTACCTGTCCCACGGCCCAGCGATGCGGGCGTACGAAGCCCCTCTCCTCTCCCTCTCCTCTCTGAGGCGCCGGCATTCCTCCTGTGGGCGCCCGACTGTAGCTTCACAGCTGGGCACGCACTGCGCATGCGTGAGCCGCACTGCGCCCTGTGAATGGCCAGGCAACCTTCTCAGGCCTGTGACATGTCTCACAAGATTGCAGGAAGGGAGGGGGGTTATGGTGATCTTCCTTCTGGTGCCAGGGAGTCCCAGGAGGAAGTGGGAGCTGGATGCCTCTAAAAAGAGGGTATCCCTCCTCTCCGAGGTGCCGGCATTCTTACTGTGGGCGCCCGGCTGTGGCTTCACAGCTGAGCTGCACTCTACACGCACGAGCCACACTGCGTCCTGTGAATGGCCAGGCAATCTTCTCGGACCTGTGACATGTCCCAGAAGATTGCAGGAAGGGAGGGGGAGAGGTGATCTTCCTTCCAGTGCCGCAAAGTCCCGGGAGGAAGTGGGAGCTGGATGCCTCTAAAAAGAGGGTATCTGCTCCCCCCCCCAAAAAAAGACATGCCAAATGTGGCATGCCAGGGGGTCACCTGCACTTAAAGTTCCATTTTTGGGCGGAACTCCGCTTTAATATATTGTCACACAATAGGGTTGATAACTAGGCAAGCATAAAATAGATTAACAAGGGTAATAACACAAAGTGATTAACAATAAGGCCTAGGCATAATATGACATTTGGCATCCAGATCAGCATAAACAGTAGCCAGGCCACCTCAAGTGCAGCAGTGAGCAATAGTAAAGTTTAATCTACTGAGTGCTGGAACTATACTGCCAGAGCGCATTTATGGTGGTGATGCAAGCCCTAGACCAATAGGGTCTGCACTGCCCACAAAAAAGAGGATTTGGGGGAGCGGTAACTGGTGAACAAAGGGAACTTGTAGAGTAATTATTTCAGGAGGGGCAGTCCTTTGAGATGTTCTTCTGCCGGCTATGATTGGGACCCTTTAGGAAGGCCGGTGGACTTAAAAACAGTCCCAGTTAACCTGCGTGCAGTATAGGTGCAGTATAGGTATGGTGTAGCCTTGATGCAGGTGCAAGGTAGATATGGTTCAGATGTAGTAAAGGTTCAGTATAATATGGTATTTAGGGTTGGTATAGGTGTAGTCTAGGTCTAGAATAAGAGCAATATGGAATGCAGTATGGGTGCAGTATGGATTGGGTACTTGGTGTCTTGCTCTCAGTGGCTCAGTCCCTGCTAGCAGTATTAGCAATAGGCAAATAGCCCTGTCACCAGTCCTTGGGATGCTGTGGTGACCTCTCACTGTAGAAAGGGGCCCCCTCAGTCTCTCCCTAAAGGCTTCTGGTGATCAGTGGTAGAAAGCAGAGGGTGAGTGGATGTTCCAGTCTCCCTGTGACAGTGATGCAGGTGCTGTGATGTTAAAGGTGCTGCGTTGCGCCTGGGTGTCCTCACTCCCAGTCTCAGATATCAGCTCGTATGCTCTCCTGGCAAATTAATATTTAGACAGAAGTACTCTCTCTTTCTAACTCTGTCAGCGTCAAGAGGAAGAGCTTTCCCGAGAAGTTTAATAAAAATCATCTCTCACTCCTGCTACTGCACAGGGCCTATAGGAATCTATAGTGTAAGGAATGAATTGGCCCTATTATAAGGCTGCCATCTCAAACTACAACTCTCAGGATTCTCAATGCTCTGCATAGAAGTCTATGGGCTTGCTTGGCTTTAGTACTCCCCCTGCTGGCCTAAGGAGAATGGTGCAGCAGAACATCAATATCTCAGTAGAGGGAGAAAAGAATAAAAGGCAATGTCTCCTTCCCTATATCACTGTAGCCCAGCACCTGGCTACATCTACCTTCAACTTTAAACAAACAAATGTGCTTCACTATGTTCCCTACCTTCACTATGAATTCATATTCAAGGTCTGCTCTCAGTCTCTATATTTTTACCTGGCTGATGATAGTTTCCACATACTTGAAAGTCTTCACCTGCCCCATCATTTCACTTTGAAAACAAATACAATTTGAATTCTTTATATTAAAGTGAACCCAAATTCAAAAAGCCAAGATTTGCTATGTCATCAGGAACATCTAGAAATGTTACTTGTTCCTAAGCAATACCCTATCAGGTATTTCTACTCAAATATTAGAGTGTACTTCTTGGCATGTGACTATACCTAGGCACACATGTGCCTACAGCCTCTCAGATTTATATCTGCAGTGTGAGATCTAAGATATGATTTACCAAAGGCAAGTAGGCTGCACTCTTTGCAAATAAGTTCCCTTAGCTTAGTGGATAAGGTGAAGCTATGTTGACATTTATCATCCATGTAAGCTAAAATACTGTTTTTATTTTCCTTGCACATGATTCTTTGAAAAGTGAATTTTTACCACATTCACCAAGCTAAAGGAAAATTCCCATGCAAAGTAAACGGCCTGTTTGACTTTAGTAAATCAGTCAAACACTGTGCTGCTTACTGTTCTTCCTGCTAGAGGCTTTGACTTGAGGAGGCAAAACCTACCCCCTTTCCATGTGTTGTGTTCTTCTGACTATATGTTCCAGTGGTCTGTAGATGTTTTTGAGTCTTAGGAATCGGTGTATCATCATGAGCAAAAGCAATGTGTATGTGGTGGACAGGTCTCATTTGTCAGCTGCCCAGTTTAAATGGTTAGTACTATGAAGGAGAATAGAGGCAGATTGCCTCCTACTCTAGCTACTGTGGAGACCTCTAAGAACTAGGTGTTTGATGCTTCCAGTTATTTCTACACATTCTATAGATAGATGCAGTTATGCAATACTTAGTTTTCTCTTTTTGGGAACCCTCAACACCTAGTTCTGTGGCGCACTGTTAATGCCCTTCTACAGTTCTTAGAAACATAGGAAACACAGGAAGTCCTTTCTGCTGTGCTTCACTATGTTCCCTAACATTTGCCACAGGATATAGATAAAACCTTGGAAATCCAGACCAAGTTTGAATCCACGATGATCCTGGCTTATCTGTTGTATTATCAGTCCTTGAAGTCTGATTTGCAAAATTCTTGAGCACATTTGCCTGGAACAGGAAGGAAGACACCATGGTGGCTATAATTATTGAATTATCCTTCTTAGAAACTGGAATAAGGACAGTCTTCACACTTGCAGCCACAACTTTTCCAGTATTTCTTCTACATACTTTTCTTCTACGTACAGGTATACTTTTGCTCCTTACCACCTTAAAGTGTTCTTCCACCTGCCCACTTTTTTCTATTTTACTACTGCAGCTTCTGTAATTATTTTGAAACTCTTTTAACACTGTTCAAGGTCTTCTTCCAGCACTGGCCTTTCCTCCTGCTCTAACTCTAAACCATACCAGCTGTATTTGCACAAAAAAGTACTTAGTTTAAGTAGTCGCAAGGGCCTCTGGATCAACTTTCTTCCATTTTTTTCCCTTGTGAATATTAGTGGTTGTTTATATTTTGTTCTTTTAGAAATGCATCCAGCTCTTTCTTGAAACCCTTTCTTTAACCACTTGCCGACCGGGCCATTGCCGAAAGACGGCAACAGCGCGGTTGGCTAGTTCTGGGTGGACGTCCATGGACATCATTCCAGAATGTTGCTCCCGCGCGCCCCCTAGGGCGCGCTCGGGAACATCCGTGACTGCCGGGTCCTCCTGATCGCGGCCGTTTACCACGTGATCGTTCCGTCAAATGACGGAACGATCACATGTGAACAAACCGGCGTCACGTCATGATGCCGGTTCCTCCCTCCCCTCTCTGTACCGATCGGTACAGTGCGGGGGAGAGGGGGAGAGGGAGAGAGATGGCAGCGCTGTGTGCTGGATGTTTAGTGCCCACAGCGCTGCTCAATATAAAAAATGGCAATAATCTGCAATACTGCAATACTCTGCAACACTGTGCAACATACTGCAATACTCTGCAATACTGCAATACTCTGCAACACTGCAATACTCTGCAACACTGCAATACTCTGCATCACTGTGCTATACTCTGCAACACTGTGCAATACTCTGCAACACTGTGCAATACTCTGCAACACTGCAAAACTCTGCCAATACTCGCCAATACTCTACCAATACTCGCCAATACTCGCCAATACTCTGCCAATACTCTGCCAATACTAGCCAATTATCTGCCAATACTAGCCAATACTTGTTGTATATGTTGTAATATGTTCACCGATTTATGTGGGACATTGTTGTGTGTATGTACACATGCAGTCAATGTTGACCAGGCCAGAATAACAATGACAGAATGGTTGATTTGTCCAACTGAATTTTAACAGCTGAAGACTCTTTGATGTGTTAATCTTATGCAAGTCTAATTGAACATTTCAAAGGGTACATTGTTTAAAGGACCATAGAAGAAGTATTTATTGATGGTAGTTAGACTTGAGGGGGTAACAATGGGATCAAGGAGTGTTTTGGGTTGACCTAGCAGAAACTCCCTCTTAGTGGACTAGTATTTCATAGAGGACATTCAAGCTGGATTTAGTTTTGAGTGAGGCTTGTCTGTGTATGAGAGAGGCTTGTCTGTGTATGGCTGGGAAGACACAGACCTAGGAGATGGGTTTCTGAATTATATTTCCTCTGTCGGATTTCTTTGTCATCTGTGGACTTTGGACTTTGTTCTGTGTTTGAAGTCAATAAAGTGCATCTCTCTGGAAGAATTGGGTTGCTGCGGAAGAGTACTTACATCATCATCATTATAATACCTAAATATTAATTATCATACCCACTCTACATCATATCACCCAGTATATATTAATATACCCGATCACTACACTGGTGCCGTTCAAGCGACCAGAAGAGCATTTTCGGACTTAGTAACAGAAGTCGGTGGTGACAACCATCCTGTGAGTTGGACAGAAGTCTGATGAAGAACCAAGAGCTGTGCTGTGACTCTAATGTCTGCTTGTGACATAAAAGAGTCTGGTCTACAAATTTAAACAAGTTGGGAACCCCAGAATTATTCTCTGGAGACTGGAAACAACAACAACAACAAAAAAAAGGACTGTGTCGTGTACCAGAAGACCTGAAGTGGAAGCCGAAGGAGTAACTAATGCGGTGAGTAAAATATTTTCTTTTTTTTAAAATTATTAGTAATATAGTCAAAATGCTTACTCAGTGTGAAGCCAGTGTCAGTTCTGATAAAGTTAACAGATGGGTATTAAAATGTATTAAGCGCCATGGCGGTCCTTATGAAATTCCAGAAAAATGTAAGCAGACGTGGACGATGATGAAGGAATTTTTAGAGAAAAATGTTTTTGATAGCAAAATTTCAGAAAGTAAAAGAAAAGGTTGTATTATACAGGGCTTGTTATCTTGCTGTCTAACAATGGAAAGTTCTTTGAATTATAAGGTTGAGGAAATTACCCAGTTACAGAAGGCAGTTGATAATAGCAACAATGTTTGTGAGAAGTTACAAAACCAATCAGACACTGAGACAGTAAATTTAAAATTGCATGCGGTTACGATTGGAGAAGCTTTACTTGAGAAATCTAAACATTGTGATGAATTATCAGAGGAAAATGAGAGATTAAAATTAAGAATTATGGAATTAGAGAAGAGATCTCAGGAATGCAGATATGCATCAAATCTTGGATTCAGCAATCTGCAGCAAACAGAACCTCATATTGAATCTGATAATTCATTACCAGCTGCCCCCACTGTGACTACCACAGTTTATAACAATAATAATAATACAGGTGAAGTTCAGCTTGTAATGAAGCCTTTGAAATCAAAATTATTAGACGCAATTCTTAAAGAAATAGGAATGGTTCCATACCATGATTTAAACAGATTTTTAAAATGGTTTTGTGACGTGCAGCAAGTCAGAGATATGTACAATCTCAACCCATCTGACTTAGAAAGAGTTTTGCAACATTCTGTAGGAAGTGGTATTTGGATGAGAATTAAACAAATCTGTATTCAGCCTCTGAGGACAAGGGACATATTACTGGAATTATTATGTGTTTTGTATGGTGTACGTTCTGATGTTACTATTCATGGGAAGATCCAACAAATGCAAAATGAATCTCCCTATGAATTGTCACACAGGATAGCAACTATTATGGAATTATTGGTCGGTAATAATCTTGCATTTGAGCGTGGTGGCTTGATACATATGAGTATGTTTCTAGATGCATTGCATGAAGATATCAAACAAAATATTTTATTAGTTGCCCCAAATCCTCATGATTTAAAAGACATATTGTTGAGAGCAGACCATTTATGGAGAAAGTCAAATGAGCAGGCTGTCAAAATTGATTTAGCCACATTGTTTAGGACAAATACTGAACATAAAGATCAGAAGATAATATCCTATGATAACACCCAGAGAGGACACTCCGGGTCAAACATAGGTGATATTAATATGAAAAACAGAGCTGAACAAAATAATAATAAGAAAAGGTCCAAGACTTGGATACCGTTTTCTCAGTTAAAACAGAAATATGACCAGCTGAAAATTGAGTATGACAAGATGAGAGGGGAACGTGATACATTATTAGAGCAGTTGAAGGGGGTACAGGGTGTCATGAATGTACAAGATGTACATTCTCCAGATCTGTTTTTGAATGCAGATGACATTTCTCTAGCAGTGGGGGTTAATTAGCTCCAAACTGTAAACGTGTAAATAGTGTTTTGTTTTAACTTCAAACAATGTTTAAGGACCTTGCTAATTAGTTTTGTTGGAGAGTTTTGTCTTTCAGGGACGTCTGAAGATGCTTGCATGTGAATAGCAGAAGCACAGTCTGAAATTGAATAGTGGGGGAGAATTATGGGAGAAATGCTGAATAGACAATATATCACTATACATGGAATTATAAAGCATTCATGGACTCTCTCGAAATTCATCAAGCAATGGACCTTTTTTTCTTTTTTCTTCAACGCCCTAATTTTTAATTTTTCTCCCTTTTCCTGATATATTTTGCTTTTCATTTTTTATTTTTGTTTGTTTTATTTCTTGAACTTTATCTTAAAACCAAAGAGAGGCATTTTAACCTAAAATAATTTTCATAACATCTGTACATATTACATAATGCGTATTGATCAATATATTTGACATCTAAGGTGAGATGCTGCACAATGGCTTGGCATAGCATAAATTTTAGTATGTTGGGTGGTTTTCCTAAATTTATAAGAGGGGTGAGTGAAATTCATCACTCTAGTCATGATTTGAAACTTTGTGTTGATTCAGTTGTTTATAATATGCTAAAGGCTATGACATATATGGATGAAAAAGACCTTTCTACCTTTCATGGTGAAGATACTGGCAAGAATTTCCACTGCCGCTTTGTCTGGATAGAAGATCTGATAAACACTGATGACTCTATCTGAACCATCGTGTGGGGGTATATGTATATGTGTATGTTGGTATACCATTCAAGTGTAATTGTGGACTGAATGATCCAAGTAACTGCTCTATTGAAGGCAATGAGGGGTCGGCCTACAGCAAATTACAAAAGCAAATTTTGACTGGCAATCAACAAAGATGGACTCATGAATGTCAAGTGCAAGGAAATAGTTTTACTGCCATATCCAAACCTTTTTGACCTTGAAAGTGAGTGCTGGTACATTGATGGTTCTTCTTACTATAAAGATGAAAGTAGAGTGTTTGCATAAAAGCATCTTTAAAAATGAAAAGCTTGAGCCTGGAGATGAGAGAATCCTGGACTTGTGGATTGGAGTTCCCAGAGCATACCAAGTTTACTTTCAGTGAGATGGTGAGAGATGTGAGGAAGTCAGACCGAAGAATAGACTGTGACATCAGCTCGTCTTTGCGCAATTTTCAAGATCTTGATGTGATATAATAAGGCCTAACAGCTATATGGGCCACTGATGTTTACCAAATCCTTTTCTAGTCATGGTCTAAAAGTTATATTATCTAATAACTGTTTCATGGGGATATTTTAGAGGCTGGCGAAGAGAGATGTAACCAGTTTCAACTTCATATTTTATATGAGCCATTGTAAAGCATCCAGTACCTTAAATCGTAATGATATTTTTTGTTGTTTGATTTATGGGTCAGTTCTAGTAGTTAGAACCGACCCAAGTGGGGGTATATGTTGTATATGTTGTAATATGTTCACCGATTTATGTGGGACATTGTTGTGTGTATGTACACATGCAGTCAATGTTGACCAGGCCAGAATAACAATGACAGAATGGTTGATTTGTCCAACTGAATTTTGATGTGTTAATCTTATATCACTCTTTGATGTGTTAATCTTATGCAAGTCTAATTGGACATTTCAAAGGGTACATTGTTTAAAGGACCATAGAAGAAGTATTTATTGATGGTAGTTAGACTTGAGGGGGTAACAATGGGATCAAGGAGTGTTTTGGGTTGACCTAGCAGAAACTCCCTCTTAGTGGACTAGTATTTCATAGAGGACATTCAAGCTGGATTTAGTTTTGAGTGAGGCTTGTCTGTGTATGAGAGAGGCTTGTCTGTGTATGGCTGGGAAGACACAGACCTAGGAGATGGGTTTCTGAATTATATTTCCTCTGTTGGATTTCTTTGTCATCTGTGGACTTTGGACTTTGTTCTGTGTTGGAAGTCAATAAAGTGCATCTCTCTGGAAGAATTGGGTTGCTGCGGAAGAGTACTTATATCATCATCATTATAATACCTAAATATTAATTATCATACCCACTCTACATCATATCCACCCAATACATATACTATATCACTACAATACTCTGCCAATACTAGCCAATACTCAATTGCAATAAATTTTAACACAAACAAAGAATTTTTTTTTTTTTTATCGAACTTTCAGTCTTTTTTGATTTATAGCGCAAAAAATAAAAAACCCAGCGGTGATTAAATACCACCAAAAGAAAGCTCAATTTGTGTGAAAAAAAGGACATAAATTTCATATAGGTACAGTGTTGCATGACTGAGTAATTGTCATTCAAAGTGTGAGAGCACCGAAAGCTGAAAATTGGTCTGGTTAGGAAGGGGGTTTAAGTGCCCAGTTGTCAAGTGGTTAAACAATCCACTAAGTTAATCTGTACCATTTTCTGTGGTTTTAAAATTTTCAGAGCTCTTACAGGAATCTCTTTTTCTATGAGGGGGTCCTTCAAAGATGACATCATTTAAGACAGTATTGGACTGTACTCACCAGCCGTAGGTGCCAGGACCAGCCAAGGGTCCATCTCCTCCCCAAATGCTTCTACTTCTACACTCAGCTAGATTTTTATTTTCTCCATGTCAATATACTTTGCAAGGTACATGGTATATGATGCATATTTACTTTTGCTGAACTCTAATGCATGTCCCCTACTTAATCACAAAGGTGTAAGATTAAAGTGTTTGTAAAGTCACATTTTCACTACACTGGAATCATCCCCTCTGAATTATGCAAGCATTAACTAGAGTGTGTATGTGTGTTTTTAAAATGAAAAGCCTAAATACCTTTTATCACATCGCAGCTGTGAAGTTACGTGTTCCCCCTCCGCTTTTCTTCCCCGATCTATGGAGAGAAGTGGCCAGCAGAGGGAAGTCACATGACTGCACAGTGGCGGTGTGGGAAAAGGTATTTAACACACGCACTATAGTTAATGCCTGCATAATCCAGAGGGGATACAAGTATTTTTGCTACATATTGCAGCTGAATAGTGGCTGGAGGGCCGGGGAGGAGAGCCGCTTTCATGCTGACAAGCAGGGAGGGAGGGGAAGAGGGAAGGGGCTCACAGCAGAGAGCAGGATGACAGAGGCATGTAAAGTGACTATGGTATCGTGGCTCAGCAGCCATGATTACCATAGTCAGCACAGACAAATGGGCACAGGAACAGGTAGGATCAACCAGGTATATTACAACATAGGAAGGGACAAATTACACTGTACAAGCACTGTGCTATAGATCATGCCTTAAAGGAACAGGGTCTTTTTTTTTGGGGGGGGGGGTAAAACCATTTTAAGCCTTGACTGAGGTGAAATGTGTTGGAGGAGGAGCAGCATTTGGCCGGTATGATTATGCATTGTGTACCGTGTACCTTGTATTATAAAGTTTATCAAATGAAAGGAAAAATAATCTAGCAAGGTCAGGCTTGTTTTGTTTCTGTTAAACATTTTTTCCTCCAGTCGCAAGGAGTGTGCTTAAGTCTTTTGAGCTGCCCTAAAGGCAGTATAAGCTTTTCTACCTACACCTTGTATTTTTCATCTACATAAGATGTTTCATGCCCTATATGCACAGCCTATAGTAGAGTAAATCATCACTTTCCCTTGTCAGCAATTTCTGTTTGTATTCAAATAAGTCATGGCGCATAGCACCACACAGGTTAATGCATAACCTCTGTCGGTAATGTGGGAAATGCATTTTTCTGTAAGGAAATGACATATTCCACATTCCTTGGGTCTTTCAGTCTAGTGTTGGTGCAGGTGAGAGCTAACTACATAGTAATTACATCTGACAGCCACAAGCAGGCAGAACATTCATAGACACACAGAGAGCTTACTGCATGCATCTGGAAGTTTTTTTTGCTTATTTCATTAGCGCTCCCACTTTTGTGAGTGAGTGGATGGAAACGCAATCATTGGAAGTTGTGTGACCCTGAACAGAAAGTGTTGGCAAAAAGGGACAAGCTAGGTGAATGAATACACAGCACTACCAACTGCAGCCACAATATGTGAGCCCATCATTACAAGGTAAGGAAAACAAACAGCACAGAGAATATAACTACACTAATACATAGTTAAAACAACAAAAACATTTGGAAGTGTACCATTTCTTTAAAGTGAACAACTCTCCATTGAGTTTTCTATATAGATGCATAAAATTATATTTCTATAATTTTTATATATATATAACCACTCAATACAAGGGACACCAATGGCACAGGTTGGCAGAGCATTATAGGTTATCTAAAGAAAGCACAGCAGAAGCTGTTTGTTTTCAAACACTTGCTATTTGGAAGTCTGTATGGCCTTGTATAAACTAGGCAGGGAACGGGCGAGAGGAAGAAGTGGTTTCTGATTTATTCTGCTGTATATGTAAAATTGAGCTTCATCCATACAACAAGTTTATTTGGCTGCAAAAACAGCTAAAGATAGCCTGGTACACAGAAACTAGGAGACTGGAGCACTGAAGGAAAGGGAACATAAGGAATATCATGTGCCTTGTTGTATACTTACAATAAAGAATATGTTTTTTTTTGGAATTGCATTCTTTTACCTTGAATATATTAACAAACCATACTATACATTCCTGTTAATTGCCTCCTCCACATGGTTATTACGTTTATTTCAGTTAACCCTAAACTCATAGCTGAGGTTTTCCAAGACCCATTTAATTTAGTTGCTCTTCTCTGAAGTTCTTACGGTTCCACAATATATTTTTCATGAAAAGGTACCCAAAACCTAATCACATATTCAAGACGATGTCTTATTAATGCTTTATTTAAGGGCAAGATTATGCGTTTCACTTTTGCATCAGACTCTCTTGCTAGCTATAGATTGGCATTGCATACTTTTATAAATCAATACCAAGTAGCTGCTAGATCAACCTTTGCATCTAGTTCAGCTTGTGAGCTTGAAATATCATGCAAAGGCTCTATTTCACTATATAGCTGTGAGTCATCTTCAAACACAGAAACAGTCATTTCAATTCCAAATTTCATAAAATTTTAAAACAGGTTAAAAAGTACTGGTCTCAAAACTGAACAGGGGAGAGTACACTTACAACTTTAGACCGTTCAAGCTACAAATCACCAATCATGATTCCCTGACTGTGATCTTTGTGCAAGTTTCCTAATCAATTCAAATCGAACACCGGTGCAGAAGTACTTAGCAATGTTAGTGGCACATTGGCAATGTTCCAGCAATTAAAAGGTTGTCACTTTTAGAAGGCTTGCATGGCTCGAGCAGCATCTGAGTAGAGGAGTAGCTGTATGCAGAGTAGCAGTGCACACAGAAACTGGAAGACTGATGCAGTTTCCAAGTCACAGCACGTAAGTCCTGGGATTTGCACCAGTTGGTGTTAGTAAGTTGACCTTGAATTTTTATATCCTCTAAATAGACTGGAGCCTTTATTTTGAATGTAAGAGGATATAATAACCCTCATATTGTCTATATATATGTATATCAAGAGACGTTTCACCAATTAGCTTGGTGAATGTAAATATTACCACACAGAGATAGAAGTTTGGTTCATATATAGTGGGATTGACCTCACCATATAGGGATACCTTTTACATACCTTTTATGATTTATAATAAAGGTTCCGTTTTCGATAAGTGGCCTTTTGGTGCATAGGGAAGTGCACCCTCATCTAGACTGAAGGTTTCGGTACCAGAAAAACAATATCTTGTAATTAGACTCTTAAGTTTGACTACTGTAATGCCCCGTACACACGGTCGGATTTTCCGACGGAAAATGTGTGATAGGACCTTGTTGTCGGAAATTCCGACCGTGTGTAGGCTCCATCACACATTTTCCATCGGATTTTCTGACACACAAAGTTTGAGAGCAGGATATAAAATTTTAAGACAACAAAATCCGTTGTCGGAAATTCCGATCGTGTGTACACAAATCCGACGGACAAAGTGCCGCGCATGCTCAGAATAAATAAAGAGATGAAAGCTATTGGCCACTGCCCCGTTTATAGTCCCGACGTACGTGTTTTACGTCATCGCGTTTAGAACGATCGGATTTTCCGACAACTTTGTGTGACCGTGTGTATGCAAGACAAGTTTGAGCCAACATCCGTCGGAAAAAATCCTAGGATTTTGTTGTCGGAATGTCCGAACAAAGTCCGACCGTGTGTACAGGGCATTAGAGGTTTTATGGACTGACAGACATGTCCTGTCACAAATCATCTATGTAGGTATTGGGTTCTGTTTCCTATTAATTTTCAGTGTTAGGTGACCCATCATGGTGCACTGACAACAAAAATGTATATAGCTAAGAGATAATTTTTTTCCCTCAGTTTAGGCTGATATGTATCCTTCTGCATATTTTTGGTAAAAAAACCCGCAATAAGCGCATATTGATTGGTTTGCGCAAAATTTATAGCATCTACAAAATAGGGGATAGATTTATAGCATTTTTATTATTTTTTTTTTTTTTTTACTAGTAATGGCGGTGATCTGCGATTTTTATCATGACTGCGACATTATGGCAGACACATCGGACAATTTTGACACATTTTTGGGACTATTGGCATTAATACAGCAATCAATGCTATAAAATTGCATTGATTACTGTAAACATGTCACTGGCAGTGAAGGCTTTAACACTAGGGGGCAATTGAGGGGTTAACTGTGTTCCCTAGGAGGTGATTCTAACTGAAGGGGGAGTGGACTGACTGGAGGAAGTGAAGGATCGTGGTTCCTAGCTAATAGGAACACACGATCTGTCACTCCTGTCAGAACAGAACGGGGAAGTGTGTGTTTACACACACTCATCCCTGTTCTGTGTCTCCTGCTCACGATTGCTCGTGGCTGGCGGTCATCACGACCATTGGCCACGAGCATCGGCACCCACGCTGTGCAGTGGGCGCGCACGCGCCTGCTATCCCAACCCCGCGAGCCGACTTAAAGCTGTGACGGCTCACACAGGGGAACCAACCTGCCACAGTATAACTGCGGAGGTTGGTCGGGAAGCGGTTAAAGACAAATCTTAGTAAGTGGAATGTTATTCTTAGATGCATTGAACCTAAGAAAGGCAACAGATGAGAAACCATAGATACGTCATTCAGGACCATTGATGGATTGAAAAATGAGACTCTTTTGAGCCAAAGCTATCAGGAACCAGAGCACCTGCTGGTGGCACTATGGTCTTCAGAACTGAAAGGTGTAGTTCAAATGTCCACCAGCAGGTGTCTCCCAGAAGCCAACAGGTCCCAGAAATTAGTATTCAAATGGTGCTGGTTGCTAGGAGGCTGTTTAGCCCCTCATCTAGCTTTCCACAGGGCCTGATCCTGCTTCTGTACTTGGTACCCTTACACTTGCTGCCTTGTATATGTTACATTGATTCTGCTGCCTCTACTTGATCCCAACTTTGGCCCCGTTCCTGACCTGTCTCAACTGCTGACTTGTACTTCCTGCCTGATCCAATTTCTCTATATGGAAGGCATTTAATAGCAAGTAATAGCAAGTAATAGCCGAAGAGCTATTCCTCCAGCACCTGTTTAGTAAACCGAATGGCTGATCATTCAGCCAATTACCCAACCTGTTATACAACTTTTCAAAGCTAAGATATGATCACCAAGATCACTGCTAGTATTGCTGGAATCTGTGACAGCAGCTGTATGTGCCCCTGTAAGTCATCATTGCTGTTAGAGGGAACTCACCATGCTGTACTTCACTCCCCAACTCATTCATTTGTGAATTATTTAAAATCATACAAGCACAAGTTTCTAATCTGTAAATGAATGTTTTTCATCTGTATATTTTTTCTAATGCAAATTTCACCTGGGCAAAGACCATGCACACGGAAAGACTGGACCAATGAGGCATATTCTTTCTTGTGTACTGAACCCTCGCTGCTTTATCCACCTAGGCTGCAGTAGGTAAATTTACCCCCTCAAAGCCTTGGTAGGAAGAAAGAAATGTGATCTGCTTATCTTTCACCTTTTAACTGCAGAAAGTAGTCTAGCAGACGTGTGTGGGCTGTCTATGTAGTATTTTACAATGTATATTATATCCTCATCAAAGCTTGTCTGGGAAATGTTCACATTTCTATAGCACAAGCTTTATTCACAGGAGGGGAGAGCATTCTGACTTTATGAGAGACTTTATGTGAAACCATGTCACTGTCATAAGGTAATGCCTCAAATACATCATTTATAATATATATATACAGTATGTCACTGCTCACTATCCATAGTAAATTAAAAATATCAGATCACTTGATCATCTAAGGAAGTGAAACATTATAAAAGGGCAGCTACAAGTGGCTGTTCTAAAAAAATATTCCTGGCTGTTTATAAGTGCTTGTTATTATATTTGGAACAAGCACAGGAAAAAGCAATGCTGAAGTCTAAAGCCACATAAAACCTTTAGATCCATCACTGCAGGAATGTGTTTGCTAAAGCAAATTGTGGATATATTACTTTATAGGATATGTACTAGAGAGATTTTGTTGGTTAATATAATGCCGACTGTGATTTACATTGTTTGAAGCTATTTTCTACTTTCACCAAAGAAAAAGCACTTGTTTTGTTATTTTCACTTTCCTTGTGCTGATATGATGCTTATCTATTTTTTCTGGTCTCACCTTCATGAAAGCAATATGGCTATTATAAATGATTATTCATCCTCTCATTTAAGCAGCATTTTATGGCATTTTCTTTTAATTGTAAAAATGATTTATTAAAAATATATAATTACTGGATAAACAAGTAGGACATTTTGTCAGGCCAATATTTTTGAGCGCTTTGCAAAATGTTTGTAATTGGTTTTAGGTAGGCTAGTTAGGCGAGCTAGTTACATGCAATTTAGTAATCTTTAACAAAAATGTAAAGACAAAAATGCTGATATGCCAAGTAGTTGAGATTTGGTGTTGGGTACAGGATAATAAAGACTTCAGGGAGAAGATAATTGAACCAACACACTATTCATAAGTTGCCCTGGATAGTTTGAGGTTTTTGAAAATTTGGTCATCTTTAAAGAGTGTTTTGCCAAACATTTAGGCTGGTTTTGGATAGGTTGAGTTGGTTACATGCAATTTGGTCATCTATGATAAAAATGTATAGAGTGGGATAAAGATATGCAAAGTAGATGAGTGTTGATGATTGGTACAGGATTATAAAGACTTTACACATATAATATACAGTATAAACCATCGCATAAATCATAATTTGCCTTGGATATTTTTCAAGCTTTAAAAATTCAGTCATCTTTAAAATGAATCGGTCCTCAGGCTAAGGACATTTAGGTATTTACATATACTGTACATAACAAGTAGTGAATAGGTTTTAGAACAAGACCCCACTGACTTCTATAGTTGTAGGCACTTTGGAGCAATTCATCCTTAAATTTCACAGCAGAAGCACAAGAGTTATTCAAATCCTCCTCTCAGCAGCCCGGTCCACTATGCTTACCCTCCCTGCAGTGACTCAGCCATCTTCTGTCATTTTAATATCATAAAACACAAGCCAAGATCTCTGGAAAAGGGGAACAGAGTGAGCTGAGCTGCTAAGAGAACAACTTAAAGTGATTGTAAAGAATACTTTTTTATTTAAAATAAAAAAGATGTTATACTTACCTGCTCTGTGCAATGGTATTGCACCAAGCGGTCCCTTACGGTCACTTCTGGAGTCTCCTGCCACTGTCTCCCCTCCTTCTTGTTACAAATGCCCCTTCAGAAACCCAGCTGCTGTGGGGGCACCAATGCGGGTGCTCCTGAGCCAGGTTGTGTGTGTTTATAGATACACACAGCGAGGCTGGGCCCACGCCACCCGGTCCCTCTTTTAAGAATTTCACTGATAACAGCAGAAGCCAATGGATGCAGATGGGGACAGTGCTGGATTGAAAGAGGAGGCAGGTAAGTTAAGGCAAAAACACTTATGCCCCGTTCACATGATCGGATTTTCCACCAACAAATGTTGGATGTGAGCTTGTTGGTGGAAAGTCTGACCATGTATATGCTTTATCGAACATTTGTTGTCGGACTTTCCGCCAACAAATGTTGGCTAGCAGGTTCTCAAATTTTCCGCCAACAAATGTTTGTTGTCTGACTTTCCAATCGTGTGTACACAAGTCCGTCAGACAAAAGTCCATGCATGCCCAGAATCAAGTATGAGCCGGAGATATAATTAGCGTTTGTAATGGAGATATCACATACGTCTTGTACGTCACTACGTTATTAATTGTTGGCCAACATTTGTGTGACCGTGTTTATGCAAGACAAGTTGGAGCCAACATCCTTCGAACAAAAAATCCACGGTTTTGTTGTTGGAAAGTCCGATCGTGTGTACGGGGCATTAGTCTTTAGAACCACTTTAACCACTTAAGCCCCGGATCATTTGGCTGCCTAAAGACCAGAGGACTTTTTACAAATTGGCACTGCGCTGCTTTAACTGGTAATTGGGTGGTCATGCAATGCTGTACCCAAATAAAATTTGCGTCCTTTTGTTCACACAAATAGAGCTTTCTTTTGATGGTATTTGATTGCCTCTGCAATTTTTATTTTTTGCGATATAAACAGAAAAAGACCCAAAATTTTGAAAAAAAATAATATATTCTACTCTTTGTTACAAGAAAAATCCAATAAACTCAATTTTAGTCATACGTTTAGGCCAAAATGTATTCAGCCACATGTCTTTGGTAAAAAAAAAAAAAAGTCAATAAGCATTTTTTTTTTTGGTTTGTGCAAAAGTTATAGCGTCTACAAACTAGGGTACATATTTTCTGGAATTTACATAGCTTTTAGTTTATGACTACATAAAGTACAACCCCCCCCCCCCCCCCCCATGACCCCATTTAGGAAAGTAGACACCCCAAGGAAATTGCTGAGAGGCATGTTAAGCCCAGTGAATATTTATTTTTTTTGTCCCAAGTGACTGAATAATGAAAAAAAAATTTCTTTACAAAAAGTTGTCACCAAATGATATATTGCTCACACATGCCATGGTTATATTTGGAATTGCACCCCCAAAATACATTTTGCTGCTTCTCCTGAGTACGGGGATACCTCATGTGTGGGACTTTTTGGGAGCCTAGCCGCGTACGGGGCCCCGAAAACCAAGCACCGCCTTCAGGATTTCTAAGGGCGTAAATTTTTAATTTCACTCCTCACTACCTATCACAGTTTTGAAGGCCATAAAATGCCAAGATGGCACAAACCCCCCCCAAATGACCCCATTTTGGAAAGTAGACACCCCAAGCTATTTGCTGAGATGAAAAAAATTTATGTGAGTCCATAAGTGAACAATAGAACACCCGAGTGTTGAATTAAATGAAATGAAGATCCTGCTGGATAAGGACAAAGTGCTTGAATCCACCACCATGTATAGAGTGACTGGCCGCTTACCAGAAACCCATGACCCCCCGTTACAGAGGATCTGAGCGAGCTGTTAGATCTAATTGCTCTGGACCACCGTAAAGCCGAGATTGGACACTAGGATGGAACATCAGGGACCTCGGTGTGGATGGATGGATCAGTGGGAAATCAGGTTCTCAGCAGAGTGATGTGACCATGTATGGAAAAGAAGGGGGGGCTCCAATAGTGTAAAATCTTAAGGCTTTATTAAAAACACAAATAAAGTATACACTCGCATGTAAAATCGAGAATGAGCGCTATGGAAAGAAGTCCTGGAAGACGTAATCTGTTTACGAAACACCGCGTAGGGCTGAGCGACGTGTTCACATCACCTCCCACCGATGTTGTGATACCAGCAGGACGGGCTGTCTGTGAGCATCCGGCCGGTGCTCCAGACTTCTTTCCATAGGCGCTCATTCTCAATTTTACATGTAAGTGTATACTTTATTTGTGTTTTTAATAAAGCCTTAAGATTGTACACTATTGGAGCCCCCCCTTCTTTTCCATACATGGTCACATCACTCTGCTGAGAACCTGATTTCCCGCTGATCCATCCATCCACACCGAGGTCCCTGATGTTCCATCCTAGTGTCCAATCTGGGCTTTACGGTGGTCCGGAGCAATTAGATCTAACAGCTCACTCAGACCCTCTGTAAAGGGGGGGTCATGGGTTTCTGGTAAGCGGCCAGTCACTCTATACATGGTGGTGGATTCAAGCACTTTGTCCTTATCCAGCAGGATCTTCATTTCACTTAATTCAACACTCGGGTGTTCTATGGTTCACATATGAACTCACATTAATTTTTTCCATTGTTGCACACGAAGACTGCACTTTTTATGTTAGACTTATTGATTATTTATACATGCCTATCTATATGATAAATGATTATACACATTTATTTGGATTTATCCTAAAGACGATTTAATTATCACCTTTATACATATCTGTTTTTCAATACCGCGATTCAATTCGTTTTACAATATTCATGTTTTGTGTTTGTGTCACATATAGGAATTCGCAGCTTTTATAATATTTCAAATATTTCATTTATTTGTTATTTCTACTTGATCCTTTTTTTGACCACTTAATGTCACTTACACGCAGTTATTCCCTCCCCCCCCCCCCTTTATTTGCTGAGATGCATGTTGAGTCCATGGAATATTTTATATTTTGCCACAAGTTGCAGGAAAATGACAAACTTTTTTTTTTTTTTGCACAAAGTATGTGTAATTACACCCCAAAATACATTCTGCTGCTTCTCCTGAGTACGGGGTTACCACATGTGTAGGACTTTTTGGGAGCCTAGCCGCGTACGGGGCCCCAAAAACCAATCACCGCCTTCAGGATTTCTAAGGACGTAAATTTTTGATTTCACGCCTCACTACCTATCACAGTTTTGAAGGCCATAAAATGCCAAGATAGCACAACCCCCCCCCCCCAAATTACCCCATTTTGGAAAGTAGACACCCCAAGCTATTTGCTGAGAGGCATGGTGAGTTTTTTGCAGCTCTCATTTGTTTTTGAAAATGATGAAAGAAAAGAAAAATGTTTTTTTTTTCAATTTTCCAAACTTTGTGACAAAAAGCGAGGTCTGCAAAATACTCACCATACCTCTCAACAAATAGCCTGGGGTGTCTACTTTCCAAAATGGGGTTATTTTGGGGAGTTTGTGCCATCTGGGCATTCCATGGCCTCCAAAACTGTGATAGGCAGTGAGGAGTGAAATCAAAAATTTACAGGAGAAGCACAAAGAAAGAAAGGCGCCTCTAGGTGTAGACTTAAAAACAGTTTATTCATAAATCTTGTGTCAATCACACTCACATTTAGAAGGTCATCAGAAGGCATGTAAATGTGGAATATCCATCAAAAGAGGTGTCATCAGGTCGGTCATAGAACTCCTGCCTGCTAGCTGCTCTGCCTGCGTATGGAGAGACACCGCTGTGATGTTAAGCTTGACGAAGGGCACGGCTGTCACGTCACCGCAGCCTGTGCGCCCAGAAAACGCGTCACTTGCCAGTGACGTCATTTCTCCTTGCCCGCCATCCACCTGCGCTCCGAGCCTCGTTTTGGTCCTTTGTTGTCAACGCGGCTGGCTTAAACATCACAGCGGTGTCTCTCCATACACATGTGCTTCTCCTCAGGATTTGGAACCTGGTTTCAGTTCCCATTGAAGACAGCCCTATATGTGGACTTATTGTCCTGGTTCTGGACCTTTGGACTTTTTTCCTTTATATACATGGTTTTTACACTACTATATATATATATATATATATATCCACCATTGTGGCTTTTTCATGTACCCGCCTTTGAATGTATTTTTATATTCTGAAATGTTTTTTATAGTTTGTGGGTTAGGGTTGTTTTTTGCTGCTTTTTTTAGTTCATTGCGCCTACACTTGTATACTGTAATCACAAATTTACACCCTTAGAAAGCCTGAAGGCGGGGCTTGGTTTTTGCAGTCCTGTATGTAGCTAGGCTCCCAAAAAGTCTCATACATGTGGTATCCCCATACTGTCTTTTTTTCTGCAACTTGTGTCAAAATATAAAATATTCCATTGACTCGACATGCCTCTCAGCAAATAGCTTGGGGTGTCTACTTTCCAAAATTGGGTCATTTTGGGGGGGTTTGAACTGTCCTGGCATTTTATGCACAACATTTAGAAGCCTATGTCACACATCACCCACTCTTCTAACCACTTGAAGACAAAGCCCTTTCTGACACTTTTTGTTTACATGAAAAAATATTTTTTTTGCAAGAAAATTACTTTGAACCCCTAAACATTATATATTTTTTTAAAGCAAAGGCCCTACAGATTAAAATGGTGTGTGTTTCATTTTTTCACACAGTATTTGCGCAGCGATTTTTCAAGCACATTTTTTTGGGAAAAAACACACTTTTATAATTTTAATGCACTAAAACACACTATATTGCCCAAATGTTTGATGAAATAAAAAAGATGATCTTAGGCCGAGTACATGGATACTAAACATGACATGCTTTAAAATTGCGCACAAACGTGCATCGGCTACAAACTACATACATTTTTAAAAGTCCTTAAAAGTCTTTACAGGTTACTACTTTAGATTTACAGAGGACGTCTACTGCTAAAATGACTGCCCTCAATCTGACCTTCCACGTGATACAGCACATGCATGGTGCAATTGCTGTTTACATATGACGCCAGACCGACGCTTGCGTTCGCCTTTGCACGAGAGCAGAGGCGGACAGGGGTGCTTTTTTTTTTTTTTTAATTATTTATTTTGCTTTTTTATTTTATTTTTAAACTGTTCCCTTCATTGTTTTTTTTTTATCATCTTTATTGTTATCTCAGGGAATGTAAATATCCCCTATGATAGCAATAGGTAGTGGCAGGTACTCTTTTTGAAAAAAATGGGGTCTATTCGACCCTAGATCTCTCCTCTGCCCTCAAAGCATCTGACCACACCAAGATCAGTGTGATAAAATGCTTTCCCAATTTCCCAATGGCGCTTTTTACATCCGTCGAAATCTAAGTCATGAAATGCTTGTAGCTTCCAGTTTCTTAGGCCATAGAGATGATTGGAGCCATTCTGGTCTCTGATCGGCTCTATGGTCAGCTGGTAGAACCACCGGCTGCATTCTCAGTTTTTCTGTTGGGACAGGAGAGCAGACGGTGGAAGGGGGGTCATTCCCTCCACTGCTTGTAAAAGCAGTCTAGAGGCTAATTAGTTGCTAGGATTGCTTTTACATGAAAGCCGACTGCTGGCTGAAAAGAATGATACCAAGATGATACCTAAACCCACAGGCATCATTCTGGTATAACCACTCAAAGTCCAGCAACATACCAGTACGTTGCTGGTCCTTGTTGGGCATATATTGTAATCTTTTTTTCCATGCAGCCTGTGGGCTGAACAAAAAAAGGGATTGATCGGTGGGTACGCCCACCATTAGAATACCTCCCTTCATCCACCCACTTCTAATGATGGGCATACATGCACCATTTTGTTTTTAACTGTGGTGGTGAAATCACCTCCTACAGCGCTGGAGTCACTGCTTTATGTATCGTGGGAGCAAATGCTCTTGCTGTCAAGATAAATAAATCAGTGCTGCAGCTGAATGGCCTAAAAAATATAGGCTGAAGCATGGGGGCATCCGCCCCAAAAGTTAGGAGCAAATCACTCCTTCACCCCTGCTGCCCCCATGCTTTGGCATATATGCTCTTTTTTTTAACTGTGGTGGCAAAATCACCTCTGACAGTGCTGGAGTCACGACTTTATGTATCGTCGGAGCAAATACTGTTGCTGTCAAGATAAATAAATTCACGCTGCAACTGAATGGTGTACCTGCTAAGCAAATGATGGTTAACAATAAAACAAAGTAACATTACAGTATAACAGTAAGACATACCATACCTGCAAAGCAAATAAAAAAAATTAGTAAAAAGTAAAACATTTTTTAATGCAATCTGTGCCTAAAATATATATATTCTGAAGAACGGGGGCATCCGCCCCAAGAGTTAGCAGCAAATCGCTCCTCCACCCCTGCTGCCCCCATGCTTCGGCATATATGCTCTTTTTTTTAACTGTGGTGGTGAAATCACCTCCTACAGCGCTGGAGTCACGGCTTTATGTATCGTGGGAGCGAATGCTGTTGCTGTCAAGATAAATAAATCCGCGCTGCAGCTGAATGGTGTACCTGAAAACAAAAAAATGGTTAACAATAAAACACAGTAAACAGTAAAGTATAAAAAAATTACATACCTGAAAAGCAAACATGATAAAACATAATAACAATAAAACATTGCAGAATAGAATACAATAAAAAAGAGCAGAACAATAGAGAGAGAATAGAGAGAGAGAGAACAATAAAACGACAACTAATTTTGTTTTTTTATTTTATATATTTTTTATGGTTTTTTTGCTTTTTTTTTTTTGTAACTGTAATGGTTGTAACTGTAACGGTTCCAGGTTTGGGTCTCTCAAAATGCGATGGATCTTGGGAGACCCTGTGAAAGTGTGTCTTAGACTGTGCAGTGCTGTATCCTATGCTAAAACTCCACTAGTGTATGGTAGTATTCAAAACATTCACCAATGCAAAGACCAGGATTGTCAGGACAGGAGGGAGAATAATAGCGGGTGTCACGCCTACATCCGCACTTGCTACAGACACGTCATCCTCTTTGGGGGGCTCGTTGGGTAAGGGTACTCGGGAGGACATACGGAAAATGACTCTCATGCAGCTGGCTTACAGCATTTGGATTGGGAAGGTGAGGTGGAGCACTGTCTGGAAACAGAAGGGCTCTGACGATCTTTTCCTGGAATTTAAGGAAGGATTCAGTCAGTCCTGAAGTTCTGTATAGCACATGAGCGTTCAGCAAAGCCAATTGAAATAAATAAATAGACTCTTTTTTGTACCAGCATCTGGCCTTATGGGCAACTAGGTACGGTGCCAACAACTGGTCGTTGAGGTCCACCCTTCACATATTTTGGTCATATTCGTGGACACAGAGGGGTTTCTCCACAACACCAGTCACCGTAGGAATTTGAACCGTCGTGTCTGCATGAAGGGAGGAAAGAAAGAAAACATTCTTATTATCCCTCTACTTCACACCAAGCAAGTTATTACACTTCAAGCAGGCTCTCTCCCCCAAGACGGGAATCTACAAGCCCCTGGGGAAAGCCCCGGCGATTAGATCGCACAGTGCCACATGCGCCAATCTGATGATCAAACAAGTGACTAAATAATTGTCCACATACAAATGGTACCCCTTTCCGAATAAGGGTGACACCAAGTCCCACACAATCTTGCCAGCGCTCCCTATGTAATCTGGGCAGTTCGGCGGCTCTACGTAACTATCTCTTCCCTCGTAAACCTTAAAACTATATGTATAGCCTGTGGCCCTGTCACAGAGCTTATACATCTATCTGGCACGCTTGATGGGAAGATACTGTTTAAAAGACAAGCGACCAGAAAACGTAATCAGGGACTCATCAACACAGACAACTTGATGGGGAGTAAACAAGCCTGCAAAATGTTGGTTGAAGTGGTTTACGAGGGGCCATATTTTTTAGAGCCAATCGTATCCAGGGTCTCCACAAGGACGACAGAGTTAATTGTTGTTGAAATCATGAACCGCAAGATCTGCTCGTATCGTGCCCTGGTCATGGAGGTAGAGAACACGGGCATATGGTAAATTAGGTCAGTGGACCAATATGACCGCAATGTACTCATTTTAACTATGCCCATGTCGAGGGATAGGCCCAGAAAGGTCTTAAATTTGGAAACCGTAATTGGTTTCCAATCTCTGGCAAGGGAGGACTGGGGATTAGCGGCGATGAATTGACCAGCATACAAATAACTTTGGTCCACAATAGATCTATAGAAATCTTCGGTGAAAAACAGTGACTAAAAATCAAGTAAAATAATTAGCTGTCTAATTACAAACCGCGCTCCTATTGAAGTACAAATGCAAAATCACTCTATAAAAACAACATGTTATAAAAAATCGTGAAAATTGTGAAATAATGCCTGCCAACTGAATGCTAAATCATCATAGTGAAAAATAAAAAAAACAAAAATTAATAAAAATATTCAGATGTGGAAATGAAAAGAGAAAGTCCACCATTAATATCCAATGTGTACGACAAATATGAATCAAGTGATGTTCAAACTATGAAAAGCAAAGCTTTTGGCTTCTAAGCAAATCTTTCTTGGGTACAGCGAAGCATCAAGTAGCAGTAATCAATCGCCATCACCAGCCACACAGCCTACTCTCCAGATGGACGTGACTCCCATGACAGGAGTCAAACACGCTTTGGGGACAACCAACGAGGCTTCTCCCGGTCACGGCTAGGTGCAGATGCTGGAACTCAGGTGCTGGAACTCAGGTGTCTTGATCAACGCTAAGGCTACTTGGATGCATGTGACCGGACTTCCCAGGATAGGTCACAGAGACCGTAGATGTTTAAGAATGAGGAAAAATGAATAAAAAAGCTCCCACGGTGAAGTAAGCCAAAATATTTAATAGGCTAAAAAGCGGCTTAAAAGCACATTCCCCACATAAGGGTACATGCGGGCAATAAAAACAAACAGAAAAGCAGGAAAATCAAGTATGAACGGAAATGGCGTGTCACGTTCGTTTACATCCAACCGGTTTCGTCAGTACGTTCTGACGTCATCAGGGATCGTACGGACGGGCACACCACCTCCTTAAATACACATCACCATTAAAGGCATCCATCCGGTGACATCTCATCTAATAGAGAATTAGACCAAAATTAATTGACTGCCATCTTGTGGCCAAAAAGCAAACTGCAACAAAAAATATAACAAAAAATATAAAGAGAATATTTTGAATTTACAACGACATACAAACTGCCATCTTGTGGAAAGATGCCAAATTGCACAATCAAGTCACATGTCATTGATTAAAGTTCAAATAAATCAAAAATAAAAATAAATTAAAATTAAAAAAATTTTTTAGTAAAAAAGAATTTATAATAAAAAGAATGCAAAGAGATGAAACTGAAATGGACAGCCCCTTCACAATCTGAAAGGACAGAAAACCAAATGTTCAGTAGTTGGACAGATAGCAGTTTAAATCAATATCGACATTGATACCTGCCGGGGTAAGTGTGTCCAATCAGTAAATCCATTCCGTTTCGTTTTTTGATATACCCTGGACCATATTTCCTCCCCTCCAATCAGCATCCAGCTTGTCAATACCAAAAAATCTGACCAAGCTAGGATACTGTTGGTGGTGGATTCTAAAATGGTTAGAGAGGCTGTGCTTGGGAAAACCGTTTTTAATATTTGTGAGGTGTTCATTGATACGTGTGCAGAGATTTCTTTTAGTACGCCCAACGTACTGTAACCCACATGGGCAAACAATAAGGTACGTGACAAAGGTGGACTTGCAAGTAATAAACTTGTCTGTTTTATATTCTTTACCTGTACTAAAGGATGTGAAATGTTCCACTTTCCTTACATTATTTCTAGTCAGTTTACAGGCTTTGCACTTCCTACAGTAGAAAAACCCTTTTGTATCCAGGAAAGCGGGAGCCCTCTTGGGAGGATTTAAAACATTCGGGGCTAGCTTGTTACGTAAATTTGGTGCACGTCGATAGATAAACCTAGGTCGTTCTGGTAGGAAGCTGGACGGGGTCCTGTCGCCCCACAGAACCGGCCAATGTTTTAAAAAGATTTTTTCGACACTTCTGTAGTCCCTATTGAAGCTGGTTAAGAAAGGAACGTAATCCAGTTCACATTTCTCTTCGATGTTGTCTTTCAAAAGTTGATCCCTATCCATCTGTAAGATTAGTAATTGAGTGGCCCTGAGGTCTTTTTCGCGGTACCCTTTTTCTTTGAATCTATCAACTAGTAAGTTAGATTGAGACATGTAATCTGACGTGGAGTCACAATTACGTCTGATCCTTAGTAGTTGACCCTTAGGGATTCCTTTTAGCCAGTTGGGGTGGTGACAGCTGGCCGTGGGTATGTAGCTGTTTCTATCAGTACCCTTGAAGTGGGTTTTTGTCTGGATTCTACCATTGTTCTTATATAAAATTAGGTAAAGGAAGCTAATCTCACTTTTGCTCCAATTACCTGTAAACTAAGGCCATAGCAATTGTGATTGATATTATTGAGGAACGACTCTAGGGCCTCCACTGTGCCGTTCCACAGAATCACAATATCATCTATGTACCTTTTGTACAGGCAGATCTCAGGGGCGCAGGTTCCAAATATGCTGTGGTCCTCCCAGAGGCTCAAGAGTATGTTGTCCACACTGGGAGCATACTTGGCCCCCATAGCCACACCCTTGATCTGCCTGTAACAAGACCCCTCATGCCAAAAATAATTGTTGGACATAGCCAACTTCAAGATCTCGATCAAGAAATCTTTCTGTTCAACCTTAAGATTGGACTTAGAGTCAAGGGCCCTCCTTGTGGTTCTCAAAACATCCATCTGAACCAGATTGGTATATAGCAATTCGACATCAATCGTAACAATGATTGTGTCATCTTGAACCGGTATATCCTTAAGCAGGTTCATAAGATGCTTACTGTCTCGCAGATATGAAGGGTACGATTGAACAATGGGCTGTAAAAAATAATCGACATATTCTCCTAATCTAGAAAAAATGTAGTCTTTGCCGCTGATGATAGGCCTGCCAGGTGGGCATTGGGGATTTTTGTGTATTTTGGGCAATTGATAAATTATAGGGAGTCTAGGTGCATCAGGGACTAAATATCTAGCTTCTTTCTTGTTGAAAATTCCTATCTCTTTAGCTTTGCGTATACTATCCTTCACTGACGTTTTAAGTTTTTTTGTGGGATCACCTTTAATTTTCTTGTAAGTTACGGTATCACTTACCAGCCTATTAAGTTCTTTCATATAATCATCTCTTTTTAAAACCACTATTCCCCCCCCCCTTTATCCGCTTGCCGGATGGCGATATTTTTAGTTTTTTTCTAACGCCTCTATACCTTTTTGTATGTTACTCTTCTTTTTCCCTCTTTTGGTTTTAATGAGTCCAATATCTTTCTCAACCATACTTTTGAACGTTTCAAGAAAATGGTTAGATGACTTTTTGGGGTTGAAAACAGACTGATTCCTCAGTCCGCTATGCTGGTATTCTGATTCCATAGGTTGGGTATTAAGAACACGTTTCTCTGCAAAATGTTTTTTGATATTCAGTTTACATACAAATTTCTCAGTATCAATGAACACCTTAAATGTATTTAATCCTCTATCTGGGGCGTATTTGAGACCCAGCTCAAGTACTTTGAGTTCGTTGAGGGTAAAGGACTCATTACTTAGGTTAAAAATACCTTGGCCAACTACTCTCTCTTTCTTTTTATTCTTCCTTCCTCCCCTTGTTCCTCTGCATTGTTTCTTTGGGGGTCCTTGGTAGGCCACAAAGGTGGTTCCCATTGTTGCAATGGGAATTCATCTGATCCCCTCATCTGATATCCATACTGGATATCTGGCGGTGGATTGTGTCAGGATGGGTTGGGTGGACCACCCCTCCCTCGCCCTCTCCAATTCCCCCTCTGGCCAGAATAACCTCTGTTCTGATTCCAGCCCCCCCGAAGTGGTGGATCTCCATGTCCTCTCCTGCGAAAACCCCTATAAGGGGAACCCCCTCTCTGTGGGTCATCTTCCTGGTAGAGTGGCTGAAATCTATTGTACATGGAGATATCATGGCCTCCATAGTAACCATTATCATAATGGCCAGAGTTAGAGTTGGGGGCTGGGTGAGTTGGATAACTTGAGTGGCTGGAGCCCCTGGGGACAGAGCCTCCTCTTCTGAAAGATGAACAAGAAGGTGGAACAAGGAGGGGCAATGGGAGGCTGAGTGGGCTCTAGTCTCTCCGGGGAGGAGTCCATGGATTGGTTGAGGGCCAAATCCACCGACTCTTCCTGCCATTTGTACACTTTGTTTTCCCTACCTAAGGGTACTGATAGAAACAGCTACATACCCACGGCCAGCTGTCACCACCCCAACTGGCTAAAAGGGATCCTTAAGGGTCAACTACTAAGGATCAGACGTAATTGTGACTCCACGTCAGATTACATGTCTCAATCTAACTTACTAGTTGATAGATTCAAAGAAAAAGGGTACCGCGAAAAAGACCTCAGGGCCACTCAATTACTAATCTTACAGATGGATAGGGATCAACTTTTGAAAGACAACATCGAAGAGAAATGTGAACTGGATTATGTTCCTTTCTTAACCAGCTTCAATAGGGACTACAAAAGTGTCGAAAAAATCTTTTTAAAACATTGGCCGGTTCTGTTGGGGGACAGGACTCTGTCCAGCTTCCTACCAGGATGACCTAGGTTTATCTATAGACGTGCACCGAATTTACGTAACAAGCTAGCCCCGAATGCTTTAAATCCTCCCAAGAGGGCTCCCACTTTCCTGGATACAAAAGGGTTTTTCTACTGTAGGAAGTGCAAAGCATGTAAACTGACTAGAAATAATGTAAGGAAAGTGGAACATTTCACATCCTTTAGTACAGGTAAAGAATATAAAATAGACAAGTTTATTACTTGCAAGTCCACCTTTGTCACGTACCTTATTGTTTGCCCATGTGGGTTACAGTACGTTGGGCGTACTAAAAGAAATCTCTGCACACGTATCAATGAACACCTCACAAATATTAAAAACGGTTTTCCCAAGCACAGCCTCTCTAACCATTTTAGAATCCACCACCAACAGGATCCTAGCTTGGCCAGATTTTTTGGTATTGACAAGCTGGATGTTGATTGGAGGGGAGGAAATATGGTTCAGAGAATATCAAGAAACGAAACGGAATGGATTTACCGATTGGACACACTTACCCCGGCAGGTATCAATGTCGATATTGATTTAAACTGCTATCTGTCCAACTACTGAACATTTGGTTTTCTGTCCTTTCAGATTGTGAAGGGGCTGTCCATTTCGGTTTCATCTCTTTGCATTCTTTTTATTATAAATTCTTTTTTACTAAAAAATTTTTTTAATTTTAATTTATTTTTATTTTAATTTTATTTTTGATTTATTTGAACTTTAATCAATGACATGTGACTTGATTGTGCAATTTGGCATCTTTCCACAAGATGGCAGTTTGTATGTCGTTGTAAATTCAAAATATTCTCTTTATATTTTTTGTTATATTTTTTTTTGCATTTTGCTTTTTGGCCACAAGATGGCAGTCAATTAATTTTGGTCTAATTCTCTATTAGATGAGATGTCACCGAATTGGATGCCTTTAATGGTGATGTGTATTTAAGGAGGTGGTGTGCCGTCCGTACGATCCCTGGTGACGTCAGCACGTACTGATGAAACCGGTCGGACGTAAACTAACGTGACACGCCATTTCCGCTCGTACTTGATTTTCCTGCTTTTCTGTTTGTTTTTATTGCCCGCATGTACCCTTATGTGGGGAATGTGCTTTTAAGCCGCTTTTTAGCCTATTAAATATTTTGGCTTACTTCACCATGGGAGCTTTTTTATTCATTTTTCCTCATTCTTAAACATCTACGGTCTCTGTGACCTATCCTGGGAAGTCCGGTCACATGCATCCAAGTAGCCTTAGCGTTGATCAAGACACCTGAGTTCCAGCACCTGAGTTCCAGCATCTGCACCTAGCCGTGACCGGGAGAAGCCTCGTTGGTTGTCCCCAAAGCGTGTTTGACTCCTGTCATGGGAATCACGTCCATCTGGTGAGTAGGCTGTGTGGCTGGTGATGGCGATTGCCAGAAGCTTTGCTTTTCATAGTTTGAACATCACTTGATTCATATTTGTCGTACACATCAGATATTAATGGTGGACTTTCTCTTTTAATTTCCACATCTGAATATTTTTATTAATTTTCGTTTTTTATATTTTTCACTACGATGATTTAGCATTCAGTTGGCAGACATTATTTCACAATTTTCACGATTTTTTATAACATGTTGTTTTTATTGAGTGATTTTGCACTTGTACTTCAATAGGAGCGCGGTTTGTAATTAGACAGCTAATTATTTTTCTTGTTTGCATCATTATAACGTGCTGCTCCCCAACTAATTAACGTATTTCATCTAATTTTCCATATGCGTGAGTAGGTATTTGTTACCAATTTTCACAATAAAAATCAAGTTATGTAAAATCAACTATTTCACTGGTTGGCCAGTGAATGGGGGAAGGACGGTTGCTGCAGAAGTGGTGGGCTCCCAATTAGGATTGGCAAATTCTACAGGAAGGACACTATGGGCATGACGGGCCTGTCTTTGTCTTCTTGGTGGCAGCGGGACACTTCTTGTGCTTGCCACCTCGCCAGCTTGAACTGCACTTATGGGACTCGCCACATCACCAAGTGTTACTGCAGTGCTGGTTTGACTACAACCTGGCTGTACTAGGCTGCTGGTGCTTGCCAGTTCACCAGAAGGATGAGAGGCACTAGTACTTCTCTGCTCCATATGAGAGTCCTGCGGTTCTTGCACCTCAACAACAGCAGAAGAAGATCGGGTCTGGTACGCCTGACCTAGGCAGGGACCACAAATCCGTCGTCAGAGCTATCTGTCATGGAGACGCTGTGGTCTACAGCAGTGGTCATCAACCCTGTCCTCAGGGCCCACTAACTGGCCAGGTTTGCAAGATAACTGAAATACATCACAGGTGATATAATTCGCTGCTCAGTGATTGCAGTATTCTAGTCTGCATCTCCCCAAGGTAATACATAAAACCTGGCCTGTTAGTGGGCCCTGAGGAAAGGGTTGATGACCACTGGTCTACAGGATTGTATTCTGAGCCTAAATCTGACAGATGAGTGACTTTCTCTTCACTATCTGTCATGCTCAGAAACGTGTAGGCCTCTTCACTACTGTACCTTCGATTTGCCATTTTGGGCTCTAAATTTACTGGTACAGTAGTGAGACTCACAGGTAAAAAAGCTCCTAGGCCTACTGTCAGCAACTGTATCAAATGCTACCAAAAAAACTGTTAGCGATTGCAGGGATCAGGCCTGACTCTGCGAATGCTGCAGTTATGTGTTTAGTGTTTTGTAAGTAACAGTGATTGATCAATACTACACTTGGGTGGGCTGGGCTGGGCTGGGCGGAGGGGCAAAACGCAGATGCTAGCAGGTATCTGGGCTGATCCCGCTAACACTGCGTTTTTGGGAACCCTAAACTGCTGGGGACGCTAGTATAGATCTGATCAGATCAGATATTGATCCGTTCAGACACTATACCACTAAGGGAGGTGTATGCTGCGTGCGTGGGTGTTAGCAGTACTGGAACTAATCTGACGCTGCCTGGGGTGACGCAGACCCTATCTGACCCTAAAACCTAACTGATATCACCGATCAGGGGGTTAAACCTTTATTGGGTAATAAACGGCGGGTATAAAAAACAAACTAACTAACCAGTGTCACCCGTAACACTTATACGGTGATCACTGTTGAAAGGGTTAACTAGGGGGCAATCAGGGGGTTAAAACCTTTATTAGGTAGTATATGGGAGTACCCGACGCTATAAAAAGCTGATAGTGAACCTAAATAACTAACAGGCTAACTAGCGTCACCCGTGACACTTATATGGCGATCAGAAAAATGATCGATTAGTGATACTAGCGACGGGGTGAAAGGGTTAACGGGGGGGGGGGGCAATCAAGGGGTTAAACCTTTATTAGGGGGGGGTTAGAGGGGTACCCTAGACCTAAACGGGCCTACCACTAACAGCCCTAATACTTATAACAGTCACAAAATGACACCAATGCAGTGATCAGTAAAAAAATAAAAACTGCTATTGGTGTCACTGTGACAGGGGATGCAGGGGGGTGATCGGGGTTGATTTATGTGCCTATGTGTACTAGTGTTAGTGTAGTGTTGGTGCAAACTCACATTGATGTCTTCTCTCCTTGGGCGCCGGAACGAAAAGGCTGCACGAGGACAGATGACATCACTTCCTCTGCTTCTGTTTACATTTCAGAAGCAGAAGAAGCTACCCATTCGTCAGGAGTGATCATGAAGGGGTGGCCATGAATCAGTGGCCTGCCCCTCAGGACGGATCACTCCTGCAATGATGCCGATGGCCTCGTGCACCGAGGGGGCGCAATCGGGAACGGGTACGTTACTCTGCCTGCCCGTGCCATTCTGTCGACGTATATCGTCTTGAGGCGGCGGCAAGTGGTTAAACAACTTCAGTGCTTCTGCCGTGAACTTGACTAATGGTGAATTGCTCCATAGTGCCTGCCAGCAGAGGTCAAGCTCAATTAAAGCCTTCAAAAGAGGCTGGCCACAGATTCCCTCTAAAAAAATGGAACTATAAATAAGAGTTAACGTTCCATTATTGTTATTGTTTAAACTTCTTTATAACCTGCAGATGGCCCCTCAGGCTCCTGGATCTTGTCTATGTTGGCTGCCAATAGGCAGACCTCCTCTTTTGAGATAGTTTGTATGGCAAAATAGACCACTTTAACCACTTGCTGCCCGCTCGCCATCATATGACGGCGGGACGGTGCAGCTGTTGTTCTGGGCCGCCGTCATATGACGGCGCAGCCTTCCAGGCAGCCCAGGGGGCGCCGCGCGCACCCGCCGCATCGCTCGGGTCCCGGTGCGCGTGCCCGGCGGCCGCGATTACTGCCGGGCACCCGCGATTGCCCGGTAACCAAGCAGGACCGTGGATCTGTGTGTGTAAACACACAGATCCACGTCCTGTCAGATGGGAGGAGACCGATGGTGTGTTCCTTGTACATAGGAACACCGATCGGTCTCCTCCCCTTGTGAATCCCCTCCCCCCATAGTTAGAATCACTCCCTAGCAACACATTAACCCCTACAGCGCTCCCTCCTGGTTAACCCCTTCATTGCCAGTCACATTTATACAGTAATCAATGCATTTTTATAGCACGGATCGCTGTATAAATGTGAATGGTCCCAGAAATGTGTCAAAATTGTCCGATGTGTCCGCCACAATATCGCAGTCATGATAAAAATTGCAGATTGCCGCCATTACTAGTAAAAAAAAAATAATAATAAAAATGCTATAAATCTATCCCCTTATTTTGTAGACGCTATAACTTTTGCGCAAACCAATAAATATAAGCTTATTGCGATATTTTTTACCAAAAGTATATAGAAGAATATGTATTGGCCTAAACTGAGGAAAAAATTTGTTAAAAAAAAAAAAATTTGGATACTTATTATAGCAAAAAGTAAAAAATATTGTGTTTTTTTCAAACTTGTCACTCTTGTTTTGTTTATAGCACAAGAAATAAAAAACGCAGAGGTGATCAAATACCACCAAAAGAAAGCTCTATTAGTGGGGAAAAAATGATAAAAATGTAATTTGGGTACAGTGTAGTATGACCGCGCAATTGTTATTCAAAGTGCGACAGCGCTGAAAGCTGAAAATTGGCTTGGGCAGGAAGGGGGTGAAAATACCCTGTATGGAAGTAGTTAAAAAAGTCTACTAATAGTTATCCAAATCAACACTACATACAAATATTACAAAAACAGAGTCAGAAATGTACTGGTATCAGGCCACATGTATGGAGTATTTATTTGTAGGCTGGCCACTAGGGATGGACCGGACACCCCACGGTTTGGTTCGCACCAAAACATGTGAACAGGCAAAAAATTTGAGCAGGGATGCAAACCACTTGCCAGTTATTAACCACCTATCCACTGGGCACTTAAACCCCCTTCCTAACCAGACCAGTTTTCAGCTTTCAGTGCTCTCACATTTTGAATGACAATTACTCAGTCATTCAAAACTTTACCTATATGAAAATGTTTGTCTATTTTTTCACACAAAGGGAGCTTTCTTTTGGTGGTATTTAATGACCAATGGGTTTTTTATTTTTTGCGCTATAAAAGAAAAAAGGATGACAATTCTGTAAAAAAATTTATTTTTCTTCGTTTCTGTAATACAATTTAGCAAAATAGTCATTTTTCTTCATAAATTTTGGCCCAAAATTTATACTGCTACATATCTTTGGTAAAAAATGACCCAAATCGGTGTATATTATTTGGTCTTTGTGAAAGCTACATACCAAAAATTACACCCCAAAATAGATTCTCCTACTCCTCCCGAGTATAACAATACCACATGTGTGAGACTTTTCCACAGCCTGGCCACATAGAGAGGCCCAACATGCAGGGAGCACCATCAGGTGTTCTAGGGGCATACATTTCAAATCTAATTTGACTACCCATTACACTTTTGTGAGGCACTGTAGTGGCATGGATGTGGCATGGATGAGAACTGATGTGGCATGGATGAGAACTGATGTGGCATGGATGAGTATGAATGGGGATGGATGAGCCGAGGATGGGGATGGCTGTGTATGAATGGGATGACTGAGTATGGCTGAGTATGGCTGGGTATGGCTGAGTACAGCTGGGTACGGCTGAGGACGGCTGGGTACAGCTGAGGACGGCTGGGTACGGCTGAGTACGGCTGGGTACGGCTGAGTACGGCTGAGTACGGTTGGGTACGGCTGTGTACGGCTGAGGACAGCTGGGTACAGCTGGGTACGGTTGAGTAAAACTGAGTACGGCTGGGTAAGGCTGAGTACGACTGGGTATGGCTGAGTATGGCTGAGTATGGCTGAGCATGGATGGGGGTGGATGAGATGGCTGAGCATGGATGGATGGATGAGTATTGCTGAGTATGGATGGATGGCTAGGTATGGCTGGGTATGGCTGAGTATGGATGGATGGCTGAGCATGGATGGATGGATGAGTATTGCTTATTATGGATGGATGGCTGAGCATGAATGAGTATTGCTGAGTATGGATGGATGGCTGAGCATGGATGGATGGATGGGTATTGCTGATTATGGATGGATGGCTGAGCATGGTTGAGTATTGCTGAGCATGGATGGATGGCTGAGCATGGATGGATGAATGAGTAGTGCTGAGTATGGATGGATGGCTGAGCATAGATGGATGGATGAGTATTGCTGAGCATGGATGGATGGCTGAGTATTACTGATTATAATTGTGATGGCTGAACATGGATGGATGGATGAGTCCCCGATTTGTCACAGAGATGCACTGTGGGCACTACAGATCCAGCCCACAGCGCTGCTGCACTCGATCTCTCCCCACTCCGCTCACACTGTACCGATCGGTACAGAGAGGGGAGAGAGGCACCAGACATGACGCTGGTTTGTTTACAAGTGATCGCACCGTCATTTGACGGAGCGATCATGTGGTAAATGGCCACATCATGTGGACCCAGCCTTCACGAATACTCCTGTTTGCATGCCCCAGTTATCAAGCTGCGCTGTAGCCATCATTCAGCTATGGCACAGTCATTAAGTGGTTAAAGTCAATGGGACACGAACAAGAAAAATCAAAAGTGCTCATATTAAAGGCATATATGCAAGTTATTGCCAAAAAAGGATATGGGGACCCGGGTACTGCCCTAGGGGACATGTATCAACGCAAAAAAAAGTTTTTTTTCAAACAACAGTTTTTTCAGGAGCAGTGATTTTAATAATGCTTAAAGTGAAACAATAAAAACGAAATGTTCCTTTAAATATCGTCCCCTTAGTCTGCCTGTAAAGTGGCGCATCTGTGTGATGTGTAGAACAGTGCAGCAGCAAAATGACATTTCTAAAGGAAAAAATTAAATTTAAACTTGCTCGTGGCTGTAATGTATTGCCGGCTCCCGGCAATATAGATGAAATATCAAGGAAAAAATCAGCATGGCAGAATTAAAAAAAAAAACATTGTGGGATCCCCCAAAATCCATACCAAAATCCATACCTGGCCCTTTGGATCTTGCATAGATTTTAAGGGGAACTCCATGCCAAAATGTAAAAAAAAATTGGCATGGGGTCCCCCTCAAAATCCATACCAGACCCTTATCCGAGCAATCAGCCTGGCAGGCCAGGAAAGGGGGGGATGAGTGAATGCCCCCCTCCTGAACTATACCAGGCCACTTGCCCTCAACATGGGAAGGGTGTTTTGGGGTTCCCCCAAAGCACCTTGTCCACATGTTGATGGGGACAAGGGCCTCGTCCCCACAACCCTGGCCGTTGGTTGTTGGGGTCTACAGGTGGGGGGCTTATCGGGAATCTAGAATCCCCCTTTAACAAGGGGGTCCCCAGATCCCAGCCCCCCATGTGAATGAGTAGGGTTACATTGTACCCCTACCCATTCATCAAAAAAAGTGTCAAAAAGTAAAAACCACAATAGACCCCAAAGCATTTTAATTTTGGTGTGGAGTTCCCCTTGAGGGCCTGGTATGGATTTTTGGGGGGAACCCATGCCGTTTTTTTTTTTCATAATTCTGTCATAGGGTTAAACTTAACCACTTCAATACACTGTATTGCAGTACTCTGCACTGCACTGTATACCCTGCACTGTATTATATATACTGCACTATATACTCTGAACTACAGTATACATACTATAGCGACTGCACTATATACTCTGCCACAAAATTGGGCCTTGGGTTTTGGTGGTGTCAGAACACTGTAACCCTTTATAGTTACTCTTGTTGGGGGCAGGAACGGGCCCTGCTCTTTCAAAAATTGTAATTACATGCCCCAGTCAAACAGGTGCAGAAAAAGTGGGCCTTGGGTGTTGGTGGTGCCAGAACACTGTAACCCCTCACAGTTACTCTTGTTGGACGCAGGAACAGTCTCTGCTGTTAAAAATGTTTTAAAATGTTTTAATTACATGCCCCTGTTAAACAGGGGCAGAAAAATTGGGCCTCAGGTGTTGGTGGCGCCCTGCAAGACAGGCCAGTAGCTGAACTGCATGTTGAGCAAGTTTTGGCCAGTGGTCCATCCTTAAGACCCAGTAACCCAGTGGACTAAAATATTGTTTAAAGGCATCGTTCAGCTGGCCACCTTCTCCACCGCGCTTCCTCTGACCTGAACAAAGCCTCAGAAACACATTGTCCAGCACCAGGAAATGGTAACCTCCAAGGGTCTGGAAAGGCGATACACAAATTTTTCTTCAATGCGTCCTGAAGATGTTTCATCCCCTGCTCCCTCTGCGAAGGCAGGATGAGCTCTGCAACTTTACCCTTGTAACATGGATCAAGAAGGTTTGCCAGCCAGTAATGATCCCTCTCCTTAATACCACAAATCCTAGGGTCCTTTCGCAGGCTTTGCAGAATCAGGGAGCCCCATGCAATGTAAGTTTGCAGAGGCATGAGATTCTGATTCCTCTGGGTCACTAAGGATGATATTGTCAGGAACTACCTCCTCCCGGCCACATACAACTCGTTGGGTTTCTGTGAACTGAAGACTGCTGCGTGTTATTCTCTACATCCATGCTGACACAATCCTCCTCCTCCTCCTGTTCTTCCTGTGTGTTTGGCGTCCCCCAGGAATGCTATCTGCATAAAGGGGGCCTTAAATCCTCCTCATCCTCCCGCTGTTCTGCCTCGAGTGCCCTGTCCATGATTCCACAAAGCGTGTGCTCCAGCAAGAAGACTAGAAGGACAGTGTCACTGATGCATGCATTGTGCATGCATGCAATGTTGAGTTCCACCTGGTGGGCAAGTCACAAATGAGACAGTTGGTAGGCAGGCTGAATTCCCATTGAATGTCAGCCAGCCAAGCACTGGCATTGTATGACCGCCGGAAATGACCACAGACTTTTCTGGCCTGCCTCAAGAGATCTTGTAAGCCTGGGTACCTGGTCAAGAAACGCTGCACCACCAAATTCAGGACTTGTGCCAAGCATGGAACATGTGTGAAGTTTCCCTGTCGGAGGGCGGAGAGAAGGTTGGTGCCATTGTCGCATACAATCATTTCTGGCTCAAGCTGCCATGGCATCAATCACCTCTGAGCCTGCCCCTGCAGAGCTAACAGAATCTCTGCCCCAGGTGGCTCCTGTCCCCTAGGCAGACCAACTGAAGCACCTCATGGCATTTTTTAGCCTGACTGCTTGTGTAGTCCCTTGAATGCTTATGGAGCACTGCTAGTTCAGAGGACAATTCTGCAGAAGAGGCCACAGAGGAAGAAGAAGAGGAGGGGGTGGAGCAAGCAGATGTGGCAGAATCACCTCCAGATTTTTGGTGGCGGAACAAGCTCCAACACTGAACCCTGTCCTGCATCCTTCCCTGCTGCCAGCAGAGTTACCCAGTGCGCCGTGAAGGAAAGATAATGTCCCTAACCATGCATGCTGGACCATGAGTCAGCGGTAATATGAAACTTGCTGCTGACCACCCTGTCCAATGAGGCCAAAACATTGCCTTTCACATGATGGTAGAGAGCTGGGATGGCCTTACGTGAAAAAAAAATTGTTTTGGAACCTGCCACTGTGGTACAGCACATTCCACAAATTCACAAAAGGGGGCAGAGTCTACCAGCTAGTAAGACAGCAGTTGCAGTGCTAGCAATTTGGCCAAGCTAGCATTTAGACGCTGAGCATGTGGATGGCTGGGACAGTATTTTTTTTTTACGGTTCAGCAACTGGGGTAGCAAAATTTGCCTGCTGATATCAGCTGGTGGTGTACTGCTAGCAGATTGGCTGCAAGTACTTGTGGCACCCATTACTATACCTTCATTCCTCTCAGTGGATGTTTTTGAGAGGACTGGAGGTATAGTAGGGGTTGAGATCACAGATGAGGAGCAAGGAGAAGTCTGCCTTTTTTATTATGTGGGTCTTTCAGGTGCTGTTGCCAACGGACTACATAGCAGGTCGTCATATGTCTTGTCAAGCACGCGAGTGCTGTTCTGGCCACGCTTGATCCTCTTCAGACATAGATTGCAAACAGTAACAGTGCGATCCACTGCACATGTGTTGAAAAAAGACCACACCAATGAAATTTTGGAAGTCAGCTGGGAGTCAGCAGCGCTCTGCACCTGTGGAGCTCTGTGGTGTAACGCAATAGGGTGCCTGCCCATAAGCTGGCCCCTGAAAGACATCCTGCCTCATTGGAGTTGTGCCTCCTCCTCCTCACGTTCCTCCTCTCTTCTCTCAGGCACCCAAGTACAGTCAGTGACCTTATCACCCCCTCCCTGGTTGTCACTGGAGCAAACTTGGCAGTATTTATAAAGATGTTTATAAAGATATGGAGTGCTAGAAATACAAACATGATATATGTAAATAAGAATCCACTGTCATTGAGTGTAGAGTCCATGTTCCAAGAAATGGCATAGCCCACAGTGTAAATATGACAGGTTGAGGTGAACTATGAAATCCTCCACCGCACACCAACACACCGGGCCTCTTATTGCAGAAAATGGACCACTAGGTTATAGGTGGTCAGATAAGCATGATATATCCAGCTGAATCTCATAACATGGAGTGAATCCACAGGTTCATATGTAGGATAAAAGGGAAGCAGCTCCTCATAGTGTAGTATCTTAGTCCAAAATGATTTTATTAAGTAAAAAGTATACAGGGTACTCACATTTGGAGAATTAAAATGAGCATTTCAGGAACAAAAAAAGTCCTTGGTTAATATTTGTTTCCAACCAACAAAATGGCCTCGGTCAGCACATGTAGTGTCATGATGTCAGCTCTCCAGGCTCCACCCTGTGCAGCTTTTCGTCCAATAAGGAACGTCGTCAGGGGAACGTATGCTGCAGCTGGGGGAACATGACTGCTAGTTTCTTGTCTTTTTGTGGCACCCCCTCTCTCTAGGCTCACGTTACTCCCTTCCTCAACCTGGGAACCAACATTGGAGCCTTCAAATTGCTGCCCATCCAACAGGAGCATGTAACCAATACTATGGTTGAATAATTCTGGTGACTCCTCCATGCATGATGGTGGGACTACGGAAGGAGTAACTGTGGACAAGGACAATGGAATAGTCTGCTTTGGCAGCTGCGTTGGAAGGCAAACTAGTATGAGCCTGGGTGACAGAGAATGAGGAGGATGAGGACGGCTTAGTTATCCACTCCACCAGCTCTTCTGCATGTTATGGCATAATAACATAGCCAGCAGCAGAAACAAACTACAAGCGTGCCCCACCTGCAGAGGGTGCACCGTGTACGCTAGCAACACTTTTCACTGTAGACACAGAGGCAGCTTGCCCTCTTTTAGTCTGCCTCTCCTTGGTGGCCTTCTGGACATGATGGGGATTTTTTTTTCACACCGCACTACACTGTATTATATACTGTACACTGACTGCACTGTATTATATACTGTACACCGGCTGCACTGTATTATATACCATGTATACCACCCGAAGTGTATTACAAACTGTACACACTGTATTATATACTGTGTACACCACCTGCACTGTATTATATACAGTGCACCGGCTGCACTGTATTATATACTGTGTACATCGCCTGAAGTGTGTACACCACCTGCACTGTATTATATACAGTGCACCGGCTGCACTGTATTATATACTGTGTACATCGCCTGAAGTGTATTAGAAACTGTACACACTGTATTATATACTGTACACCGGCTGCACTGTATTATATACTGTGTACACTGCCTGAAGTGTATTAGAAACTGTACACACTATATTATATACTGTGTACACCGCCTGCACTGTATTAGGCCATTGGCCACACGTGTCAAGATTTTTTCCCTGTTTCCTAACTATTCTTGACACTCAACTTGGGTACTAAACAGAAAGGAATGAAAAATTGGGCTATAAACCTGTTTGGCAAGGGTAATCAGGGTAAATATTTGGTAGCTCAGTGGTCAAGACTTTCTCATAAAGATGATCTGTTACTTTAACAATTACTGAAAGCTGCTGACAGAAATGAAGTGCAGGCAGTTAAGAGGTGCCTGCGTGTACCTGCATCTGCTTTGTGTATCCTTTGTTTAGCCTGAATTTTTATCCGTTCTGATCATGAAAAGCGCCAACACTTCTGGGTAATGTAGGAGTTTGTCAATAAGACCCATTGCCATACATAACTATTGACCCCTCAATACCCCTCTCTCATCTAAAGAAATGTATAGAAGACAGGAAGGAGGGGGCAAGCCTCAGAATTATAAAGAAAACACTGAAGTGCCAGAATCCCTAGCATTCAGGTTAGGCAGTGAATACTGAGAAATTCTAAAGGTATGTGCAGACACCTATGGTTACATTTTTAAAGTGACAGAGTGTCTTTAAAGCAAATACTAAAAATGTAAAATGGTCATACATTACAAAAATGTTTATGGTTGTTTTCCCAAAAAATATGAAATATTTAGCCTATATATTACAGGAGTTCTTGGTCATTCTTGTTTTTATCATTCTAATGTTATGGATCAATATTTGTTTTTTTAAATGCAGTTTTATAAAAATGGTAAACTCATTTAGCTCTATTTATGTACAATGAAAGACAGCATTATTAATATGCATTTTTAATAGGATATTTATCTTTGGGTCAATAGTTTATGCTCTAGAGGACATAAGACTACAGTGTGTTTAATTTCTCTAAAGTGTTATGAGCTGCGCCAGATATATCTGGAAATGGTCCAAGTGAGGTACTTTTACAAATCTGTGTAAAACTAACTAAACTTTCTAGACTATAGAACCACAGACCACCCATCGTGTAACATATATTCAACAACTCAAATTTAGCCTTTTATTATGCTGACTGACACAGTAGGTTTTATATTTAATACAGAAATAATAATTAGCATTTGTAGAAAAGCAAGAAAATTATTTGGATCTTGGCTTCAGAATAATATATGTGTTGCTATTTTCTAAATCATAATTTACTAAAAAGTTTTGAACTTTGAGTTGTTGTTGTTCAGTCGTTTAGTCGTGACCTCATGGACCATAGCGCGGCAGGCTTTTCTGTCCTCCACTGCTTCCCGGAGCTTGCTTAACTTCATGCTCATTGTTTTGATGATGCTATCTATGCATCTTGTTTTCTGTTGTCCTCTTCTCCTCTTTCCTTCCATGATTCCCAGCATCAGGGTCTCTTCGCATTAGGTGGTGAAAGTATTCGAGTTTCAACTTCAGGATTTGTCATTTCAGTGAATATTCAAAGTTGATTTACTTCAAGATTGACTGACTGGATCTTCTTGCCATCCAAGGGACTTTCAAGAGTTTTCTCCAACACCATAGCATCAATTCTGCAGCGTTCAGCCTTCCTTATGGTCCAACTTTCACAGCCATAGTTTACTACTTCAAGATTGACTGGTTTGATCTTCTTGCCATCCAAGGGACTTTCAAGAGTTTTCTCCAACACCATAGCATCAGTTCTTCAGCGTTCAGCCTTCCTTATGGTCCAACTTTCACAGCCATAGTTTACTACTGGGAATACCATAGCTTTGACTATACAAAAGAAAACCCTCTGGGGGTGTGACTGTGGAGGCACTAAAAAATGTGTCATATATATATATAAAAATATTTATTGGTACAAAAGGATAAAAACTAATAGGACATACAGAACATCATGCAATTATGTAAGATAAAGGTACAAAGAATTCATACAACTAAAGACACCTTTATTTTTCTTTTGTATAGTCATTAGGGATGATGGCACCTCACCTACTGTAAACCAGAGCTACCCCCCACGATAGCGTTGACTATAAGGCACTTTATCGGTAGGGTGATATCTCTGCTTTTTATAATGTTTTCTAGGTTTGCCATTGTTTTCCTCCCAAGAAGCAAGCATCTCCTAATTTCATGGCTACAGTCACCGTCTGCCGTGCACTTGGAGCCTAGGAAGATACAATCTGTCACTGTTTCTATTCCTACTCTTTTTATTTGCCAAGGAGTGATGGGACCAGTTGCCATGATCTTTGTTTTCTTAATGTTCAATTTCAAGCCAGCTTTTGCGCTCTCCGTTTTCACCTTCATTAAGAGACTCTTTAGTTCTTTTTCACTTTCTGCCATTAGTGTGGTATCATCTGCATATCTCAGGTTTGTTGATATTTCTCCCAGCGATCTTAATTCGGGCTTGTGATTCCTTGATTCCTGGCATTTTGCATGATGTACTCTGCATATAAATTAAATAAGTAGGGTGACAATATACATCCTTGCCACATTCCTTTCTCAGTTTTGAACTAGTCAGTTGTTCCATGCCCTTTTCTGACTATTGCTCCTTGACTTGCAGTCCTGACAATACAGTATTTTCAGAAGATAGGTGAGGTGTTCTGGTATTCCCATTTCTTTCAGTATTTTCCACATCTTGTTGTGATCTACACAATCAAAGGCTTTACTGTAGTCAATAAAGCAGAAGTAGACATTTTTCTGGAACTTCCTTGCTTTCTCCATGATCCAGTGAATGTTGGCAATTTGATCTATAGTTCCTCTGCCTCTTCAAAATCCAGCTTGTACCTGTGGTAGCTCTCAGTTCACAGGCTGCTGAAGACTAGCTTGTAGAATTTTCAGCATAACCTTGCTAGCGTGTGAAATTAGTGCGATCATACAGTAGTTTGAGCATTCTTTGGCGCTGCCCTTCTTTGGAATTGGAATGTGAATGGACCTCTTCCAGTCCTGTGGCCATTGTTGACTTTTCCAAATGTGTTGGCATATTGAGTGCAGCACCTTAACAGCATCATCTTTTAGGATTTTAAATAACTCAGCTGGGATACCATCACTTCCGCTAGCTTTGTTATTAGCAATGCTTTCTAAGGCCCACTTGACTACACTCTCCAGGATATCCAGTTCAAGGTCAGTGACTGCATCATCATGGTTATTTGGGACATTCGTTTGAGTTGTACAGCTAAACAAATGCTCTCTTACCAACTCGGATCCTGCGTACTGCGTGGAGTGTGTTGATGTCCACGAGGGAGAGTCATGCCTTTGGCTAAAGATTTACTGCATCCATCCTCTGATGAGGAGAAGACTAGACATAAGAAGAAAAAGTTGTTACAGAGCCCAAACTCCTACTTTGTGGATGTTAAATGCCCAGTCCTCTATAAGATCACTACTGTATTTAGCCATGCACAGATGGTTGTCCTTTGTGCAGGATGCTCAACAGTCCTGTGCCAGCTCACAGGTGGAAAAGCCAGGCTCACAGAAGGTTTTTCTTTCAAAAGAAAGCAAAACTAATTTATTCATCATCGTTTCTGTGACATGCTGGTGCACCTTGCAGATTGCCCTTCAGGATGATTCGCTCGCACAACACTTTCCTCACTGTGGTCTAAAACATCTGTCTTGTTGGCTTTTGTAATTCACAGAGATTTTTTGCAGTTAAAGTTTGATTATGTGCAAACCATTTCCTAAATAAATTTAACATTTCCAATTGAAAAATAAATAAATGCTTTCATACCTCTACAGTACCTGACACAAACTGGTGCATTAAATAAGGCAACACATTGATAAATGATGATGTACAAACTAAAGTTAACCACTGCAAGCAATCACATTTTAATGAATTATGAATGATTAATTTTGATTGCTTGAAGTGCAGCTAGAGTCTGCAATACTTACCTTTTCTCCAAAAATTTGAAGTCTGTAAAGTCCTTCGCCAGCAACTTCTCCCTGCCTTCTTCAGATGCCCTGATTGGCTGGAGCAGGATCGCATAACTCTTCCACCCTAGCACAATGCTGTAAATTGAACTGTGCATGTGCAGCTCCTGTACATTTTACAGAGGACTGCAGGCATGCAGGAAGGTTTCATTTATTGCAGAAGAGACATTGCATGTCTCTTCTGTGATAAATAGTCTGGCTGCTCGTAAGCTGGTAAAGTTTAACTTTAGTTCTGCTTTCATTAAAATTGCTGCCATTTGTTGATTTTGTTGCTATGGTAACTATACTAAGATAGAGGATGGGTACTATATTTGCTAATGGAGCTTTTATTACACATAAAAGTACAACCTAGAAACAAATGCCCCCCCTTTTGGGGAGGAGGGTTATGTTTGGGTTATCCCCAAACAGGATATTGCGCTAAACCTGTAGTTAACAAAGAGAACCAGAACCTTCACTAAGTGGAAGGGTTTGACAAGTTGGCAGTGTCTCCACCCAGGACAAGGCCTCTCTGAACGGAAGAGATTCCCTTCCTGGGAAATTACCCAGTATTCTAATCAAAGTAGTTGGAAGCAGAGGAAATAATGCAAATTGCATATAACATTAACCATAAGTATATAGATGCCAAATAGTATAGAAATAATACAAGCTTTATACAATAAAAGATTAATAATAGTACATACATCCAATGTAAAAACAGATAGCAAACAGCCCAATAGGACTCCTGGTGGAATTGTGCACATACCGTATACCCGGCTATATATAGTTATAAATAAAAATACCTCCAGATGAATGTTACAGCAAAGTCCAATAAACAACTACATTTGCCTGACTGTTCCAAACCAAATTAATTGCAGGCTACAGGGGTTCATTTACTAAAACTGGAGAGTGCAAAATTTGGTTCAGCTCTGCATAGAAACCATCAGCTTCCAGGTTTTTTTGTCAACGCTTAATTGAACAAGCTGAAGTTAGAAGCTAATTGGCTACCATGCACAGCTGCATCAAATTTTACACTCTCCAGTTTTTAGTAAATCAACCCCACTGTGTGGGAATCACAACTGATAAATCAATACGAGAATTGTGCGTCCATTTCTCTACACACAGAGCCCACTAACTCTAAAACATAACTTTTATTCATACACAGCTAAAATAACATACTGTATGTTGACAAAATCTGGTAGGAGTAATCAAATTAGGTTTTCCATGAAGAGAAACAATCCTGTACTTATGTCAAAAAACTGGTCATACTAATGAGTGCCTCCCACATCAGACTATTTTAAATTTTACCCTGCATCCCCTGATAATATAAAGCACATCAAAAATTGAGTACCCCAACCCCAAAACTCCATACACAACTAAAATACCATATGTTGGCAAGAATTTTAACTTAAAGTGTTACTAAACCCACAGCAGAAAATCAGTCTATATATGCAGAATAGCATGCTTGTTCTATTCACTGTGGAACTTAAGGGGTTAATCCTCTGTATTGTGTAAAAAGGCTCTTTGATCCTGTATGGACAGAACCTTCCCATCCTGCAGGGTCTCTCTTGGCAAGGCCAGATAAGACACAGTCAGAGTTGTCCTGCTGCACATGCTCAGTTTGGTCTCTAATGCTGGAGGGAACATTTCCTTGTTGAGCTGAGCTTTTCAGGTCACATAGTATTGACATCAGACATTTGGGCATGTATACAGATCCTAAATGACAACCCAGTCCCTCCCTCCTCCTCCATGCCCAGTAATTAAAAAAGAACACAGTGGGTGGGGTGTCACATTTTGATTCATGGATGATCCGCCTCCCATAATAGCATGAGAACACAGGCTGTAGTGGAAATCTCCTTCTACCTGAACACTCAGCACTCGGGCAGACCTTGCAGTTTATCATGTGACCATGAATACAGATCAGCCAAAAAGGTATATAGTGGCAGTATTTTAATGTAAAAAGAAGATTTATAAGCTGTGGGCAGTGGCACTGCGATGGGTGGGTGGGGGGGGGGGCTTGGCGGATGAACAATTTTCATATTACTGGGTTTAGTAACACTTCAATGAACCTGCAGGTGGATGATGCAGGGGATCCATTGACAGAAACATTCCCTTATTACTGGTTATACTAATGTGTGCCTCCCACACCAGACTATTTTTCAATTTTACCCTGCAGACCCTGAAAGCAGATCAAAAAGTACACAACAAAGTCCAGTTGCAGGGGCCCCTGAGAATCATCAAGATATGATGTCCATCTTTGTGTCAGAGATCTTAAGACAAGATGATGAGGAGATCCTCTAACTGGTTTCCAACCAGTCTGGAACGCAGCTTCTTACATGCAAAAACTGTGGTGTGGCACGGCACTGGAGCTCAGAGCAAGCTTATTTACTCTACTATTTAGATGGTCCCTAGTGATTTCTAATTTGACATGCAAATGGTCCTCTAACTACCAGAAGTGGCCATTGTGTGCCTAACCTGACTCTAGCCTATGCTGGTGAAAACTAACTAAAGCATCCCAGACTAGAAGGAACAGGGTTAACTAAAATAACATGAGCTGGATATGACTAAAATAACAGCAATAACTGCAATATATCACAGGTGATATCACTTGCTGCTCAGTGATTGCAGTATTCTAGTCTGCATCTCCCCAAGGTTATACTTAAAATCTGGCCTGTTAGTGGGTCCTGAGGACAGGAATTGAGAACCACTGTACTAGAAGGTGACTATTACATAAATAAAGTAGCTCTAACTCTGTGCTTGTGAAATATGACAATAAATAGCAATAGGACAGAGATATTCTGTCTGTCACAAAGATTTAGAAACAGATTCAAAAAGCTATGGGCAGCTGTAGTAAGACTATTAGAACATAGGGATGCTTGCATAATTGTCTCTGGCCTGGATTTAGCAGCATGGACAGGACATGTGGCTGAGACTTTTCTCTCTCTCTCTCTCTCTCTCTCTCTCTCTCTCTCTCTCTCTCTCCCTCTCTCTCTCTCTCTCTCAATTTGCAGGCGGTACACAGACTGCTCCACACATGGCCATCACGAACAGCTGGGTTACCAGCACCCAAAGTAAACACCAGATTTGCACATGAACCTTTTTACTTTTTCTACTTTTTTTACTTTTTCTCAACAATGAAACTTAACAGTCCAGATATTGGCAAAGGCATAGTCCAAATAGTGGCATAAATTAGACAACATGGCAGCAATCAGGAGACATAAGGTGTCTTGTGGCTCATCCTTAATAATGCTCAGTCCTTCCTCAACTTTTTAGGTCAGTACCATGAATAACATTGCCCTATACTACCCGGAAGAGAGAATAAAAGGAAAGACCAAAATCCTTTTCCTCTTTAGCTGTCCATTACTCCTCTGCTACCCAGATTATTTCCAGCATGGGCCGGAAAGCGGGGGGGGGGGGGGAGAGTACAAGCACCCTCAGCAGGCCTCTCTCTCCTCAACCTTCTCCCAGGAAGAAGAACTAGACATATGCAATTCATTTCATTACAAAATTGAAAGCAATACTATTCAATAAATCAAATAAAATTATAACAAAACAAATTATCCAAATTTGAAAATTCAAAAATGAATGCGAACTTGAAATGGAATCATATTGCAATAAATACAGCAAGGTATAAAAGTGAAATAAGATTATTTCTACTTAGGCTGCTGAATAGAACAGAACAGAACAGAGCAGAATAGAATGGAAAATAAGAGAATAGAATAGAGTAGAATAGAATAAAACAGAATAGAATAAAATAGAATAGAAAATAAAATAAAAGAATAGCATAGAATCAAATAAAATAGAATAGAACAGAATAAAAAAATAAAGGTTTATAATATAATATTATAGAACAGAATAGAATAAAACAGAATATAATAAAACAATAAAATGATATACTAGAATAAAATAAAAATAAAAATAAAAATAAAAAAGAATAGAATAGAATAAAGCAAATTAGAATAGAGCAGAATAGAAAATAAAGGAATAGAATATAATAAAACAGAATAGAATGGAAAGAATAGATTACAATGGAATATAATAGAAAACATGAGAATATAATATAATAAAACAAAATAAAATAGAATAGAAAACAAAATAATAGAATAAAATATAGAAAAACTAGAATAGAATAGAATATAACGAATATAGCCGTCTTCCGAAATCTGAATTTTGAACTGATTTGAAAAAAACGAATATACAAAACAAATTCCAAAACAAATCAATCTAACATAACGTATGTGATGAAATTAAATTATTAACTTAACAAATACTAAATGAAACACATTTTTCTAGGAACTCCAGACCCCAATTCCACTCACCTTAAATAGGGCTGCCCAGAAGTAGCCCACAAGTAGGAGGAGCAACCCTTAAGGGGACGTCTGCCTAAGTCTTCCTGCTTAGAAATTAAACATTATAGCTGAACTACAGGCAAACAGCTAAATACACAGATGATATTCATATATATATAAAAGTATATATATATATATATATATATATATATATATATATATATATATATATATACACACATTATTTAACAAAAGTGAGTACACCCCTCACATGTTTGTAAATATTTTATTATATCTTTTCATGTGACAACACTGAAGGAATGACACTTTGCTACCATGTAAAGTAGTGAGTGTACAGCTTGTATAACAGTGTACATTTGCTATCCCCTCAAAATAACTCAACACACAGCCATTAATGTCTAAACTGCTGGCAACAAAAGTGAGTACACCCTAAGTAAAAATGTTCAAATTGGACCCAATTAGCCATTTTCCCACCCCAGTGTCATGTGATGTGTTAGTGTTACAAGGTCTCAGGTGTGAATGGGGAGCAGGTGTGTTAAATTTGGTGTTATCGCTCTCACTTTGTCACACTGGTCACTGGAAGTTCAACATTGCACCTCATGGCAAAGAACTCTCCGAGGATCTGAAAAAAAAGAATTTATGGTCTACATAAAGATGGCCTAGGCTATAAGAAGATTGCCAAGACCCTAAAACTGAGCTGCAACATGGTGGCCGAATCCATACAGCGGTTTGACAGGACATGTTCCACTCAGAGCAGGCCTCGCTATGTTCGACCAAAGAAGTTGAGTGCACATGCTTAGCATCATATCCAGAGGTTGTCTTTGGGAAATAGACATATGAGTGCTGCCAGCATTGTTGCAGAGGTTGAAGGGGTGGGGGGTCAACCTGTCAGTTCTCAGACCATACGCCGCACACTGCAGCAAATTGGTCTGCATGGCTGTCGTCCCAGAAGGAAGCCTCTTCTAAAGATGATGCACAAGAAAGCCCCCAAACAGTTTGCTAAAGACAAGCAGACTAAGGACATGGATGTCCTGGGGTCTGATGAGAACAAGATAAACTTATTTGGTTCAGATGGTGTCAATTATGTGTGGCAGCAACCAGGTGAGGAGTACAAAGACAAGTATGTCTTGCCTACAGTCAAGCATGGTAGTGGAAGTGTCATGGTCTGGGTCTGCATGAGTGCTGCCAGCACTGGGGAGCTACAGTTCATAGAGGGAACCATGAATGCCAACATGTACTGTGACATACTGAAGCAGAGCATGATCCTCTCCCTTCAGAGACTGGGCCGCAGGGCAGTATTCCAACATGATAACGACCCCAAACACACCTCCAAGATGACCACTGCCTTGCTAAAGAAGCTGAGGACAAAAATGATGGACTGGCCAAGCATGTCTCCAGACCTAAACCCTATTGAGCATCTGTGGGGCATCCTCAAATGGAAGGTGGAGGAGCACAAGGTCTCTAACATCCACCAGCTCCATGATGTCCTCATCGAGGACTCTGTAGGTATAATAAAATATTTACAAAAATGTGAGTGGTGTACTCACTTTTGGGAGATACTATACATATGGATACTGTACTTAAAAGCTGTTTTACCTGAAAAAAGTCTTGAGAATGCCATTGATCTAGCACAGAGCTTAGTGCCATCTAGCAGGACATGAGACTTGATTTTGATTTTCTGCAGTTCAGAGACACTTACAGGTCTTGTCCCTGCCCCCCCCCCCTGTCTGTCTGGACTGCAAGAAGCTAATACCGGGTTAAACTTGAGTACCTATTTATATGTAGCAATAACTCTCGGTGGAGCTGCTGATTTAAGCGGGCTTGTTACCTTCACTCTCGATACCTCTGTTTCACCGACACCCATTCTAGGGTTCCGTTGAGTTTACCTCTGGACGATATAAGCACCAAACACTTGAGTAGGTTTTCCAATGCTTTAATAAACGAACAAGGGAAATAGCAGGAAAGAGGTAGAAGGAAACCTGCAGGGAAGCTCAAATACTCTTCTTAGTATTCTTTAGAACATTTCTCTGAATATTGATCACTTGTAGTTGAATGCACTCCCCCTGTGGGATTCAATCTTTACCCGCCTGGATAGACCTCTCTCACTTGTCTAGCAGCCAGTATGTAGCACAAACTAAAGTCTCTGCCACAGACTTGTTTGGAATAAAACCCGTGCGATCCTCTGCCACAGGATGTATTGGTTTGTGATGAAAGTCAGACACAGTACTTGAACCTTTAAGCCAACCCGGCAGTACTATACTGTAAGATCACTTCGGAATGCGTCCTCCAACCGAGTCACCAGGCCCCTCTCCAGACCAGCACCCCGCGTGATCCTTCCATGACGGGTCCTCCCCTGAGATCTCCTCAGTTGTCCAGCTTCTTCACTCAGGATAGACAGCTCAGGACCATTCCTCTGCTGCTGTGGTAGGCCCCAGACAGGCTTCTGGGCCCACCCACACGCCGCAGCGGCGCGGGCCTCCGGAACGGAGGACCACGAGGTGGTATTCCTAGTGCATACCTGTCAGCCAGGAGGGCCAGCAGGTGGCTGAAAACGAACCCTAAAACATGGCGTTTGTCCCATAAATACCCTCTCCCAGAATGCAACTAGGAGGACCACCTCCACCGAGTTATCTCCGGGACAGAGGAGCACCCATACGCTTCAACAAGTTGCTCTTCCAACACCAACCAATGGTATCAACGACACCCACCGGCACAATGTGGAACTACACGCAACGTCAGCCAAGCTGGAACAGAGGCAAATCCAACTCCCTCTAATAAGTGACCACTAAATTTACCTATCAGTGGTAGATTAAAATCTACCAGTGCTACATATATTTTATTGGAATTTATATGGTGGCAACAGTTTATGCAGTGCTTTACATATTGCACATTCACATTAGTCCCTGCCCTAAGGGAGGTTACCAGCAAAATCCCTACCTCCCAAAAATACATACACATACTAGGGGACAATTTAAACAGTAGCTAAATAACCTACAAGTGTGATTATGAAGTGTAGGAGGAACTACAGTACCAGGAGGAAACTTAATTGTGTTACTATGAAGGAGGGACCAAATTTAAAGTCCAGCTACAGAAATGTGAGCATTCTCCTTTGCTTTTTGGCTGCACCCATACTGCAAGGCTTAACTTCTTGTTTATTCTAGCATAACGTAGAAGCACTTTTATTCACCTGATTCTCCATTCCCCTGGCAGATGATGCTCCCCCAACTCTTATGGTGGACTATCCCTCGGCGTCATCAAGTTGCAAAACCCTGCATTGGTCTTGATAACATCAGCACCTTAGACAGCTGGATCATGGGAGAGAAGACAATACAAGGACTGGTCCAACAGAGCAGAGGATCACGTAAGTACATTTTTTTTCTGTGCCCCATATACTGTACCTAAGCAAACATTTAACCCTGGCAGTGCAGGTGCAGCAGCAATGCAAGAGCAAATTTCAAGTGTCCTGGAGTTGGATTTTAACTCTTGCTAAAGGGGGAAGTATTCCAAAAGGGCCACAAAAATAATTTGGTATTAGTATTGCAAATAGTAAGGAGCATTTGGTTTCTCCCTATTGCACATTTAATGTGATGGATGAGGTAAATAACCTATAGGTAGGATCAGGAGGCCAGAGAGGGATAGGATCAAGGTAATATTTTCCTGTAAAATATAACATTCACACATCATTTTGTCTTTATTTATCTCTGCAGATACTAAAAATTTGAATGTGTAACTTTCACTGACTAATAGCTTATGCATTTTTTTCACCTTTCACAGGTATGTAACAAGTTTACTTTAAAGAGGTTAGCCAAATGTGAACTAAATTCCCATGACGCTTTTAGCAATAGATGATAGTGGGATGATGTAATGATTGATAGGCCTTCTTTTGTAAAAGTCTGAAAAAAAGACCAGATTTAAGGCACTGCATTTGTAGTAAAGTGCATTAAAAAAACAAATTTTAATACACATTATCGCAAATCACGTAATATATGGCTTACACGGGGTTCATTCTCATTCATTGAGAATGGCATTCCAATGCACATATACAGTGAAAACAAATGTACCAGCACTACAGCGCACCACACAACACAGATATAAATGCCTTATGTACTGTGGTGTGTTGCGTTGCTAAAAAATAGTGCTAGTGCAATATTTTATGTATTGAGGCCCCAAAAATTAGATGTACATGTTTGCAAAAATAAATGTCCTTATCTTTAAATTTATTTCAGGTACTTATATAGCGCCGTCAATTTACGCTGCGCTTTACATATACATCGTACATTCACATCAGTCCCTACCCTCAAGGAGCTTACAATCTAAGGTCCCTAACGCACATTCATACATACTAGGGACAATTTAGACAGGATCCAATTAACCTATCTTAGACCCCTTATTGCATAAGGCTTCAGCAGGTCAGCATTTACCTTGTCTGATGGCTGCACCCTGCTGCGGCTCAGTTGGCAAAAATGTAGTGCCAGGCTGCCCCACCACAGCCATCCATAGACTTCCCCTTTAGCATGAGTAGTGTCCCTTTCAATTATACTGTATGTGACATTATTGCACAGGCAGCCCTGAACTGGAATTTTAACAGCTGGGCTGCAGACAGCATGGAAGGTGTTGGACAAGATAGGTGCAGGGGCCTGCTGGGTGTTGGGACCCAGATCTATGTTTTGGAGGTGCTATAGAAATGAGTCTGAGGAACGTTGTAAGAAAATGAGTACTTGTAATTTAAGGGGCCATTTAAAGTGGATGTGCTGCCTTAACACAATGCTCCTCACCACAAAAAAAAGAAAGTGCATTTTAATGTATCCATAGATGTAAATTGGTGTTAGAACTAAGAGCTTGAGCTGCCAAATAGTGATTTGCTTTCCAAACGCTGGTGATTAACTGTTCATTATTACAGAGTTGAGATCAAAAGGGTGAAACTCCCTGAGTCAGTTCAATAACACTGTAATTATAAGTCAATTTTATTCTAAGATAGTTTTCCAAAAGTAATTTGCTTGATTGTCTTTTGTTTCATGTGAATAAATAAAACTTCATTCTTGAGAGGTTAGGATATGTGAAATGATATGATCGAATTTGTTTATGCTGACATTCGCCTTTCAGTGACATCTGCTGGTTTCTTTTCAGAATGCATTTTTTTAAAAGGATGATTCCAAAATATTTGTGACATTGCAAGCAGGCCAGATTATATTTTGTTTCCCTATAAATAAGTTCCCCTTTTTTATTAATAAGCAAAATCCTTAATGTTTTTTTAATTCCTCTCTCATCATCTCTCATTTTCTTTCTCCTCCACTTCCAACATATTATTGGTTTCTTTAAACTCTTTCAGACTTGAACCTTCATCTCAACCTGTTAATAAACCAGTATCTAATGTTCACCTTCTCTCACAAATGCTCATCACCTGTAAGGCCTGCTCCATATATCCTTTCCACAGTCACATTTTTAGGACAGATAAAATGCTGAGAGGTTGCTGAAGAGTGACTCCAGTTGTTAGATGCATAAGACCATATGTAACATTTGTTTGTATGCAAGGCTTTTTTCCAGCAGGAATGCAGTTACGCCACCTCCAGCACTGAATGCATGCAATGGCAAGGGGTACTGGGGTGTGATGGAGGGTCTATTGATGCTGGCTGCTGGGGGATCTATTGTTGCTGGAGGGGATCTATTTTTGTGTGGTGGTTCATTGTTACTGGTGGGGTATCTTTTGTTGCTGGGGGGGGCTCTCAATTGTTGCTGGAAGGAATCTACTGTTGATTAACCACTTGCCGACCAGGGACGTTGGTCCCTTTAAGCGGGATAGCAGGCATGCGCACCCCCAGAGGCACACGAGCGCGCTGCACAGCAGGGTGCCAATGCTCCTGACTGGCGGTCGTGATGACCGCTGGTCATGAGCGATCGTGGGCACGAGAGGCAGAACAGGGATGTGTGTGTGTAAAAGTTCTGTGAGGAGAGGAGAGAGATCGTGAGTTCCTACGAGCTCTCTCATCTCCTATAGTCAGTTCCATCCCCCTACAGTTACACACACCTAGGGAACATGGGTAACCCCTTGATCGCCCCCTAGTGTTAACCCCTTCCCTGCCAGTGACATTTATAGAGTAATCAGTGCATTTTTATAGCACTGATTGCTGTATGATTGTCAAGCGACCCGAAAATGTGTCAAAAGTGTCCGATCTGTCCACCATAATGTTGCAGTCTTGATAAAAATCGCAGATCGCCGCCATTACTAGTAAAAGGAAAAGAAAAGAATAAAAAAATGCCATAAATTTCTTCCCTATTTTGTAGACACTATAACTTTTGCGCAAACCAATCAATATACGCTTATTGCGATTTTTATTACTAAAAATATGTAGAAGAATACATATCGGCCTAAACTGAGTGAAAAATTAGCTTTTTTAAAAACAATTGGGGCTATTTATTACAGCAAAAAGTACAAAATATTGCGTTTTTTTCAAAATAGTCGCTCTTTTTTTTGTTTATAGCACAAAAAATAAAAACCGTTGTTGAGCAACCGATTCTTCCAGGGCTGAAGTAGTTAAGGGGTATATTGTTTCTGGCTGCTGGAGAGTCTATTGGCATTGGCTGCTGGGAGATCTGTTATTGCTGCTGGGGGTCTATTTTGCTGGGGTGGTATTTTGTTACGTGGCTCCATTGTTGCAGGGGGGGTCCATTGCTGCTGGCTGTGGGGTATCAATTTTATTGCTATTCCTGTTATTATTACACTCCTAGGTGGTGTCTTATCATTATGGCATTGGTGGTGGAGCAGTGCACTTTTCTTGAGTTGTTTGATGCACAAGACACTTTGGTGGATTATTGGGATCTTACTTCATACCACAAATAGCACTTTATTTAAAGAGATAGCACAATATTAGTTATTGTATTTTATTGTTTATGATGTTTCATAGTACAAATAGCACTTTATTTAAAGAGATAGCACATTATTAGCTATGGTCATTTATTGTTTATGATGTACTGAGTATATTACACAGAAATGTCTATTATTTTTTCTTTATTCAAATAGACAGTGCATCATTTTTTATACGTTTTATGGTTATCCAGTATTTGAATATAGTGGTTGCAGCAGTCTAGACCTTTATTAGACGCCAAGTGCAACTTGTTTTTTTTTTATGTTAAAGTTCCAGCCCTTCCTGGTGCTAAATCCCCTCTCTTTCACTAATTCCCAATTGAAATACTAATAACTGACCTCAACAGCCTGGATAGACTTTTGTAACTCTCCTTTGTTTGTGCTACGAATACAGAGATTGATACCACTCTAACCAATCCTAAATTTGGTTTAACTCATTGATCTTTCTTTTTGCTGCTGAATTCTTATGCCCTGTACACACGACTGGTTTTCCCATCGGAATAAACTCTGAAGGTTTTTCCGACGGAGTTCCAACAGAATTCCGCTCAAGCTGTCTTGCATACACACGGTCACACCAAATTCCGACCGTTCAGAACGCGGTGACGTACAACACGAACGACGGGACTAGAAAACGGAAGTTCAATAGCCAGTAGCCAATAGTTTTGTCTCGTACTTGCTTGAGAGCATGCGTCGTTTTTGGTACCTCGGAACAGCATACAGACGATCCCTTACATTAAACCTCATTTGCCACATAATTGCCAAGTAAACAGTGCATTGAGGTCAGCTTGTAAGTTGGAGACATCCTGTAAGGATGTTTTTCCACTGCATAGCTTGGTGTCAGCTGCAAAGACTGAAATGGAACTCAGTGACGACCCGTCCATAGGGGGCGCTCGGGCACCCCCCCCCCCCCCCCCAAGCTTTTGACAAAAAAATGGTCGCTTTATCATCCACTTCAGCCCTGGAAGATTTTACCTCCTTTCTGACTAGAGCACTTTTTGCGATTTGGTACTGCGTCTTTTTAACTGACAATTGCACTGTCGTGCGACGTTGCACCCAAACAAAATTGACGTCCTTTTTTTTCCCACAAATAGAGCTTTCTTTTGGTGGTATTTGATCACCTCTGCAGTTTTTATTTGTTGTGCTATAAACAAAAAAAGCGACAATTTTGGAAAAAAAACTCAATATTTTTTACTTTTTGCTATAATAAATATCCCCCAAAAATATATAAAAAAGCTATTTTTTTCCTCAGTTTAGGCCGATATGTATTCTACATATTTTTGGTAAAAAAAATTGCAATAGGAGTATATTGATTGGTTTGCGCAAAAGTTATAGCGTCTACAAAATAGGAGATAGTTTTATGGCATTTTTATTATTATTATTTTTTTTACTAGTAATGGCGGTGATCTGCGATTTTTAATGGGACTGTGACATTATGGCAGACACCTCGGAAAATTTTGACACATTTGTGGGACTATTGGCATTTTTACAGTGCTAAAAAAATGCATTGATTACTGTAAAAATGTCAATGGCAGGGAAGGGGATAACACTAGGGGGCGATAAAGGGGTTAATTGTGTTCCCTAGTGTGTGTTCTAACTGAAGGGGGGAGTGGACTATGTAGGGGAAGAGATAGATCGCTGTTCATACTCTGTATGAACAGATGATCTGTCACTTCTCCCCTCAGAGAACCGTAAACTGTGTGTTTACACACACAGATCCCAGTTCTCCATGTGCCCCGAGCGATCGTGGGAGCCCGGCTGTGATTGCAACCGCTGGGCACTTGCATCGGCTCCGTGGGCGAGCACGCGGCGCGCCCCTGGCGGCCACAGGGCGACGCAACGTTACATAACATTGTTTCGCCCAGCTGTGCCATTCTGCTGCAGTACAACTGCGGCAGCTGGTTGGCAAGTGGTTAAGAGTGTCCGGGTGCCGGACACACAGTGATCTATGGGAAGCTTCCTAGCTTGCAATCAGCTGATTGCAAGCTGGGAAGCTAATTTGTCTGTGTTCAGGGCGTGTTCGGGGCACAAGCGATGTGCCCACAAACACTCCCACTCTCCAGTGATTTGTCCCTGGTTCCTGTCCTGCTTTTTTATTGGCCGGGACCGGAGGGTGACTGGGCGGTGCTTTTTCGGCATGTGAGTCAGGGAGCAGATTACAGATGCGGCAGATGGGCGCAGAGCTGGCAGTGCTGAGCCCGAGCGCAGTGTACCAGAGCAGCAGGTGAGTGCGGGGATCGGAGAGGATTGCAACAGCTGACCTCCCCTGCCTGCCTCTCCTTCCTAAACACCCCCTCCCTCCATCTCCACTCTAAACAATAACTCCTTCTCTGCCCCTCCGCCCTAAACAATACCTCCCTCCCTGCTTCTGCACTCCAAACAATAACCCCCTCCCTGCTTCTCCACCCTAAACAATAACCCCCCTCCCTGCTTCTCCACCCTAAACAATAACCACCCTGCTTCTCCACCCTAAACAATAACCCCCTTCCTGCTTCTCCACCCTAAACAATAACCCCCCTCCCTGCTACTCCACCATAAACAATAACCCCCACCTCTCCACCCTAAACAATAACCTTCCCTCCCTGCCTCTCCACCCTAAACAATAACCCCCCCTGCCTCTCCACCCTAAAAAATAACCCTCCTCCCTACCTCTCCACCCTAAACAACAACACCCCTCCCTGCTTTTCCACCCAAAACAATAACCCCCCGCTTTTCTACCCTAAACAATAACCCCCCTCCATGCTTCTCCACCCTAACAAATAACCCCCCACCTCTCCACCCTAAACAATAACCCCACCTCCCTACCTCTCCACCCTAAACAACACCTTTCCCTGCTTCTCCACCCTAAAAAATAACCCCCATCCCTGCTTCTCCACCCTAAACAATAACCCCCCTCCGTGACTCTCCACCCTAAACACCCCCCTCCCTGCCTCTTCACCCTAAACAATAACCCTTCCTCTCCACCCTAAACACCCCCCGCCTCTCCACCTTAAACAATAACCTCCCTCCCTGCCACTCCACCCTAAACACACCCTCCCTGCCTCTCCACCCTAAACAATAACCCCCTCCCTGCTTCTCCACCCTAAACAATAACCCCCCTCCCTGCCTCTCCACCCTAAACAATAACCCTCCTCCCTGCTTCTCCACCCTAAACAATAACCCCCTGCCTCTCCACCCTAAACAATAACCCCTTCCCTGCCTCCCCACCCTAACACCCCCTCCCAGCCTCACAACCCTAAACAATAACTCCCTCCCTGCTTCTCCACCCTAAACAATAACCCCCTCCCTACCTCTCCACCCTAAACAATAACCCCCCTCCCTGCCTCTCCACCCTAAACAATAACCCCCCTCCCTGCCTCTCCACCCTAAACAATAACCCCCTCCCTGCTTCTTCACCCTAAACAATAACTCCCATCCCTGCCTCTCTACCCTTAACAATAACCCCCCTGCCTCTCCACCCTAAACAATAACCCCCCTCCCTGCCTCTCCACCCTAAACAATAATGATGGGGAGAGGATGGTGGTAAGGGGATTGGTTTTGTTTAACTATGCCCAATAAGCCCCTTCCACTGATAACAGTCTGGTCACACCCACTTATTGGCGTGACGTGCCGCATGCTTACATCAGCCTCAAGTTCTAAAGTTGGGAGGTATGTACTCTGTCCTGTGATGCTGGGGCTGTATACTCTGTCCTGTGATGCTGAGCTGTATATTCTGGCCTGTGATGCCGAGCTGTATAGTCTGTCCTGTGATGCTGGGGCTGTATACTCTGTCCTGTGATGCTGGGGCTGTATACTCTGTCCTGTGATGCTTAGCTGTATACTCTGTCCTGTGATGTTGAGGCTGTATACTCCTGTACTGTGATGCTGAGCTGTATACTCTGTCCTGTGATGCTGAGCTAAATACTCCGAGTCCTGACACTATGGGTAGAAGCTAGTGGAATAGAGGGGACAAAGTGGGTGGATTCTATAAGGGCTGGGGCGCCCCCCCATCCTAAAACTTCCGCAGCTGCCACTGATTGTACTTATCCTGGCCTCTACGCTTGAGCTGCAGTGTTTACAAGAATACACGAGAAGATAATACAGCGCAACAAATGGATTATAGTGTTGTGCTAACAGTCAAATGGAAATTCAAGTTGAGAGAACCAAGTAAGGAATGAACAAATGTTGATTAGATGTTGAATCCCTGTGGAGGTAAGCATCATAAAAGCATGAACAATTTCTAATACATGAAGATGAGAGTTCAGGTATTATGGAAAATTCCAATAATCAAGTAATGTACATATTTTGGAAATTTTGATTAGGGCTCACTAACCCACGCCTACCTAAATGTGCATTTGAAAGTAGAAATGTGCACGCTTCTGTAAATGCATAGATACAGGCTTAATAATGGACTTTGCTGGGAGTGCACCAAAGGTATGCTAATGGTTCAGAGTACTATAAAGTAATTCTTTTCATAACCTTAGTTTGAAATTCTTAACATTTTGAAGGCTGAGAAAACACAATGTTACGGCTTAAAATACTGTGGAGTAACACTGTAAAGTGAAAAATTGTAATGCTACTGGTCGGAAACCTATGAAAGATAGAAAGAGGATTATAGTTAAGCATTTCCCAAGACATATAGCAGTCTTGTTTATTTGTTGCTATGCCTTACATGGTTGCTACAATAATAGACCACTGACTGAATTAAAATACAGTTCTCAGGCAAGACAAGAACCACCTTTTCAATCTTAGTGTTAGTTTCAAGCAAACCAAATGAGTCTGTTTTTTTTTAAAATACACACATAAAGCTATTAAACCGCAAGAAAAGACACATTTCTTTATTTTAATTTTTTATTAGAAGCTTGCTCTAAAACTGCCACCAAATACAATTAAAAAAAATTACAACACAAAAATAGTGCTGAATCTGATTAATATACAGTGCCTTGAAAAAGTATTCATACCCTTTGAAATTTTCTACATTTTGTCATGTTAGAACCAAAAAGGTAATTGTATTCTATTGGGATTTTATGTGATAGACCAACACAAAGTGGCACATAATTGTGAAGTGGACGGAAAAATGATAAATAGTTTTGCAAATTTTTTTACAAATAAATATGTGAAAAGTGTGGCGTGCATTTGCATTCAGCCCCCATGAGTCAATACTAGGGTTGTCCCAATACCACTTTTTTAAGACTGAGTACAAGTACCGATACAGTAAACTCAAAGAATTATCACAGAACATGTCGATAAATACAAAAAATATATCTTACAACATCAAAATATATTAATAACAATAACAACAATAACAAATGTAAAAAAATCACACAACCAACCAAAAGTTACAGGCAATATAGCTAATAGAATTATTTCTTAAAAGTTAGTGGCAAATTCTTTTTGAGGAATAAAAGCATCTCTGCATGTTCAGCCATTAGCCTGTTTCTGCTATCAGTAAGGACATTAGACGCTAAGCTGAACAGTCTTTCACTTTCCACACTACTGCATGGGGCAGAAAGATATTTTTGGGCCATTTTAGCCAGAGTTGGAAATCTCACTTTATGAACTGCCCAGTACTTCAGAGGTTTCTCTGAACGAGGTACAGTGATCTCTCCCAAGTAAGCTTCCAGCTGTATAGTAGCAGCTTTTGGAGCACTGCTCTCAGATGTAGATGATCCTTCACCAGCAATTTCTGCAAATACACTGTCCAGACTGGTACCTGGCTGGTCACGATGAGGCCTTTTGGAAGCTGGTTCTTCATGCTGCTCAGATTCAATTGTCTCTTCAAAAATGTTTTGCAGTTCCAGTACTAACATTTCTTTTGCCTCCCTGGAAGTGTCAGAATTACAGAAAAAACGATCTTTATACCTAGAAGAAAAAAATAAACAACAATGAATGAATGCAGCATATTCTGTCTGTGAATTAAGAAAACAATCACATTTAATAGCAGAAAAATTAACATTACCTTGGATCGAGTAAAGTTGCGATACAGTAAAGTGGGTTTCGCTCAGTATCAGAGAAGCGCTTCTGCAAAGCAGCAAGCAAAGTGCTCTTCATTGTTTTGATACCTTGGTCCTCATCCACTTTTGCTAAAACTTTCTGTAGCACTGTTACTGCAGGAATTACATCAGAGGCAAATGCATCTGAACAACTCACTTGGCGAGTCATCTCTTCAAAGGGAGCCAAGATATTGACCATCTTCTCCATCAGATTCCACTGGTTTGCAGTAATGGTGGCAGGGAGCTCATATTCAGACACATACACTCCAAGGGCCCGTTTCTGCTCAATCAGAGACTTCAGCATGTAAAATGTGCTGTTCCAACGAGTCTGCACGTCTTGCTGGAGTCTTCTTACTGGCTGACCAAGCTGTATCTGGATGTCCTGCAGCCGAGAGTATGCCAGGTTCGAATGTTTGAAGTGGCCAATTATTCTGCGCCCGACTCCCACAGCATCTGCAATGCTGCACTGTGATAACAGTCCCTCTGAGACAGCAAGCTGCAGTGTATGTGCCACACATGAAATACTGGGAAGTCCAGCAACTTCCATACCTTTTATCATGTTTTTGGCACTGTCCCGGACCACAACATGAACAGAACTTTTGGGAATCGCCCAAGTCTGAAGCATTTCCTCAAGTATGTTTGCTATTGCTTGACCGGTGTGGGAGCCTTCAAATTTTGTAGTGTGGAGCATGACCTGATGCAAAGAGAATTCGCCATCTATCCACTGCGCCGTTAAGCTGATGAGAGACAGTGGACTCACACTACTGCTCCAGATGTCGGTGGTGAAGCTAATTGCCTTTATGTCCTTCTGCAACATGATGTTAATGTGCTTTTTAACCGTGTCGTGGATCTTTGGTAAGATGATGTCTGTTATGTAATGGCGACTGGGAATGTCATACTTTGGCTCCAACACATTAAGAAATCGCTGAAAACCCATGTTCTCAACAATTGAAAGAGGTTGATCATCCAGAATAATTAATTGGGTGAGCGCCTCTGTTATTTGTACAGCTCTGGGGTTGTCTCTTGACAGCTTTTCTCTTCTGGCAAAAGTTTGCTGCAGAGTTGGCTGCTGAGTGCTACTGCTGCTACCGATAGCGGTAAATTCTCCATGCTCACTTTTATGTTTTAATTTCAAGTGCTTTATCAGGTTACTGGTATTGTAAGAACTGATTTTTGTACCACCTCTAGATAATTTTGCAGAACAAAGTTTGCAGTCTGCAATCCGTGGGTTGTCCTCGTTAATTTTAAAATACTTCCACACAGCTGACATTCTGCTGGTGTCTCTGTGCAGTGTTCACCGAAAGGCTCTGATAATTTGCTCGACCTTGGGTGAAAAAAAAAAAAAAACAATTGAGCGCAAAGTGTCCATTGTTTAACTACTTCGCTCTATATCATGCACTCTCACCCCCTTCCTGCCCAGGCCAATTTTCAGCTATCAGCGTATTCAGCGCTGTCACACTTTGACAATTGCGCAATACGCAGTCAAGCTACACTGTACTCAAATAATTTTTTCACACAAATATAGCTTCTTTTAGTGGTATTTATTTTATTTAATCACTGCTGTTTTTTTTTTTTTTTTTTTTTTAAAATAAGCTTTTCTTTGTTTCCGTCACAAAATTTTGTAAATAAGTACTTTTTCTCCTTCACTGATGTGTGCTACTGCTAATGAGGCTGCACTGATGGGGCATTGAGGTGGCACTGATATGAATATGTAGAACTGATAGGATTGGGTGGCACTGATGAGGCAGCACTGATGGGGAGGCCCTAATATGCAGCACTGTTGGGCACTGATAGGATTACTTGGCACTGATATGCAGCACTGATGACCACTGATAGGTGGCACTGATTAAGCAGCACTGATAGGTGGCACTTACTTATGGGCACTGATAGGTGGCATGCACTGATGGATGGGCACTGATGGGTGGCACTGACTGTCTGGCACTGATAGATACCACTGAGTGATGAGCACTGATAGGTGGCACTGATTATGCAGCACTGATGAGCACTGATGGGTGGCACACACTGATGGCTGGGCACTGATAGGTAGCACGCACTAATGGGCACTGATACGTGGCATGCACTGATGGCTGTCAATGACTGAGGTGCACTGATAGATGGCATGGCACTGATGAGCAGGTGGCACTGATTATGCAGCACCGATGAGCACTGATAGGTGGCACTGATTATGCAGCACTGATAGGTGACATACTGTTGGCTGGGCAGTGGCACTGAAAGGTGGCACTGATAGGTGGCATGCACTGATAGGTGGAACGCACTAATGGGCACTGATACGTGGCACGCACTGATGGCTGACACAGACTGAGGTGCACTGATAGATGGCACTGATGAGCAGTGCACTAATAGGTGGCACTGATATGCAGCACCGATGAGCACTGATAGGTGGCACACACTGTTAGCTGGGCAGTGGCACTGAAAGGTGACACTGACTGATGGGCACTGATAGGTGGCATGCACTGATAGGTGAAACGCACTGATAGGTGGCACACACTAATGGGCACTGATATGTGGCACACACTAATGGGCACTGATAGGTGGCACGCACTAATGGCTGGCACTAATAGATGGCGCTGACTGAGCACTAATAGGTGGCACTGATGAGCACGGATAGGTGACACGCACTGATAGGTGGCACCGATTATGCAGTACTGATGAGCACTGATGAGTGGCATACACTGATGGCTGTGCGCTGATAGGTAGCACGCACTAATGGGCACTGATACGTGGCATGCACTGATGGCTGTCAATGACTGAGGTGCACTGATAGATGGCATGGCACTGATGAGCAGTGCACTAATAGGTGGCACTGATTATGCAGCACCGATGAGCACTGATAGGTGGCACTGATTATGCAGCACTGATAGGTGACACATACTGTTGGCTGGGCAGTGGCACTGAAAGGTGGCATGCACTGATAGGTAGAACGCACTAATGGGCACTGATACGTGGCACGCACTGATGGCTGGCACAGACTGAGGTGCACTGATAGATGGCACTGATGAGCAGTGCACTAATAGGTGGCACTGATATGCAGCACCGATGAGCACTGATAGGTGGCACACACTGTTAGCTGGGCAGTGGCACTGAAAGGTGGCACTGACTGATGGGCACTGATAGGTGGCATGCACTGATAGGTGAAACGCACTGATAGGTGGCACACACTAATGGGCACTGATATGTGGCATACACTAATGGGCACTGATAGGTGGCACGCACTAATGGCTGGCACTAAAAGATGGCGCTGACTGAGCACTAATAGGTGGCACTGATGAGCACGGATAGGTGATACGCACTGATAGGTGGCACGCACTGATGGGCACTGATATGTGGCAAGCACTGATAGTGGCACACACACTGATGGCTGGTATTGACTGATGGCTGGCAGTGGCACTGGCTGGATGGGCACTGATGAGCACTGATTGATGGCTGGCAGTGGCACTTATGGGCATGAGAGCATTTACTCTTTTCTATGCTGCCTCTGCGATGCCCATCTTGTTACACCTTGCACTTGGCCTCAATAAAGCAGCAGCGGACATCTTGTTACACCCAGCCTGCACTATATGGGCTGGGTGTAACAAGATGTCCACTGCTGGCAGGGTGTACCAAGATGGGCGTCGGGATTTCTAAGCAGTGAGCACTGACCAGTGACAACAGTTTAACGGCAACACGGAGCGTCACATGAACTTCCATTACTGAATGTGACTGCTCCGTTCGCCGAGCCCTGCACTCTGCACTACCTGGCCTGCTTGATTACACGGAGGACTCGCTCTCCGCTCAGCTCTCTGCTCCGCCCGCTGACTCCGCCCCCGACTCCGCCCTGACTCCACCCGCTGACTCTGCCGCTGACTCCGCCGCTGACTCCGCCCGCTGACTCCGCCGCTGACACCGCCCGCTGACTCCGCCCGCCGAGTTCCTGTCTCCCAGTACAAGGTATCGGCTAAGGCATCGGGAGCATTTGTGCGAGTACAAGTACTCGCGCAAATGCTCGGTATCGGTCCCGATACCGATACTAGTATCATATCGGGACAACCCTAGTCAATACTTTGTAGAACCACCTTTTGCTGCAATTACAGCTACAAGACTTTTTGGGTATGTCTCCACCAGCTTTGCACATCTAGAGAGTGAATTGTTTGCCCATTCCTCTTTGCAAAATAGCTCAAGCTCTCTCAGATTGGATGGAGAGCGTCTGTGAACAGCAATTTTCAAGTCTTGCCACAGATTCTCAAATGGATTTAGGTCTAGACTTTGACTAGGCCATTCTAACACATAAATATGCTTTGAGCTAAACTATTCCATTGTAGCTCTTGCTGTATGTTTAGGGTCATTGTCCTGTTAGAAGGTGAACCTCTGCCCCAGTCACAGGTCTTTTGCAGACTCTAACAGGATTTCTTCTAAGATTGCCCTGTATTTGGCTCCATCCATCTTCCCATCAACTTTGACCAGCTTCCCTGTCCTTACTGAAGAAAAGCATCCCCACAACATGATGCTGCCACTACCATGCTTCACGGAGGGGATGGTGTGTTTAGGGTGATGTGCAGTCAGTTTTCCGCCACACATAGCGTTTTGCTTTTAGGCCAAAAAGTTCCATTTTGGTATCATCTGACCAGGGCACCTTCTTCCACATGTTTCCTGTGTCCTCCACGTGGCTTCTCGCAAACTGAAAACAGGACTTCTTATGGCTTTCTTTCAACAATGGCTTTCTTCTTGCCACTCTTCCATAAAGGCCAGATTTGTGGAGTGCATGACTAATAGTTGTCCTGTGGACAGATTCTCCCTTCTGAGCTGTGGATCTCTGCAGTTCCTCTAGAGTTATCATGGGGCTACTTCTCTGATTAATGCTCTCCTTGCCCGGCCTGTCAGTCTAGGTGGATGGCTATGCCTTGGTAGGTTTGCAGTTGTGCCATACTCTTTCAATTTTCAGGTGATGGATTGAACAGTGCTCTGTGATATGTTCAAAGCTTGGGATATTTTTTTTATAACCTAACTGTCACAGACCTAGCCAGAACAGAGGCTGTTGGAGAGGACTGTATGCAAGCCTGTTGCCCACCGATTATGGGCCCTAGCATTTGGGGGAATGGTGCTCTCTGTGAGCTGTATGCCTGGGGACCCTGGGGTTGGTGTTACTTTGGATTCAGCTCCATGTCCCCCCAAAACACACAGACTCTGGAACCCGTTATATGCCATATTAGAATGATAAGACTGAATTATACTGTTGGGACACATCCTGTGAGGAGATGCTAATGTCATCATCTCCACTCACCTGTCTGATGTCAGCTATAATGGGTTTAATGTAAATAAGTTTAGTCTAGGTTCTAAAGGTATTCAACTCATTGTTGTTTGTTCTAATTAACCCTGTGTTGATGTTTATGGTAATGTGTGTTAATTGAATGAGCTGATCACATTGTCCTCTATACAATGTAGGAGACGGGACGACTCCTATTGGAGCTCATGTTAATTAGGTTAATTAGGTTATGTTTGTATTGTTAATTGTAATTAGCTCCAGCTATTGTGTTTATATTCCTGTGTGAAGCTCGGTGACCACAAGTCTGGGCGAAAGGTCATGTCTCAGCCACTTAGGCTGTATAAAGGATGAGATAATTAGCTCATGTTAATTAGGTTAGCTTTGAGTCAGCCTGGTGTATAAATGTGTGGGAGATCTCAAATAAAGGTTAGTTCTGATGTACTCCAAGACTGGTGTTGTCTAGTTCTTGGGGTTCCTATAGCCAGATCCATTGGACTCGTGTTCCAGAACTTAGGGAGCGGTATATGACGGAAGCACTCAAGCGGAGTGTGGGATGTTCCGTGACATTGGTGGCAAGCAGCGGGAAAGCTTCCTACAGTCTGGGACATCCAAACTTCCATCTGGATCCAAGGTCCAGATAGCAGGAGAGGAGAGGTACAGATACCAGCCGCCATGGATGAGGAATTCAGAAGGAGGTTGCGAGAGATGCAGATACAGCACAGAGGACCAGTATCGGAGCAGGTCCTGCTGGGATGGTGTGATTCTATTCGCTGCAAACTCTGGAAGGAAGCGCTAGCCCGTGAGCAGCGACACCAGGGAAAAGTTCTCCCCTCCATCGAGGAAAGGTACTGGTCGCAGTACGGACTGCGGGTGCGGTTTTTGGGAGAAAAACCACACAAGAAGCAGACAGCTGAATTAAGCAGGCTGGTCTGGGCAGAGATAAAGCTGGATGAGAGCTACAGAGCCCTCCGGTGGCATGTATCCCAAGCATGTCCCTGGATAGCGGATGACAGCCCAACGGAAGGCTTAAGCTACGGCGGCTTGGGACTGTTGTTTGTGAAGCTGACAGGGGACCCTAACTTTGGGAGTGATTTGGAGCGGCGGGTGGACGAAATCATGGATTTCAGAGAAGGGCTACTGAACATTTCGGAAGTGCACTGGGCACAGGAAGATTTGGAGTTTCTGGCCGTTCAGGAATGGGAGCTAGAGATCGCCTACAGACGGCTGCTAGACATTGCTCAGTGCCAGGGCTGGGCTCCCTTTGCCTGGGACTATCAGGAAATACCAGCTGAAGATCTGGTAACTGAACAGAGGGTCCAAGACCTCTGTCCCACACTTTTACCAATTCCAGAGACTGGGGATTTAATAGACGTTTCTGTAGAGGAGGAACCACCTGGCAAACCCCCAGCAGAAGTGCTGGCAACCGGACAGAGGGTCCAAGACCTCTGCCCCACACCTGCAGCAATTGTGGAGGCTCAGGCTGAGAAGATGGCAATCACTTCCCAGCAGCAGATACAGGGGGAGAAGGGAGAGGAGGTGTGTGTTGTCCCTCCCCAACAGTTGGCCAGGGTGGAGGAAGTGGGCTTTCCTCCCCAGCAAAGATCCGTGTACCTGGGAGACAGTACCATCGACATGTCGTCCCAGCAGCCAGATGAGGGAATGGAAAAGGAAGCAGCCGGCTCACCTCCCCAATGGCAGCTACACAGTTTGGGAGTGGAGGAAGCCAGCCTCCTGCCCCAACAGTTAGCCGGAGCAGAGGATGCGGAGTCCCCAGCAGAAGTGCTGGCAACAGGGCAGAGTGCTACCAACCTCTGCCCAGCACCGGCAACAACTACAGAGTTCCAGGGAGGCGGGGCAGTCGGCCTCCCTCTCCAACAGTTAGCCGGAACAGATGGTGTGGGGTTTCTAGCAGAAGGGCTGGCAACAGGGCCGAGGACTGCTGGACTCTGCCCTCAACTAACAGAGGATGGATTTCCTGTGAAGGTGGATGGGACTTCAGTCTCCACCTGTATACTCCAGGGATGCTGGGCAGTGGGCCCAGATCCCCAACAGCATGACAGAGTGAGCCCAGACACCCTGTCCTCTCTCCAGCGGCAGAAAGGATTCCAGGGAGAAAGGCCAGTCCAGGCCTCTCCCCAGCGGCAGATATGTTCTCTGAGAGAGGCAGAGGTTGGCTGGGTGAGTAATGCTTTGTTTGGAACAATTTATTTGGGGTACTGTGTGGGTACAGGCAGTAGCGGACTGGAGCTGTTTACTAACTTCGGAGTCAACCCGTCTGGGGTCTCCTCCTGTGTTAGTCTCCTGCCGAAAGGGGAGAAATGTCACAGACCTAGCCAGAACAGAGGCTGTTGGAGAGGACTGTATGCAAGCCTGTTGCCCACCGATTATGGGCCCTAGCATTTGGGGGAATGGTGCTCTCTGTGAGCTGTATGCCTGGGGACCCTGGGGTTGGTGTTACTTTGGATTCAGCTCCATGTCCCCCCAAAACACACAGACTCTGGAACCCGTTATATGCCATATTAGAATGATAAGACTGAATTATACTGTTGGGACACATCCTGTGAGGAGATGCTAATGTCATCATCTCCACTCACCTGTCTGATGTCAGCTATAATGGGTTTAATGTAAATAAGTTTAGTCTAGGTTCTAAAGGTATTCAACTCATTGTTGTTTGTTCTAATTAACCCTGTGTTGATGTTTATGGTAATGTGTGTTAATTGAATGAGCTGATCACATTGTCCTCTATACAATGTAGGAGACGGGACAACTCCTATTGGAGCTCATGTTAATTAGGTTAATTAGGTTATGTTTGTATTGTTAATTGTAATTAGCTCCAGCTATTGTGTTTATATTCCTGTGTGAAGCTCGGTGACCACAAGTCTGGGCGAAAGGTCATGTCTCAGCCACTTAGGCTGTATAAAGGATGAGATAATTAGCTCATGTTAATTAGGTTAGCTTTGAGTCAGCCTGGTGTATAAATGTGTGGGAGATCTCAAATAAAGGTTAGTTCTGATGTACTCCAAGACTGGTGTTGTCTAGTTCTTGGGGTTCCTATAGCCAGATCCATTGGACTCGTGTTCCAGAACTTAGGAAGCGGTATATGACGGAAGCACTCAAGCGGAGTGTGGGACGTTCCGTGACACTAACCCTGCTTTAAGCTTCTCCGCAACTTTATCCCTGACCTGTCTGGTGTGTTCCTTGGCCTTCATGATGCTGTTTGTTCACTAAGGTTCTCTAACAAACCCCTCTAAGGGGTTCACAGAACAGCTGTATTTATCCTGAGATTAAATTACACACAGGTGGACTCTATCTACTAATTAGATGACTTCTGAAGGCAATTGGTTCCACTAGATTTTAGTTAGGGGGTAAGTAAACAGGGCTTAATACAAATGCACGCCACACTTTTCAGATATTTATTTGTAAAAAAAATTAAAAACCATTTATCATTTTCCTTCCACTTCACAATTACAGGTATGTGCCACTTTGTGTTGGTCTATCACATGAATTCCTAATTAAATACACTTATGTTTTTGGTTGTGACATGACAAAATTTGGAAAATTTCAAGGAGTATGAATACTTTTTCAAGGCACTGTGACGGTAATGCTTATAGCAACATACACTAGACCAAAATGTAATCAAATACCAGACCAAATGTTAATAAATGAGCTTGGGCATTTTTTGTGATTGCAGTGATGAACCTGATCCTGAGGTTCACATTTTATAAACTGACAAGACACCTTGACAGGCCTCTAGTCCTTAAAAAGTGTGTGGCTACATTCTATTAACCACTAGTCGTGGTTTATAGAGGCATAGTTAAAACAAATGCACCATCATCACCAGGTGGAAAAATACCCCAGCATTGATGTAAAGTGGCAGGAAAAATGTCCTAGTATTAGTGGTCAGAGGGATGAAGAATGCCCCAAAATTGATGGTCCATGGGAGGGAAGGAAAAAAACCCCATCCGTTCACTTCTCTGGCAGAGAGTTTGGCCAGGTGGCTGCCCATTAACTTCTTTGTTTGGACATGCCCTGGAACATTGACCGCTGTTCAAATACTTGTCTCATGGGATCCAGGACAGCTGGGGGTTACACATACATATCAAGCTAAAAAAAACAGATCTTTTAAGGTTCATATTAGTTGGGCTTTTCATACAAAGCTTGATAACTGAAAGAGCCCTTGCACACTGGGGCGGTTTGCAGGCGCTATTGCGCTAATAATAGCGCCTGCAAACCGCCCCGAAAGTGCCGCTGCTGTCATCCCAGTGTGAAAGCCCCGAGGGCTTGCACACTGGAGCGATGCGCTGGCAGGGCGGTAAAAAAAGTCCTGCCAGCAGCATCTTTGGAGCGGTGAAGGAGCAGTGTGTATACCGCTCCTTTACCGCTCCTGCCCATTGAAATCAATGGGACGGCGCGGCTATACCGCCGGCATTGCGCCTCTGCAGAGGTGCTTTGCGGTGGTATTTAACCCTTTCTCGGCCGCTAGCGGGGGGTAAAACTGCCCCGCTAGCGGCCGCATACCGACGGTAAAACGCTGCTAATAATAGCGGCGTTTTACCGCCGACGCCGCCCCCCGCCCCAGTGTGCAAGGGCTCTAAGCAATACAAATGATTCAGGCCTAGCTTTTAATAGACAGGGAGCATAAGTGTTAACAAATGAATGATAACACGGATGCTGGAGCGCATGTTATTTTTTGGGAAGCTTTTACAACTCCTTGTAAAATATTTATGAATATTCCCATTAGAATCATAAGAATAATAAGTTTACTGTACTGGCACAATTTTTAAAGCTGCCCATGTTGGGAAGTTCTCATCTACAGAAAGACTATACTCAAATTATGGAAAGTAAACCAAACGGTTCTATTTAGTGCACTTATATTTGCTTTATTTTGACACTCCTGACAAAGCTCTTTTTGATTGAAACGTAGAGTTTTTCCTTATTGCACAGTCATTTGCTTTTTTTGGGTGGGGGTGGCACACATGGTTTCTTTTTGTGGGGGACCTGCAACTCTATTTGAACCTCCATTTTAGTGACTCAAGTGTCTGATGAGGACTTTTTTCTTTTTCTTGGTTCTATTTTGGCTGCCAGTATACCTGGGGAGGTTGGAATTGATACACCACCATAACTGCTAATTGCTCAATCTGTTTAAATTTGCAAAATATATTTAACCTGCATTGCCAAGCTAAGTCCTATGATGTGTCACTGTGTCCCAGTCCTGTAAGTTATAGATACTTTTATTGATGTACTGACCATGGAACAGAGACACCACTTGTGACACTTTATTTTATTTTATTTTATATTTTCCCCCCCAAAAAAATTATTTGGTTTGGTAGATGGGTACACAGCACATACAAAGTGAACATTACAAACATCTCATGAACAGAAATCCTTGCAATAATTGAGTAATGGGCAATCTGCCCTTTCTGATGTAACTGATAACACTGAACAGTACAATACAATTGGGTGGCACATTTACTGACAAATATCGTTGAGTCCTAAGGTTAGAATCAAGACTGCAACATGAGAGATTATAACTTAGAAATTATAAATCACCATTTCCCAAACACAATTAATAATGGCTTATAAACTTGTAGAGCTTATTGTGTATAGGAAAGGTTAGGAGTCAGAGAAAGGGGCATGAGAGGTATGTAGGCTTGACAATTCTTTCTACCAAGAATAATGGTGAGCCTATTGTTAACCATGGAGGGGGTCATTAATCCACTCTGGCCAATGTTGTCCTAATAAGACAGAGAACTTGGGTTTGGGATAACTTTCTAGCAGAGTATGTGTGGGGGGTCAGGGAAACGGTGAGAACAAGGGTGAAGTATGAGAGCGAATAAGAAAATAGAAATAAAAAAATAAAAAATAAATGAATAAAAATAAATCTTCTTATGTATAATTATCATGCACCGGGGATAGAGTATAATAGAAATAGATAACCTGTGTCTCGAGCAGATTGATAGAATATCCCCCTGGCAGAGGATAAGATTGTGGGGTCTCCCAGAGAATCGTCCAACGTTCTATGTGTCGTTATTTGTGATGTAACCCACGCAACGGAGGTGATTAACAATGGTTACAGTCTATCCAGTCGTCAAAATGCTTTGAGAGTTAAAGTGTATATCTGCTGATCTGGTAGGTAATAAGAAGTATTGTCCTTTTAATGGAGAGGTGTTTCAAGAGGTGTTAGTATTCGTGGCAAGGGTCTGTGATTTCAAGGCTTTCATTATGTGATTGTAAGCGTCCGTAGTGTCAAGTGAAGCCAACAGGCCCACATGAAGTTGTACTTGTCTGGGGTTTCATTAGCTACGTGTATCAATTCCTCCATTTCTGTTATTTTGTTGATACGCATGAACCATTCCCTCATAGAAGGCACACATTGTGAGTTCCAGTGTACTGGTATGCATGCCTTGGCCGCATTAATCATATTCATTACTAATGATTTATGATAACTGTTATGCCGCATACACATGACTGGTTTAGCTGTCGGAATAAACTCCGAAGGTTTCTCCAACGGAACTCCGATGGAATTCCATTCAAGCGGTCTTGCCTACACACGGTCAACCCAAAGTCCAACCAAAGTCCAACCGTCCAGAATACGGTGACGTACAACATTTACAACTGGACTAGAAAAAGGAAGATCAATAGCCAGTAGCCAATAGCTTCCGCCTCGTACTTGCTTCACAGCATGCGTTGTTTTTGGTCCGTCGGAACAGCATACAGACGATCGGTTTTCCCGATAGGAATTGGTTCCGTCGGAAATATTTAGAACATGTTCCATTTCTAGGTACGTCAGAATTTTTGAAAAAAGAAATCCGATGAGGCCTACACATGATTAGAATAGACGTTGAATAGCTTCCATCAGACTTTTTCTGTCTGACATTGTGCTCGTGTGTACAGGGCATAAGGAGTGTGGTGTAGCAGGAATTGTGTCGGTGAATATTCTAGAGCATCGGTGGTGACCTGTAGATTAGTTGAGTGTATTGCAGTCCAGAAGGGTTGTAGTAGAGGGCAGTCCCACCATATATGCAAGAGTGTACCTGCCTCCTGTCGACATCTCCAACACTAGTTCGACCGTGTAGTGTCAAACTTATGGAGCAATGTTGGGGTTCTGTACCATCTGGACAGGAGTTTGTAATGAGTCTCTTGAGTTGAGACATTTACTGAACCCTTGTGAGTGGTATGAAAAATATGCTCCCACCCTTCCAGGGGGATGTCGATAGCCAGGTCTCTCTCCCATGCATGACATGCCTTGCCTGTGTTTGGAGATATAGTTTCTCCAAGGAGACTATAAATTGTAGAGATGACGTGTTGTTGAGGAACAGCTGTTGAGCATATGTTTTCGAATGGGGTGAGTGGATGAGATATTCTTGTGGTATATCCTGGTGTTAGAAAGAAGTGTCCATGGGGATGGGGGCGTCAGGCCATTGGGAAGCCAGGCAATCGTTCTTTAGTAACGTTCCTGCATGCAGGAAGCAGTGTGCCCTTAGTACATCTTTTGGGTCTGCCCCTGCTAAGAAGCCAGGGGATGTCCCAGGCTGTAAATCTGGTATCATCCACACCGGCGTTAGGGGGCCTGGTATAGAAGATACTGCAGTTTTAGCACACGCTTTGTGAAAGTTGACAATGGTTTGTTTAATAAGGGGGTACTCTTGCAAAGGAGTGGGGAGCTGAAGGAGTGCTAACCAGGGAGCGGCTTTCAGAGAAGTGTTCAAGAATGAGGTTTCCTGTCCTACCCAATTTTTTGCCTTGTCATGTGCATGCCAGTCAACTATTCTGGCTAAATGGCATGCCCATTGGTATTTACCAATGGTGCTTTTATACCAGTGGGTCAGTGCATGTATCAGAGTCTCAGGCCTACCTTGCCAGGCCCAAGTGGTTGCATAGACCAATGCTTCAAACTGGTTACAACTGTTTTTTAAACTAGGAACCGTTAACTTGTAAATAGGACAACAGGTCCCGCCCTCCACTGGCCTCAAAACTGCCAGCAGAAGGACCAAGTTCATCCGAACTTGTTGTATTTAGAGTTGTATAGAAAATAAAACTCCCCCGGGGGGAAACCAACTTCGCTTCTCACATGCTCTCCGTGGGGAGAGAGCTCCTTTCAAATCAGCTTGTGTTCCCAGCTTGGCATTGAGCAGGGGTATCTAAAATGTAGAAAACAATGGGATGCAAACAGGTATACAATCCCGATCCAGATGCACCCGAATGAGGATAGGCCTGTCCTCTGGGCAAGTCAGTCTTCTTGCGCCGCCTGTCTCCAGGCCTGACGCAGAGCATTTTCATTAGCATCCAGCCAACCCGCAGCATCAGCCGCATTCTTAAAGAAATGTGTCTGGTTTCTTGCAGTAATCCGAAGTCTGGCAGGATAAAGCATTGCATAGGGAGCCTGCAACTTCTGCAGCCTCTTTTTTACATCCGTGAAGCAGGCTCTACGTTTTTGGACATCAGAGAAAAAGTCAGGGTAGAAAGAGATACATGCTCCATTGAACCTTATGTTCTGCTTCTCCCTGGCCAGGCGCAGTATAATCTCCCTGTCTCTGTAATGCAGCATGCATGCCAGAATAGGGCGCGGAGGGTGCCCAGGAGGCAGGGGTCATGTGGGGACCCTGGGTGCCCTCTCCACTGCATACAGGGTAGTGAAGGAATCCTTCCCAAAGATTTTCAGCAGCCATCTTTGTGCGAACTCGGTGGAATCCCTTCCTTCTGTTTTTTCGGGTAGGCCAACTATGCGGACATTGTTTCTCCTCAATCTATTTTCGAGGTTGTCAGCATGTCGATCGACCGCTGTAACCATCCTGGCAATAGATTGCGAGTCCTTAATCAGTGGGGGAAGTTTGTCCTCTATGTCACCTATCCTGCTTTCAGCTGCAGTGGTCCTCTCTCTGATCTTTTGCAGATCCTGTCTTAACAGGGATACTTCCTGTTTAAGCCCTCCAAATCGTTCCTGCAAAGTATTGACAGAAGCTGTACATTTATTGACTGCTTTCAGGATCATTGCCAAAGTTGGCTCTTCATTCTCCTCTCCCCCAATGTCCTCCGTTAGCTCCTCTACCTGTGCCTCCAGGAGTTCTGTGTCTGCATCTCTCAGCATGTCTTCCTCCTGTCCTGTGAGTTCCCCTTCTGGTTCTCCCCCACCCCCTGCAGGTTCTGTGATCACCAGCATGCCAGCTAGCTTTTGGGCATAGTATCTTATGTCCTTAGAGGGGTCCCCGCCAGTGTGTTTGGTAGATTTAGGGGGTTTACTCACAGATCCCCTCGGAGTCTCTGCACCACGCTGTCCGCGCTGCTGGAGGCCTGCGCTGGAGCCATTTTGGATCTCTGGGCGCTGTGGATCATCTTTTCCTTTTCCCCGGGTAACCATAGCCGATCCAAGCATACCGGGGGAAGCAGTAAGGTCCTGTAAGGTTTCAATGCCGTTTGGGTAGCGTGGATTGGTGAATCTGAGCCGGGAACAGGGTAAATAACAGGGTAACTTACGGGAGCTCTGTGAGTTGCAACCGCTCACATGCCGATCTCGGCCACGCCCCGATCTTGGGCGTCTGGACGTGAGGAGTCTCTCTTGCATCTGAAGCTCCATAGGTTCTCCTTCTGGTAGGGGTGGTAAACGCAGGCCGCTGTACCAATCAGGGAGTTCCATTAGGGGCAGATCTAGCTCTTCACAAAATGGTTGTAGATCTTCTGGGCCTCTTAGGGTAGCTGTGTGCCCCATATGAGTAACTGCCAAACGGAACGGGAATTTCCATTTGTAGGCAATATTTCTGGTGCGGAGGCATTCAAGCAATGGACGAAGATCTTTTCTGTGCTGTAAAGTAATATGGGAGAGATCCTGATACAGCTTAATTTCAGCTCCATGGTACAGGATACGGTTCCTGTCTCTCACCCTGCAGAGGATCTCTTCCTTGAGCCCAAATTTCGATATGCAGCAGATTTCATCCCTGGGGGAGGGGAGTCTGTATCTCTTCCTCTGGGACGTAAAGCTCAGTGCAATCTCTCTATTTCAATGGGTGTCTCTAGCGATCTCCCCAGTATGTCATTAAACCCAGCTAACACTTCCTCGTTTAATCAGCTAGGTTTGATTGTTTCAGGGAGCCCTCTTACCCGCAGATTGTGGCACCTGCCCCTGTTATCCAAATCTTCCACATGTCTGTGTAACGCACATAAATGAGCAGCATGTGCGTCTGAGGCATGTCTAACCTCTTGTATGGCAGCATCATGGCAGACAGTCACCTCCTCTACCTCCTCCAGTTTACCAGGCCTTGAATGTCAAGTCTCAGATCTGAGATAGCTGCAGAAAGGGTTTCTTTGATGTCCATGGCCACGGCTCGTAAGTCATCCAGGCTGGGTGGTCTGTGAGGAGCCTGGGTGGTGTTCTCCAACTGTGAGGAGAGAGAGCGCCTGGGGCTTCTGCTAGCTGTGCATGTGGCATGCTGCGCTGGTTGCTGTAAAGGAGGCTGTCGTTCCTGTCTGGTTGGTCCGGAACATCTCCGGAATGTTACCACTAAGCTGTGTGTCACTGGTCCTGGGGGAACGGGAACATGATCCAGAAGCATTCCGGTTGGGTTTCCCCATGTTTCTCGCTGGGTATCTCCTTCTGCAGGGTAAGAAGCAGACCTCAGTGTGCAGGAGCGAGGAGATTAGGCAGCCATCTTAGTCAGCGTCCAAGCCACGCCCCCAACACTTTATTCAGACTATACTGAAATTTGTTTTATGCAACTATTTAAAAGGGAGAGGTTCTCTCAATTTGTTTGCAGGTTAATTAGGGCTCTTAGGTTTCCTACCTATTAGTATCTTACTATCATGAACACATACAGTGGTCCTCCAATTCTACCTAGTCCTAATAAATATTAGGCTTTTGCCTCTCTCATTGGCTTTGGCGCGTGGGTATGCAAAACTCTGTCTTTGTTTTAGTGATTTGTATGCCATAGAAAAGGAGAGTATATTAGGAAGATAAGTAGGCGTAAGTTCAAGTATTTTTGACCATAGAAATAAGAACAACCTTTAGACAAAGAACACCCCACCAACAAGTGGAAAAGTGGACATTCCCTTAACATTAATAACAATTAATGGGATTTTACAGTAAAAGCCAACAAATCAGTGGGAAACTTTTCATGTTTCTTTTGTTTGAATGGCATTAATTGGCAAACTACTGTTCAGAGATTCCTGAAAGTTCTGTGATCTACATTAGTGCAAACTGTGTTTTCTTCTAACTTATACACATGACTTAACACACTTACAGCCAAGGGGTCACCAGTCACCATTAGCAAACAGAATGTTGCATAAGGAGAATTGAAAAGATAGACATTCTCCTTATTTTGACAGTTTCAGTGTATTTTGGATGGGTAGTATTCAACTCTTCTTTAACCTAGTTCTTTAACCTTTAATGGAATTTTACAGCAACATTATACAATTCACATAGCTCCCAACTGTCCCTGATTTTGAGGGACTATCCCTGATTTGGAGCAATGTCCCTCTGTCCCTCTTTCCTCCTCATTTGTGCCTCATTTTGGTCTGATCTTTATAGTTGCATATAAAATGCACTATTTACCTTTCAAAGTGTTTCCCAGTGCTAAACCTTTATCCAAATTCTAAATTGCTGCATTTGTACATTTTAAAAGCCAATATAAAGAAACAGTAGTGGTAAAAAAAAGCCCTTGTGGTTTAATTAACCTTTTTTTTTTGGTTAATTCACCTTAACCAAGGGGTGTGGCAGAGGGTGTGTCATATGCCTACATACATTTGCCAGTAGGTATCACTCATTCCCATCTCAAAATGTTGGGAGGTATGAATTCAACCATGAATGAGCCATAAGGCTAACTGCTTTTCCTGTATCACCTACATTTGTTTGCCAAGGCCGTCTAACTTCTATAGGTGACTAGATATTTGGCAAGTGCAAATTAACCACTTGCCAACCGCCTCACGCAGATATACTGCGGCAGAATGACACGGGCAGGCAGAATCACGTATCTGTACGTGATCTGCCTCCTGCGGGCGGGGGGTCAGAACGGACACCCCCCCCCCCGGTGCCCGAGGCGGTCGGCTTCTGTCTGGGAGCGATGAGAGGTTAGGGGGAGACCATCCATTCATGGCCCCCCCTCGCGATCGCTACCAGCCAATCAGATTCTTCCTCTGCTGCTGTATGCTAAACAGCAGCAGAGGAAATGATGTCATCTCTCCTTGGCTCGGTATTTTCCGTTTCGGCGCCGAGGAGAGAAGACTTCAATACGAGTGCACAACACATACACACTCAGTAGAACATGCCAGGCACACAATACACCCCGACCCCCCCCGATCACCCCCCCGATCACCCCCCAATCACCACCCCCCCTGTCACATTGACACCAAGCAGTTTTTTTTTTTTCTGATTACTGCATTGGTGTCAGTTTGTGACAGTTACTGTGGCAGGGCAGTTAGTATTAGCCCCGTAGGTCTAGGATACCCCCCTAACCACCCCCAATAAAGTTTTAACCCCTTGATCACCCCCCCGTCACCAGTGTCACTAAGCGATCGTTTTTCTGATCGCTGTATTAGTGTCACAGGTGACGCTAGTTAGGGAGGTAAATATTTAGGTTCGCCGTCAGCGTTTTATAGTGACAGGGACCCCCATATACTATCTAATAAATGTTTTAACCCCTTGATTGCCCCCTAGTTAACCCTTTCACCAGTGATCACCGTATAACTGTTATGGGTGACGCTGGTTAGTTAGTTTATTTTTAATAGTGTCAGGGCACCCACCGTTTATTACCGAATAAAGGTTTAGCCCCCTGATCGCCCGGCGGTGATATGCATCGCCCCAGGCAGCGTCAGATTAGCGCCAGTACCGCTAACACCCACGCACGCAGCATACGCCTCCCTTAGTGGTATAGTATCTGAACAGATCAATATCTGCTCCGATCAGATCTATACTAGCGTCCCCAGCAGTTTAGGGTTCCCAAAAATGCAGTGTTAGCGGGATCAGCCCAGATACCTGCTAGCACCTGCGTTTTGCCCCTCCGCCCGGCCCAGCCCAGCCCACTCAAGTGCAGTATTGATCGATCACTGTCACTTACAAAACACTAAACGCATACCTGCAGCATTCGCAGAGTCAGGCCTGATCCCTGCGATCGCTAACAGTTTTTTTGGTAGCATTTTGGTGAACTGGCAAGCACTAGCCCCAAGCAGCGTCAGGTTAGCGCCAGTACCGCTAACACCCACGCACGCACCGTACACCTCCCTTAGTGGTATAGTATCTGAACGGATCAATATCTGATCCGATCAGATCTATACTAGCGTCCCCAGCAGTTTAGGGTTCCCTAAAACGCAGTGTTAGCGGGATCAGCCCAGATACCTGCTAGCACCTGCATTTTGCCCCTCCGCCCAGCCCAGCCCAGCCCAGCCCACCCAAGTGCAGTATCGATCGATCACTGTCACTTACAAAACACTAAACGCATAACTGCAGCATTCGCAGAGTCAGGCCTGATCCCTACGATCGCTAACAGTTTTTTTTGGTAGTGTTTTGGTGAAGTGGCAAGCACCAGCGGCCTAGTATACCCCGGTCGTAGTCAAACCAGCACTGCAGTAACACTTGGTGACGTGGCGAGTTCCATAAGTGCAGTTCAAGCTGGTGAGGTGGCAAGCACAAGTAGTGTCCCGCTGCCACCAAGAAGGCAAACACAGGCGGATATAGGCGTGACACCCACTATTATTGTCCCTCCAGTCCTGACAATCCTGGTCTTTGCATTGGTGAATGTTTTGAACGCTACCATACACTAGTTGAGTATTAGCGTAGGGTACAGCATTGCACAGACTAGACACACTTTCACAGGGTCTCCCAAGATGCCATCGCATTTTGAGAGACCCGAACCTGGAACCGGTTACAGTTATAAAAGTTACAGTTACAAAAAAAAGTGTAAAAAAAAAAAAAAAAAACACAAAAAAATATATAAAATTAAAAAAAAATAGTTGTCGTTTCATTGTTCTCTCTCTCTCTATTCTCTCTCTATTGTTCTGCTCTTTTTTACTGTATTCTATTCTGCAATGTTTTATTGTTATTATGTTTTATCATGTTTGCTTTTCAGGTATGCAATTTTTTATACTTTACCGTTTACTGTGTTTTATTGTTAACCATTTTTTTGGCTTCAGGTACGCAATTCACGATTTTGAGTGGTTATACCAGAATGATGCCTGCAGGTTTAGGTATCATCTTGGTATCATTCTTTTCAGCCAGCGGTCGGCTTTCATGTAAAAGCAATCCTAGCGGCTAATTAGCCTCTAGACTGCTTTTACAAGCAGTGGGAGGGAATCCCCCCCCACCATCTTCCGTGTTTTTCTCTGGCTCTCCTGTCTCAACAGGGAACCTGAGAATGCAGTCGGTGATTCAGCCAGCTGACCATAGAGCTGATCAGAGACCAGAGTGGCTCCAAACATCTCTATGGCCTAAGAAACCGGAAGCTACGAGCATTTCATGACTTCGCCGGATGTAAACAGCGCCATTGGGAAATTGGGAAAGCATTTTATCACACAGATCTTGGTGTGGTCAGATGCTTTGAGGGCAGGGGAGAGATCTAGGGTCTAATAGACCCCAATTTTTTCAAAAAAGAGTACCTGTCACTACCTATTGCTACCATAGGGGATATTTACATTCCCTGAGATAACAATAAAAATGATTAAAAAAAAAATGAAAGGAACAGTTTAAAAATAAGATAAAAAAGCAAAAAAATAATAAAGAAAAAAAAAAAAAAAGCACCCCTGTCCCCTCCTGCTCTCGCGCTAAGGCGAACGCAAGCGTCGGTCTGGCGTCAAATGTAAACAGCAATTGCACCATGCATGTGAGGTATCACCGCGAAGGTCAGATCGAGGGTAGTAATTTTAGCAGTAGACCTCCTCTGTAAATTTAAAGTGGTAACCTGTAAAGGCTTTTAAAGGCTTTTAAAAATGTATTTATTTTGTTGCCACTGCACATTTGTGCGCAATTTTAAAGCATGTCATGTTTGGTATCCATGTACTCGGCCTAAGATCATCTTTTTTATTTAATCAAACATTTGGGCAATATAGTGTGTTTTAGTGCATTAAAATTTTAAAAAGTGTGTTTTTTCCCCAAAAAAATGCGTTCGAAAAATCGCTGCGCAAATACTGTGTGAAAAAAAAAATGAAACACCCACCATTTTAATCTGTAGGGCATTTGCTTTAAAAAATATATATAATGTTTGGGGGTTCAAAGTAATTTTCTTGCAAAAAAAATAATTTTTTCATGTAAACAAAAAGTGTCAGAAAGGGCTTTGTCTTTGTCTTTGTCTGGGTGATGTGTGACATAAGCTTCTAAATGTTGTGCATAAAATGCCAGGACAGTTCAAAACCCCCCCAAATGACCCCATTTTGGAAAGTAGACACCCCAAGCTATTTGCTGAGAGGCATGTCGAGTCCATGGAATATTTTATATTGTGACACAAGTTGCGGGAAAAAGACAAATTTTTTTTTTTTGCATAAAGTTGTCACTAAATGATATATTGCTCAAACATGCCATGGGAATATGTGAAATTACACCCCAAAATACATTTTGTTGCTTCTCCTGAGTACGGGGATACCACATGTGTGAGACTTTTTGGGAGCCTAGCCACGTATGGGACTCCGAAAACCAAGCACCGCCTTCAGGCTTTCTAAGGGCGTAAATTTTTTATTTCACTCTTCACTGCCTATCACAGTTTCGGAGGCCATGGAATGCCCAGGTGGCACAAACCCCCCCCCCCCCCAAATGACCCTATTTTGGAAAGTAGACACCCCAAGCTATTTGCTGAGAGGTATAGTGAGTATTTTGCAGACCTCACTTTTTGTCACAAAGTTTTGAAAATTGAAAAAAGAAAAAAAAAATGTTTTTCTTGTCTTTTTTCATTTTCAAAAACAAATGAGAGCTGCAAAATACTCACCATGCCTCTCAGCAAATAGCTTGGGGTGTCTACTTTCCAAAATGGGGTCATTTGGGGGGGGTTTGTGCCACCTGGGCATTCCATGGCCTCCGAAACTGTGATAGGCAGTGAAGAGTGAAATCAAAAATTTACACCCTTAGAAATCCTGAAGGCGGTGATTGGTTTTCGGGGCCCCGTACGCGGTTAGGCTCCCAAAAAGTCCCACACATGGGGTATCCCCATACTCAGGAGAAGCAGCTAAATGTATTTTGGGGTGCAATTCCACATATGCTCATGGCCTGTGTGAACAATATATCATTTAGTGACAACTTTGTGCAAAATAAAAAAAAAAAGTGTCACTTTCCCGCAACTTGTGTCAAAATATAAAATATTCTATGGACTCAGCATGCCTCTTAGCAAATAGCTTGGGGTGTCTACTTTCCAAAATGGGGTAATTTGGGGGGGGGGGGTTTGTGCCATCTGGGCATTTTATGGCCTTCAAAACTGTGATAGGTAGTGAGGAGTGAAATCAAAAATTTACGCCCTTAGAAATCCTGAAGGTGGTGATTGGTTTTCGGGGCCCCGTACGCGGCTAGGCTCCCAAAACGTCCCACACATGTGGTATCCCCGTACTCAGGAGAAGCAGCTGAATGTATTTTGGGGTGCAATTCCACATATGCCCATGGCCTGTGTGAGCAATATATCATTTAGTGACACCTTTTTGTAATTTATTTTTTCTTTTTGTCATTATTCAATCACTTGGGACAAAAAAAATTAATATTCAATGGGCTCAACATGCCTCTTAGCAATTTCCTTGGGGTGTCTACTTTCCAAAATGGGGTCATTTGGGGGGGGGGGGGGGTTGTACTGCCCTGTCATTTTAGCACCTCAAGAAATGACATAGGCAGTCATAAACTAAACTAAAAGCTGTGTAAATTACAGAAAATGTACCCTAGTTTGTAGACGCTATAACTTTTGCGCAAACCAATTAATATACGCTTATTGACATTTTTTTTACCAAAGACATGTGGCCGAATACATTTTGGCCTAAATGTATGACTAAAATTGAGTTTATTGGATTTTTTTTATAACAAAAAGTAGAAAATGTAATTTTTTTTCAAAATTTTCGGTCTTTTTCCGTTTATAGCGCAAACAATAAAAACCGCAGAGGTGATCAAATAACATCAAAAGAAAGCTCTATTTGTGGGAAGAAAAGGACGCAAATTTCGTTTGGGTACAGCATTGCATGACCGCGCAATTAGCAGTTAAAGCGATGCAGTGCCAAATTGTAAAAAGTGCTCTGGTCAGGAAGGGGGTAAATCCTTCCGGGGCTGAAGTGGTTAAAGCACAACACGTCACCCCTTGTAAAATAACTAATAGGCTCATTGTATTAACTAATACATACCCTGTATGATTTATGTATTATTTATAACTTCATTCATAATAAAAAAAATATCAGTAACCTGTTATAGTTTGTGACTTAAATGCAGCCTTGGAATATAAAGTATGCCAGTACCTTTTTTATGTGACTAGACTGTGGAGTAGTAATGTTTATACTGTATATTGGTAGTGCTGCCAATAAGAGCTACGTGCATAATGAAACTAGATAATGTGAATGGTGTTTAGTGAATTTTTGCTTTCTGAAGCTGAGAAGTCACATGAGCACATACTGTATATGCTCTCAGATTTGTTAGTCCTTTGTCAATTTGCCAACCTAAGCCAGTCAGAAGCCAGATATGACCCTGCACACTGGCTGACACCTTGACAGCAAACCAATCTAAATGACTCCAAGTTTCTGTGGCTACACATATGGAAGAATCTTGGGGGCTAACATTGCTAAATTCTTTTTTAGAGAATGCAAGTTAACGCCGTTATGCAGCATTTTTTGGAGATCAGGAACAGTAAGTAGCCCCTAAACTTCCCTCCTGACAGGGTCACTTTAAGGAAAAAAAGACAAATATCCCCCTTATTTTCTGCCTTTAGGAGATCAGCACTGTGCTGTACATTACAGTAACCACTTCAGCCCTGGAAGGTTTTACCCCCTTCCTGACCAGAGCACTTTTTACAATTTGACACTGCGCTGCTTTAACTGGTAATTGCGCAGTTATGCAATGCTGTACCCAAACACAATGTGCATCCTTTTTTTCCCCACAAATAGAGCCTTATTTTGGTGGTATTTGATCACCTTATTTTTTGAGCTATAGACGGAAAGAAAAAAACGAAAATTTTGAAAACAAATGATATTTTCTAGTTTCTGTTATTAAAAAAATACAATAAACTCAATTTTAGTCATACATTTAGGCCAAAATACATTCAGCCACATTTCTCGGGTAAAATAAAATTCAATAATATTTATTGGTTTGCGCAAAAGTTATAGCGTCTACAAACTAGGGTACATTTTCTGGAATTTATGCAGCTTTTAGTTTATGACTGCCTATCTCATTTTTTGAGGTGCTATATCGGCAGGACAGTACAGCCCCCCCCCCCCCCCCCAAACGACCCTATTTTGGAAAGTAGACATTCCAAAGAATTTGCTGAGAGGCATGTTGAGCACATTGAATATTTTATGTTTTTGTCACAAGTGATTGAAAAATGACAAAAAAAATTACACAAAATTGTCATTGAATTTATATATTGCTCAAACATGCCATGGGCATATGTGAAATTACACCCAAAAATACATTCTACTGCTTCTCCTGAGTACAGGGATACCACATGTGTGAGACTTTTTTGGGAGCCTAGCCCCGTACAGGACCCCGAAAAACCAAGCACCGCCTTTAGGCTTTCTAAGGGCGTAAAATGGTGATGTCACTCCTCACTACCTATCACAGTTTCGGAGGCCATGAAATGTCAAGATAGCACAAAACCCCCCCAAATGACCCCATTTTGGAAAGTAGATACCCCAAGCTATTTGCTGAGAGGCATGTTGAGTATTTTGCAGATCTCGATTTTTTTCACAAAGTTTTGAAAATTGAAAAAAATAAATACATTTTCCTTTCCTTTCTTCATTTTCAAAAACAAATGAAAGCTGCAAAATACTTAGCATGCCTCTTAGCAAATACCTTGGGGTGTCTACTTTCCAAAGGGGGTCAATTGGGGGGTTTTGTGCTATCTTGACATTTCAGGGCCTCCGAAACTGTGATAGGTAGTGAGGAGTAAAATTACCATTTTACGCCTTTATGCCCCATACACACTATAGGATATTACGACGGAAAATGTTTGATAGGAGCTTGTTGTCGGAAATTCCGACCGTGTGTAGGCTCCATCGGACATTTTCCATCAGAATTTCCGTCACACAAAATTTGAGAGCTGGTTCTCAAATTTTCCGACAACAAAATCCGTTGTCAGAAATTCCAATCGTGTGTACACAATTCCGACGCACAAAGTTCCACGCATGCTCAGAATCAAGCAGAAGAGCAGCACTGGCTATTGAACTTCATTTTTCTCAGCTCGTCGTACGTGTTGTACGTCACTGCGTTCTTGACGTTCAGAATTTCCGACCAACTTTGTGTGACCGTGTGTATGTAAAACAAGTTTGAGCCAACATCCGTCGGAAAAAAAAACATGGATTTTGTTGTCGGAAAATCCTGTGGTGTGTACGGGGCATTGGAAATCCTGAAGGCGGTGATTGGTTTTCAGGGTCCTGTACGCGGCTAGGCTCCCAAAAAGTCCCACACATGTGGTATCCCTGTACTCAGGAGTAGCAGCAGAATATATTTTGGGGTGTACCCATGTCATGTGTGAGCAATATATCATTAAGTGACAACTTTGTGTAAAAAAAAAAAAATACAATTACATTTTCTTCGAAACTTGTGGCAAATCATAAAATATTCCATGGACTCAACATGCCTATCAGCAAATAGCTTGGGTTGTCTACTTTCCATGGGCTCATTTCGGGGGGTTTGACCTGTCCTGGTATTTCATTAGGGATGAGCCGAACACCCCCCAGTTCAGTTCGCACCAGAACTTGCGAACAGACAAAAAATTTGTGTGAACATGCGAACACCATTAAAGTCTATGGGACATGAACGTCAAAAATCAAAAGTGCTAATTTTAAAGGCTTGTATGAAAGTTATTGCCATAAAAAGTGTTTGGGGACCCGGGTCCTGTCCCAGGGGACATGTATCAATGCAAAATAAAGTTTTTAAAGCCGCCATTTTTTCAGGAGCAGTGGTTTTCGGAATGCTTAAAGAAGCAATAAAAATAACATATTCCTATAAACATCGTGCCTGGGGGGGTCACCTTAGTCTGCCTGTAAAGTAGCGCATTTTTCCCATGTTTAGAACAGTATTGCAGCAAAATTACATTTCTAAAGGAATTTAAAATTGCTCACGGCTGTAATGTATTGCCAGATCCCAGCTATATACATAAAAGGTCATTGAAAAAAACTGTGTGGGTCCCCCCCCAGTCCATACCAGGCCCTTTGGGTCTGGTATGGATATTAAGGGAAACGCCATTTTTTTTTTTAAATAGCGTGCCCCCCCCCCAAATCCATACCAGACCCAAAGGGCCTGGTATGGATGGGGGAACCCATGCTGTTTTTTTCTTAATTCTGCCATAGGGCTCCCCTTAACCACTTCAATACACTATATTATATATTGTACACTGCACTATATACCCTGCACTGTATTATATATACTACACTGACTGCACTACAGTGCCTTGCAAAAGTATTCACCCCCTTGGCTTTTTACCTATTTTGTTACATTACAGCCTTTAGTTAAATGTTTTTTTAATCTAAATTATAGGTGATGGATCAGAACACAATAGTCTAAGTTGGTGAAGTAAAATTTGAAAAATATATACATAAAAAAATTTTCAGAAATAAAAAACTGATAATTGGCATGTGCATATGTATTCACCCCCTTTGTTATGAAGCCCATAAAATGCTCTGGTGCAACCAATTACCTTCAGAAGTCACATAATTAGTTAAATGATGTCCACCTGTGTGAAATCTAAGTGTCACATGATCTGTCATTACATGTACACACGAGAGGCACCACTAACCAAACACTGCCATGAAGACCAAGGAACTCTCCAAACAAGTAAGGGACAATGTTGTTGAGAAGTACAAGTCAAGGTGAGGTTATAAAAAAAAATATCCAAATCGTTGATGATCCCTAGGAGCACCATCATATCTATCATAACCAAACAGAAAGAACATGGCACAACAGCAAACCTGCCAAGAGATGGCCGCACACCAAAACTCAGGGTCTGGGCAAGGAGGGCATTAATCAGAGAGGCAGCACAGAGACCTAAGGTAACCCTGGAGGAGCTGCAGAGTTCCACAGCAGAGACTGGAGTATCTGTACATAGGACGACAATAAGCCGTATGCTCCATAGAGTTGGGCTTTATGGCAGAGTGGCCAGAAGAAAGCCATTACTTTCAGCAAAAAACAAAATGGCACGTTTTGAGTTTGCGAAAAGGTATGTGGGAGACTCCCAAAATGTATGGAGGAAGGTGCTCTGGTCTGATGAGACTAAAATTGAACTGTTTGGCCATCAAAGAAAACGCTATGTCTGGAGCAAACCCAACACATCACATCACCCAAAGAACACAATTTTTTCAGCAGTCGGGACTGGGAAACTGGTCAGAGTTGTGGGAAAGATGGATGGTGCTAAATACAGGGATATTCTTGAGCAAAACCTGTACCACTCTGTGTGTGATTTGAGGCTAGGACGGAGGTTCACCTTCCAGCAGGACAATGACCCCAAACACCCTGCTAAAGCAACACTTGAGTGGTTTAAGGGGAAACATATAAATGTGTTGGGATGGCCTAGTCAAAGCCCAGACCTCAATCCAATAGAGAATCTGTGGTCAGACTTAAAGATTGCCATTCACAAGCACAAACCATCCAACTTGAAGGAGCTGGAGCAGTTTTGCAAGGAGGAATGGGCAAAAATCCCAGTGGTAAGATGTGGCAAGCTCATAGAAACTTATCCAAAGCAACTTGGAGCTGTGATAGTCGCAAAAGGTGACTTTAGGGGGGTGAATAGTTATGCACATTGACTTTTTCTGTTATTTTGTGCTATTTGTTGTTTGCTCAACAATAAAAAAAAACAAAATCTTCAAAGTTGTGGGCATGTTCTGTAAATTAAATAATGCAAATCCTCAAACAACCCATGTTAATTCCAGGTTGTGAGGCAACAAAACACGAAAAATGCCAAGGGGGTAAATACTTTTGCAAGGCACTGTATATACTCTGAACTGCAGTATATATACTATATGGACTGCACTATATACTCTGAACTGCGTATATATACTATACGGACTACACTATATATTCTGCTGAAAAATTGGGCCTTAGGTGTTGGTGGTGGCAGAACACTGTAACACCTCACAGTTACTCCTGTTGGGCGCAGGAACAGGCCTGCTGTTAAATATTATTTCAAAAATTGTAATTACATGCCCCTGTTATAGAAGGGAAGTGCTGATATTGACGTCCAGCCAGGCACTGTGTATGTGGACACGCCGGCGCTACTCTGGAGGTTTATTTAAATTTTTTTTTTTCTTGTAAGTGCAACTTGTCTGTTTGGGGGCTTTGAATAAATTTGTATACAGAGAACACTATGGTCTCTATACTTTTTATTTACATGTCCTGAACTCATGGAATCTTGAGCCAAGCTGGGAGGTGATTCATTTCTTTGGATGTTAATGAGCTGAGTTACCATTAAGAAAAGAGCCATCTGGATTACCCACCATTGATTGGGAAGAGGAAGTGAGAGCAAAGAGCTTGTGGGGAGATCCGCATATGAGTTTTGACTCATCTGGGAGGTGAGCGCGCATTTTTACTGGTGGTGGTGTGCACTCCTTTTGAGGACGAACAATCACTGTGGTGGAATTGTGTGGATACACTGATTACAAGAAGAGTTTTTCATGTTTTATTTCTTAATTTTTTCATTTTATGGACTATTCATTTATATGTAGGATTTATTTATTTTAGAGATTTGCACTTTATATTTATATATATTTTTACACATAGCGCTACATTTATTTATTTACTATCTATTTTTAAATTAGTGTGGTGTACCACTTGGAATGTTTAGCAGCTGTGCACGTTTATTATTAGGTTATCTTATTTATCTTATAACATCACAATATTTTTTACTTGTGGCGCTGTTTGTGTCATCTTATAACATGCCCCTGTTAAACAGGGGCAGAAACATTGGGCCTTAGGTGTTGGTGGTGCTACAACACTGTAACCCCTCACATTTACTCTTGTTGGGCGCAGGGACAGTCCCTGCTGTTAAATATTATTTCAAAAATTTTAATTACATGCCCCTGTTAAACAGGGGCAGAAAAATTGGGTCTTGGGTGGTGGTGGTGCCACAACACTGTAACCCCTCACAGTTACTCTTGTTGGACGCAGGAAGGGGCCTTGCTGTTAAATATTATTTCAAAAATTGTAATTACATGCCTCTGTTAAACAGGGGCAGAAAAATCGGGCCTTGGGTGGTGGTGGTGCCCTAAACCAAAAATATTGTTGGAAGCTAGCATCATCATGATTGAGGAGGAATAGGATATGCAGCATAGGGAGTCTTCAAGGGATCCCAGATCCATAGCAAATTCAATCAGTTACATCAGCATCAGGTGCTTGATAGTTGCTGATCCAGGACTGATTCATTTTTATAGATGGGAGCCTATCAACAGAGTCTGTGGACAGGCGCACTCTTTGATCCATTACAAACCCTCCAGCAGCATTGAATGTGCATTCAGAAAGCACGCTGGATGCAGGACTGGCCAGTAGTTCAGTTGCATATTAAGCAAGTTCTGGCCAGTGGTCCAACCTCAAGACCCAGTAACTCAGTGGATGCTCTGTTGAAAAGGTCTCCAAGTCTGCTCTTGCCCCTAGATATTCCTGCACCATATAATGCAGACGCTGGTGATGGTTGCTGGAACCTATCAGACCTTGGCGCTGAGGAATGAAAAAATTGTTTAAAGGCATTGGTCAGCCGGCCACCTTCTCCACAGCTCTTCCTCTGACCAAACAAAGCCTCAGAAACACGTTGTCCAGCACCAGGAAATAGTAACCTCCCAGGGTCTGGAAATGCGTTACACTCACTTTTCTTCAAGGCCTCCTGAAGATATTTCATCCTCTGCTCTCTCTGCGAAGGCAGGATGAGTTCTGCAACCTTACCCTTGTAACGTGGATCAAGAAGGATTGCCAGCCAGTAATGATCCCTCTCCATAATACCATGAATCTTAGGGTCCTTTCGCAGGCTTTGCAGAATCAGGGAGACTATGCAGCGTAAGTTTGCAGAGGCATTCGAGTCTGAGTCCTCTGGGTCCCTAAGCATCACATTATCCATAACTACCTCCTCCCAGCCACGTACAACTCCTTGGATTTCTGGGGACTGAAAACCATCCCTTGAAGACTGGTGTGTGTTATCCTCGACATCCATGCTAACACAATCCTCCTCCTCCTTTTCTTCCTGTTATTTGGCGGACCCGGAGGAATGCTATCTGGATAAAGGGGGCCTTGACAGGAAAGGAAGTCCTCCACTTCCTCCCACTGTTCTGCCTCAAGTGCCCTGTCCGTGATTCCATGAAGCGTGTGCTCCAGCAGGAAGACTAGAGGGACAGTGTCACTGATGAATGCATTGTCACTGCTCACCATCCTTGTGGCCTCCTCAAATGGTGACAGGACAGTGCATCCATCCTTGATCAGTAGTCACTGGCGTGGCGAAAAGAAGCCAAGCTCCCCTGACCCTGTCCTGGTGCCATACTCACACAGGTACTCATTGATGGCCCTATGCTGTGTGTGCAGCTGCTACAGCATTGCCAACGTTGAGTTCAACCTGGTGGGCATGTTACAAATGAGGCGGTTGATAGGCAGGTTGCATTTCCTTTGAATGCCAAGCACTGGCATTGTATGACCAATGGAAATGACCACAGACTTCTCTGGCCTGCCTCAGGAGATCTTGTAAGCCTGGGTACCTGGTCAGCGAAATTCAGGACATGTGCCAAACATGGAACATGGGTCAAGTGTCCCTGTCGAAGGGCAGAGAGAAGGTTGGTGCCATTGTCGCTTACAACCATTCCTGGCTGAAGCTGGCATGGCGTCAACCACCTCTGAGCCTGCCCCTGCAGAGCTGACAGAATCTCTGCCCCAGTGTGGCTCCTGTCCCCTTGGCAGACCAACTCAAGCACTGCATGACATCTTTTTGCTTGACTGCTTGCGTAGCCCTTTGAATGTTTAGGGAGCACTGTTCATTCAGAGGACAATTCTGCAGAAGAGGCCATAGAGAAAGAAGAAGAGGAGGAAGGGGAGCATACAGATGTTGTGGCAGAATCACCATTAGCTTTTTGGAGGCGTGGTGGCAGAACAAGCTCCAACACTGAACCCTGTCCTGCATCCTTCCCAGCTGCCAGTGGAGTTACTCAGTGTGCCATGAAGGAAAGGTCCCATCCATGCCCATGCCTGCTGGACCATGAGTCAGCGTTAATATGAACCTTACTGCTGACCGCCCTGTCCAGGGAGGCCAAAACATTGCCTTCCACATGGCAGTAGAGAGTGGAATGGCCTTATGTGAAAAGAAATGGCATTTTGGAACCTGCCACTGTGCAGCACATTTCACAAATTCAGGAAAGGGGGCTGAGTCTACCAGCTGAAAAGGCAGCAGTTGCAGTGCTAGCAATTTGTCCAAGCTAGCATTTCGGCACTGAGCATGTGGATGGCTGGGACTGAATTTCTTTTTACGTTTCAGCATCTGGGGTAAGGAAATATGCCTGCTGAAATCTACTGGTGGTGTACTGCTAGCAGATTGACTGCAAGTACTTGTGACACCTATTGCTATACCTTCATTCCTCTCAGTGCAGGTTTTTGAGAGGACTGGAGGTATATAGGGTTTAAGATCGCAGATGAGGAGCAGATGAGGAACAGATGAGGAGCAAGGAGAAGTCTGCCTTTTTCTATGATGTGGGTCTTTCATGGCTGCTGCCAACGGGCCGCATGGCTGCTTCAGACATAGGTTGCAAACATCAACGCTGCGATCTGCTGCACATGTGTCGAAAAAGGTCCACACCAAGGAACTTTTAAAAATCAGCGGGGAGTCAGCAGTGCCCTGCACCTGCGGAGCTCTGCGGTGTGATGCAATAGGGTGGCTGCCCTTAAACTGACCCCTGGAGGACATCCTGCCTTGTTGGATTTGTGCCTCCTCCTCCTCACTTTCCTCCTCTCTTCTCTCAGGCACCCAAGTATGGTCAGCAACCTCATCATCCCCTCCCTCCTTGTCACTGGAGCAAACTTGGCAGTATGCTGCAGCTTGGGGAACATGACTGCCAGTTTCTTGTCCTTCTGTGGCACCGCCTCTCTCTAGGCTCACGTTACTCCCTTCCTCCACCTGTGAACCAACATTGGAGCCTTCAAATTGCTGCGCATCCTCCAGCAGCATGTAACCGACACTGTGGTCGATTAATTCTGGGGACTCCTCCGTGCATGATGGTGGGGCTACGGAAGAAGTAATTGTGGAGAAGGAGCCGGTGGATGGTGGAATGCGTTGGAAGGCAAACTACTATGAGCCTGGGTGACAGAGAATGAGGAGGATGAGGATGACTTTGTTATCCACACCACCAACTCTTCTGCATGTTGTGGCTCAATAACATGGCCAGCAGCAGAAAAAAAGGACAAGCGTGCCCCATGGCCATGGCCACCTGCAGAGGATGCCACCTGCAGAGACACAGAGGCTGCTTGCCCTCTTTTAGTGGCCTGTGAGCATCTGCCTCTCCTTGGTGGCCTTCCGGAGATGATGGGGATTTTTTCTTTTCACAGCACACTACATTGTATTTTATACTGTGTACACCGCGTGCACTGTATTAGAAACGGTACACCGGCTGCACTGTATTATATACTGTGTACACCGCCTGAAGTGTATTAGAAACTGTACACCACCGAATGCACTGTATATATAGGCTACACTGAATGCAGGGTGTATATATATATATATATATATATATATATATATATATATATATATATATATATACTAGACTGTATATAGATATATATGAATACACCGCCTGAAGTGTATTATATAATGTACACCACCGAATGAACTGTATTTGTATATATATATATATATATGTATGTACATATATATATATATATATATATATATATATATATACATATAAATGCACAGTATATATATATATATATATATATATATATATATATATATATATATATATATATATATATTATATATATATATATATATATAAATACAAAATAGTGTGGGGCGTGGACTTAGTCCCCCTGAGCCATGATGAAGGCACCTTGCATTTGTCTCTGCAGAGCGCGCTGTGATTGGCCAAAGCATGCAGGTCAGGTGCATACTTTGGCCAATCATCAGACACTAATGCACTGTGATCTCACAGTGCATTATGGGGCGTTCCGCGACACTCAAATTTCCCGCGAAAGCCACATATTGTTCGCTGTTCGGCGAACAGGCGAACACCCGATGTTCGAGTCGAACTTACGCTCAACTCGAACATCAAGCTCATCCCTATATTTTATGCACAACATTAGAAGCTTATGCCACACATCACCAACTTTTCTAACTACTTGAAGTAAACAGTTTACATGAAAAAAAAAAAAATTTTCTGCTAGAAATTTACTTTGAACCCCCAAACATTATATATTTCTTTAAAGCAAAGGCCCTACAGAATAAAATGCTGGGTGTTGCATTTTTTTTTTTCTACACAGTATTTGCGCAGCGATTTTTCAAACGCAATTTTTTTTGAAATTTTTTTTGAATTTTAATGCACTACAAAACACCATATTGCCCAAATGTTTGATAACATATAAAAGATGATCTTATGCCGAGTACATAGATACCAAACAGCCTTAACTTTTAAAAGCCTTTACAGGTTACCACTTTAGATTTACAGAGGAGGTCTACTGCTAAAATGACTGCCTTCGATCTGACGTTCGCGGTGATACCTCACATGCATGGTGCAATTGCTGTACCTATGACACTAGACCGACGCTTGCGTTCTCCTTTGTGGACGAGCACAAGAGGAACAGGGGTGCTTTTTTTTTTTTTTTTTTTCCTTTTTTTTTTTTTCTTTTACACTGATCCTTTTTCTTCATTTTTATTGTTATCACAGGGAATGTAAATATCCCCTATAATAACAATAGGTAATGACAGGTACTCTTTTTTTTTTTAAATGGTGTCTATTAGACTCTAGATCTCTCCTCTGCCCTCAAAGCATCTGACCATGCCAAGATCGGTGTGATAAGATGCTTTCCCAATTTCCCAATGGCGCTGTTTATATCCAGCAAAACCGAAGTCATAAAATGCTTGTAGCTTCTGGTTTCTTAGGCCATAGAGATGATTGAAGCCGTTCTGGTCTTTGATCAGCTCTATGGTCAGCTGGTAGAACCACCGGCTGCATTCTCAGGTTCCCTGGTGGGACAGGAGAGCCAGAGAAAACCATGGAAGATGGCGGAAGGGGGGGGTTCCCTCCCATATGCCGAAACATGGGGGCAATCTGCTCCTAATGTTAGGGGCAAATCGCCCCTCCACCCCTGCCCCCATGCTTCGGCATATATATGCTCTTTTTTTTAACTTTGGTGGTGAAATCACTTCCTACAGCGCCTGAGTCACTGATTTACGTATCATGAGAGCAAACGCTGTTGCTGTCAAGATAAATAAATCAGCGCTGCAGCTGAATGGTGTACCTACAAGGAAAATAATGATTAACAATAAAACACAGTAAACAGTAAAGTATAAAAGAATTACATACTTGCAAAGCAAACATGATAAAACACAGTAACAATAAAACATTGCAGTTAAGCATAAAATACAGTAAAACAGAGCAGAACAATAGAGAGACAACAATAGAGAGAGAATAAAAAGAATAAAACAAGAAAATGACAACTATTTTTGGCTTTTTTGTTTTATATATATATATATATATATATATATATATATATATTTTTTTTTTTTTTTTTCTAACTTTTTTAGTTTTTTAACACTTTTTTTTGTAACTGTAACTGTAACGGTTCCAGGTTTGGGTCTCTTAAAATGTGATGGCATCTCTGGAGACCCTGTGAAAGTGTGTCCTATGACTGTGCAGTGCTGTATCCTACGCCAATACTCCACTAGTGTGTGGTAGCGTTGGAAACATTCACCTGTGTTTCCTACAGACATGACATCTTCTTTGAGGTGTTCGTTGGATACGGGTACCAGGGAGGATATTCGGAAAATGCATCTCATGCAGCCGGCTCACTGCATTTGCGTTGGGAAGGTGGGGCACAGCACCGTCTGGAAACAGGACTGTGATGACCTCTTCCTGGAATTTAAGGAAGGATCCAGTTCATCTTGACACTTTGTATAGCACATAAGCGTTCAGCAGAGCCAATTAAAATAGGTATACAGACACTTTTTTGTAACAGCATCTGGCTCTATGGGAAATTAAGTACGGCACCAACAACTGGTCGTGGAAGTCCACCCCTCCCATGTTAAGGTTGTATTCGTGGACACAGAGTGGCTTCACAACAACATCAGTCGCTGTTGGAATTTCGACTGTGGTATCTGCGTGAAGGGAGGAAATAACAAAAACATTCCAATTATTCCTCTACTTCACTGCGAGCAAATTATTTCATCTCAAGCATGCTTTCTCCCCCAGTCAGGATTCTACGAGCCGTTGGGGGAAGCCGCGGTGATTAGATTGCATGGTGCCACATGTGCCAATTCCACAATCAAAAAGGTGACTAAAAAGTGGCACGCTTGTGTAATAGTTGTCCACGTGCAAGTGGTACCCCTTTCTGAATAAGGGTGACACCAAGTCCCAAACAATCTTGCCAGCGCTCCCTATGTAGTCTGAACAGTTCTCGGGCTCCATGTGATTATCTTTTCCCTCGTAAACTATAGAACTATATATATAGCTTGTTGCCCTGTCACAGAGCTTATACAACTTGACCCCATATCTGGCACGCTTGCTGGGAAGATACTGTTTGAAAGACAAGCAGCCAGAAAACTTAATCAGGGACTCATCAATGCAGACAACTTGATCGGGAGTAAACAAAGCTGCAAACCAGTGATTGAAGTGGTTTACGAGGGGCTAATCAAATCCAGGGTCACCCCGAGGACAACATAGTTCATTGTCTTTGAAGTGCATAAACTGCAAGATCTGCTCGTATCTAGCCCTGGTCATGGAAGCAGAGAACACGGGCATATGATGAATTGGGTCAGTGGACCAATATGACCGCAATTCACTCTTTTTAGTTATGCCCATGAAGAGGGATAGGCCCAGAAAGGTCTTACATTCGGAAACTGTAATAGGTTTCCAATCTCTGGCAAGGGTCAACTGGGGATTAGCGGCGTTGAATTGACCAGCATACAAATTGCTTTGGTCAACAATAGATCTTTCATGAAAAACAGCAAATAAAAATCAAGTGACATAAAATCAACTGTTTCCACCTGAATTCCAGGTTGGCCAGTGAACGGGGGAAGTACGGGCGCTGCAGAAGTGGTGGGCTCCCAATTAGGATTGGCAAATGCAGCTGGAAGGGCACTATGGGCTCAACGGGCCTGTGTTTGCCTTCTTCTTGGTGGCGGCAGGGCACTACTTGTGCTAGCCACCGCTCCAGCTTGTACTGCACTTATGGGACTCGCCACGTCACCATGTGACACTGCAGTGCTGGTTTGAATATGACCAGGGTGTACTAGGCCGTTGTTGCTTGCCAGTTCACCAGAAGGATGAGCTGCACTAGTACTGGCCCTCTGCTCAGTACGAGAGCCCTGTGGTTCTTGCACCTCAAGAACAGAAGAATGGGGTCAGGTACGCCTGACCTTAGCAGGGACCACTCTGCTGCTGTATACTCATTCGTATTCTGAGCCTGAATCTGAAGGATGGGTGACTTCCTTTTCACTCTCATCTGTCATGCTCAGAAACGTGTATGCCTCTTCACTAGCGTACCTCCGATTGGACATTGTGACCTCTAAATTTTTAGGTACAACTAGTGTGACTCACAGGCAAAAAGAGCACCTGATTGTCAGAGCCTGCATCAATCGCTATCAAAAAAACTGTTAACGTTCACAGGGTTCAGGCCTGACTCTGTGAACGCTGCAGTTATGTGTGTTGTGTTTTGTAAGTGACAGTGATCGATTAATACTGCACTTGGGTGGGCTGGGCAGAGAGGCTAAACACAGGTGCTTAGCAGGTATCTGGGCTAATCCCACTAACGCTGCATTTTTGGGAACCCTTAACTACTGGGGACGCTAGTATAGATCGGATCGGATCAAAGATACTGATCCGTACAGACACTATACTACTAAGGTGTATGGTGCGTGCGTGTGTGTTAGCGCTGCTGGCACTAATCTGACGCTGCCTGGGGCTGACGCTGACCCTAACTGATGCTAAAACCTAACTGATGTCACCCACTGGGCGATCAGGGGGTTAAACCTTTATTACGTAATATATGGCGGGTGCCCTGATGCTATAAAAAACAAACTAACTAACCAGCGTCACCCGTAACACAAATACAGTGCTCACTGGTGACAGGGGGTGAAAGGGTTAATTGTGGGTGATCAAGTTGTTAAAATCTTTATTCGGTAATGTATGGGGGTACCTATACGCTATAAAAGACTGTCGGTGAAACTAACTGGCTAACTGGCTAACCTGTGACACTAATACGGCGATCAGAATATAGCTCTATACGCTATATTAGTGACACTAGTGACAGGGGGTGAAAGGGTTAACTGGGGGCTGATCAAGGGGTTAAACTTTTATTAGGGTGGTTTAGGGGGGTACCCTAGACCTACCTGGGCCTACTTATAACTGCCCTTACACGGATAAGTGTCATAAGTGACACCAGTACAGTGATCACAGTGATACAGTGACACTTGGCGACACAGTGACAGGGAGTGAAGGGGTTAACTGGGGGGGGCGATCGGGGGGTGATCCGGGGGTGAAAAGTGTGCCTACGTGTACTGGTGTTAGTGTGGTGTTGGTGCAACTCACAGTTAGATGTCCTCTCTCCTTTCTCTGGAACCAAAAAGAATTCCACGAGGGGAGATGACATCACTTCCCCTGCCTGTGTTTACACTTACAGGCAGAGGACAGTCTCTCATTCGCCAGAACCGATCACCAGGTCCAGGCCAGAAATCATTGGCCTGGGCCTGGAGACTGTTTGGTTCTGAAGCGAATCCGATCATGGCGGGTGCGGGCACGCGCCCCCTAGGCGGCTGCACACCCGACGTATAGCTACGAGTATTTGCCTAGGAGAGCCGACCTGCCGCAGTATAACAACGGCGCCTGGTTGGCTACTGGTTAAAGTGATTGTAAAGTCTCGTTTTTTTTCAATAAAAATAACAAACATGTTATACTTACCTGCTCTGTTGCAGTGGATTTGCACAGAGCACCCCAGATCCTCCTCTTATTGGGTCCCTCATCTGTGTTCCTGGCCCTCCCTCCTGTTGAGTGCCTCCACAGCAAGCAGCTTGCTATAGGGGCACCCAAGCCGAGTCACAGCTACCTGTGTCCATTCAGACACAGAGCTGTGGCCCGGCCCCGCCCCCTCTCTCTCCTGATTGGCTGACTGACCATTGGGTCCCACTGCTGTGTCTCAGCGAATCAGGAGGGAGAATCTCGGATGGCCAAGACACTCGTGGACATCACTGGACAGACATGGGACTCCGGTAAGTATTAGGGGGGCTAAGGGGGGCTGCTGCAATCAGAAGGCTTTTTATCTTAATGCATAGAATGCATTAAGATAAAAAACCTTCTGAATTTACAACTTTAGCCACTTCAGCCCCAGAAGGATTTACCCATTTCCTGACCAGGCCATTTTTTGTGATACGGCACTTTGTCGCTCTAACTGACAATTGCGTGGTTGTGTGATGTTGTACCCAAATAAAATCAATGTCCTTTTTTCCCACAAATAAACTTTCTTTTGGTGGCATTTGATCACCTCTGCGGTTTTTGTTTTTTGTGCTATAAACAAAAAATAGCAACAATTTTGAAAAAAAAACATTTTTTTTACTTTCTGCTATAAAACATTTTCTAAAAAAAACAAATGTATTCATCAGTTTAAGTCGAAATGTATTCTGCTACATATTTTTGTTAAAAAAAAAATCACAATAAGTGTATATTGGTTGAAGTTATCGTGTTTACAAAATAGGGGATAGATTCATGGCATTTTTATTATTATTGTTTTTTTACTAGTAATGGTGGCGATTTTTAGCGGGACTGCGACATTGCATCGGACAGATCGGACACCTAACGGACATTTTTGACACTTTTGGAAACCAGTGACATTATTACAGTGATGAGTGCTAAAAATATGCACTGTTATTGTACTAATGACACTGGCAGGGAAGGGGTTAACATCAAGGGCGATCAAGGGGTTAAATGTGTTCCCTCACTGTGTGTTCTAACTGTATGGGGGACTGTGTGACTGGGGAAACACACAGATCCATCTTTCTACATAGCAGAAAGACAGGATCTGTGTTATCCTTCCATTGTCAGAACAGAGATCTGCCTTGTTTACACAATCGCGGGTGGCCGGCAGACATCAAGTCTGCCAGACCTGCTCATTGGCTCCCCCGCTGGCCAATGAGAGTGCACGCCCATAAATCGTCATATACAAGCTGATGTACACCTACGGCGATTTGTGGGATCGAGCCACCTTGCCGCTGTATAATGACCATGGCTGCTCAGGAAGTGGTTAGGGACATATCCCTGCTCCTCTCCTCTTTACCCATCATTGACTCTTAGTTAAAACAAATACACTCCTTTCTCTCCTTTTCCCCTTAGCTATTTATTTTCTGCTATTTAAAAAAAAAAAAATTATCATTCATTTTTTTATTCATTTTGTTTATTTTTTTCTTTTAGTGCAACATAAAAAATGCAGAAAATTGAAAAAAAGGCCTCTTTCATTTACAAATAACTTTGCTATGCTTTGTACCAGAAACCAATGCCCAGCTGAAGTCCCTTAGGACGAAATGCATCAGACCTGCTATGGTTGCTCCCCACATTGCTTTTTATACTTTTATACATATACTTTACTTGAACTCAATTACTATTGATGTACTTTAACTTTTAAAATAAATACCTTTCCGGGTTGTTATTTTGACCTACACTTAATGGAGTCCCTCCATTTTTTCTCATTTTCATACCAGTCCAATTAAGTCGATCTTATCACATATCAACAACCTCCAGATGGCTCCCCAACAGGGTGGAAGTCTCATATCGTGTTGGAGAGTCACAAAGATTTGGGTTCTTCGGTTGGACCATCACAGATGAGGAGTGGAACTACCCTTCTTGGAGTGATCATTTCCCTGCCTATCCCAACCCTGTGGCATCTGGCCCACATAAGCTTGATTGACCTACTACTGTATGGTAAGTGGATCCACCACATCCGCTAAGAGTACCCATCTTTATTCCTTTTGGTAAAGGATCTCTTCATATTCACTGCTACACAGTTTTCTGCATTCTGTTTGTGTCATCTTTGTTCAATTGAGGATTCACTATCAAACACGAGATATATTTTTGAATTATCACTAATTATTTAGTTTCACTTCAGGGAATATTGGACTTTATCAGTTCATTTATCTCTGTTGCAAATCATATACATTGGACATTTCGATTTATGTTTTTTGTTTTTTAGCGCTACACTATTTGTTTATCATTTATATGCAAGTATATTTCTTCTTTTTCCAAGTATTCCATGGAGGCGGGCCAGGGCTAGCACCCCTACTTGTTTTCAATTGGGTCATTGCACACACCTGCAGCAGCTGATTCTTTTTTCCCTGACAGCTTCTCGCAGTATCGCTAGCTCGGTGTTACCCGCATACTTACACTAATAGGAGAATTGTTTGCCGGCTTCTATACTCACCATGACGGACAATGCTGCACCGCAGGATACCAGTCGCACTTTCCGTTTATCGGGAGATAGCTCGCTGAAAACCAACGCTCGTGATGCATTTAATAACAAGATTGATAATAAAGCAGGTTCTGTGCGCCTACTCTTTAGGAAATTGGAAAAGAGCATTGTTGAAGAGACAAGAGCATTTTGGGAACCAAGCTCTCTCTCCGAATATTTATTGACTGAACGTATACCACAGGGATTGAGGGTGAAAAAGTTCCCTACATTTGAAATTTTTGACGAGTCTCTAAAAACACAATGGACGGAGGCTCTGTCCATATGTTCTAAAGCTCTTATGGACATTATTATCAACTCAAAGAAAAAAGAAATGGATGTCCTGCACGAGATCTCAGAGCTCCAATTGGCCCTTAAACAATTTCAAGGTGCAGGTGAATTCACACAACTGGATCAACGTTTAACCACAATGTGAACATCCCTTGTAATAGAAAAAAGCATTACAGGAACTCTTAAATATGAGATCTGGGGTCAAAAAGACCTCAGATCTCATATTTGCACTAAAATGTAGTGAAAAAAAAAAAAAAAATTGTCATGTAAAAAAAAGTTTTTAAAAAAATGGCCCTTTAAGAGCTATGGGTGGAAGTGACGTTTTGGCGTTGCATCTGCCCTGCAGTGTCATGGAGACGGGTAGGGGCCATCTTCCCCTCACTCGTCTCCATGCACAGCAAGTGACAAGATGCGATCGCCTCTGACGCTGCAGTTGGCTCCTGTAAGCGGCGGAGGGCATCGGATCGTGGAGGGAGGGGGGCCTCTCTCTTGCCACCTATAAAAGTGGTCCGCTTAAAAGGAGGATTCCGGGGTTATGGCAGCAAGCTGCTGCCATAACAACGATATCCTCTTTCAAACAGCTGACGTAAAACTGCAGCGGCGGTCGGTAAGTGGTTAAATGATAAATTAAATTGTTTGGAAAATTCGATAATTGCAAATAAAAAAAGAAAAATTACTACGTGACAAAATTGACTATGACACTAACAATGTCTAACGTAAGCATCTTTGGAGTGGCATCGCACAATCCAGTGCTGGAATTAGAAAGTCAGTTTCTCTGATATGGAAATGGAGTATTGGGATGATACTCTGGCTGTATCCGACTCAGAGCCCTCACCTGATCATCCTTCAACTAGTGGCCAACAGGATAGATATACTCCTATTCCATTAAAAAATGGGGGTCGCAGACATCGACAACGCAAGGGGGGGTTGAACAACAACCAAAATACAGGAGGACACGCCATGGGCGGAAGAGGAGATAGGGGACACGAGAAACACAGGAGATATCCGTCCCGCTGTAAAGCACGCAAACCATGACGGATTTTTCTAATGTTTTGAATCTTTCCTACAGGACACTGACAGGTGTTGAGTTAGCATTATTATCTAAGGGACTGAATTTCTGCCCTCAGAGACACTTTAATTTGTTCTATACTATTGTTGATATTAACAGATTTATAAGAAATGTAACGATTAAAAGGCATAACTACACATCAGATGACATAACTATTAGACAATCTGTGTATATGGCTGCTAATGTTATATCGAACAGTGAGGATCTCTCTTTTAAAGAGCTACGTACTGTTAGAGATTTAGAAGATTTGGCTGCTGAGGGTGGATCGATTGAGTTGCCTTGTATATGTGCCAGCTCTGTTGAGTCAGTGCAGTTGAAATCAACAACGGATTTTTATCCTATAAATTCTCATATTACAGACATTACCAAATTCCAGAAGGCCATTGAACGTGATTTGACTGCATTGGCACAATGAACACTGAACGGTGATATTGCCTGGCTTGATAACCTCACCTGACTTAGTTGGAGACAATACGATCATCCTTCGTCATTTAGATAAGGGGGGTCTTGTTGTAGTATTGAATAAAGCACAATATAGACAGGAAGTAGTTTGACAGTTGTCTGACTGCTTCATCCATAGGAAATCAGGTGCGGACCCCCCTTAAGAAATATAGAATAATTTTTTCTAAGTTGGTTCATGCCAGAATGGGTATCAAAAAGTCAAAAAGAAGCCAGTTCCCTTATACCGGATTGCCCTGTACTTCCCACCTTTTATCAGCTGCCCAAAACGCATAAAGGTTTGGATCCCCTGCAAGGCTGGCCCATTATTGTGAGCATCAATTCTTTAAAGGAACGGCTGAGCCAATGGTTGGACAATCAGTTCCAGCCCTTGGTAGAACAGCTTCTTGGCTTCTTGAAGGATACAAATCATCTTCTCGGTATCATGAAAGATTTCATATGGGAGGATGATTTTTCCTGGGTGACATTCTACGTGAGAAGTCTCTGCTCCTCTATACCTCACAGTCATGCAGTTACATCTGTTCTTTTCTATCTGGAAGCATTAACTGATTTGCCATTGGAACACAGACTTTTCATTACTGATATATTGGAGTACCTGTTATCACACAATTATTTTGTGTTCGATGGTGTTTTCTACCTCCAGATGTGTGGGGCCACGATGGGGTTGAAATTTCCGCCCTCTCTTGCCAACTGTCAGGGACGTGCCGGTGCCCGTCAGGCAAATATGCGTGCACGCGTGCGCACGCAGGGTCTGTCCAGGGCGTTAGCGCTGTTTGGCGCCAAGGGCTCTTTAAAAGGATGTCAGTTGCACCCATGTGGTGCTGTTCGTCTGCAGCTCTGCACCTGTGTTCCTGAATCTGCCTGCTGTTGTTATCCCTGTTATTGACCCGGCTACGTCTGACATTCCTGCTATCTCCAGTCCGACCCGGCTTGCCTGACTCTTCTACTTCTTGTGACCCGTTGCCAAACACCTGCCTGCCTGCCTGACTATTCTGTAATTATCCATTTGCCTATACCTGCCTGATCTCCTGCCGAACGGACTGTCTGACTCTGCTTTTGCCTGTGTCCTGTGTCGCTGCATTCCATCCTTCTCATCCAGCTCTAGGTTCTGCTGCTGCTACACCTCCTACCTGCCTGCCTGCTGATCTGCTTCAGCCTGCCAGCATCTGCAGCTCAGCCATTCTGGAAGGACTTCTACTCAGCTCCTGTGCCGGCCTCTGCAAGAACCTTCACCAGGCGCTCCTACCCACTGTGCTTAAGAGACCACTGTTCCCACTCCAGTGGCTCCTGAACCAGCGCTGTAAGAGAGGTCTTCTTCTACCAGTCGGGCTCAACTACCAGGTACCTAACAGTACGAACAGCCATGACTGAGCCTGCAGGAGAGACCTCTCCCATTAAGGAGATCTGCACGCACTTAGCGGCGCTCACCCAGGCCGTGAAGACTTTGCAAGATAGCTATACCAGACTGGAGTGACAAGTTCTGAGCCTCACTGGTCCTGGAAGTGTGGCTTCTGCCTCAGCGACTGCCCCAACACAGACTGTCTCATCTCCCCATCCAAGGGTCCCCATCCCAGAAAGGTTTTCTGGGGACCGAACTAAGTTCCGGGCCTTCCGCAGCACGTGTCAGCTTTACTTTGCCCTGCAGCCACGAACCTTTTCTCTAGAGGCTACTAAAGTGGGATTTGTTATATCCCTCCTACAAGAAGAACCCCAGACTTGGGCTCACCGCTTGCTTGAAACTGACTCTGTACAAACCCAGTCATTGCCTTCCTTCTTCGAAGCCATGACCCAGCTGTATGAGGATCCTCAACGGACTGCCACAGCTGAGTCAGCTCTGTTCGCGCTCCAACAAGGCCGCAGACCGGCCGAGGACTTTGTCACGGACTTCAGAGGCTGGAGCGCGGACACTCAATGGAACAATACAGCCTTACACCACCAATTCCGCATGGGTTTGTCCGAGGGCCTGAAGGATGAGCTTGCTCGGGTTGGTATGCCTGATACCCTTGAGGAGCTTATCGCTCCAACGATCCAGATTGACCGACGCCTCCGTGAACGCCGTTCTGAACAAGCACGCAGACGCCAGCTAAACCTTTGCCTTTACTGTGGTGGAGCAGGCCACTATGTGAACAACTGCCCGGCCAAGACCTGTAAGTGTTTCCCTTCTACTCCGGACAGTTTATCTGTTTTGACCGCCAATGCAACTCAACTTGCTCTCCCTCTCTCGTTACAGCTCCAGGGAAGGACGATACAAGTCAACGCCATTATTGACTCCGGGGCATGCAGCTGCTTTGTTGACTCTGTTTTTGCCACTCAACAAAATCTTCCTCTGAAAAACAAGACACATAAACTTTCAGTTTTCCTGGCCGACGGGTCCCACATAAAATCTGGACAAGTCTCTCAAGAGACCCTTCCTCTGCCTGTCACCAGTTCATCTCAGCATAAAGAAATTCTAACCTTGGACGGTATCTCCTCTCCGCTGTTCTCGATCATTTTGGGCATGCCCTGGCTCCAGGCCCATAACCCCCACATCAATTGGACCACCGGTGAAGTCAAGTTTTTGTCACCCTACTGTCAAAGACATTGCTTACATGAACCCTCCAGATCTTCTGCCACCTTACTATGTATGGACATTGATCAGGATCTACTTCAAACCATACCGGAGGCCTACCGGGAGTTTGCGGATGTGTTCAGTAAGAAGGGAGCAGACTCCCTGCCACCCCATCGTCCTTATGACTGCCCAATTGAGCTGCTCCCTGGGGCCGAGATTCCTTTCGGGCGCATCTTTCCGTTATCTGAAAAAAGAGCAAGAAGCACTTAAGTTGTACATCAACGAGAATCTCGAAAAAGGATTTATTCGACCTTCTACCTCCCCAGCTGGTGCCGGAATATTTTTCGTCTCTAAAAAAGATCAGACTCTTCGTCCATGTGTGGACTATCGGGAGCTAAACAAAGTCACGGTTAAGAACCGCTACCCGTTGCCCCTGATACCTGAACTGTTCCAGAAGTTGAGATCTGCCACCATCTTTACCAAACTGGAGGAGCCTACAATCTGGTCCGCATTCGGGCCGGGGATGAATGGAAGACGGCTTTCCGGACCCGTTTTGGGCACTATGAGTATTTAGTCATGCCCTTTGGCCTATGTAATGCTCCTGCCACATTCCAACATCTGATCAATGATGTATTCAGAGACTTCCTGGACATCTTTGTAATCATTTATCTGGATGATATTTTGATTCTCTCTAGGTCACTTAGTCAATACCGGGAACATGTTCGCAGAGCCTTGGGTCGTCTTCGTCTGCACGGACTGTACGCTAAAGCAGAGAAATGCAAATTTGAACAGAAGGACATTCCGTTTTCGGGGTTAGTGATCTCCCCAACTGGTATCAAAATGGATCCTCAGAAGGTGTCCGCTGTGCTAGATTGGCCTGTTCCCCTGGACAAGAAGGGCGTGCAGCGCTTCATAGGGTTCGCAAACTTCTACAGAAAATTCATCAAGGGGTTTTCCGCCATCATCCCACCTATCACGCAACTAACCAAACAGAACTGTCACTTTCACTGGAGCCCGGAGGCTCAGGACGCCTTTGAAAGACTGAAAAGGCGCTTCACTTCAGCTCCGATTCTCAGTCATCCTGACCCATCCTTACTTTTTATCCTGGAGGTTGGTGCTTCCAAAGTGGCCGTGGGAGTAGTCATCTCTCAACGGCAGGGCAACAAGGATCTTATGCATCCCGTGGGATTCTTCTCTTGAAAACTCTCACCGGCTGAACAGAACTATGACGTGGGTGATCGGGAACTACTCGCTATCAAGACAGCCTTGGAGGAGTGGAGGTATCTGTTAGAGGACGCAGCCCATCCGGTATTAATATATACCGATCACAAAAATTTAGAATATTTAAGATCTGCCAAACGATTGAAACCTCGACAAGCCCGTTGGGCTTTATTCTTTACACGTTTTTGTTTCCATATCACATACCGGCCAGGAACTAAGAATATTAAACCAGACGCGCTATCGAGCATGTTCGATAACCCTAAAGACTTATCTGTACCTGATACCATTCTGCCTGCAAACAACTTTTTACTTCTTCAGACGGATCTTCTGTCCCTGATCAGAGAGGCATCCCCAGAACCTTCAAGCCTCCGGGGATTCACCTTAACACCTCGAGATGGATTATTGTGGAGAGGAAGCCAAATATTTGTTCCAGAGAGTGTTCAAGTCAAGGTGCTGACTCTACTTCACGACCATCCACTTGCTGGACATTTTGGGGTCCGTAAAACTCTTGAACTCGTGCAACGCACGTTCTGGTGGCCTAATCTGAAGGAGTTTTGCAGGAAGTATGTCAGCTCTTGCCCTGTCTGTATCCAGAATAAGACCACAAGGAACCGAGCCTGGGGACTGTTGAGACCCTTGCCAGTACCAGACAGACCCTGGAGGATGATAGCAATGGACTTCATAGTTGAACTACCATGCTCAGAAGGGTATTCAGTGATCTTTGTGGTCGTCGACCGCGTGTCCAAGATGGCCCATTTTGTACCCTTATAGGGAACACCTTCTGCTGTGGAGACGGCCCGTGTGTTTATCAAGGAAATTGTCAGGCTGCACGGAGCTCCTGCAAATATAGTGTCTGACAGAGGGGTGCAGTTCACTTCACGCTTCTGGAAGGACCTGTATGAGATCCTGAAGATTGAACTAGCCCTGTCCTCAGCATACCATCCCCAAACTAACGGGCAAACGGAAAGGACAAATCAGACTTTGGAGCAATACATTAGGTGTTTTACGTCTTTTGTACAAGATGATTGGGTGTCCCTGCTGCCCCTAGCGGAATTCACTTATAACAATGCTAGCCACTCTGCCACCGGTCAGTCCCCCTTCTTTGCCAATTATGGTTTTCATTTATCCTTTTTACCTGATTTTCTTCCAGAATCCTCAGTTCCAGCGGTCCAGGACACATTGCAGTTTCTCAGCCACAATAACCAGATATTACAGGAAGCGGTATCCAAGGCACAAGCGGACAGTAAGAGGACCTTCGATCAGAAAAGAAGAGGGGATCTAAACCTTCAGCTGGGTGATAAGGTATGGCTGTCTACCAATAACATTAAATTGACTTGTCCTTCCAAGAAGTTTGCTCCTAAGTTTATTGGCCCTTTTCCGGTGAAAAGGAGGATTAATGAAGTGTCTTATGAACTATGTCTACCTGATTCACTTAAAATTCACCCTGTATTTCATGTGTCGCTGTTGAAGCCTGCCGTGCCTGATCCTTTTCCTGATAGGGGTACCAGGGTCCCCAAACCTGTCCTGGTGGACGGAAATGAGGAGTATGAGGTGGAGGCCATCCTTGATTGCAGAAAAAGACTGGGGCAAGTACAATTTTTGATAAAATGGAAGGAGTATGGTCCAGAGAATAATTCATGGGAACCTGACAGCAATATCCATGCTAAAGTTTAATCCATGCTTATTTTTCTGCCCACCCTGAAAAAAAGAGTTACCTGGGCATCTGGAGGCTGCCTGTTGGGAGGGGGCAATGTCAGGGACGTGCCGGTGCCCGTCAGGCGAATATGCGTGCACGCGTGCGCACGCGGGGTCTGTCCAGGGCGTTACAGTTGAATTTCCCCACTGGGGGGTGCCGGTGCGTGCCCGTGCGCGCTAGCGCTGTTTGGCGTCAAGGGCTCTTTAAAAGGATGTCAGTTGCACCCATGTGGTGCTGTTCGTCTGCAGCTCTGCACCTGTGTTCCTGAATCTGCCTGCTGTTGTTATCCCTGTTATTGACCCGGCTACGTCTGACCTTCCTGCTATCTCCAATCCGACCCGGCTTGCCTGACTCTGCTACTTCTTGTGACCCATTGCCAAACACCTGCCTGCCTGCCTAACTATTCTGTGATTATCCATTTGCCTATACCTGCCTGATCTCCTGCTGAATGGACTGTCTGACTCTGCTTTTGCCTGTGTCCTGTGTCGCTGCATTCCAGCCTTCTCATCCAGCTCTAGGTTCTGCTGCTGCTACACCTCCTACCTGCCTGCCTGCTGATCTGCTTCAGCCTTCCAGCATCTGCAGCTCAGCCATTCTGGAAGAACTTCTACTCAGCTCCTGTGCCGGCCTCTGCAAGAACCTTCACCAGGCACTCCTACCCACTTTGCTCAAGAAACCACTGTTCCCACTCCAGTAGCTCCTGAACCAGCGCTGTAAGGGAGGTCTTCTTCTACCAGTCGGGCTCAACTACCAGGAACCTAACACCAACCTTTATATGGGTTGGTGGGAGCAGTCCCACATCTTTGGAGATAGTAACCCATATAGGTCATCAATTGCCGTCGTGCGATATGGAACCGATTTAATGCCCTCTTTTTTGAAGTATATTAATAACAATAATAAAAAATCTTCCTTTTACCAGTCATTCAGATAATCGTTCTGTGTGCTATTTGGATGTCCATCTGACAGGGAACAATGGTCGGGTTGAGACCACCTTGTATAGAAAACCCTTGTCTGATCATTCTCTTTTACTTGCCCAGTCGGGACATCCAAAGCACACGGTCAAAGGTATCCCTGTTGGGCAATTTCTGCGAGTAAGATGTATTTGTAATAATGATCTACAATTTGAGCAAGAGGCTAAGTCTCTGTATGGCAGGCTTTTGCAACGTGGGTATCCACGATCAGGGCTGGTACAAGGCAGGGGCGGAAGGGGCGGATGCCCTGGGCGGTACCATTTTATGGAGGGAGGGGGGCGCAGGTGAAGTGCGGCAGTGTGCTTCACAACTGTGTGCGACTGTACACACTAGCCGCTGGCACCGCTAATAGTTGTAACCAGGGCCGATCCATCATCCTAGGCGGGTGCCATGAGTAAAGGCAGAGGGGTGCCGATTTGAAGCCCAGTCGCCGCGGACCCTTGCGGGTCCCGAGGAGGAGAAACTGCCTCCCCCCTCCCTGTACAGGAGAGGGCTCTGTTTTCTTCCCATTCCCCCTCCTTCCTTCGGTCAGCAGCGGGGAGAGCGGCTGTGTCTCTGTGTGGAGAGCGCAGCTCCCGGATCTTCTTTCTCCCCCTATCATGCTGCTGTACTCTGGAGCGGGCAGCGGTGCCCTCTCCTTCCTATTGGGCAGAAGAAAAAACAAAAAAAAGGAGCACAAAAGGAGGATCATGGGAAATGTAGTTCCAAGGACTGGCCCATTGCAATCCTAAGAGAGAAACTGCAGCCCCCAGCATGCCCAACTAAAGGGGAGGGAGAGAGAGCCAGGCTATGGATGGCAAGTGGCATCTGGCAGCAGGTGACGGTGGCAAGTGACATGTGGCATCTAACAGCAGGTGATATGTGGCATCAGGTGGCAAGTGGCACGTGGCATCTGGCAGCAGGTGACATGTGGCATCTGGCAGCAGGTGACGGTGGCATCTGGCAGCAGGTGACAAGGCAAGTGACATGTGGCATCTGGCAGCAGGTGACGGTGGCAAGTGACACGTGGCATCTAACAGCAGGTGATGGTGGCAAGTGACATGTGGCATCAGGTGGCAAGTGGCATCAGGTGACGGTGGCAAGTGACACGTGACATCTGGCAGCAGGTGATGGTGGCAAGTGACATGTGGCATCTGGCAGCAGGTGACCGTGGCAAGTGACACATGGCATCTGGCAGCAGGTGACGAGGCAAGTGACACGTGGCATCTGGCAGCAGGTGACCATGACACGTGGCATCTGGCAGCAGGTGGCATTTGGCAGCAGGTGACATGTGGCATCTGGCAGCAGATGACGGTGTCATCTGGCAGCAGGTGATGGTGGCAAGTGACACATGGCAGCAGCTGATGGTGGCAAGTGACACATGGCATCTGGCAGCAGGTGACGAGGCAAGTGACACATGGCATCTGGCAGCAGGTGACGAGGCAAGTGACATGTGGCATCTGGCAGCAGGTGACGGTGGCAAGTGGCATCTGGCAGCAGGTGATGGTGGCAAGTGACACATGGCATCTGGCAGCAGGTGACGAGGCAAGTGACATGTGGCGTCTGGCAGCAGGTGACGATGGCGAATGACACGTGGCATCTGGCAGCAGGTGACGGTTACATGTTGCCCTGGGCCCTGTGCTGATAATCAATACAGGGCTCTTTACAGAGGGAATGATCACTTTTTGTCTTTTCTTTTTTTCTCAGGAAAAAGAACAAATCAATCTGCAGTAAAAAGCAGCACACACAGGACACATTTGATTCCCACTGACACTGGCTCTTTCTTTACACCGGGGGTGGGGGCGCAGTTTGCCCTCTTCGCCCTGGGCACTGTATGACCTTGTCCCGGCACTGTCCACGATGGATGCTCGATAGGGCTCTAACTATAGCCAGACAGAAGTGCAGGACCGAGTTGTTACAAAGGGTTAATCAAAAGAGGAACAAGGGAGCTAATCTTTTAACCTTGTCCACCCCATTCAGCAGTGAGTTTAATCAGATTAAGGATATCTTTAATAGACATCTTAATTCCCTATACTCTGATGAGATTTGTGCTGGCATTTTGAGGGAGGGGGTTAATGGAGTCTCCCGGAGGGCTCCCACCCTGGGTTGTTCCTTATCTCCCAGCTTTTTTCAAAGTAAACTTCCCCAATCAGTCACTTGTCTGTTCTGCAAAGGAAACTATAGATGTGGTTCCAATGGATGTTCCTGTTGTAGGCATGTTCACGGTGGTGACATGTTTTGTTATTCTGTGAATCAGAACGTTTTCAATATTCATTCGTTCTTTAACTGTAACACAAGTTACCTGGTATATTTAATCACATGTGCCATTTGTAAAGCACAGTATGTAGGAAGAACAACGAGACCCCTCCGTGACTGTTTCCAGGAACACATCCACAGTGTAGATAAAAATCTATCCACCAATGTGGCTAGGCATTTCAATGCTTGCCACAACAGGGACACAATAGCAATGAAGGTTCAGGTGACAGAGAGAGTTAGGGCTCCAAAAAGAGGGATGTTTTTCGTACTTCGATCCGGAGGGAGGTGTTCTGGATCTTCCATTTACAGACTCCGATACCCCGAGGTTTAAACTTTCAATGGGACATTAGTCACTTTTTATGAATAGATCCAGCAGCACCCCCCACATTACCACCCCCCTCTCTTCCAATGCCTACTTTTTTCCCTCTCTGTTATTTACGTGATTGTATGGAGGGCTCTGTATGGTGTTTACTAATTTCCCCTTGAGGAAAAAAGAGGATCCTGGATGGCCGCACACCATAGAAGGCATCTTTATTGATATGAAAAAGTAAAATCCAAATGCAGTCACTTCATGTACAGGGAAAAGCAGGAAAAATAGTTAACGCGTTTCACGCCCTATTGTGGCGCTTATTCATAGCTAAAGCTGATTTAATAAGCGCCACAATAGGGCGTGAAACGCGTTAGCTATTTTTCCGGCTTTTCCCTGTACATGAAGTGACTGCGTTAGGATTTTACTTTTTCATATCAATAAATATGCCTTCTATGGTGTGCGGCCGTCCAGGATCCTCTTTTTTTCCTCAAGCTTGTGCAGAGCCAACACCTGTGAGTTCTATTAGGGTGGGTGTTTTGTTACAGATTTGGGAGATTGGTGTGTATTAATTGCCTCTAAGACACTGATATATCTGGTGTTGCTATCTAGGAATTTGCAAATTTTCTATATCTATGATTCTTCATGTTTTCATTTGGATGTCATCTTTACAGACATCTATATAATGGGACGTTGATGAGCTTTGATTTATAGAGATTTGTGCACATATATTCTACCCTTTCTTTTGTTTTTAAGCACATGTGATTATATGTGTCATTTTTATACTAGAAAGGTTTTGAAATATATAGGTTTTGTGTGTTATTTTTTGACTGCTCATAATATATGTAAATTTGATGGATGGCAGGTCCTGTGAACATACTTAATGTGATCAAATCACCAGTCAGTTTTCATATACATGTTGACCTGTTTGTGTCATACATGTACAGAATTTTATTATTCCTTATGTTTCTTTTATTTATGTTCATATTCACATATAGTGTTTGTACAATACTCTTTATTATTTTGTGTAGTATTTAATATGTGTTCATGTTTGGCTGTTTCTTTGTGTTCATTACCTTCATGGCACTTTTTTTACCAATAGGTTTTTTCTTTCTTCTTTTGTTTTTATATGCTCTCCTTTTTGGTACTTCTTTATTAACAATTTCTTTAAAGTATGTATATCAATGTTGGATGTGACATATGTGTAAACTCGATATATGATAGATTATGCCCCTTGTGGGTGTGTTTATGCATTACTCATTAACTTTAATAATAATATTTTTTTTATTTAATTCATTAATGCATTCATGTATTTATCCATATGTATATGTATTAATGTTGCACATTTTTTTTTTTTATATATATGCAATTACTGATCATGTCACTGCTGCTTGTTCTGACCGCCAAAAGAACACCTGTTGATGTCGGGCGGTCTTAAATAAGCTTCAGCTTTTAGTATAGTCATTGTAATGATCACTCTTGCCATTACACATACAAACGCATGCATATTGCATATTTATTATGTATTAGCCGTTTAATTTCCAACACATAATTTACATCTCATTATAGGCATATACTGTATCCCAGTTCATCTGGTGTGCTGTTCCTTGTTGATGGCGGTGTTGTTTGTTTTGGGAGCTGCGATGTGTATCAAGGAAGGTTTCTTGTCTCCCTCTGTCCCCACCTGCTTTTTGAGAGGGTGGGGCCACCTGCACATTGGCGCCATGTATTTACGCCAGCCGCATGACGTCTGCGATCCCGTGGTGTCAGCGTGGCGGGATGAATTGTGTCATTTGGATGATCTGGCACCTCCTGCGCCCACGTGTCAGCTATCCACACATGGCATTGGGGGCGGAGCCTCTCGAGCTCCTCCGAGGGTATATATCGGAGGTTCAGCATGCCGTGGATTTTTTTGTCCTTCTCGCTGAGGATACAGATACCTGTGGAAGTCCTCTGCTGTGACTTACCACTCATATATCTACATATTCACTCTACTCAGGTATACTCACATCTTTCCACATGGCTCATTCTGAGCACCCACCTCAAGCCTGTCTTTGACACTACAGGTTTCATTATACTCTTTCACTTCATTTTATTTCCCATTTTCTCTTCCACTTTTGTTTTTCTGCCTTTACCTCACTGTCACTCTTGTCAGCCTTTGGTATCTCTTTACTGTAGGCAATTTCAGCTTCTAAGACCACCCAGATAGGTTCAGGTAATGCAGGAAGACCTCCGTTGACCCCCAGGCCTGGAGATATCAATAAAGTGACACAGGAGACAGGTTTGCTTAGCCACTTAATGACATCTAATTAGCAGTGGTCAATGATACAGTATATATGTTGTTTGAGGGATGGGAGGAGTTTTACTAACCTTATACATGTCATTGAAATGAAAATAAGTTCAGTTAATATTTAACTATTAGCTGGTGTTATAAGACAAAATCTTGCATCATTTTCACTATAACAGTATATATGTATTCTTAAACAGATGTTGAGGGAAACATTTATCTTATCAAGAACAAACATGAGCTAGGACAAACTCCACATTCTAGCTATATTTAAATTTATATGTAACCCTGAGTTAGACATGTTCTATAGATTACAGCTTAAAGATAATGTGGGTTTCAGCTGAAACTCATATTTGAGTTTTCTCAATTTTCCTGTAAAACGTGAAATGGTGTCTTAGAATTAAAATGGAGTCCCTCATGATATGTGCTATGTTCTTTACAATCCCCTCTTTGAGACATTATTATATGGCTCACTATCTTTCACAGTTATGTAAATTTTCTTCTATCATAATACATACTCAGATAAATTCTATTCGCAGCAGCAGGATCAGGGGTTCGGGATGCCTTAACAATTATACACATTATAAGCTTGTAACAGGCATATAGGAACAAAACAAAAAGAATAATCATAATTATAGTTATGGCAGTACTCTTTATCCATGCCAAAATTCCTATCCCAGAACTTAGGTTTGAAAAAGGATCCCATGTCTTAGCAATGTTTCTAGCTTCATCTTGTAATTTGCTTACTTCTTTCCGGTGTTGTGCAATTATATCATAATAATCTGGTACCTCCATACTTGTGTTATGAAACCAGGTACAACACTCATAATCTTCTGTGTTTTCACATAACCCAGTTAAAGCAGCACTCATGCTTTCTATGGCTAACTCGTGTAGTTCTAATTGTTTTCTAATTGCCCTAGTTTCTATATTTAATTTAGTAATATCATCAGAATTCTTTTCCATTATTTCATCAATGATTCCAGTGTAATTATTCAACCTTTTCATTAAGTCTATTCCCCACCCAGTCCATGAGGGGAACCAAGCCCATGCCATATCTTTTGTAAGAAATAACTCCCTTGTATTACGGTGTTTGAGAGGGTACCTAGGATGTATGCTAGCTTCAAGGAGGTGTCTTCCCTTGCTATCTCCTACTACGCCCATGATGGGGACTAGGGATGCAAGATAACACCATCCTTGGGGTTCGGTGGGGATCCAAGGGTGACAGATTTTTCCACAACAAATATAAATACTGTTTCCTAGAGCTAAGGATCGTTTGTTGAATATTGTCATCATTTCATCAGAAAAACTGGAAAAAGTTAAACTCGACAATAATTGTCCTACTGTGGAAGTGGAACTGGAGTTAAGAAAGTTTATTAGAGTGGTGTTTAGGGCAGGTTCTGAAGTATGAAAGAAAGGGCTTTCAATTGAAGTCATTGAAAAGTTAATATTAGCTTGTTGGCAAACTTCAGCTCCATTTGTGGAGTTTCCCAACTTAAAACACCAGTCTGGGGAATGACTTCTACCAGTAATTTGGAAAGTAAGGGTATTATTTGAAAGTGTTCTTATGACTTCTGTGAGAATGACAGGAGGTGTGCCATTAAGGAGTGGGGTGAAGTTTAGAGGTACTGCCATTAAGGGGATTCTAGCAGTGCTAGGATGGAGTTTACTACATATCCAACATTTTTCAAATCCAGATTTCTGGGCGTATTTATATTTAAACTTCAACAATAACATTTTATCTGTAAAACTTTCTGAGTTTTCATTTCTCTTGTGTCTGTCATGTGTATTATTCTGTTGTAGAGTGTTAGAGGCCCCACAAATACCCTTTATGAGTCCCAAATCTTCAGAATGATAAATACAGTTAGTTATCAGTCAAGTTGGCAGGAACACAATCAGGGCAGCCCAGCATAGGAGGCACAAGGCCTTCCCAGAACTCCGTGGTGAAATAAGCGACGTCATCTTGTTCAGAGTCTTGACCACCTGCTTCACTCAGTGTTCGAGGATTTATATCATTTGCTTCACCTCTCTGTGCTTTATCTTTGCCTTGCTTCTTAGGGTCCTGGTTGACCTTCTTTACACGACTTGCATGAATCCAGGCCTGTTGTCCTTCTACCAAAATAGCTGTGCGGGTGACTGCGATCACTGTGGTTGGGGGTCCGAAGGGAAACTCTTGTTTCTTGGTGCGGTTCAATCTCTGGACCACCACGGTGTCACCCACCTGGAAAGGGTGTGTAGGTTCCTGTGAAGAAAAAGGAGAGGTGCGAGCAACATTCCTTTCAACTTTATCCAAAGTTTCAATAAGTTTTTTTACATATTCTTCCTGAATAAGATCTAGGTCCCCTCTTTCTAACATAAGTGGCTGTCTGGCCCATGGGGTGGGGAATGGCCTACCCATTAAGACTTCAAAAGGAGAGTATCCTGTCTTTTTAGAGGGTGTCATTCTTACCTCGGCTAGTACAGCTAGTAGGACCTTCTTCCAATTTGCATACGTACCTCCAGTGGCCTTCCTGATCTTATCTTTGATGGTTCTGTTCATCCTTTCCACTATACCTGAACTCTGGGGGTGGTAAGGAATATGAAACTTCCATTCTATTTTCAGTGTTTTTACCAGGTCTTGACAAACTTTGGCCACAAATGCAGGACCATTGTCAGAGTTGATCTGCAGTGGGCAACCCCACCTTGGGATAATTTCTTGTATCAGAATCCTCACTACTGTTTGTGCATCTTCCTTTGTAGTTACAAACAATTCTATCCATCTTGAGAACATGTCCACTATTATTAGCAAATATTCCTGTCTTTTACCTAGTTTGGGCATGTGTGTAAAATCTATCTGCAGATGAGTGAATGGTGTAGATGGATATATCAGATGTTCGTGTTTTGCTTTGTGAGGGTTGCTAGGGTTATTCCGAATGCATGTGATGCATCTGGAAACATATGCCTTAACGAGAGATGGAAGACCTGGAATGTAAAAATCCTTATCCAAAAGTTCACATGTGACTTTCCACCCTCTGTGACCTATCCCATGGTATTGTGAAATAAAAATGGGTGCACTGGCTACAGGGATACATGGTCTCCCCTCTTGGCAGACAAGGTCAGTTTCTGGGTTTGTCTGCACACCTATTGAGTTCCATTGCTGGATGTCTTGGTCTGTGGCATATGCTTGGAGATCACGCAATGTTTGATCCAAAAGAGGAATTTCTGGTGAGAGTAATGGCATTTGTATGTTTGCAGGCTGTGTGGATGCTGCTTCTCTTGCTGCTTTGTCAGCTAAGGCGTTGCCTTTGGCTATGTCATCCTGTTGCCCTGTATGTGCCCTACAGTGTAGTATAGCTATGGACCTTGGTAATTGTATAGCTTCTAACAGACTTGTGACAAGCGTGGAATGTGAGATGGATTTACCGTCTGCTGCTATATAGCCCCGCCTTTTCCATATGACAAAATCATGCGCGACACCGTACGCGTACTTGGAGTCTGTGTAAATGTTTACATCCTGCCCTTCAAAAAGCTGACAAGCTCGAGTAAGGGCTATAAGTTCTGCAGCTTGTGCTGATTGGAATGGGACAGGGTTTGCTTCCAGTATTTTATCAGGCAGCTGAACAACAGCATACCCTGCATGGTATGTGTTATCATTTGGTCTTGAACAAGACCCATCCACAAAGACATTCTGTGCTCCAGGGAGAGCAGTTGAAGACATGTCTGGTCTCGGGGATGTGTCTTGGTGGATGAGGTCCATGCATTCATGTTGAGGCACTACCTCATCTTCTTCACCTTTCAAGCCTAGCAAGGCATTCAGGATTGGAGCTGGGCCAGAAGTGGGAGAGGCATATTTTATCTCAAGTTTTGGGTTAGAAAGTAAAATTACTTCATAACCGCTCAGCCTCTGGGCTGACATGTGCTGGGTATGGATGTTCTTTAGTAGAATGGATACATTGTGAGTGGTGTGTAGTGTGGTGGCATGCCCTAGAGTGAATGATGTAGCCATTTCCACCACCATCGCACAGGATGCCAGAGCTCTGAGACACGCCGGCATGCCCTGTACTGGCATCGGCACAACTTTTGAAAAAAACGCAATTGGGCGGAGTTTCCCCCCATGCTCCTGAGCCAGGACCCCCGCCATTGTTTTACAGTTGTCCCTTGCAAACAAGTGAAACATTTTACCATATTCAGGTAGTCCAAGTCCAGGAGATGTGACCATTGCAGTTTTAAGATACACAAAAGCATTGTACATTTCATCATTCCATTTCACACAATCTGGCATGTCAGTACCTGTGGCTTGCCTCAGGAGATTATCATAGTAGGAACAATCAGGTATCCATTGGCGGCAGTAACCAATCATTCCAAGAAAGGATAGCATGTCCTTCTTAGTAAGTGGGCGGGGCAGACCCACGAGAGCCGCAGCTCTCTTGTGACTGATTTTCCTTTCTCCTTTGGAGAGTACAAAACCAAGGTATTCAACAGTTTCCTGACACCATTGTAGCTTTTTCTTAGAAACCTTGTGACCATTGTCTGCTAACCAATGTAACAGATCTAAACCATCATTTTTACATGCTTTCTGGCTTGGACTACACAACAACAAATCATCAACATATTGAAGTAGGACGGAACCATGGCGGGGTGTCCAAGACCGCAGGGTTGCCTGGAGGGCCACTGTGTACACTACAGGGGAGTCTACATAGCCCTGAGGTAGTCTACACCACGTCATCTGTCGGTTTCTGAAATTGAATGCAAAGATAGGCTGTGTCTCTTCGTCAACAGAAACTGAAAAAAATGCATTACAAAGGTCAATGACCGAAAAATACTCTGCATCGCATGGTATGGAGGTTAAGAGTGATGGCACATCAGGCACTATGGGAGCGATGGGTATCACTAGGTTGTTTATAGCTCTGAGGTCTTGTACAAACCTGTAAGAGCCGTCTGGCTTCATTACTGGGTTAATGGGGGTGTTGTAGGGTGACAGTGTCTCTTTAAGAATTCCTAGCTGCAGGAACCTTTCCACCATTGGGGCCACTCCTTCCTCTTTTTCTTTTGAAATGGGGTATTGTTTGTGATAAACCGGCTGTGCCCATGATTTTAAAGCTGCCTTGTATGGGGTACAAGAAATAAGACCTACATCCAAGGAGCTTTTTGACCATACCGGATCATCTGGTGGAGGGAGATCACTATCCTCAGTGTAATATATTGGTATTACCTTGGAGTGTACGAAGACCCCTCCTTCAGTAGTCATTTTCAGTGTTATACCCAATTTTCCCATCAAATCTCTACCCAAGAGATTCACAGGACAATTTGGTATAATCCTGAAACAATGATGCAAGACTGTTGCACCTCCCCTTTCAACATCACTTACTGGTAAAGGTGGTGTTTTGTATGTTTTGGTAAGTATCCCATTAATTCCCATAGAAGGTTCAGCAATTTTAGTCTCACCTCTGTAGTAGTCCTCACTGAGGGTGCTCCGAGTTGCCCCTGAATCGGTTAAAAACGGAACAGGCCTATTTTTGACATATAGGGTCACAATTGGTTGTTCATTGTAAGAGTGTGAGATCAAAGGAAATGCTGGGATACTACCTTCCGGGCAGCTTCATTTTAGTTGCTGTTGATTCCACTGTATAGGGAATCGGGGACCCTGTTGCTTTGGGGCAACTTGATTCGGTTGGCTAGATTGGGGTCCCTGTGTATGCATTTGATCTTGATCTTGATTATTTGGGTTATTCCATTCATAAGGACATTGATTTCTCCAGTGACCCTGTTGTCCACAGTTAAAACAACATGTGCGTGACTGCTGGGGTGGTCTGGAAAAACCATGCCCTCTCCCTTTTGTTCTTCCTCTTCCTCTGCCTCTGTTTCCACTGCCCCATTGTCCACCATTATCTTGGGGAGGCTGAGTTCGCACTCCACCCTGATAAAGGCTACTCACTGCTTTCTCTTTTATTACATCAAAACACCCTGCTGCTTCTTTCTGTATTAAGGTTTCCTGAAATTGGTCAATCGTCTGTGTGGTCCATTCAGATATCATCTGTTTCACCACCAAGGCGAACTGGGGTTTTAGATTATTCATAAAAGTTTGAATAAACAAAGCTCCCACATCAGTAGTTGTAGCTAATCCAGCTTCTGTTGTCCAATTTTCATGAAACCTTTTCCAGAATTCAACTACAGTTTCTCCTGACTTTTGTTTGCATGCTATGGCAGTAGGGAGGGAACTTTTATTTTTAAATACTCTCATCATTTCAGTCTCTAATTCTGTCCACATGGTGTCCCTACCTGGTACTGTGTTTAGCCCATATGCTCCCGCGTTTCCAGTGTCAATAGTGTTTATACTTGGAACATTTGCCCAGCTCCAGGAACTGGTGTGTCCTATGATACCATCAATGATAAGACGCATGTCTTCCTGTGTGTAATTTCTACCCTTACAGGCCTTTTTTAAGTAAGTTAAAGTGCCACCTGCAGAGGCGGTGGGTTTGGGGCAATGTTTTACTATCCTGTCAATGTCCTCAATGTCTATTACCTTTTTTAATAATTCATTTCCAATGGTCATGAAAGGTGCTTGAAGGTTAGTGTTACTATATACAGTTCCACTCTTTGTTTTAGGGGGACTAAGTATTCTATCCCCTTTAACGTCTTCTTCCTCCTGCTCTTGGCCAGGTGGTGAAACTACCCCTCCTATAGCTCCCTGATCATCTTCTGGTTCCCCTACCTCGACTCGGGCCCTCTGTGGGTGCTGTCTATCTTGTTGTGGAGCGGGAGGGATCTGCTGTTGTGGTTGTGGAGCGAGGGGGACCTGCCGTTGTCTGGTTGCATAATGTCCAGCCAGGAGATCAATATCTTCCTTTCTTAAACTTGGATAGACATGTACATATGCGGGTGGAGGATGACTGACTATTGGCAGGGGTGGGGCTATTGGGTCAGGGACAAATCTCTTTTTATCGGCTTCTTCTCTATGTTTCTGGTCATAATCTTCCTTACTTAAACATTTGGTGGGCTTTTTCTGTTTCTTATTATCCCTCTGAAACCAATATGGGGCGTATTTTGACCAGTTCTCTCCTCCCTTTTCCATATAATCCATATCCCATTGAGGATCCCCGGGGTACCAAGGGAAAGCTCTCTTATCTCCTAAACACAATCCTTTTATCATATCTATGTGAAATTCATCATTAGCGCCATCCCGGGGAAAAGAGTCTACACTGTGTATGGCTTCGGTCCATCCCGCTAAATTTGAAACCCATGGGACTATGAATTCATAATTAGTACCACAAATTCTGGCTACAAAATCCTTACACGTTTCTCCTGGATTGGGAAGAGGGGGAGGATCTTCTTTACCTTGTTTCTGACCCATATTGACAGTGGGAGTCGACTGTTCTTACCACCCAGTCTTCTGACCCACACACACACAACAGATTATCTTATAACTTCTAATGCGATAGATAAGAAAAAGCAAAGGATTTTGAGGTCACCGGAGTCTATTTCCTCATTAACCACTTCATATCCCTTCCCAAAAGGAATGTCTCTATATATGTGTATGCAGTACTGCTTATCTTTGTGGGTTTCCCAAAAACCCTCCAATATTAACCTCTGGCGTGGTTCTTATCCCCTACTAATTTATGGGTCTAAAAAGCTTTAATCAGAGCTGAGGCAAGAAATATTTCGTCAATAAAGACAAAATGAAGACTTACCTTCAGATATGATTTTATTTGGCTTTTTTTCCCGGCGAGCCCCCAGATTGTAGGCAATTTCAGCTTCTAAGACCACCCAGATAGGTTCAGGTAATGCAGGAAGACCTCCGTTGACCCCCAGGCCTGGAGATATCAATAAAGTGACACAGGAGACAGGTTTGCTTAGCCACTTAATGACATCTAATTAGCAGTGGTCAATGATACAGTATATATGTTGTTTGAGGGATGGGAGGAGTTTTACTAACCTTATACATGTCATTGAAATGAAAATAAGTTCAGTTAATATTTAACTATTAGCTGGTGTTATAAGACAAAATCTTGCATCATTTTCACTATAACAGTATATATGTATTCTTAAACAGATGTTGAGGGAAACATTTATCTTATCAAGAACAAACATGAGCTAGGACAAACTCCACATTCTAGCTATATTTAAATTTATATGTAACCCTGAGTTAGACATGTTCTATAGATTACAGCTTAAAGATGATGTGGGTTTCAGCTGAAACTCATATTTGAGTTTTCTCAATTTTCCTGTAAAACGTGAAATGGTGTCTTAGAATTAAAATGGAGTCCCTCATGATATGTGCTATGTTCTTTACATTTACCACTTCACACAGTCTCCATTGTTTACCATCTTTGGCGCAGGCCTTTTATTCATACATAGATACATATATGTTACTATATACTGACCTTACTCTGTCACTTTATATTGTCTGACATACATATTCATGTTTACAGCCAATACCTTCCATGGACAAAGTGAGACCCCTAGGGATATACAACTTCTATCTGTGCCATGCTTGCGCACCGTTTGGCCCTTGGTGGGGTCTCGTCTGGCTCCGCCTCCTCGGCTCCCTGGCAAGACATCTGCTGCCGCCTTTTGGAAGCTGCACATCCACTATTCTGGTTTTGTTTAGTGGTGAGTATGGGTTTTCTTGCATCAAGGCCCCTCTTACCATATGCCTATACAATCTACATTACGCTATACATCCAATTTGTATTCTTCCATCCTAGATACATTTGACACGCATCAACACCTGAAGAGCTAGCTGGGTCTCGCGAAACGCATTGGATACAGTAGATTCCTGTGTGTTATATGATAGCTATTATATATATGTACCATTGTTTCATTTATATGTATCTCTCATGAATTGGCATTTGTTGGTGACATTAATGCATGTATTATCTTTACCTGAATACTTTTTTATACTGTATTTAATTGGCTAAACTGTACTCACCTCACACAAAGTCCCAGGGTGAACTTCCTGTTTTGTTATTTTAGGGATGGAGGGGTGTCACTGGTGACACCAGATCTTTCTCTTTTTTTTGTAATGATTAAGCACAGGTTGGATGTGTGAAACGCATCTACGTGACTAAATATCTGGTGTCCCTGGTGTATCCTGGTAATTTTCAATAAAGGCACGCTATTTTGGAACCTTTGGATGTGCAGCCATTTCTTCTTTTTCCTTATATGCAAGTAATTGGCCATAACAAAGGTATGAGGGCCCTCGGTACGGCCCTGGAGACATGTATCAATCAAAAATGTTTTTAAAAAAAGTGTTTTTACAGGAGCAGTGATTTTAATGATGCTTAAAGTGCAACTAAAAAAAATAAAAATTCATTTAAATATAGTGCTGGGGGTCCCCTTAGTCTGCCTGTAAAGTGGTGCATCCGTAGTATGTATAGAATATGCTGCAGCAAAAATGACATTTCTAAAAAAAAATGCATGAAATTTAAATTGCTGGCAATATAATACTATTGCCAGCAATAGAAAAATGTTTAACAAAAATGACGTGGGGTCCCCTCCACAGTCTATACCAGGTCCTTTGGGGCTGGTATGGATTTTAAGGGAAACCGATGCCAAAATGTAAAAAAAATGGCATGGGGTCTCCTCAAAATCCATACCAGGCCCTTTTCCGATCACGCAGCCTGGTAGGCCAGGAAAGGGGTGGGATGAGCAAGCGCCACCCCTCCTGAACCATACCAGGCCACATTCCCTCAATATGGTTGGTGGGTGCTATGTGAATACCTATTCACCAAAAAAGTGTCAAAAAGTAATAAAAACTCAGAGACAGTTTGTGACAATTTCTTTATTAAAAAATAATTCCCCTAATTTAAATCCATCGTCAATCATGATGCCCACTGCACCACCGGACCTGTAAAAAAGAAAAAAACGCTCCACCGTCCAGTAAGGCAACCGTCGAATGCCTGGCTTACCATTTGACAGTTCTTATGTAGGTAAGGGCGGGGTCACTTGGTGACGTCACATGGTGGCACCCCAACCTTATGATGTCACTGACCCAGCATGCACCGGTCTGTGATGTCACAAGGGGGCGGTTCCACCAGGTGATGTCTCCAAGTGGCTCTACCCCTTATCTATATAAGAACTTTTTATTTTTATTTTTCGGGTCCGATGGTGTGGCAGCATTGTGATTGATGAAGGGTCTACATCAGGGGACATTGTTTTCTAATTTTTTAATAAAGGAATTTTCAAAAACTGTCTCTGTTTTTATTACTTTTTGACACTTTTTTGGTGTACCCCATACTCATTTACATGGGGGGGGCATTATCTGGGGGCCCGCTTATTAAAGGGGGCTTTCAGATTCCGATAAGCCCCCTGCCCGCAGACCCCCACAACCACACCCCAGGGATGTGAATACGGCCCTTGTCCTCATCAACATGGCAGAGCCCCCCTGCCCCAAAGCTCACCCCCTCTTTCCAGGCCTGCCAGGCTGCATGCTCGGATAAGGGTCTGGTATGGATTTTGGGGGGACCCCATGTGTTTTTTATTTGTGTTTTTCTTTTAATTTAGCTGTCAGAATGGAAGCCCATAGACAGCTGATGACGCATCAGTTGTTAGGGTGCCGCGACCAGCTTCACGGCCCGCTCCTTAGCAACCAGTTATTCACTGCATCCTGATTGGGCAAAGCTTTGCCCAATCAGGGCTCAGAATGCACTGTGCAAATGTATGTAGTCCAACCCTGAAGGAGCTGCTTGGTAATTTGGGTTCTCTGTTCTGTGCCTCGACTTCAAGAACACCCTCAGACTCTCTTACACACCTGGTTGAATGAAAGTTACTGCCAGCACTTAAAAGAACAAAAGCATAGATACCTCTAACTTGGCTGTAAATTAGTTTTACCAAGAAACAGACACAAGACCGTTTAGCGGTAAATTAACTTAATGTATTGGGTTATATATGTATGTATAGGTTGGTATAAATGGTGGATTGAGCAAAATGAACACACAGAAGGTAGGTTCCGCTACACAGTATAAGCCTTATGCCAAGGTAACTTGGAACAGTCTTCTGTACCCCTAAACTGGAATCGACACATAAATCAGTAAAGTCAGCAATAAACAGTGCATATAGGCATTAACTGCAATATGTAAAATAAAACTATAATTAGTGTAGATTGCACCCTAGGAGAATGGTTAGGATATGGTGCAATAACCTCTGAGAGGTACCTCTTAGCATAAGCAATAGGTAAAGGTCTCTGTGTAGTAGCTATAAAGGGGCAGTATTTAGTTCTAACTGGGGCGACTTGAACCATTGGTGCACTTGAGAATAGGCCTAGTCAAGCCTGCAGGCAGCAATATGGCTACTAGATGGCTCTATGGTCAGTTGCTGAATGGATTAGTCTCTCTAGAAGCAGATAGTAAATCCCCACAGAAGCAGCTCACCAGTCCCAGCAATATTGCAGCTCCCCATCCGGTCACACGCATTAATTAGTCCACTCTCTGCTCTGCACCCAGATGCTTCTGGCTGTCGGCACACCTGGACTCAGCACTCTGTATCCTGCTCAGGCCGCCATTATGCAGCAGTGATGGTATACACTGGACAGCGATGTGCACTCTCTGGGCTCCCTCGTGACAAGAGGAAGCTGTGTCCTGTACAGCTTGAGAAAATGTAGCTCTTTCCTCTCCTCCTGGCAATCTACCTCTGGGGAATGCAGTTCAAAAGCTTTTGATTACAGTGGAATCTCTCTCCTCTGGGCTACAGTTTTCAGAGTGCAGTGCTGAATGACTCAGTTTATTGAACTCTTGCAGCTCAGCAGCTCCTACCTCTTGCTGATATAACTGTTAACAAGTTCAGCACTGCAGGGCAGCAGCTACAGAGAGCAGTCAGTGTTTCTCTCACTCTCCATTCTTAGCCAAGCACCTGGCTACATGTATATTTTTTATTTACAATAAAGCTGTATTTTTTAAACTAACATGTATTAAAATATGCATCTGTTTATCCTGTTTGTCTACAGATTGGGTATCAATTAATTGTTGCAAGCCAATATTGCCAAAAGAAAGCTTATTATGTCTCTAAAAACAAGGTAAGCATTACTGTGTTATCTTAGGTAATAACAACATTATCATGGAATAAATAGGCTCATAGTGGAAATGTAAAAATTGCTGTGGCCCTTAAGCCCTGGTTCACACTACTGCGACTTGTCATGCGACTTGGGACACACAAATGTGCACGGCAAGTCAAAACACGGTTTTAAATTACCACTGTTTCAATCAATGCTACTCTAGTCGCAGCAACTACAAAAAAGGTTCCTACACTATTTTGATGCAACTTCAATGCGACTAAGAGTCCCACTGACTCTAATGTTGCATAAAAGTCGCACTGCAAAGTTGCACTGGAAATGGCATATGACAATCGGGTTGCAGCAGTAGGCATATAAAGGTACAAGAGCTGAGAGCTGAGAACTCAGCCTCCTGCCACCCAATTATCCCTCTTAATGTATGTTTTGCCCACCATAATGTATGTTTTGCTTTATTTTTTCATTTTTTTTGTGCCTACCTTTTTAAGATGCCTTTAGGCAGGTCATGTGACATGCTAGGTCTTCTTCCTATTTACCTTTTTTTAGGGTAGTCCTCTGCTGATGTAGATAGCTATGCTGACACTCTCTGCTTCAATACACTATGAATGAAGGATGCCATTGTGTTGCCTCCTTGACTGAGGACATCGTGTGGCAAAAAAGGATTACTGGGCTAGGAGTCAGTTCTAGAATGAAGGTGAGCTTTGCGACCTGAGCTGCTTTTTGTATTTCATGCTCTGCTTGAGGAACCATTTTAATTAAAAAAAATATTGTACCTGAGTGGGGTTTAACTCATGCCAGTTTGCATAAAATACATACAAAATAAAAAAAAGCTGTACTTCAAATATTTTAATACAAATAATGGCATGTGTGTGGCATTTAAAGTAAAAAAATTCCAAGTAGGTAATATAACAAATGGTAAAAGAGTACATTACTGGAATCCCATGATACAAAGTCATCCTAAAAATAAGTAAAAGGTTGATGGTGGTGAGCCAATAGCAACATTGTGAACATTAAAGTCAACTAAAGCACATTGTTCCAAACTTTCCTTTTTAATTAAAGAGAGACTAAATTTTCTAGAAGCAAATGGAAGCCAAATCCGCCAGTTCCTATATTGTCCATTCCTATGAGATAGAAATATAAACAGCAATTTAATAATGTATGTATGAGAAAGAGTTTTACACTGTTAAGCATTAGGGAATTGCCACTTCCCATTAATTTGGTATTTTAATACACTGAAAATCCACTTTGAAAGCAGGCTACATGTAGATTATAGGATATATAATTCCACCATGTACATTCATTTTTATGTGCTATGATTTACATGTGTGTCAATGTTTTTCTTATAATAAGACTGATTTAGGCTGCTTAGTTATAAAACTGCCACGCTACAAGAGCAGCTTAAATTATTAACTCTTTCGATTAACAGAAAGAAATACAAGCAGCATATTAGTGTATACATACAGCATTACAGAAATTACTTAAACATCAAAGACTTTCCATACATTTAACCAATTTTATCTAGTGACATTGGCTATATGTCATAAAACTTGAAACGCGTTGACATTCTCTGTCCTATTTTCATATTCGACAGAGTCCAGTGGTTGTCTGTATATATATTTTTTGATATTGTACTTTAGTTATATATGCATCCAAGTCTGATTTTTATCATGCTTTAACGCCATGATTTTAACTTGCCAAATAAAATATAAATATGTTTTCAACACTGATTGCGAAGGAGTTTCTGACTTTTAAAGTCCCATAAAGGAAATTGTTTCTGTATTTGTACTAATTTAGGAAGGTGGGCAGTAACTCCTGCTCTACAAATCTTTGGCATAATTGTAAAATTATAATTTATTGGGTAGCAAATAGCCACTCCCCGCCCTTTTTGGGCCAAAGATCCTAAGAAGCTAAATTTGTTTAACACAATTTATTCCAAATATGACCAACTACATAGGTACAAACTGGGACTCTACGATGTCTGGGTTTTATAAAGAGTTCACGCAAAAGGAACAGAAGCTATCTGAGCTATCATCCATATTCTTTAATCTTAAAAAAAACTGTTAGAGAAGAAATCCTCTTATCATTGGCATGTACACTACTTCGAACAATACATTAAAAATAATATTAACCCCTTCTGTCTACAAATTAAAATTTTCCCCACTCTGGAAAATATTACTATGACCTTTAAAAATGACTGAGAAAAAAACTTTCAACATGCTCAATCGGAATGATGTCTCTTCTGACAGATGAATATCAGAAAAAACTAAAGGAAATTTATAAAGAGCTAGATCCCAATATACAAACAACTTGCAGTCTTCAAAAATCATGCATTATACAACAGTATGATGAGGATCTTAACCACTTCCATACCGGGCCTTTTCTGGTACTCACTCCTCTCCTACATGTAAAAATCATAATTTTTTTGCTAGAAAATTACTCAGAACCCCCTGACATTATATATGTTTTTTAGCATACGCCCTAGGGAATAAAATGATGGTCATTGCAACTTTTTATCTTGCACAGTATTTGCACAACAATTTTTACACTTTTTTTGGGAAAATAAACAGTTTCATGAATTAAAAAATAACAAAACATTAAAGTTAGCCCAGTTTTTTTGTATAATGTGAAAGATGATGTTATGCAAAGTAAATAGATACCCAACATGTCACGCTTTAAAATTGCGCACACTCATGGAAGTGCGCCAAACTTCGGTACTTAAAAATCTCCATAGGCGACATTTTAACATTTTTTACAGGTAACCAGTTTAGGGTTACAGAGGAGGTCTTGTACTAGAATTGTTGCTCACGCTCTAACGCACGCAGCGATACCTCGCATGTGTGGTTTGAGCGGCGCTTACACATTTGTCGGGACTTACGCACGCGTTCGATTCTGTGCGCGAGCCACCGGGTACAGGGGCGTTTTTTTTTGTTTGTTTATTTTACTTTATTTTTATACTTTCTCTTTTACATTTTTTTTATCACTTTTAGTCCTATTACAAGGAATGTAAACAACCCTTGTAATAGGAATGGTGCATGACAGGTCCTCTTTATGGAGAGATGCGGGGTCAATAAGACCCTGCATCTCTCCTCCAGGCTGGAAAAAAGCATGAGATAAAAAAAAAAAATTCACGATCTCATGCTTACTAACCGCGATTGCGGCTTTGTTTACACTCGCGGCCCGGACGTGATGTCATAACGCCGCGCCCGGGCCTCCGATGGCCATAGAGATGACTGGTGACCATCTGGTCACCAGACATCTCTATGGTCGTCATCCAGCAGTGGCCGATTCTTTCTCTGAGTTCCCGAAGACATGGGAGAGCACGGAGAAGCACCTGATGGCAGCGGGAGGGGGGTTGTCCCCTCCCGTCCCTGTAAGAACGATCAAGCAGTGGAACTGCCGCTATGATCATTCTTATGGTGCACAGAATCACCGGCTGAAAACGAGGATATCTGAATGATGCCTGTAACTGCAGGCATCATTCAGATATTCCCACTGAAATTCAAGGACGTCATATGACGGCCTTGGGCTGGAAGTGGTTGATGAACACTTAGAACAATTCAACAGGGAAATTTTGATAAGTAGAGCATATAATTGGAAGAACATTTCAAAAAGTAAATCTAATTATCAATCAAAAATTAAAACTAATCCGGGGCTATCTGATGCCTCTTCCATGTCCTCTAATTCTTCTAAAGGGTCTACAAAACACAAGCAATCAAGGAAATCCAAAAGGAACTCACAAGGAAACGGATCGCACGAGAAGTCAAGTAAAAAACGCATCACAGAGTCACTTGCGGCGTCGGGATCTCACAGTCCTCACTTGGTGTCAGGTAACATAGCTGGTGGTGGTTCCTCTTCCTCACTGTCTCACTTGGACACTAACACTCTCCTTCCTAGAATAATGGTATCAGGCAATACGGCACCTCCACTGAACACACTACAGGATAATTTTTTAGTCAAATCGATCGACAATGACGAGATTTGATTATTCAAGGATCCATAAACAGCATACACCTACTCAACTATCATCTTCTAATAATCTTAATGTGATTAATCTTTCTTCTCACAACCTTACTGAACTAGAGACAAAGGTACTGGAACAGGGCTTAAGTTTTTGTCCTAATTAAGATGTGGACAAATTTCAGGTCACTAAAGATATTCAACTGTTCGCACGAAAACGTATTCTAAAACAAATGTATTCCAAGGATATACCTCATCAACCTAAATTTAAATCCCAAGAACTCACATCCCTGGATACTTTAATTGAATTACTGGAGGAAAACGATCCTCCAGATCTGATCGATCGGATCTATCTCAAGCATTTGCTTGGCCTTTTCAGAACCACCCACTTTGCCTTTACAAACATTAAAAAATAAATCAGATACATGTCCCACTCTCAGCACGAATTCCAATGTGCTGGGTTTTGTGAAACTGACATGTAGTGAAATTCGTAAAATTAATACTTCACAGACAATACAATCTACTGGCGGCAGAAAGGGAGGCATTGAAATCCCTAGCATCTAACCCCACAATCACGATAAAATCCTCCAACAAGAGGGACAATATTGTTATTATGAACAATGAGCATTATGTGGAGATATGTAATACAATTCTATGCAACAAGCAATCATATTGTAAAATCTCCTCAATAAAAATTGACAAATTCCACCAGGAATTCTACAATATAGTTGATGAGGCATACGCTGCCAATATCCTGTTCAAATCAGAATGGGATTAGGTGCGAACCACACTACCTCACACCACACCTTTTATTCGCTACACAAATTACATAAGAACATGCACTGCCCATCAGGTAGGCCCATCATATCGGGTAATGGCTACTTGATGGAAAACCTTACCCAGTTCGTGGATGGTCATTTATGATGGGCTATATGTTCCAATAGCCTCAATCCTTGTGGCGATGGATGTAGAGGCCTTATATAGTTCAATACCACACGAGAAGGGGCTGGCGTGCATCAAGCATGTCATCTCACAAAACAGTCGTTTTGAAAAAAAAAGAAAAAATTATTTTTGATAGATGCTTTGGACTTTATACTCCATCACAACTATTTCACCCTTAATGGTGCTCACTTCCTCCAGGTACAGGGGGTAGCGATGGGGACATCCTGTGTACCATCCTATGCCAACCTGTACCTGGAGGAGTGGGAACGCATGCTCACACAATCAGCGTACATGCTTCTATATATGGAGAATATAATTATATGGTATTGTTACATTGATGATATTAACTAACTTTCACCATGGTTTCCAACTATAGCGCCATTACTTTTTTGGATGTAACAATCCATAAGGACAAAGATGGCCTACTAACCAGTTCCCTTTACCGGAAACCCACAGCCGGGAATTCTATACTGCACGCAAGTAGTTTCCACCCTAAACCTCTAATCTCCTCGATTCCATACAGTCAATACCTTCAGGTCAGAAGGAATTGTTCAAATGATAATGTTTTCAAAAAGGAAGCAGATTCCTTAAAAGAGAGGTTATTGGCACAAGGATACTCAATCACGTGTTTAAAAAAAGCCTTTAAAAGGGCTTGTATAAAAACAAGACATGACCTTATATACAACCCTGCGTCCTCTAAAAATAAGACCAACCCGATACGGATCATTACCAAATTTTCAAATCAGCACAAAATCATTAAAAACATTATTGAAAAATATTGGCATGTATTGAAACTTGATCCAATTATTAGTCCATTTGTATCTGATATTTCCTCTTTCACTTTCAAATGGGCTAAATGACTAAAAGATCAATTAGTCACGAGTGAATTCACGGGAGGAGTGGGAAAGAGAGATCCCTGTAAATGTCCAGGGAGGTATAGATGTGGGGGCTGTGGCTATTGTCACTTTATGAACACTGCAAAAAAATATAAGATTACCCAATGGAGAAAAGTACAAACCCAAACATTATACAAAACTGTTGAACCCCTGGGGTGGTCTACGTAGGGAAGACAATGTTAGAATTCTGGCAGAGAGCGTACTGACATATTGCATCTATGAAATCATGTAATCTAAGTCTCCCCCTTGGTAGACATGTTTCGGCTATCCATGATGGAAATTTTCCAAAAACATCTTTCTTGATAGTAAATCGCATACATTCCAGTATGCAAGGAGGCGACTCAAATAAAATCCTCCTGCAACACGAACAAAGATGGATTTTTCGCTTAAATGCGACCAAACCTTCCGCCCTGAATAAGTCTATATCATTCAGGTCATTTTTGGAAGGATTCCACATCAGGGGGATCTGAATGGGATCCTAATAATGCAAATCAGATACCTTAACTGCCTTCCTTGTGTCGACACAACTGCCTTCCTTGTGTCGGCACGCTTGTCCTGCAAAAACTTAGTGTCTGTTACTACAATACCTTTTGAATACAAATGATATGTATATATTGTATTTGTTTTATCCCTTTGATTGCAGCATACTAACGCATGATTTGTGGATACTGTATGTACCTGGCTCTGTCCCAATTATTTTTCCCATCCCTTTTTTCATTTTTGTATGTAATAGCTCATGTGTCTTTTTTACTTTGTTCTGTGAATATCAGGGTAAGTTTCTGCTGCCTGCCATTATACCAACAGCCACAGGGGGCAAAGTGTGGCGGACCTTCTCAGGATCATCCACTCGGCGCACAGGGGCCGCCCGCGTCATCAGCCTTTGATGCGGTCGACTTTCCGATTTGGGCGCCTTTGGCTGAGTGTTTTTGCCCGTTGCCATTGTGCCTCTTGTGCGCCGTGGGTCGCTGATGTGGACTTCAGTCACCTGGGCGTCACGTTCCGCAAGTTGTATCCCTGCTGTGGCGCATTTGGGTTTGGGTGTATGCAAAGTGCCCTTTGTGGCTGGTCCTGATTCTGGACCTGCCGTGCCTCCTTCTCTTACTGTTTTTTCCAGCTCAGATAATGCATGGCAGCAGATCTTTTCCTGTGTTTTTAATAAGATGCAATATTGGTGATATTTAAAACATATGGTCAGTGTCAATATTATAATAACGGTTATTATATAGCTTTTTCTTTTATGTATAATGATGAATGCTTACTGATTTCTGTTCTCTATTGATTGTAGACAACTAATATTCGTTACTGAACCACTAGCCCCTGAAAAAGAGGATTACCGTCATACTTGAAACGCATTGGACATTCTCTGTCCTATTTTCATATTCGACAGTGGTTGTCTGTATATATTTTTTTTGATATTGTACCTTAGTTATATATGCATCCAAGTCTGATTTTTATCATGTCTTGCCTCCATAACTTTCCAAATAAAATACAAATATGTTTTCAACACTGTTTGATTGCTAATGAGTTTCTGCCTTTTAAAGTCCCATAGAGGAAATTGTTTCTGAATTTGCCAAGACAGAAAATCAGGTAACATAGTAACTGGAAAATGTTCACCAGTCTTGTCAAAATAGATGAATAGTCCTTAAAAAACAGAGTACGTTCTAAAAGGATTCTCACTCAGCATCGAATGTACTGAATATGTAAAAATCTAGTAAGCCCACTGGGTTTAATAAAGAACTTAGATTCAAGTGTTTCCCATACTGTGTTAGTTCATATTATATAAGGTTTAAAGTAGACCATGAACATGTGCAGTATATACAACTAAAATGTGAGTTTCAGTTGCTTAATAGCCATTGCTTTCTCTGAATATAAACATGAATGATCCTTCCAAGTATAATGTAATATAGGAAACTATAGCTTGTTTGAATGTGAGGCACTTATAATAATAAGTGGACTATCTCATTTCAATCAAGGATCCCTTTATGATGGAGAGCCCCAAAAAGGCAGGTAGAGAAAAAAATGACTAGGCACCAGTATTGCCTGTGGTTTCCCTTTAGTTCATCTTTTCTCCATTGCTGAGGTATCCTGTCTTGTTCTACACAGTTACTCTGTGTGGATGTGGCCATTTTGGTAGAGGGAAGGTTTTGCTTCCCCATGTCAGAGCCTCCAGCAAGGAGAACAGTGAGCAGTACAGTAGTGCCATCACCAAATCTCAGTTCAGATCTCCTGAGACTAGCATTCAGAGGCAGCAGATCTCACCCTTCGTATATACAGCTATGGAATTATAGGAACAGGTCTGCCTAGGCACGCTTATGTACCAGGAAGTGCACTGCTGTTCTTCAGGAGAAATACAAGACAAAAGCTAGGGTACTGCTTAGGCACAATTCACGTTTCTAAATCTAAATCATAACAATCATAACAATTTCTAAATCATAACAAATTTTCACTTTTTGAGTTCAGATCCACTTTAAAGATGTTTCCTTGTTTCCCAGGGATTTCTGGGCCACCTACCAGTACACATATATGGATGGTTACTGTCTAACATTCAAATTTTTGAAAATATGACAGAATAATAATAAATTAGTTACTTTTGTTCTAGACATGTATGTTATCAACTACATAAAAATATGATCACAGGTTTTAAAATGCAGTTGCGTTATAATATTGTCAGCTCATATTTAAAGTGGTATTCAACCCAAAACCAAACATGTAATATATTACAACTTACCAGTTATTATTTGTATTTTTTGTAGGCTCCCCCCCCCCCCTCCCCCTCTGTTTTTACCTGGTGATTTGGCCAGTAACACACCTGCTGTAATTAAATGCCTCCACACTGGATGAAGGAGCACAGGGGCACCTTTGGACAGCAACCTTGTGAGTCTGTACGGGAGAAGAGTGTTAGATGTAATAGCAGATTTAAATACACTAACAAATTGAAGCCAAGCTTCAGCTAACAATTTATAATCAGTTAAAGCAAACAGTTTTGTTCCTTTTGGGATACAGTTTTACATAAATACATAAAATATGATTATTGTAAGCACCCCTATCAGTGATAAATGACTTGTCTCATCTCTGTAATTGATACATTCCACTGGAGAGTTTGTTCTTTTGAAAACCAACAGAGTAACTGACCAGACCATCAGATGAAAAAGAAGAAAAAAGCCTAAAAAAGAAAATGAATACAGCCACCACATCAAAGAATTGGTAAGTTGCAATATAATAAATGACTACTTTTGTGTTTAATACTGCTTTAAATGTAATCCATATAAGTTCAACTGACTCCATTTGCATTCACATTTTTTCAGTTCAAGTTCAAGTCTGTTGCCATATTATTTGAAGCTCCTGGACTTTAAGGCTGGGTTCTCACAATATTGCGAATTGGATGTGGTTTTCTCCGCATCCAATTCGCATAGCAGGAGATTGTGACTGGCTCTCTATGGCCTAAATCTATGCCAATTTTTACCAGACAGGAAGTGATAGGAGTTCTCCAACAGCAACCCAGCAGAAATAAAAATAAAAAAAACTTTTTGAAGGGTAGATAAAGCTAAAACCCCAGTCAGCTTTTTATTTCTGTTTATATCCCTAATGCAGATTTCCTTACTTCCTGTCTGGTGAAACCATTGTTAGCAGGACAAAAAATAGGGAACAATCTCTTTAACCGAGCACCAGATAGCAGTAACAACAGCCCTTCCTCATTGTAGCAAAAACTAAAAAAGAAAAAAAAAGTTTTAACCTTGACATACACTTTAAAATATGGCTAAAAGCAGTGGCTGCTGGTGTTTTTTTTTTTTGGGGGGGGCAGCAAACAACCACCCCCACCCCTGGGCACTACCCCCCCTCCCCCCATCTGCCGGTCAGTCCGGCACTTACCCCATGTAGGTGGTGGGCGGTGGATTGTGGACAGTGGCTCCGGTGTCCTCAGCGTGGTGGGCGGCAGGCTGTAAGCAGCGGCTTCGGTGTCCTCAATGTGGGGGATTGCAAGCAGCGGCTCTGGTGTCCTTTCCTCCACGGTTTCTACCGTGCATGTCCTCTCTCCTCCTCCTTCTCCTAGGCGTCTAATAGGATCGCCTGACATTTTGGCCAAACGAGTCTCAGACCCACTTCCTTATTTGCGGGGAGGAGATTTAGTATGAAAATAGCGAATATTAATTCGCTATCGTCATACAACTGGGTGGGCTCTGCGCCTTGAGCCCAGACTATTTTAAAGCTTATTAGAGCCTCTGGCTCTAATAACATGCTTCAAAAATACACCCCCCATTGGAATCCATGCATCTGGCGTCTTGTATGTAGATCAGGGGGCCGGATGCATGGATAGGATGACAGTGCCCGTGTGCCCCTAATGGATGGGCCACCACTGGCTAAAAGACAGGCATCTGGTGTTTTGTTTTCCTTTCCAGTTTTGGTCAGAGGCGGCTCTCTAATTAGGCGAAATAGGCGGTGGCCTCAGGCCTCGCAGTCATAGGGGCCTCGCACAGCTGGATTGTTTACCTAATCAGAGAGCCGCCTCTTCCAGCAGCAGAGGTATCCACCATCACACAGTTCTGAGTCCCCTCGTTTTGTTACAGGGAGAGATAACAAGGCTGCGAGTGAGATGTGTGATCGGAGCTCACGTACATCTCCGGATCACAGACAGGGAGAGCCGCTCAGCATAGCCTGTTCTGACAGATCTCCCCCCTCCCCCTGCTGCCCGCACAGCCAAACAGAAGAGGAGAGAGAGCTTCTGCTCCTCCTCCTCCCGCCCTCTCCTCCTGTGTCTGCCCCGCCCACTCTCCTCGGCAGTGTTCTCTGCTCTGCCTCAGAAGGGGATGTGTGGGCGGGAAGATTCAAGCTGAAGAAGAAAACAGAAAAGGAAAAGGGGAGTCTGATCCATCCATCCATCCCTCCAGTCCCTCCTGCGTCCCAGTGAGTACACTGATGTAGGGGATGCTCTTCCTTCCCTTCTTCCTCCACCCCCTTCTCTTTCTTTCCATCCATCTTTCTTTCTTTCTTTCTTTCTTTCTTTCTTTCTTTCTTTCTTTCTTTCTTTCTTTCTTTCTTTCTTTCTTTCTTTCTTTCTTTCTTTCTTTCCTTCCATCTCTCATTCTTTCCATCCATCCATCTTTCTCTTTCTTTCTTTTCTTCCATCTTTCTTTCTTTCTATCTTTTTTTCTCTTTCTTTCTATTTCTTTCTTTCTTTCCATCTTTTTTTCTCTTTCTTTCTTTCCTTCCATCTTTCTTTCTTTCTCTTTCTTTCTTTCCTTCCATCTTTCTTTCTATTTCTTTCTTTCTTTCCATCTTTCTTTCTCTTTCTTTCTTTCCTTCCATCCATCTTTCTTTCTCTTTCCTTCTTTTCTTCCATCCATCTTTCTTTCTCTTTCTTTCTTTTCTTCCACCCATCTTTATTTCTCTTTCTTTCTTTCCTTCCTTCCATCTTTTTCTTTCTTTCTTTCTTTCTTTCTTTCTTTCTTTCTTTCTTTCTTTCTTTCTTTCTTTCCTTACATCCATCTTTCTTTCTCTTTTTTTCTTTCCTTCCATCTTTCTTTCTTTCTTTCTTTCTTTCCATCTTTCTTTCTCTTTCTTTCTTTCCTTACATCCATCTTTCTTTCTATTTCTTTCTTTCTTTCCATCTTGTTTTCTCTTTCTTTCCTTCTTTCTTTCTCTTTCTTTCATCCATCTTTCTTTCTTTCCTTCCATCCATCTTTCTTTCTTTCCTTCCATCCATCTTTCTTTCTTTCCTTCCATCCATCTTTCTTTCTCTTTCTTTCTTTCCTTACATCCATCTTTCTTTCTCTTTCTTTCTTTCCTTCCATCTTTCTTTCTCTTTCTTTCTTTCCTTCCATCTTTCTTTCTCTTTCTTTCTTTCTTTCTTTCCTTCCTTCCATCCATCTTTCTTTCTCTTTCTTTCTTTCTTTCCATCTTGTTTTCTCTTTCTTTCCTTCTTTCTTTCTTTCCTTCCATCCATCTTTTTCTTTCTTTCTTTCTTTCTTTCTTTCTTTCTTTCTTTCTTTCTTTCTTTCTTTCTTTCTTTCTTTCTTTCTTTCTTTCTTTTCATATTTCTTTCTCTTTCTTTCTTTCCTTCCATCTTTCTTTCTCTTTCTTTCTTTCCTTCCATCCATCTTTCTTTCTCTTTCTTTCTTTCCTTCCTTCCATCTTTCTTTCTTTCTCTTTCTTTATTTCCTTCCATCTTTCTTTCTTTCTCTTTCTTTCTTTCCTTCCATCTTTCTTTCTTTCTCTTTCTTTCTTTCCTTCCATCTTTCTTTCTATTTCTTTCTTTCTTTCCATCTTTTTTTCTCTTTCTTTCTTTCCTTCCATCCATCTTTCTTTCTCTTTCTTTCTTTCCTTCCATCTTTCTTTCTTTCCTTCCATCCATCTTTCTTTCTCTTTCTTTATTTCCTTCCATCCATCTTTCTTTCTCTTTCTTTCTTTTCTTCCATCCATCTTTCTTTCTCTTTCTTTCTTTTCTTCCATCCATCTTTATTTCTCTTTCTTTCTTTCCTTCCTTCCATCTTTCTCTTTCTTTCTTTCTTTCTTTCTTTCTTTCTTTCTTTCTTTCTTTCTTTCTTTCTTTCTTTCTTTCTTTCTTTCTTTCTTTTCATATTTCTTTCTCTTTCTTTCTTTCCTTCCATCTTTCTTTCTCTTTCTTTCTTTCTTTCATTCCTTACATCCATCTTTCTTTCTCTTTTTTCTTTCCTTCCATCTTTCTTTCTTTCTTTCTTTCCATCTTTCTTTCTCTTTCTTTCTTTCCTTACATCCATCTTTCTTTCTCTTTTTTCTTTCCTTCCATCTTTCTTTCTTTCTTTCTTTCCATCTTTCTTTCTCTTTCTTTCTTTCCTTCCATCCATCTTTCTTTCTATTTATTTCTTTCTTTCCATCTTGTTTTCTCTTTCTTTCCTTCTTTCTTTTTTTTTCTTTCATCCATCTTTCTTTCTTTCCTTCCATCCATCTTTATTTCTCTTTCTTTCTTTCCGTCCATCCATCTTTCTCTTTCTTTCTTTCTCTTTCTTTCTTTCTTTCTTTCTTTCTTTCCTTCCATCCATCTTTCTTTCTTTCCTTCCATCCATCTTTCTTTCTCTTTCTTTCTTTCCTTCCATCTTTCTTTCTCTTTCTTTCTTTCCTTCCATCTTTCTTTCTTTCCTTCCATCCATCTTTCTTTCTCTTTCTTTCTTTCCTTCCATCCATCTTTCTTTCTCTTTCTTTCTTTCCTTCCATCCATCTTTCTTTCTTTCCTTCCATCTTTCTTTCTCTTTCTTTCTTTCTTTCCTTCCATCCATCCATCTTTCTTTCTTTCTTTCTTTCTTTCTTTCTTTCTTTCTTTCTTTCTTTCTTTCTTTCTTTCTTTCTTTCTTTCTTTCTTTCTTTCCATTCATATTTCTTTCTCTTTCTTTCTTTCCTTCCATTTTTCTTTCTCTTTCTTTCTTTCCTTCCAGCCATCTTTCTTTCTTTCTCTTTCTTTCTTTCCTTCCATCTTTCTCTTTCTTTCTCTTTCTTTCTTTCTTTCTTTCTCTTTCTTTCTTTCCATTCATATTTCTTTCTCTTTCTTTCTTTCCTTCCATCTTTTTTTCTCTTTCTTTCTTTCCTTCCATCTTTTTTTCTCTTTCTTTCTTTCCTTCCATTTTTCTTTCTCTTTCTTTCTTTCCTTCCATCCATCTTTCTTTCTTTCTCTTTCTTTCTTTCCTTCCATCTTTCTCTTTCTTTCTCTTTCTTTCTTTCTTTCTCTTTCTTTCTTTCCATTCATATTTCTTTCTCTTTCTTTCTTTCTTTCCTTCCATCTTTTTTTCTCTTTCTTTCTTTCCTTCCATCTTTTTTTCTCTTTCTTTCTTTCCTTCCATCTTTCCTTCCATCTTTCTTTCTCTCTTTTTCTCCTTCCTTCCTTCCTTCCTTCCTTCCTTCCTTCCTTCCTTCCTTCCTTCCTTCCTTCCTTCCTTCCTTCCTTCTCCACCCATCCCCCTTTATTTCTCTCTTTGTGACAGCCTACCAGAATAGGTAGGATCTGTGAGAGCAGCTTCCCTGTGCAGCTCTGCTTGAGGAAAATATATCTTTATTATGCCCACTTACCCACCCCCTGTACTGTCCACTCCCCTATACTGTACACTCCTAATACAGTTCATTTTCATCCCTTGAATTATTTTTCCCATTATGGGAGTGAGTGGGGCCTCATGTCTAAGTTTTGCCTAAGGCCTCACAAAGTCTAGAGCCGCCTCTGGTTTTGGTATACCAGTTACATGGAGTCTGCCTTACAGTACTGATAAATAAGTCTGGCAATAAGCTTGTGTTGCATCATACCTTCATGTTTTAGCAAAACTGTAATTTATTTCAACCAACAAAAAAGTTGCAGCTTAGAAAGCGTATTGTGTGTTTTCCCCACATACAAATGATACTTCTAGAAAGACTTGTGATATCCAATGCTACTAAAAACATTATCTAATGTATTGGGTTAATTTGGCTAACTGTCCAGAAGTCCTGTAATAAGAGTGGATCTTACAAAATGCTGGAAGGTATGTCGTGCTTCTTTTTGCTACATCGAATATACATAGAAACTGCCATGCATGAAGACTAATATATTCTGTTTGCTCATTCTCAGACAATAAAGTTGGTGTATATATGAAGCTTATACAGATAAAGGATGCAGATGTTCACCTACTCAGAACCTCAAATGCATGTCTTGAATTTTTAAACTGAAACGTTATGCAAAATGACTCCATAATATGGAACACCATCGTGAAAATCTAAAGTGATTCATTATAATTGAGAAGTATGTGTGACTGACTAAGCCTGCCTGCAATGTTATACGTTTCCATGTAATGTTTTCCAAGTCTAGGACTTTGTCCATCTACATTGAATTATTGTTTCAAATGTCCAAAGAATATACTCTTGTAACGAACACAGAGCCAGGGTGGGTATAATTGGATTTGCAATATACAGTATAATACTCATAGGGGGTTATTTACTAAAGGAAAATCCACTTTGCACTGCACGGAAGTAAAGTCGCTGTAGAGCCGAGGGGGACATGACAAAATAAAAAACAGCATTTTAGCTTGCACACGATTGGATGATAAAATCAGCAAAGCTTCCCCTCATTTCAGATCTACCCCTCAGATCTACAGCGACTGCACTTCCAAGTGCACTTGCAGTGCAAAGTGGATTTGCCTTTCGTAAATAACCCCCATAGTCTTATATATGCAGGTTGTCTCCAGGTAATAAAGATTAGTTAGAATGAAAAGACAGTTTGAGATTAGTGTGCACTAACCTATGCTGGAGGTCTGGAATCATCTCATCTTTTTCTCCATTTGCTCTATTCAGTGTTCCAAAATAATCATGGGTAATTGTAATAATGGCTTAGTGGAACCATTGTCAATGTTTGGTCTGCCTTATTATATACTACTTGTTAACACCAATGAAATTTAGCTCACTTTATCAGGTATTACATTTCATGACATGCACAATGCAGTTTTTAGAATACTCAAGTGTATCTAAACCCAAAAGCAAAAAATGTAAAACATTGAAGCCAACCAGTCTTTCATCCATCATCCAACCATCCAAGCCAGACGTGGTGGCTGCATTTGTTTTCAGTTTTTTATTTTCCTTTATTTTCACCTGATTATCCCGCCAGTAACAAATTTCATGCCCTAGGGTGACAATGCTGAGGAAGTGCTGTGTGTCACCTTAAGTCGGGAAGTGTGGTAGGACTACAGAACATTGTCCCTTCCCTTTACTTGCATAACATATTGGGAGATGATCTGCAGCTCACATAGCTTATGTTAAGTTGCTTTAATTACAGAATGCACAAACGCAGAGCAGACAAACAGAAATGGCAGAGTTCAGCAGCAGGCCCATGGGGGGGGGGGTATGTAATAAACTCTTTTTTTTTTTGCAGGCAAGGCTTAGTTTTACTTATAGACATTGAAACCTGCATAATGAAAAAGTGTTTCTCAACAATTATGCTGTTTTCTGAAATTGCATCATGGTCATATTATGGGGTCAATTTAGATGCAAACAGTGCTTAGCGGAGTCCTTATTTTAATGTACCACTCAGTCTCTGGAGTATACTAGTAGGAATCTCATAATGCTACCATGTGCAAAAAAGCCTTTGGTAGCAATTGAATACATACTGAAAATGGGAAATTTCCCATTAAAAGATTGTTTATAGTTATAAAAGCAATGTAGACCTGTTGTATTGGGCTCAGATTACATTTCTACACTATGTTAATACATGAAAAATATTCAACTATGCAAGTGAGTTGAGATCAATTTAAAGTGATGGTGCCATTTCCTGTACATCAGCAATGTTCTTGAAGTTTAAATCCAGTGGCAGAACACTCATTAATCTCCATACTTGTGGCAATAAGCCAAGAAAACAAGACAAAGCAATGCAGTATAGCACATGGGACTAGTAATGAAGTGCACACAGCTCCATAAAGAACGCTTTAGGCATTAGCAATGATTGATAACTACATATTACAGACTCCTTATGTACACACTGAAAACAATGCAAGTGCAGACATACACCATACAATATTATTTTTATAAACATAAACACAACATCTGCAGGAAGCAGGTGTTCCTTAGAGCTGGCCTAATATTTCATTATTTCACTTTTTTCTAACTCACAAAGAATAAGATTTAGAAGCAAATAAGAAAGCATAGTCACAGTGTTTTCAGATGCTGAAAGCTACTCTTATGCCGTGTACACAAGGGCGGACTTTTCGACTGGACTGGTCTGATGGACCGAAAGTCTAACGGACTTTAGATTTCTTCAAATCTTTACGTCGTAACTCTGCCGGACCCAGAAATCCGCTCGTCTGTATGCTAGTCCGACAGACAAAAACCTGGCTACTGGCTATGAACTTCCTTATTTTAGTCCGGTGTACGTCATCACGTACGAATCCGTCGGACTTTGGTGCGATCGTGTGTAGGCAAGTCCGTTTGTTAAAAAGTCCATCGGAAGTCCGTCAAAAGTCTGTCGAAAGTCCGTCGGAAAGTCCGTCGGACCAGTCTGGTCGAAAAGTCCGCCCGTGTGTACGCGGCCTAACACAAACCCATGGAGTCTGCAATGCTGGTAAACTGGCCCTTGGTCTGTATAGTAGGTACGGGTAGCCATTTGCATCCTCCTATTGCACCCAAATCCCTTAGAACCTGGGGCGCACTAGTACATGATTAACAACCAGAGCTGTCTTCATTACACTCTGGCTCATCTTCTGCTGCCCCTATAACATTTAATTGGCTACCTATTACATTTTGCTGCTTTGCCACTGACACAGGCAATGAATGTTCTCCTAGCTTTGACTGGTGTCCAGGAGCTTTACTCTGAGTTGAAGGACATTGTGTTAAGCACTAAAGCCCTGATTAAGGGGGACTGTTTGGCCCCTGAAATGTTTTGGATTATTATTATACAGGATTTATATAGTGCCAAAAGTTTGCATGGCACCACACAATATAAAGGGAGATGATACAGATACAATACAATAGAATGCATGAGGGTTAAGAGGGCCCTGCTCATAAGAGCTTACAATCTAATAAGGTGGGGCAAGTGGTACAAAATAGGGATGCACCGATACCATTTTATTTAGCGAGTACTGATACTTCTTTTTTTAGTACTCGCAAATCCCAATTACCGATATCTACCGCAACTGTCTTGCTTACATTTCAGCCATCAGCATTTGTACAAAGCATTGTATAAAATGAAATAAATGCTTTTTTTTTTTTTTTTTTACATTTTGCGCTTTTTTAATGTGAAATGTGTAAATGTTAAAGGTGTAAAAATATTAAGGAACAAAGCAAACAATAAACAATTTTAATTATTAAAGCAGTTGTAAACCGCTGGACTTTTTTTTACACCCTGCAAGGTAAAGGCATAATGAGCTAGTATGCATCGTATACTAGCACATTATGTTAAAATTACCTCAACCACATCAATACTGGGCACTTTGGCCCCCTTCCTTCCCAGGCCAATTTTCAGCTTTCAGCGCTCTTGCGTTTTCAATGAAATGAAAATTGCGTGGTCATGCTACACTGTACCCAAATTAAATTTTTATCCTTTTGTTCGCACAAATAGAGCTTTCTATTGCGCGAACATTTTTTTTGCGATATAAGGGAAAAAAGAGCAGAAATTTTCTTTATTCTATTTTAAAAGAAATCCAATTAAATCAAATTTTGTCATAAATTTAAGCCAAAATGTATTCTGCTACATGTCTTTGGTAAAATAAATCCTGTTAAGTGTATAATAATTGGTTTGTGTGATCACGGACAGATGTACGCAGATGATCATGTACAGATGTGCGCAGGTGATCACGGTCATATGTGTGTAGATAATCATTGGGACATGTGATTTTGCTGGGACATATGTGGGGGACAGGTATTTTCGGGGACATGTGTGTGGGGACATGTCCCCCTCGGATCTACAGTGACTTTACTTTCAAGTGCACTTGCAGTGCAAAGTGGATTTTCCTTTAGTAAATTACCCCCATTGTGTTTTATACTGTATGTTACTATGCTGGTGATCAGTGTGTAAAAAGCTGTAAAAAGCTGTAAAAAACAGCTCATACACACTGATCACTAGCCGGCTGCAGCGATCCGCTCTCCTCTCCTCATCGACAACTAATGTGTGAGGAGTGGAGAGCCGAACGCCTAGCAACCGGCTCTCTGTTTACATCACATGACGGTTGTGATTGAACACGGCCGTCATGTGATCAGGAGGGCCAATCACAGAGCTCACCTGCCAATCTGAGATGCGCCATGTCCGGGTGAAACGAGCGCATTGGGATCGCGCCGTTTCCTGAATGTCCACTCAGAAGGAGAAAGCGACCACCCGTACATATGCAGTGGCCAGGTGGGAAGTGGTTAAAATGAAGCCCTCCCGCACCAAGATCTCAGAGCTGCAGCAGGCTCCCATCTTCACCCGTCTTGCTTCCAGGTTCGCGGACTCTGTTTTTCTTTGTTTCTGTTATAACATTTTGTCAGTAAGTACGTTTTTTTCTCTTCACTGATGGGCATTGATGAGGCAGCACTGATGGGCACTGATGAGGTGGCACTAATGAGGTGACACTGATGAGGTGGCACTGATGATGAGGCACTAATATGCAGCACTGATAGGCACTGATAGGTGGCACTGATGGGCACTGATATGCAGCACTGATGGGCATTGATAGGTGGCACTGATGGGCACTGATAGGCAACACTGGTGGGCCTTGAAAGGCCGTACTAATGGGCACTTATAGGTGGCACTGATGGGCACTGATAGGCGGCACTGGTGGGCACTGATAGGTGGCACTGATGGGCACTGATAGATGGCTCTGATAGGCAGCACTGAAGAGGAGGCACTGGCAGGCATTACTGATGGTCACTGATTGGCACCTCTAATGGGCACTGATTGACACCTCTAATGGGCACTGAGCCCAATCAGTGCAGACCCCCCTGTCAGAAGAGCAGCCGATCGTCTCTCCTCTACTCGTGCCTGTGCTGTGGAAGAGTACTACCCCTCCAACTAGATCACACTGGTTGGCCAGAATAACAGAAATCCAACAAATGGAAAATCTTACTATAACGCTGAAAGAGCAAGATGAGAAATATTGGAAAATCTGGACCCCTTATTTTATTTATAGGGAACAGATTTTTCCAACCTCTCAGCAACAAGTGGTCCACTAATTTGTCTTGTAGAGGGTATCCAATAGAAAATAGAAGGGTGAATAGTTGACTGCGTTTAAAGCTTGAGAATTTTCTTCTTTTTCCCCTTCTCTTCTTTTCTCTATTTCTTTTCTTTGATGTTAACCAGGGCTCTTCTTGATTAAGGAAAATATAATAAAAACGGAAATTGTGTTGCTTCCTATTGATTATAATGAAAGTTTGTGGAATCATTATATAATTTAAAGACAATATAGTCTGTCAGTATTTGTAACAGTAAACTTTACTAGCCAAACTAGCAAGTTTCATATTAGAGGTTATGTCATAGCAGTGAGTTTCTTATGTAACTGTAACACTGTTTTTGTGAAAATGAAGAATTTATTAAAAAAAAAAAAGAGGGGAACCTCACTGACAGCTGAATGAGTCATCAGTTGTTAAGGACGCGGTATCCCCGCTCCTTAACAACCGATAATTGCTGGCTTTTTTTTACATTTCAACTATCAATGGGGGAATCCCACTGACAGCAGAAAGAACCGAGCCTGAAGGTATCGGTTTCAGGTATTGATTCATTTGCACTCGTACTGCTTAATATCGGCACCGATACTGGTATCGGTGCAACCTAGTGCAAAACTTTTTTTCATTTTGGATAGAGTAAGGGAGGGTTATAACCCCTGTTAGATTTTCTTTCGCCAACTGTGTCCCATTCCATTGGTTTCCCTTCATTTCCTGTCCCATAGCCAAACAGGTAGTAAGATGAAATCCCTGCAAATTAAGGGAATTCCTTGGGGACCCCCAGATCACCAGAACTAGTGTCCCCATTGGAAGATTTCCCCTCTATTACTTTTCAGGGGACAACCCAAAATTTGGGATTTTCTTTTACTTTCACTTTCAATGATAATTGTAAACAGAAGATATAGAGAGGGGAAATCTCCTTACCAGGGGCACAGACAGCATTATGAACTGACAGGGATTCTAATCCCTCTCCATTCTATCGAAAGGTAAAAAATGTTTTACCTTTAGTTATACTTTAATAACTGTGAGGGATGAGCTGATGAAAGAATTAAAAGTTAATCTGTTGGTGGTGGAGGTGGGTAATGCTTCCCTGAAGGGATTAATTTTTAGAGAATTTAGAGGTGGAAAATGTAGGAGATAGCCGGACAGATTGAGGTAAAGAAATCCAGAGAATTTGAGAGGCTGTTAAGAAGTCCTGGAGATGAGCATGTGAGGGGGAGATAAGAGCACTAGAGTGCAGGAGGTGTTGGGAGGAGTGGAGAGTATGGTTTGGGTGTTGGATGTCTTCTCTTTTCCTTTTGGTCACTTTCTGTCAAATATTTTTGTATTAGGAAACATTTGTTTGGTGCTCCTTCTTACTCACACAATATATAATATATACGTTTAGTGGTCAATACAAGGGTGTAGGTGAAAGAGGACCAGAACATTGCCATGCTAGCAGCAGTACACTTTATAACAGGAAGTAAAAGCTATTTTTTTTACAATACCTCCATCTCACACCCCTCTAACTAATTCTGATAGTCCCTCCCCCCTTACCAAGTGAAGACAGATATACTCATTTAGGCCTCACTCACCTAGGTCCCTCTCTGCTGCTGGTTCCGGTGTAGGGGGCCACTAATCCAATGCTGTGACACATGATGATGATGATGTTGTCATCTTCTCGCCCCACTCCATCTGATCGGAAGTGTCCATGTCTCACATGGACACCTGAAGAAGGACCCTTTCAGGAAGTAAACAGAAGTGGAGAAGACTGGGGCTTGCATTGTCATGTTATTGTGGCTTCAGCTTTGTTAAATGTATTTAGTTATTTATGTATTTTTATCGAAAGGTATCAGTTGGGAGATATTTCTATCCTGAAGAAAAGCTCAGCTTTTTTAAAATATATTTCGGTTACGTGTATATTTCTGGGGTGTGTTTCAGTTAAAACAGGTGGTATCAGATTCAAGGTATACAGATACTGTAGTCATGGTGTTATTGGAAATACCCTGGGTATTTATAATTTTCCTCTTAATTCCTTACCTCTTTTTAGGAATTCTTGGTGGAGCTGTGTAGTGCTGAAACATTAGCACAGATGACCCCATTGTTTAAACTAAGCATGTAAGCAGAGGACAAGGGAGGTGGGTGACACTCTTTCATGTTCCCTTACTCATTGGACCCCAAGTGTGGGTCACATAGAAGGCCTACCCGGGGTGGATTCTTCTGGGCCACACTAGGCACCTGCGACAGGCTCTACATATGGGGTACCTTTACGTCTGTGTTGTTTTCATTAATGCCTGGGACAAGGCTGAGGCCACCGTGGGGGAAGTACTTGACCTCCACTTTAAGAGATGAGCATACACCGTGTACAATTGCATCACAACTGTTCTTGAGTGAACTCTCGGGTCCCCGTGACAATGTACACCTTCTCTGTAACTTGCATTTAGGAGAGACATGCTGCACCCTGTCCATATCCATCCGTCCAGCACATCACTGCTACCTCACTCCCAGTAACGGTATGGGGTCTCGCCGTGCACCTAGCACAGTCTCCATGCATGTATTTAACATCACTTAACTTTTCTGTACATGTGTTCAGGCTGTGGACCTCTGCGGCGCGAGTCTGCTCCCATTTCTATGGGAGATGGACTTCCATATAGAGAGTGCCGACAACAATTCCCTTCTGCAAGAGGCTATCCCACCTGTCTCAGGCACACGCTTAACAACAGTCTGCTTGGTAAACTTCCTCTACCCTAGGTAACTTGTATCTTCACACTGTATTAACTATTGTACTGATGTCTTTATACTTCAAAATACCTTAGTGATCTGAGCTGTAGAAAGGTGGCGGTTACTTGCATTACACCAATTTAGTAACTTCAGACCAGGCTGGAACAAGGTTTGAAAGTTTTGCTTGGAAAAGTGCAACATATTACAAAGTCCATATGCAAGAACAGTATTTCTTTCTACATCCCTAATCCTAGCTCAGTCTATCTGCTGCCCCGGGCATGTATGATCAGGGGATCCATAAGTGGCATTTCCCAGTGCTGGAATCTCCAGGATTGAACCCCAGGTCCTGATGACCTTTTACATGAATGCAAGAGCAGCAGCAGGCGACATTCTTTCACTCGTCACATGTGTGGCTCTCCGATTCTCTCCCCTATGGGGCTCTCTGCTCCGGGCCACTGTCCCTCTCTTATAGCACAGGATCAGTGGGTTGGACCCAAAGAAAAACCTGCCAAAACCAAAGAACTGGAAAAGCCATTAATTCTCACCCTCCCGTCTGGGACAGCACCTAACTAGGTTCATTTCAACCCGCTTACAAGCAGATTCATTGTATTTGTTCTATCTTGTTGCTGTCAGTTTCCAGTAAAACAGATGCTTACATAACATTTGCATATTTGCATATGTTTTACAGTGAGACATGATCACTGTTGAGACAAATGTCCCCCATATAGTATCTCTAAAGGGGTTTTTCGTGAGGAATAAATGCAAAGTATTGTATATTAAAATTTAGCATTTTTTAGCCAGTAGGAGCAAGTAGAGCATTACTTAGCTAAAGTTGCAACTTACAAACTTACAAACTCAATATGTCTTCACAGTGACTCATCCTTTATTAAATAGATAACATTTTATGCTGTTATGTAGGGTTTTGTTTTATCTATCATTTCCAATAAAAAAAAAAAGATGGGAAATTTTGGATGTGAGCTTGCTGGTGGAAAGTCCAACCGCGTGTATGCTCTATCGAACATTTGTTGTCGGACTTTCTGCCAACAAATGTTTGCTAACAGGTTCTCAAATTTCCGATCGTGTGTACACAAGTACGTTGTACAAAATCTTGTACGTCACCACGTTCCCATGCTCGTAATTGTTGGTAATTGTTGGCCAACATTTGTGTGACCGTGTGTATGCAAGACAAGTTGGAGCCAACAACCTTCGAACAAAAATCAATGGTTTTGTCCGTTTGTGTGCACGGGCATAATCCCCTCTGGGTACTAGTCACTGATGGCCTCTACCACCTAATGTGACGCTGATCAGATTGCAAATGTTCACATCATGAAGTGAATCTCAGTTTCCACTCCATCAAATTGCCAGAAGTCAAGTCTGCTACTACTAGCAATGGTGATCCAATGTAGATTGCGGGCCTGGCATCCAGGAGCAGTAGAAAGCGCCAGCTGTCAGGGAAGCAGGGAATGAGGTAAGTATGTTTCAGTTTTATGCTTGAAAATGTAACCCTTTCTTTTTTTTTTTCATCTATAAATTTTTATTGTTTTATAATAGAACCAGGATAAAAACAATGTATACAATGTGCGTCGTAATACAAGATGAAATAAACAATTTAATACTTATAGATATGCGTTATGTAACAGAAGTTTCTGAGGTAAGGCTTATACTTAGATACAAATATATGTTATCCATGAAAGTGTGGTTCCCATTCTCCCAGGAACCCCCAATGGGATCTCTTTTGTTAACTGGGGGAGGGCTGTATCTTATGTCTTTTGCATATATAACATACACTTCAGACAATGCGAGAATTCTTAAACATGACCTATTGCTGAATCATGACCAAACTAAGGGTAAGTCATACTATGTTATAGGAACTTCACAACTCCAGACCACTGTTCCCATGGTAACCACACATTTTTTGCTTTGGCTAGAAGACCACTGCTGGAGGCCATTGTCATCTCATAACTGTAATGGAGGTTTACTAAATCAAGTGAGTGTTCAACCAAAGGTGTCCTGTCTGTTTTCCCCAGTCTTATTATGCTCAGTTTTGCAGCTAATAGAATGTGTGTTGTAACATGATGGAAGGGCTGAGGTACAGAATCTATCTTGAGATTTAAGATTGCCAAGGCAGGTGTAGGGGGTGTAGATTGTTTTGTGATGTCCGATAGGACTTGGAAAATGGTTTTCCAGTAGTTTTGGATACGGTTGACTGAGTTGCATTTCCAGCGTGTGTCTGTGGTATTTGAGCTGAACGATGCTAGCTTTGAAGGGGTTAGATACCACCTGAGGGACAATTTTTGGGTAAGTTTCCACAAAGCAGAGCATTTAGTTGCTTTGTAGATTGTTTGTAAGGCTTGTTGCCACTGGCGTTCTGTGTACTGATGACCCAGATCAGTTTCCCAGTGAATGTGGGGGGAGGATTTTGTGAATCTTAGTTTTTGGTGGAGAATATAGGGGAGATGAAGTTGTTAGAAAATCCCAAGCTTTTGGGTGTATCGTATAAAGAGAATGTTGGATTGTTTCAAGGTAGTGCTTTACATGGATATATGTGAAAAGGTCTGTATGGGGTAGTTTGAATTCACGTTAGAGAAGGGGGAAAGGATTCGGACAGGGGCCCTGGATTAAATTTTGGATGGATTTGATTCCCCGTCGGAACCACTGGGTCAGAGACAAATCTGGTGATAGATGGTGGAGAGGTTCAATTGGGATTGGGATCAGTGGGGCGTTAGAGAAGAGGGGAAATGGAACCCTTTCAATCCTTGAAGAGGGTAGCCAGACAATACCTATTTTAGGGGCTGACCTGAATTCAGTTTTTGGTATACTGCAACAAGGACGTACATGGACGTACTCTAAAATAGACTTCTCATTTTGAAAGTCATTTATGCAGCCATCCAGAAAATGCTTACAGATTCCTAAAGTTTTTTCCTGTAATTGTAAATGGAAGGGATAACCAACTATGCATTTCGCTGGTGGGGGAGGGAATTTGCAAAGATTTTTCCACAGTTTGCTATTTGGTTGAATATAAATTTAAAGAAATGCTCCAAACTGCTATGTTTTAGCTGCAGGACAATTCATGTTAATGAGCCAAAAGTTTGATTTCAATTTGAAACTCATTAATACACAACTCATACTTTTTGGCTGGAATGAAATAAAAATATGAAACACATTTAAGTGTAAAAAGGGAATTTATTGCATACATGTGTTAAGTTTATTTTATTGCTGTCCTTTCTTGACGTTTTCCTGCTTAGCCATTGTGTTTCCACATAATATCATCTACTTTACTTTAAACTAAGCACGAAGACTTAGCTGGGTTAGCTGGGTCAGATGCAGTTGCCTGTTTCATTAATTAGATGTATATAGAACATTAATTACTAATATATTTATTCACTGAGTGAGTTAAAAGAAAACTTAAGCCTGCATCATGGTGTTTTTAAAAAGGTAAAGAAGATTCAAAAAGGTAAAAACCATTCATTTAGATTTAGGATATATTGTAGGCACATATTATGACCCAGCTGAGTTGTTGTTTGCAGTTCTAAAATTTGACCTGATCTGCCTCAGGTAATCCCCTCTGTCCTGACAGTGTAAGATATTCTAAAGCTACCCATACACACATAGATTTCTCTTTGCTTTGTTAGAAATCTAACAAATTCCTCCATCCACACTAAACAGCACAAATGGATACTTCTTCCGTGTAGCTATTCTTTTTTAACACCACGGCTGCCAGAATAACCCAACAGTGCTTGCATCTCATTGGATGCAAGCACTGGTTAGTAGATAGTTTTGCATCCTACTGCTTTAACAAAAGTCAAGTGAGCGATCAGCTTCTGTTGAACTGAGTGGTGCCCACAGGGTCACCTTCAGCTCAAATTTGGCCCATTCTGCAGGATTTGGACAAATTTCGAGCAGTGTATAGTGGCCTTATGGATAAAAATGTCACTACAATAGTAACAGAGATAAATGAGCTTCTAAAAGAATAGTCCATTTGTTCCTTGTAAACAAATTTTTTAAATGTGAAAATTCTGGTAAATTTTTCCAGCCAGGGATATGTATGTGTATGTATATATGTATATATATATATATACATATATGTGTATATATATGTGTGTATATACAGTATATATATATATATATATATATATATATATATATATATATATTTACACAGTGTATAGTATCTCAAAATATTGAGTACACCCCTCACATTTTTGTGAATATTTTATTATACCTTTTCATGTGACAACACTGAAGAAATGGCACTTTGCTACAATGTAAAGTAGTGAGTGTACAGCTTGTATAACATTGTAAATTTGCTGTCTCCTCAAAATAACTCAACACACAGCCATTAATGTCTAAACCTGCTGTCAAAAAAAGTGAGTACACCCCTAAGTGAAAATGTCCAAAATGGGCCCAATTAGCCATTTTCCCTCCCCGGTGTCATGTGACTCATTAGTGTTACAAGGTCTCAGGTGTGAATGGGGAGCAGGTGTGTTAAATTTTTTTGTTATCGCTCTCACTCTCTCATACTGGTCACTGGTCACTGGAAGTTCAACATGGCACCTCTTTGCAAAGAACTCTCAGGAGCTGAAAAGAATTGCTCCTCTACGTAAAGGGCTGGCCTAGGCTATAAGAAGATTGCCAAGACCCTTAAACTGAGCTGCAGCACAGTGGCAGCAGCAGTTTAACAGGACAGGTTCCACTCAGAACAGGCCTCACCATGGTTGACCAAAGAAGTTGAGTGCACATGCTCAGAGTCAAATCCAGAGGTTGTCTTTGGGAAATAGATGTATGAGTGCTGCCAGCATTGCTGCAGAGTTTGAAGGATTGGGGGGTCAGCCTGTCAGTGCTCAGACCATACGCTGCACACTACATCAAATTCGGCTGCATGGCTGTTGTCCCAGAAGGAAGCCTCTTCTAAAGATGATTCACAAAAAAGCCAGCAGTTTGCAGAAGACAAGCAGACTAAGGACATGGATTACTGGAACCATGTCCTGTGGTCTGATGAGACCAATATAAACTTATTTGGTTCAGATGGTATCAAGCGTGTGTGGCGGCAACCAGGTGAGGAGTACAAAGACAAGTGTGTCTTGCCTATAGTCAAGCATGGTGGTGGGAGTGTCATGGTCTGGGGCTGCATGAGTGGTCCTGGAACTGGGGAGCTACAGTGCATTGAGGGAACCATAAATGTCAATGTGTACTGTGACATACTGAAGCAAAGCTTGATCCTTTCCCTTCGGAGACTGGGCCGCAGGGCAGTATTCCAACATGATAATGATCCCAAACACACCTCCAAGATGACCACTGCCTTGCTAAAGAAGCTGAGGGTAAAGGTGATGGACTGGCCTAGCACGTCTCCAGACCTAAACCATATTGAGCATCTGTGGGGCATCCTCAAACAGAAGGTGGAGGAATGCAAGGTCTCTAACATCCACCAGCTCCATGATGTCGTCATGGAGGAGTAGAAGAGGACTCCAGTGGCAACCTGTGAAGCTCTGGTGAACTCCATGCCCAAGAGGGTTAAGGCAGTGCTGGAAAATAATGATAGCCACTGAAAATATTGACATTTTGGGCCCAATTTGGACACTTTACACTTAGGGGTGTACTCACTTTTGTTGCCAGCGGTTTAGACATTAGTGGCTGTGTGTTGACTTATTTCGAGGGGACAGCACATTTACACTGGTACACAAGCTGTACACTCACTACTTTACATTGTAGCAAAGTGTAATTTCTTCAGTGTTTTCACATGAAAAAATGTAATAAAATATTTACAAAAATGTGAAAGGTGTACTCACTTTTGTGAGATACTGTATATATACAGTGCCTTGAAAAAGTATTCATACCAGTTGAAATTTTTCACATTTTATCATGTTACAACCAAAAACGTAAATGTATATTATTGTGATTAAATTTAATAGACCAACACAAAGTGGCACATAATTGTGAAGTGGAAGGAAAATGATAAATGGTTTTTGCTAAATTTTTTACAAATAAATATCTGAAAAGTGTGGGGTGCATTTGTATTCAGCCCCCTTTACTCTGGTTCTACTAGATTTTAGTTATGGGTATCAATTGCTTCCAGAAGTGACCTAATTAGTAGATAGCGTTCACCTATGTGTAATTTAATTTCAGTATAAATACAGCTGTTCTGTAAAGCAGGATTAGGTTATAAAAAAATATCCCAAGCTTTGAACATCTCATGGAGCACTTCTCAATCCATCATCCGAAAATGAAGTGTATGGCACAACTGCAAACCTACCAAGACATGGCTGTTCTCTTAAACTGACAGGCATTAATTAGAAAAGCAGCTAAGAGGCCCATGGTAACTGGAGGAGCTGCAGAGATCCACAGCTCAGTGGGAGAATCTGTCCACAGGACAACTATTAGTCGTGCACTCTACAAATCTGGCCTTTATGGAAGAGTAACAAGCAGAAAGCCATTGTTGAAAGAAAGCCATAAGTCCTGTTTCTAGTTTACGAGAAGCCATGTGGGGGACACAGCAAACATATGGAAGAAGGTGCTCCGGTCAGATGAGATCCAAATTTAACTTTTGGGCTTAAAAGCAAAACATTATGTGTGGTGGAAAACTACACTGCACATCGCCCTGAACACACCATCTCCACCGTGAAACATGACGGTGGCAGCATCATGTTGTGGGGATACATTTCTTCAGCAGGGACTGGGAAGCTGGTCAGAGTTGATGGGAAGATGGATGTAGCCAAATACAGGCAATCTTAGAAGAAAACCTGTTAGAGTCTGCAAAAAACTTGAGACTGGGGCGGAGATTCACCTTCCAGCAGGACAATGACCCTAAACATACAGCCAGAGCTACAATGGAATGGTTTGGATCAAGGCATATTCATGTGTTAGAGTGGCTTATTTAAAGTCCAGACCTAAATCCAATTGAATATCAGTGGCCAGACTTGAAAATTGCTGTTCATAGATAGACACTCTCCATGAAATCTGACAGAGCTTGAGCTATTTTGCAAAGAAGAATGGGCAAAAATTTTATTCTCTAGATGTGCAAGACCGGTAGAGACATCCTAAAAAAAACTTGCATCTGTAATTGCAGCGAAAGGTGGTTCTACAAAGTATTGACTCAGGGGGGCTGAATAGAAATGCTCACCACACTTTTCACATACAGTGCCTTGCAAAAGTATTCACCCCCTTGGTATTTTTCGTGTTTTGTTGCCTCACAACCTGGAATTAACATGGATTGTTTGGGGATTTGCATAATTTAGTTTACAGAACATGCCCACAAGTTTAAAGACATTTTTTTTTTTATTGTGAAGCAAACAACAAATAGGACAAAATAACAGAAAAAGTCATAACTATTCACCCCCCTAAAGTCAATACTTTGTAGAGCAACCTTTTGCGGCTATAACAGCTTCAAGTCGCTTTGGATAAGTCTCTATGAGCTTGCCACATCTTACCACTGGGATTTTTGCCCATTCTTCCTTGCAAAACTGCTCCAGCTCCTTCTGACCATAGCTTTTCTATTGAATTGAGTTCTCTTTGACTAGGCCATTCCAACACAATTACATGTTTCCCCTTAAACCACTCAAGTGTTGCGTTAGCAGTGTGTTTGTGGTCATTGGCCTGCTGAAAGGTGAACCTCCGTCCTAGCCCCAAATCACGCACAGAGTGGTACAGGTTTTGCTCAAGAATATCCCTGTATTTAGCACCATCCATCTTTCCCTCAACTCTGACCAGTTTCCCAGTCCCGACTGCTGAAAAATATCCCCACAGCATGATGCTGCCACCTCCATGTTTCACTGTGTGGATGGTGTTCTTTGGGTGATGTGATGTGTTGGGTTTGCGCCAGACATATCATTTTTTTTCGATTCAGCAATGTGCAGGAGAGCAGCAGCTCTCCTGGGTCTCTTCATTTCCATTGGCTGAGACAGCCTACTGTCAATCACAGCTAATAAGCTGATGAGGAGAGAGCGGGGATGGGGCCAAGCTGAGCTCCATGTGTGAATGAACACACGGATCAGTGTCTCGGGAGTGAGCCTGCTCGGGTGCCCCCATAGCAAGCTGCTGGCTATGGGGACACTCAGCAGGTGGGAGGAGCCAGGAGTGCAAGTGGGGGACCCAAGAAGAGGAGGGTCAGAGTACCTCCACTTCACCACTGCAACCACTACACAGAGCAGGTAAGTATGAAATGTTTGTTATTTTTTTTTTAAATCTGCCTTTAATATCAGGTCCCCAAGAAACATATCCAAGACTTGTCCAATGGGTCAGAAAAGGTAATAGTTGTTCTTGGATCTATTTATGTGACCTTTGATCTCTTAAAGTGGCAGAAACAGGCTGAAATAGGGGGAATTGTACTTTTGCTCCCAGCCAGCTTACACTACTAACAGATGTGTCCTCACAAATACCCCATATTGAATAATTTCAAGTAGTTTTGCAGGCAGTGACACTGCTCACCCAGTGTTTAATAGCTGGTTTCATCCACGATTCCACATGCCTGAATCTGTAGTCTGTTTGCTCCAATGCATATTTCAATTTTACATCAAAGTTAAAAGGAGATAAATTTTACCTGCTTCAAAGTCGTTTATAAAGCATCAGGTAAAATGTATAACCATTAAATATAAAATAGAACTGGCCTAAAACCATTATAGTTTTCATTTATTCTGAAGTTACTATAAAAAATAACTACCTGTGAGCCTTAGAAATTGAATATTTGCTTTAAAATGTGTTAGCAAACCAAGTAAGAACTACTGGTTTTGACACCAGAAAATGCTTAAATCATATCGACATTTCTTTTAGCATGATAATATTTGGGATTAGTCTCCAGATGTTTGTTTTATTGTGAACGTATAACAAGGGGAATGTAGGAATGTGGCCTTTACCACTTCTGTTTGCTCTACACTGACTCACACCTAGTTAATATGCATGTGCTATTTCAGTGATTGTCTACATTTTATTCTCTGTCGTGTTTAGGCAGTGAGGTAATTCTGACCAAAATTGGCTGTGCCAAGTTATTTTGAACTACGTGTCAGGGTATTAGCATCTCCACAGTAGCTATGGACGGGGTCTGATTTGTCAGAGGAAACATAAAGACCCCATAGGGTATACTGCTTCGGAGTTATTAGCATCAAGAGCGGAAAGCATATTAGATTCAAAGTGGTAAATGCTCCAAAGCCTATACCTACAAAGGTTACCGTGTTTATTTGTTCTTCTAATTGTATGTGCCAGCTAGTCATGAGTGTGTCTGAAACATCTCCCAATGGCTATTAAAAATAATGTTAACAGTAATGAGAAAAAGCAACATAGACTGTTTTCCACTCTCAAAGCTTACTGATGGACTCTGTTGTGAGAGAAGTATGGTAACTGCCATTGATGCCTTCTGAAAATGCTAGCTGCTTATTGCACTTTAATATTGTGAGGCACTGTCCTGAAACATGTATGTTGTAAATGGATGTAACAAAAGAGTCAGGATTTCATATCTCCAAACTTGTTTTATGTCAGTTGCTAAGAAAACAGTAAAGCCAATACATCAGCATGGCAGCCAAGAAGCTAGACTCTTCATAGGAAGGTAAGCAATGGCAGCCCGGGCCCCAATACGTTATTCAAGACAGCGTCCCTTTAATTAACATTGGTCCAACAGAAACCATCTGCCTTTCGGCCCCGTGTTTACAACAACCTGTCTTGACAGAAGCCAGACGAACGTCCGGTATCTGTTGAACTGGCATGCTGGAAAAAAAAAATTCCAATGGCTGCGGGAATTGACCACTGTATTGTGGCGGGGAGGGGAGGCAAGCCCCCTGTTAGAATGCAATAGCTCAGCGGGGAGATTGCTGGGTTATATGTAAAAAACTGCCTGTGTGTATCAGGCTTAATGTTTTTTTTACTGAATCTTTACTATATAATATTATTTGCTTTTTTTGTTTATTTTCCTCATATTTCTACTTTGACTAGTTACTCCATCAAAAATGAAGGTTTGAACAATTCACCTTATATCGCTATAGCTCTGTAGGAACTTCCTACATGTTTTAATACAGACACATGGCACCTGCCAATATGTAAATCCTCCCCAAAGGGCTAGGCAACATGAACTTGCCTGAAAATACTTTTCAATATATGATAAATATAAATACATACACACAGTGCCTTGAAAAAGTATTCATACCCCTTGACATTTTCCACACTTTGTCATGTTACAACCAAAAACGTATTTTGTTTTTTTTTTATGTGATAGACAAACACAAAGTGGCGCATAATTGTGAAGTGGAAGGAAAATTATGAATGGTTTTCAACATTTTTTACAAATAAATATGAGAAAAGTGTGGTATGCATTTGTAATTGATTACCTCTCATACAGCTGACAGCTCACAGTACTTCCCTTGACAATGCCTTCAGCTACTTTTTATCAACAGAAAAACAAAACCATCTTTGAACAGCACTCAGGGCCCGTTCACACCAGAACGTGGTGTAGTAAACCTGCATTTCGTAAGTGTTTCCAGCACTGTGTTCAAATGTGTGTGATCTGCTGTAGATGTAAATGTATTCCTTATGACACCCCAAACGCAGATCACAAACACAATGCGTTTGCCTGCACTGTATTGCATGGAGCCGCATCTTTCCCCTCTCTACTCCTCCCCTTTCCCAGGTCAGTCTGTTAGAGTACAGTGTACAGTTAATTCAGGCGCAGGTCTTATCAGAGATCATATAACAGCAGGAACTAGAAATTCTGGTGAAAGGAATCATTTAGACATATGTATTTTAGGTGCACTGCAAATCTGATGGTGTTAGAAAAAAATCCCACTTGCAACTTTGCTGTGGTTTACAGCAAAGCATGCATTAAATAGCAGTGGAATAGATAATGCATGTAAAACACACCTAAAATGCACAATGCATCACACCTTTGAATTAAGCATTAGGCTGGGTTCACGGTAGAGCACGGAGCGTCTCACAGCAGGGGGTCTGGTGCGTCTCCATTCACCGGCTCAGGTCCGATTTCAGCCCAAATTTTGAACTATTCAGGGTAGGGAGTCCTGAGGGAAAGGATCCTGCCTCCAAAGCTGCCGCTATTGAATCATGTGGGGTGTTTTGAAGGAACATCTTTCTTCCTACTTCTCGGGCTACTAGATTACACCCCGCTATATGTTGAAGTTGTGACGCCAAAAAATAACTAAAGGGGTGCAGAAGTGCTACTCCTCCTTCTGACTTCTGGAGCTGCAGGGTAGCTAACCGAATTCTTGCTGGGCCACCCTTCCGGATCATTTCTCTGAACAAAGTATCTATCCTTTGGAACCACTTTTTAAACAGCCAATTTGGAGAATTACGTAGTACATAAAGAAGCTGTGGCATCCAAATCATTTTAATTAGGTTACAGCGACCTGCCACAGATAGTGGCAGGCGTTTCCACACTTTTATTTTTCCCCTAAAATTGGCCAATAACGGGTCAATATTGTCAGAGGCATAAAGCTGAGGGTCTTTGGTGATATTTATACCCAGATATTTAAATTTATTCACCACTTGAATCTGGTCCACCTCCTCGGGGAGGGGGCCTTCCAAGGGATCTACAGGTAAGCTAGATTTTGCCCAGTTTATCTTTACCCCGGAGATTAGCCCAAATCTATTAATAATGTTCATAGCTTTCTTAAGAGAGTCCTGCATGTCAGCAAGAAATAGCAGAAGGTCATCTGCATGTAATGCAAGTTTTTCCTCCAAATCACCTCTTCTGAAGCCCCTCACCGGATCAGAGGATCTGAGGGCGATGGCCAGAGGCTCATTCACAATGGCAAAGAGGAGGGGTGACAGGGGACATCCCTGTCTCGTCCCCCTCCCAAATCCAAATTTATCAATAATTTATACACCTGGTTGGATGGGTGGATACCTTTACACAGCTCCTTATAAACAGGGTAAGCCCAAACACTCCTTAGCTACACAGTCAGGCTCACAGTAAGCTCTGCACCAGCTACTCTTTAATACTATAGAAAGAGGTGAGTGCTTTTGGGTTCGTTTGCAGATGATTAATTTTGAGCTTAGCAGTGAATATATACATACTTACCCATTACTTGTTATTTCTAGGTAGTTGTGCATTCATTTTTCACCCATGATCTGATACCATGATCATATATTTATATCTTTTAGTTAGATTGTTTTCCCATCTTATGGCGATCTCTGCGATTTTTGGTGCGTTTTCTGGCCAGGGTGAAGCTGCAAGGCTACTCAGCATGCACTTTTTTACACACAAAGGCCTCTTAGGAATTCCATCACCCTTGGTGAATGTGAGACGCATTATTGCAGACTCACTCTGGGTTTCCAGAGTCCCTCATGCAACCGATCAAATGCATAGATGCAAGTCCCTCCTATTTGTGAACTTCTGATGTGTATTACATTTCCAAGGTCATGATCCTCTGTGTGTATGATGTATTCCCATGTCCCACGAATATATATCTTGCTGTTTCCATATACATTTATATTTTCTCTAGCACTTATATGTACTTGTGTGTTTTTCTTTATGTACACTTTTTTGAATAGAACAAACCGCCTGTAAAAAAACCCCTGAAGAAGGAATTGACCACTTACACCCTCCATCTCCGAAACATGCTAGGATCATCTGTGACCACATATTCACTGTAACCTCCATTTTTGAGGCTAGTGTGTTCCAGTACTCAGTTGCTGTTCTATTTGACCATGTTTAAATGCATTGTTTTTAAGTGTACTTACTTTTGCAATTTTAATATATATGTATATTCAATAAATGTATACTTTTTTATGATATTACTCCTTGTCATTCACCTTCCTTGCCCATAAAATCCCTGGGGCACCTCATTTCTAAAGTTTCTTTTTAAAGAGGAACTGCAGCCTCCCCCCCCCCCATTTTTTCCCTGCTTACCTTTTACTGTCTTCTGCACAGTAAGCATACTCGCCTAGCCAGTGGGTCCAGCGTTGTGCTGCTGGGATCCTTCTCTCTCCTCAGCCTCTGCACGGGGTCCGGCGCCACCATGTTGTCTGTGACAGCTGCCAGCACCTCTGGGCCCGCCCAACCTCTTTGTTAAATGGGACTACACGTCAAGCATCCCAGAAGGCACGGGGGCACCGCATCATTTACCTAGGCGAATTATGGAAACTGGGTGGGGAGGGGGGGTGAGCCTTTGTTGCAAAAAAAACCTGTAAGTAACATGTAAGTAAACAAAAAAACCCTGATATCGCTACTGCGAAGGGGGAGCAGGATGGAGAGAAGGAAAGTGGCGGGGAAGGGTGAAGGTCCACTTTAACACGACTATATGGTACAACAGGCACATATCAGAAATATGAATTGTTGGGGAAACATATTGTTTAAAGTGAACTTGTTGCCAGTATACATACACTCAAAAATGTATATGGTATATTCATAACATGCATAACTGAGCTTTAAAAAACCCTCACTGACCTCTGTAGGTACAGGCATTTGGGATCAATTCATTTTTAATGTTCTTAGGAAAAACACTGAGGTTGTGCAAGTCTTTCTCAGCAGCTCAGCTCCCTCTGTTCCCCCTTCCCAAAATTCCTATCCTTTGGTTACATTATGGATTAGAATAGCCACAACAAGTATTATTGTTAAAATACAGTGCAGTTCTAGAATGGCTGCAAATGAGCAGTAATTATTCCCCATAAACAATATACAGTACATAGTACATACAGTACTCTATTACACAGCACACCTACTATCCAGCACAGTGTTCCTGCTGGCCCACTTGAATTGTTTAATATTGAAGTGAATCCACCCCAACTGTCATGAAATCACTCTTTGCCCAACACCAAGTTTAACATCAGCCTCTAAGAAAAGATCTCAGGATCACAGCTGTTAGTAATCTCTATATCATCCTCCCTTTGTATCTGGTCTCTAAATAAATTCAGTATTAGATTTACATTATAACATTGCCAACAGTACAGCGTGTTTTTCTTTCTGCTACATCATACCCTTAGGAATGACATTTAGAACTAGGAGCAGGAAAGTTCAAACTACTACAGCATCACCAAAATGACAAAACCAGTACAGAATCTCTACATGCTGGATTTTACTGGCAATAATAAAACAGAAAACAATACATTGACAGATAATATTACCCCTGCGTGCATTACCTTCTTACATATAAAAAATATACAGTGTTTTTTATATAAAGTAAAATGGCTCAATGTCTATTGTCTAGAAAAGGGGTCTCCAAACTTTCTGAACAAAGGGCCAATTTACTGTCCTTCAGACTTTGAAGGGGCTGAACTGTGGCCAGTGGGAGTAGAAAATGTCCTGGCTTCAATGGGAGTAAAGAATGCCCCATCATTGGTATTAGTGGGAGGAATAGTGCTCCACTGTTGGCAATAGGGGAAGAAATAGTGCCCCATCATTGATGTCATGGGAAGAATAGTACCCCATCATTGGTGTCAGTGGGAAGAATCCCATTGTTGGAGTCCGTGACAGGAATTATGTCCCATTGTTGGTGTAGAAGGGATATGGCCTTGAATCAATGGGAGGAATGGTGTCCCAAGGGCCTGATAAAGGCAAGCAAAGGGCGACATCCGGCCCCCAGGCCCCAGTTTGGAGACCACTGGTCTAGAACACAAAACTGTTTAATTGCATTTACTTGTTACCTATAATAAGGCATCTGAGTTCCAAAAAACAAATGTGCAAAGAACGTTTAAAAAAAAAACTGTGTCAGGAGAATTATGCAACATTGATGAATACTGTAGCTGCCTTGCAAATGAACCAATTCCCTATACTAACTTTAGGCATGTAAGTCTAATTAGCTGGGATAGCACTTCTGTCATTAGAGCAACCTCTAGAATAGCGCCCAGAGAATACAGCAGAGTACAATTTGCTTATAACTGATTGTTATATAACTGACTCCAGACAGAGCCCTGCTGAATGTACAGACAGCATTCCCCTGGAATGTATCTTTATTGACCCATTTTACTACACATGCATACCACTGCTGGTCTAGAAATTAAAGGGTGCTTAATAGGTGCAAGCTAATCATCATGACTTGTGACTCATTATGGTATAGAATATATGAAAATATGTTTTATCCATATGGTGATATGTTGATTATGATTTGGACAGTTATTTGTGTAATATTTGAAGCCTAACTTGTGCCAGTTGTAAATTTTGAGATAGAAGAGGGAAAAGTTTAACTGTCTGTTTTTTATGTGTCTCATACCATTATTTCCTACGATCATTAAAAATTCAACTAGCACAGGAAATACCCTAATAACATTTATTTTGCACAGAATGAATGTGTACATGCATTTTCACAGTGCAATGCAATGCAATGCAATTTTCTTTATAAATACACACATGAGTAATTGTAAATACTAAGACCATATAAATGTAATTTTATTTAGAAACATTTAACACTATCTAACTTGATATAAATTGTTTATAGAAATATTACAGAGGTAAAAGAAATATAAATCAACAAAGTCATGCTACATATAAATTACTTAAAAACTGCAATATAATGAATAGAGTCCACATGAAATGGTGAACAAATATTAAAGCAATCTTCTTTAAAAGTTTATTTAAAACTCCAGCACCTCAAGTGAAAAAGACTCCTTGTGTGAATACCACCACCTCTGATAATAAGGGCGCTTACCAGATCTTATTGACCTTCTATCTCTAGAAAGGTCAAGCAAGCAATAATCACTACCATTGGCGAGATGTTGTATGCCCCTCTATGGACCTTGGACGGTCTCTCCTCAACTCCAGACCAGCCACGTCAATTCACATGGACAAATATATAAAAGGAAAGAGATGCTCCAATAGTGTAAAATCATTTACTAGTTTATTAAAATAATGAAAAGTTGCACTTACATCCAATAAGCGATATGCATACGCCAACCGTACAGTCTTTCCCAGGAAGAGGTCATCTATCATGAAACATGTAGGGAGGTGCTGCGCTCTACCACGCCTCCTGTCCATTATGGTTGACACACTCTCTGCTTGCCCAGCTGATCATCTCCAGCCTCCAAGCCTCGGACGCCACTGGAGCAGCCGGGACCGACAATCTCCTTTGCCCAGCGGTACGCAAGGGACTCTTGTGGATAATTTGTTATACATGCCTGTTTACATCTACTCAAATGTGAGTTGAATATGACCCATTAAACTTAATGTTTTTAACATCATGCTACACTCAGAGTGGTGCCGCTCTCTCTTCCTTTTTAATAATATATGCAAGCCACAGGGATTAGCAGTAGGAGGGGAGGGATAGGGAGGAGGCCTCAGAACTGACAGGCAGGGAGGGAGGGGGAAAGTTGGAGACAGAGAGCAGAGAGGAGAGGTGGAGGCATGTAAACTGACCATGATTACTGTGGTCAGCAAAGAGCGGGGGACACAGGAACAGGCAGGATCAGCCAGGTATATTACATCATACAAAGTGATAAATTACACAGCACAAGCACTGTGCTGTTTAGCATGCTTTAAAGGAACAGGGTATCAATTTCTTTTTTAGGGTTACAAACGCTTTAACTATACTATCATAGACACCACAGTAACACACTGTTTGGTATTATAGGTAGTTAGCAACTGGAAGAAGCAGAAAGTAAAGTCTGCAGCAATGTAGTGTTAACCACTGTCAGCAGAGAATCCTCTTTATGCTGGTAAAGATTTTGCCTCTTACATCTAAGAAATAAGCTGTTCTCTGTTCCACTGTAAACTTAAATTCACTGCTGGATAATAAATGGCATCCACCATCTCTCACTGCAAGCTTGCATGGTGGAATCCAATCTCTGTGCATCCATTTACTATGTGTGACACATGTTTTTTTTTTGTAGCGAAATTGCAGATAATGAAAAATACATATATCCAGTATACAATATGTGTAAGAGGTGATGCCTAGGTTTGCTGAGAGATATGTGATATAAAGGTATACAGTTGATTAGAGACTGCTCATTTTTATGTTCTGTCTCACTGTATCTCAAACAGAGATGATAAGCTACACTCATAGTAAACTTTTTTATTTTACATCTGGGTGAAGCTTAGAAACATGAATCCTATCACATTGTGAAATCATCAGTGCTGTATAAAAAACACAATAACATTTCTGAGTGGAAGTAGACTGTGAGTGTACAGTTCATTTTCTAGGATATTACTGATAACACACCATACCTGCATCCAATTCTTCTGGACCTACAGTGGGGATGGAAAATATTCAGACCCCCTTAAATTTTTCACTCTTTGTTATATTGCAGCCATTTGCTAAAATCATTTAAGTTCATTTTTTTCCTCATTAATGTACACACAGCACCCCATATTGACAGAAAAACACAGAATTGTTGACATTTTTGCAGATTTATTAAAAAAGAAAAACTGAAATATCACATAGTCCTAAGTATTCAGACTCTTTGCTCAGTATTTAGTAGAAGCACCCTTTTGATCTAATACAGCCATGAGTCTTTTTGGGAAAGTTTTTCACACCTGGATTTGGGGATCCTCTGCCATTCCTCCTTGCAGATCCTCTCCAGTTCTGTCAGGTTGGATGGTAAATGTTGGTGGACAGCCATTTTTAGGTTTCTCCAGAGATGCTGAACTGGGTTTAAGTCAGGGCTCTGGCTGGGCCATTCAAGAACAGTCACAGAGTTGTTGTGAAGCCACTTCTTCGTTATTTTAGCTGTGTGCTTAGGGTCATTGTCTTGTTGGAAGGTAAACCTTCGGCGCAGTCTGAGGTCCTGAGCACTCTGGAGAAGGTTTTCGTCCAGCATATCCCTGTACTTGGCCGCATTCATCTTTCCCTCAATTGCAACCAGTCGTCCTGTCCCTGCAGCTGAAAAACACCCCCACAGCATGATGCTGCCACCACCATGCTTCACTGTTGGGACTGTATTGGACAGATGATGAGCAGTGCCTGGTTTTCTCCACACATACCGCTTAGAATTAAGGCCAAAAAGTTCTATCTTGGTCTCATTAGACCAGTGAATCTTATTTCTCACCATCTTGGAGTCCTTCAGGTGTTTTTAGCAAACTCCATGCGGGCTTTCATGTGTCTTGCACTGAGGAGAGGCTTCCGTCGGGCCATTCTGCCATAAAGCCCCGACTGGTGGAGGGCTGCAGTGATGGTTGACTTTCTACAACTTTCTCCCATCTCCCGACTGCATCTCTGGAGCTTAGCCACAGTGATCTTTGGGTTCTTCTTTACCTCTCTCACCAAGGCTCTTCTCCCCCGATAGCTCAGTTTGGCTGGACGACCAGCTCTAGGAAGGGTTCTGGTCGTCCCAAACATCCTCCATTTAAGGATTATGGAGGCCACTGTGCTCTTAGGAACCTTAAGTGCAGCAGAATTTTTTTGTAACCTTGGCCAGATCTGTGCCTTGCCACAATTCTGTCTATGAGCTTTTCAGGCAGTTCCTTTGACCTCATGATTCTCATTTGCTCTGACATGCACTGTGAGCTATAAGGTCTTATATAGACAGGTGTGTGGCTTTCCTAATCAAGTCCAATCAGTATAATCAAACACAGCTGGACTCAAATGAAGGTGTAGAACCATCTCAAGGATGATCAGAAGAAATGGACAGCACCTGAGTTAAATATATGAGTGTCACAGCAAAGGGTCTGAATACTTAGGACCATGTGATATTTCAGTTTTTCTTTTTTTAATAAATCTGCAAAAATGTCAACAATTCTGTGTTTCTCTGTCAATATGGGGTGCTGTGTATACATTAATGAGGAAAAAAATCTACTTAAATGATTTTAGAAAAATTGCTGCAATATAACAAAGAGGGAAAAATGTAAGGGGGTCTGAATACTTTCCATCCCCACTGTACATTGTGGAGTTCACACCACTTTGAGCTAGAGTGCTATCTATGGTATTATGGCGATCCACTATAGCAAAGTTTATTTTTATGTACAGAGCTATTTTATTAAGAGATAAAAAATAAATAAGCTTCATTCAGGGCCCATGCACACATTCATTGTGCCAACCCATACATTGGTGAATGGCACCCCAACACAGCGTACACAATGCAGCACACCAGCACTGGTATAAAAGGGTCATGTGCATTTTTGCAACCATTGCGGTGTTTTGGAAATCCATTCACAATGAATAGTTTGCTTTAGCACAACACACTTTAAGTGTGAGTGGGCCCTCATAGAGTTCTCCCTCTGCTTCTCTCAGGTAGCATTGTAATGGAATGAAACTTACCCCTGACTACTTCTTAATTGTGCATCTGTTCTGAGTGAAAACCTGTCTCATCTACAGTAGTAAATCTATTGCAAACCTGTGCCAATTTTTCTTTGTTGGCTTTCCAGGATTGTACAGGGGTTGCAAACATACAAGACCTGTTGAATAGAATCTTGACAGACAGCAAGATTTTCAACTACGTTTATTGTTAATTTGTTTAAAAGATTTCCCTTGTTGTATTGCCATTGATTTGATATACATTGCCTTAACTTCACTGATCTGTTGAATCCCAGTTGTCTACTGTATACTACATTGGCAATGTATATCAAATAGTGTTTTGGTAGGGGTGGCTGCAGATTTAGTGATATGTCTATTAAAGGTCTTTATTATCTGGTTACATTGGGATGCATCCGGTTCTGTTTTCTGTGACTATGTTAAGTTGCAACTAATATTGTCACCGGAAGCACTTGTTTAATTCTGGCTGCGTTATTCTATTTGTTTTTTGTTCTCTCTGCTTAACCCCGGGGGGTTGTTCAGCACTAGACTGTACATATAAAAATACAAGTCCCAGTATTAATCCAATCCCACAGTATTTTTCATATTTTAGTAGTATCAATTTAAATAAAAGAGGTTTTTAAGTATGAAAGTTAGTTTTAGAGGTACATAAATTTTTATTGTTTTACAAAAATATAAAAATATTACAGCAGTGGGGACGTAGTCCAGCTTAAAGGTTTATATATATATATATATATATATATATATATATATATATATATATATATAAATATACAATAATTATATATAAATAACAAGGCTAAGACATGTTCATAGTAAGAATATGTTAGTTGTCTTCATGGAAGTAGAACGTTGCGTAAGTTGGTAACAAATCGAGGTACATAAGTTGTATACATGTAAACTTAAAACAAGTAATTATAGTTAGAATAAGGGGAAGAGAGGAAGCAGAGAAGGAAAAAGTAAAAGTCAATATTAGACATGAAGCTAATAATAGTAATAATACCAATAATGCTAGCCTTGATACCCTGATCTGGTATCTTAACTGGTTGTATACAGAAGGCTGCATAATGGCTTCATTTTTTTCCTATGGCTGGATTCCTCCTCCTCTAGTTATCTGTGTGTGTAATGTGTACCCATCAGTCATAGGAATGAATGAGGCCCAATGCCGTAGGTGCAGGTCCTTTCAGAACTGTTTTGTATACTGGCTGTGCAGTGCTAGGCAAGGCCAAGCTGTAAAGACCTCTGGAGTGTGACTGAAAGTCAGTATTTTACTGTGTAGATTGCATTAAGGAGGAAAGCGTTAAAGAACAACTTCATTAAATGTGAAGTTATTCTTTAACTCAAAACTACGTCATCAGTAGTCTGCTGTTTGTTATGTGGCGTGTGTTCAGGCAATAGATTATTTTGTGTGCTTGTTGGGTGTACTGTTTTTCATCTTATATAGTTCATGCAGCATTTGAATAATTATGTGCTTCATGTCAGTATATTGCAAGACAACAGAAGTGTTACAGTGTTCTAATCAAAAACATTTTGGTACATTAATTTACCTTCCTCATTTATCAGTTAAAAATAAATAAGTGAATAAAATATACAGGAAATTTTCACCAGTGCTATACTGTGAAACTGTTCACGTTTAGGTTTATTGGCAGGATCTATAATGTCACATTGTTTTTATTGAAGAGTACCATATGCTTCTTTTCCTGGCTTTAGCTCCACGATGTTCCATAGGGATTTATAAATGCCAGCGTTAAAATAACGCACCTTTACAAGTTTCATTAAGACTTTTTCCATGGTAAATTGGAATTTATTTGGCTCAGGCTTATATGCAGAATATTAAAGAAAATAATAGGTAACAGATAAACAGAAATTGTAGCCATGTCATGCTTTGATTTTTCAAACTAATGCCAAATCATCACATAGGTGCGAAATGCTTGGATTAAACATAAAATATATCTAATAAAAAGAAATACAATTGCTTCTTTTGGTCTTTGTGTAACATGTTCTTTATGTGGACTGATGGTTAAAGGACAAGTGTATTTTCAGACAAAGTACGCTTACTCACTGTTTCTAGCCCTCCTGAGCTAAACCACACTAAAACTCTCACTCGAGTGTAATTTTTACTTCATTAGGACAAACACAGCGTGTTCCCAGACTTGGTTTAATTCTAATCTTCTTCTGCCAAAATGTTCTTCACTGGCTGGACTATGAGTCCACATAGATACAGTATATGTATATGGCTGTCTCCTGAGAGTCTCTAGCCTCAGTGCACAGACATGGTCAGCAGTGGAAAAAATAATTCAGCTAGATGATATAAATATTCGGGCAGGCCACATCAGTCCTACTGAAGTAACTAAACAACTGGGGGATGTGATGAGGCATTGAGAGTAGTTTAGCTAAGTAAAGCTATGAAGGGTGGTTTAGTGTACTTCATCCAAAAGTACACTTTAAGATTCTGGGTTTATTTATGATTAAAATGGTCCACAAACTCTCCATATGGTAAATAATATGTTTAACCTTGTGACCCATGAACATGTAACCATCCCACAAAATGTGCTGTTTTGGGTGTTTTGTTTTTCTCATCCAGTGATTCAGCATACAAAGGAAAATATGTAAGTTCTCTACTATACTGCTGACGTGGTAAGAGGTAGTGATGAGCGAATTGCTTTGAAAACCAGTCCAATCAGCAAATTTCGTATAGAAGGTACATTAATTTGTTGACCTGCTAGAGTAGTACAATATAAGTATAATGTGTAAATGTAATGTGTGGACAGCAATGGCTATTTCTGGAAAATTGTTAGTCTCCAACACAAAGGAAGGAACTATGCATTATCCTAAAATATTTTATTTCAATTTCTCAAAGCGGGAAAATCTATGAGTCTTGTATTCAAAATGATATACCTATAGGCAATAAAAACAATATAATAAACTATAATAATTGTCGCAATAGGTGCTGGTGTGCCCCAGGGGTTCACAAAACAATAAATGAATATGATTTAAAACCTATATAGAAAAATCCATGAAGTCCAAAAAGTCTATAGCTGGGCTCACTTGGATGGCAGCTCAGTGTACAAGCAAAAAGCAGCTTTGGTTGTAACTGAGGAGAGAGCCCAAGTGCCATACTAAGTGTAGTGTATATGAAATTTATTGTTGATAACAAGAATGTTACTCACCCTTTGTGAGTAACATTCTTGTTATCGACAAGAAATTCCATATACGCTACACTTAGTATGGTGCTTGTGCTCTCTCCCCAATAAAAACAATATATCTATCAGGAATAATAATATAGGAAACTTTAGAGTTTCCTATAATAACTCTGGAAGCTTTAAAAATGAAATGACATACATACTGAATGTAATATATTGTAATACTTTGCTATATGCCGAACAAGTAAAAACAAGAAAAAAGTAGCCACTGTAAATATGAAAGAAAGCATGGCTGAAAAAGAAAAGTTTTCATCAGACTATAAATGGATATTGACTACCAAGCCTTGCTGCTTTTGGAAGTCAGAAGTGGCACTCCAATATCCTGCAAGGATAGCACAGAGACCAATACTGGCACCCCTAAAATGTGTACCCATCTCACATATCATTGTACTGGGGGAAGGAGGCCAGCCCCATAGAGCTTAACAGCACCAAAGCACCGGACAAACACCTCTACACCTATATACCTTATGGGTCTGCCTGTAAATGGCCTTGGATAATGATGCCTTGAGTAGATTTGGGGATTGTTTACATGTTTGTTAACCCCTGGTTTTGTGGGTGCAATCATTTTTTCTTTTTTTTTTTTTTAATACATCCTTTGCTTTTTTGCACTCTGATCTCTTTGTTTTCTTTTTAATTTCCAATACATTATGTAAAGTGCTACCTAATTGGCAGAGATTTAGAATTTGTTTAACCAAACCTTGGACCTGTTGGTGCCAGGCATAATGGTGGCAATTTCTCCTTGGATTTTATTACAGTTATCAGAATTTACAGAAAATGGTGCAAACAACAACAAAAATAAAGTAAAAATAGCAGCAGCTATCTGTTTGAAATAATTCTGTTAGTAAGGGAGATTATCAGAGAATGATCAGACTTGTTCAAGCTAACAGAAAGAGCAAACTGCTCAAATAACTGTATAACAGTGGTGTTTCGGCATTTCTGAATGCATAGTTTTTTAAACCTTGAAAAGCATAGGCTAAAAAAAAAAACTATGCTGAATCCCATCAGTCAAGAAAGATCAAGACAACAGGCCTATAGTGGACTGGATGAAGTAGGAATAAAAACTATTGCCTAGTCTGACAAATCCTGGTTTAACTATGAAAAGGTCTGGTCAGAATCTGCTGTATATAGTATTAAAGCTGGCTTCACATATACCTGCATATGTATCTCCATTTTCATGCAATGTTTTAATGCTTTAGGCAGGTTCTAGTCCTTCAAATGCACCTCAACAGATGAAAAAAAACAAAAATTTTTTTTTGGCCAACACATCACAATGATCTCTATATATGTGAACTAGAATCATTTACAAACAATGGCAATGATCCCATACACGGAACACTGCCTCTTCTTGGATACCCTGTCAGTTAGACAGACATGCGTATTTATATACAATGATATATAACAGTAGCATAGTCGACCTTATATAGAAAGTGCTGAGGGCCCAATTTTATTTTATTTTTTACTAGATACTGTGAGCCTAGAGAAAAAACCTAAAGTAATTAACCAAATATTTTTTTCATAAGGGTTTTCATGTATTTTTCCTGCAATAGGAAATTGGACAATCACAAGGTAAGAAATCTGCAGGAGCTGCACAGTGCTAAGGAACATCTTCAGCAATTGCTATATCCATGGCAGGAAAAAATGTTGCAAAACTTAAACAGGGTTCTACCCAGAACTAAGTATACATTAATGTAGCACTAGGGATGAGCTTCGAGTTCGAGTTGAACTCATGTTTGACTTGAACGTCCGCTGTTCGGCGAACTGGCGAACAATTTGGGGTGTTCGCGGCAAATTCGAAAGCCACGGAACACCCTTTAAAAGTCTATGGGAGAAATCAAAAGTGCTAATTTTAAAGGCTTATATGCAAGTTATTGTCATAAAAAGTGTTTGGGGACCTGGGTCATGCCCCAGGGGACATGGATCAATGCAAAAAAAAGTTTTAAAAACTGACGTTTTTTCAGGAGCAGTGATTTTAATAATGCTTAAAGTGAACCAATAAAAGTGTAATATTCCTTTAAATTTTGTACCTGGGGGGTGTCTATTTTTGACACTTTTTTGTGAAATGGAAGGGGTACTTTTGTACCCCATTACCATTTCACACAGGGGGGAGGGCCGGGATCTGGGGGTCCCCTTGTTAAAGGAGGCTTCCAGATTCCAATAAGCCCCCCGCCTGCAGACCCCCACAACCACCGGGCAAGGGTTGTGGGGATGAGGCCCTTGTCCCCATCAACATGGGGACAAGGTGTTTTGGGGGGCTACCCCAAAGCACCCTCCCAATGTTGAGGGCATGTGGCCTGGTACGGTTCAGGAGGGGGGGGCCACTCTCTCATCCCCCCTCTTCTCCTGCGGCCTGCCAGGTTGCGTGCTAGGATAAGGGTCTGGTATGGATATTTGGGGGGACCTCACGCCAATTTAAAAAAAAAAATTGGCACGGGGTTCCCCTTAAAATCCATACCAGACCGTCTGGTATAGATTGTGAGGGGGACCCCACGCCATTTTTTTTTTTTTTAATCTTGGCCGGGGTTCCCCTTAATATCCATACCAGACCTGAAGGGCCTGGTATGGAATTTAGGGGGACCCCCATGTCATTTTTTTTTAAATTTTGGTTCGGGGTTCCCCTGTGGGGAATTCCCATGCTGTTTTTATCAATTAACTTTTATGTGTATTGTCGGACCGGCAATTCATTAATAGCCGCAAGTAGTTTTAAATTACTTTTTTTCCTTTGAAATGTCATTTTGCTGTCAGACTGTTCTAAACACCGGAAACATGCGTACAAAATTTAAAGGAATATTACACTTTTATTGTTTCACTTTAAGCATTATTAAAATCACTGCTCCCGAAAAAACGGCCCAGGTCCCCAAACACTTTTTATGACAATAACTTGCATATAAGCCTTTAAAATGATCACTTTTGATTATTCATGTTCATGCCCCATAGACGGTAGCGGTGTTCGAACAAATGTTTTGCCTGTTCGCATGTTCTGGTGCGAACCGAACAGGGGGGTGTTTGGCTCATCTCTATGTAGCACCCTCTAGCTAGTGTGCTTGCTGTACATAGTTTTGTTAGTGTAGGTAAATAGGTCTTGCTGAGAGCCGGGTCTGGGTTGAATCTGGGTCAGGGTTGAGTAACTCAGGGAGGCTGGATGATTTAGCAGGCAGCATCTCTGGTACCTCTCCCTGTTTCTGGAACCTTGGAGAAGCTTCCAGATGTAGTAGGCAGAGCCTAGGAGGAGCTGCTTGGCATATTTATGAGGGCCCAAGCCAATCCCCAGCAAATGGGGTGGCAGGGGGCAGGCACCTAATAAATAGGCATGAGTCATGCCTGCAGGGGTAGTCGGGTGGAGGATGTGGATGGAGTGCTGAGGAGGCTGTCAGTGGCCCCTGAGGGTGCTCCCTAGTCTGGGGGGGAATGACCTCAGGCCTGGGGCTCGGATGCTGGAAGGATCCCCCACAACACACGGAGGAATCCCTTCCTGGAAACACCAGAGAAAGGAGAGAACAGCGAGAGCAAGTCAGCACATCTGGGAGATCTTCTGAGAAGTCAGCCAGGTAGGCTGGTGAGTGTCAGTCTGGGAGGATTGTGGAGAAAGTTAGCCAGGAGGGCTAAAGAAAGGGGCAGCTGCAGCCACGCCTAGAGGGGCCTCGGGTCCCTGCCTATAACAGGCTTTGTGTCAGATCATCCCTCCCTTCCAGATGGGGGATCCCTTTCTACTTGCGTCTCCTTAGGGGGTGCACTACATTAAAAAGTGTCTTCGAGGCATTCTGTTTATGTATATTATATTCAGCTATGGCCTATACCTACATTGTAATCCATGCACATATCACTAACTATCACAAAGAAAAAATGTAAATGTATACATTTACAATGCACTACAGTCTATTTTAGATACATACATTTTCAACCCATGATATCATATTTAATGTGACACATCTGTATAATTGACATTGAAAAGTATTGTACGTTGTAAATCTAACCACAAATTTCTGTGCACTTTGACCTACAAAAAACCAACTGCATGTATGTTATGTACGTATGAGTTGTTTAACCCCAACTTTACAAAACATGAATTAACATTGTGGTGCTAAACATTTCTACATCATGCAAGGTTTTAGGAAAGGAAAAAGTAACACCAATGTTTAGTCACAAATATTAAATTATTTCTTAACCAGTTAATATTTCTAGTTTAGAGAATATGACAAATAAAATGTCCCCTAGACTATACATATTTTTACTTGGAATACACATTAAATCTCTAGCTATTTTTGTAAAGTCATTCCTCCCACGGCTTTTAGTTTGAAATTGCATCTGTTATGAGTTGTGTTTTTACTGGCACTGCACTTATTTAAAATGAACAATGCTGTATTGCAAAGCTGACTTTGATTAGACTGTCTGGCAGTAAACTATTCATGTTATGGTATTAATGAAATGAAGAGTATGCTCTGTTGCTGTAGTGTTTACTGGGATAGGGAAAGTGTTCATGAGTTTGTACATGTATTATTGGCCATGCACTAGCAGCATTTTCATTTAGTAAAACGGTTCTTCAAATGTTTTTTGATATTTCACATTCATATGCAAGCTAACCATTGCAAACAGCAGCAAAAGTAAAATGTGACAACTGCACAAATTATTTTTTTAAGTAGCAGAGGAAAGGTATATTACAGTAGGGCAATGCAGAGCAAAGAGCATTGCAAACATTTCCCTGCATGAAATCCTGCTAGCCAGTACATAAAACACAGGCACTGTTTCTGGAGTTAAAGTGTATGTATAGTCCAAGTTTTATTTTAGTTTTGGATAAAGTAGGGAAAGATGAAAAACCCCTGCCATTTTTTTTTCACTGTCTGTGCACCTTCGGGTAAATTTACCTTCACTTCCTGTCCCAGAGAAGCAATGGGAAGTTAGGGGAAGTCTCCCAAAATCAGGGGAGTTCCTATCCTTTAAAGTTGTCCTCGGAACAGGTGTCCACATTGGAAGGTTTTCCCTTAATCTCTTGTTCTGGGGACAACTCTAAAATTTTGGGTTCCAGATCCAAATAGAGAGGCGAATCTCTCCCATAAAGGACTAAATAGCTAATTTAAAAGTTTTTTGCATAGTGATACATTTTAAAGTGAAATTGAACTCTGGAAGCTGTGCTCAAAAACACATTGAGCACAGGACTAGTCACCAGAATTGCCTGTGGTCTCTGATATTTCCCTAATTTCTGACTTACCACACCGGCAGCAGCTGTCTTGGTAGAGGCGGGGCTTTACCACCCTATATTAGAGTCTGCAATACAGAAAACAGTCCGGAGCACAGTAGAAACATATTCAAGCCAAATCTTCTATAGCAACCAGAAGCAGAGTGCCTTATATTCACACTCCAGCAATTCGCTATGGAGAGAAATGGAGAGAGCAATTTGGCTTTTAGGAGAAATAGAAGTCAAAGGGTATACTTTTTCAGGGTACTACCTAGGCACAATCAACACTTTTAAATGTTTCCTGTAACAGCAAATTATCACTTTTTTTAACAGGGATTTCAGTTCAATACATTTCCAAATACACGTGAAACTACACACACACATCAAGGTGCCTCTGTAATGTGTAGTTTTACTCAAACCTATAAGAGCACCTGAACTAGAACACAGCTGTGAATGAGAGCATGCTTTGGAGGTAACCCTATCCTGTGTAAAAGATATAGCAACAAGTCTAGGCACACTCACAGCAGCCAAATACCCCAAGTGTGCGACTGCACCAAATACAGCAAAATCAAAAAATGGGTTGCCTAATGCACCAAAAGGTACATGTACTATCTTTTGTAACAAAGTGCACCACAGTGCATGATAGAGCATTACCATGCATTATGGTGCACTGCAATGCAAGTGCATTGGAGTGCCATTTGGGAAAAAATCTTACTACAGCATACCAAGACATGGAATGGGTGCTTTCTCGCATTGTGGTAACGCATGCATTACCACAGCATAAGTGCAAAAAAGGCCAAACTAACAGCTGGTCCATTCCACCAATCAACTATCAGAAAAAATCATTCATATGGTTGGGGGTTCATAAATATGTATTTATGCAACACAACAAAGTTATTGCTGACTTTTAGTGTTCTATTGGTGAATTGCCTCATCTGCACACACCTTTTCTTCACTGCCAGTTTCTGTTTAGAAAGTATTTGCTGTATAGACCTGCTAGAAATCCTCCTCTGCCTTGATGTCAATTTGGGTTCTCCTAGGTATTGTAATAGGACTACACTTTAAAGTGGTGGCTTTGCACAGCTTTAAATATATTTTCAACTCCACGCAACAAATTGTTTTTAATCCAAATGTTAGCAGTGCAAAAGGACGTTTCTGAGTGGTCTTCTACTTGTCCTATTATGCCCCAAAGTGAATGATTCGGCTTCACTTCTGGACTCTGCTACTGCCAACTGCCTTGTATCCTGTGTACTCAGCTATTACTGACCCCGCATGTTTCTTTTTTTTTTTTGTAAATCTGATTTTATCTTTATTTATTTTTTTTTTATACCACAACAACATAAACAAACATAACATTGAAATCAAAACACAAAAAACATACACAAAGCCCCCCCCAAAAAGGGGGGGCAATTTTAACCCACCCCTTTTCCTACTCCCTCCACTGTCAAGTCAATACACAGTCCTTTTAACCTACTGTATAAATAAAAACTGTTTTTCTTTTTTCATACATCTATATTCTGGCAAAGGTAACTCCTAACTCAGTCCCGTATCTATATGGTCAACCCATGGCTTTCAAATAGTATCAAACCTGTTAGATAAATTCCTCATAAAGAAAACATGCCTCTCATAGGAGAAGGATCTATTCATATCAAATATCCAATCACATATAGTCGGAGGGTGAGGGGAGGACCACCTAATGGCAATTTGTCTCCTAGCCACAAAGAGCACACCTTGGTGGTTTAAGCACTGAGCTATCAAGATAGTCCAGTAGACATATTAAAGGATCCACTGAAAGATTCAAATCTAAGAGCCCATTAAGTGTACCTACAATCTCTGTCCAATACCTCTGAAGTTTCGGGCATCACCATAGTAAATGTATCAATGACCCCTGATTGCATTTGCCACATCTGGAGCAAGCCGAGTCAGTTGTTAAGTCAATATTAAATAAAAATTGTGAGGTCCTGTACGCCCTATGCAATATATAAAATTGTGTAAATCTAAATGAGGGTAAAAGAGATACAAGGGGAAGAGCCCGAAATCTTTTCCCTCTTATCCCAAACATAGTCAGAGTCAGAGATAGGGACAATATCGCGCTCCTATTTCTCTCTAGATGGACAATGACATTTATTAGAAGTACACTGTAATAAAGACTTATACGTAGCAGACATTATGTCTTTAGTAGCGGTTGCCTGAACTACTCTTTCCAAAACTGGGACCGGGGGAAAAAAAAACAAGAGAAGAAGAAAACTTGGCATATAAGCCATGTCACGGCTGCAAAAATTGATAGAACCATCTAGGGTTCAAAGAAAATTCCCTTACCAACTGATCAAAAGATTTAAGTACACCCCTCTCATAAAGTAGAGAGAGGATAAGAATCCCCGCTCGTTCCCATCGCTGAAAGCCCTGTAGGGTCAATATCTCAGGCAGCCCTACATTGCCCCAAATAGGGGTATATTTAGTTAGGGAGGAAAACCCCAGTATCCTTTTAACAGATTCCCACACTTTATATATAAGTACCAGGGTGGGTATATTAGAAAAGGAGACGCACCCGATGCCCCCTCCAGGGCTGATAGCAGCTGGCATCCTTGGAAACCAAAAGAGACTAAGCGAAATGAAGGAGCAGTTGAGATCTCCAATTCCCACTGTGCTAGATGCTGCATTGAGTAGCAAGAAAAGAAATCCTCGGGTTTGGGGCCGCTAACCCCCCAGCCTCCTTTGGATATTGTAGGATATCTAGTTTGATACGGGGGCTCTTATTTCCCCAAATCAAATTTCTAAATATCCTATTAATCTTAATAAAGTTCTTCAGATGTATCCAAACTGGGGAATTATGTAAAAAATATAAAAGTTGCGGAATCCAGACCATCTTAATTAAATTTATGCGGCCTATTACTAAAAGGGGAAGTTTACACCAAACCCTACTTTGAATTTGAAATCTTGTCAATAATGGAGCAATATTATCCGCTACAGATGACAGAGGGGATGCGGTCATGGTAACTCTCAGATATTTTAAAGAGGAAGCAATTAGAAGTTGTGGGCATATTAATGGCAAATCCTTCAGGAGTGGATCCAGTGGAAGAAGCACAGACTTTTCCCAATTAATAGCAAGCCCTGAGAACTTTGCAAACTCATCCATATAGCTCATAACCGCTGGCACAGAGGACCGAAGATCAGATAAAAATAGGATAATATTATCAGCATATAGCTTTTTTTTCTTGAACTTTGTCCTTGCCTCCTGATTCAATACCATTTGACCAACTTATACTGAACTTTTTGTACCCTGCCCTTGTCTCTTGATTCGGTACCATGATGCCTGGCTGTTACTGACCTTGGATTTTTTCCTGGACCTAGTCTTTGTCTCCTGATCTAGTACCATGTTGTTTCTATGTCTGATTCCTGCCCAGTAATCCAGCTCCCAGTTATACATATCTGGCTGCAACACAGACCCGACTTGGCTTGCAAATTCCCACTCATGCTACTTTGTGTCCTCACGCTATCTGTCATCTCCTTAAGGAGTGTTGGGCAAGAGGTGCAAGAGGAGCTTCTTTATCTACTAAGTATTCGCCAGACGCCTGCAAAGATATTAAACCTGGCTATCCTGCTGCAGCTGACTCCAAATGTTGCAAAAGTCAATCATTCAGCAACTGGGCTACCGATCACTTGGAATTTTGATCAAGGAAAAACACTAATCCCTCTTACAAAAACACTTATGTGACCTGGGCCTAACATCCCGAAAAACAATGTGACACTCCCTGTAATAGGATTTTACACTCCCCAGAGAAAATAAATCCTAATAGTGGGGGATTTATGAATGATGTACTAGTCTTCAAAGTGAATAACTGTTGTGCCACATATCTAATTGTGTTCATATTTATTCTGAGATTGTACATCTGTTTCTTTTCCTGGCTGGAACTGGATTTCAAATCAGATAATTTACTATGCATGCCTTTGCTTGTATATGAAAAGAGATGTAAATATATGTTTAGTTATTAACAAACCAAGTGGTATTCCTCTGTCTATATGGTAAACATTACTTGAGTTTGGTAAATTTCTAAAGCTTATTCCCACAGGATCACTATTGGGAAAGATACTGTATTGTGATGATTAACAAACCAAACTGCTTTACTATAGCTGTGTATACACTTTAGAAATGTATAATTTCTGATTAATATTATATTATTATTATTATTATTATTATTATTATTATTATAATACAGGATTTATATAGTGCCAATAGTTTGCACATTGCTTTTTGTACAAAATTTGTACAAAAATTCTTAGAACATTCAAATGTCCCCCACTGAACTTGTTCCATTTGTCATTTGGTTTTCATTTTTATACTGAGTAAAGTGTATTGTTGGAGTGCAACCTTCCGGATCTTCCTTGTCTTCCGTCGCTCAAAAGTAGTTCAAGATTTCATTTACTTTTACAATAAAATTTTGGAATGAATGGACTTTAGCGAACGAACACCACATACACTGTTAGAAATTCATTAATTTGAGAAAAAATACATCCTGCCCCTTTAAAGGAAACACTAACTGCTTGGACTGAGCTGTGCTGTTGTAGGACTACATAGCTCATCTTACCCACGGGGACTGGGACTGACTGTGCAGAGAGCTAAGACCTATGCACAAAGGCCCCATAAGAAACTTGCTGTTAGAGACTTCTGCTGCTGCTGGATGAATGGATCCCTGCAGAGACATAACTAGAACCTTCAGGGCCCTGGTGCAAGAAACCATGATGGGCCCCCCTGACCCACCCTTCCATCTGAACCCAAGGCTTCCAATTTTGGAAGGGCATCCATGGACATCCTCCCAGAACCCTGCTTCCCGTGTTCCCCCTGGGACATGCATCCAGCGCAATCACAGTGGCCCTTTACCATGTAATCAGCTCATCACATGTAAATAGACTTGTTGGTTATCAGCAGTGCAGCCTATTAGTGCACATCAATGCTGCCTATCAGTGCTCATTAATGCAGCCTATCAGTGTCCATCAATTCCGCCTATCAATGCCGCCTATCAGCAACCATCAGTGCCATCTATTAGTGCTCATCAAAGCCACCTATCAGTGTCTATCAGTGCCCATCAGTGCTGCCTATCAGTGCCACATATTAGTGCAACCTATCAGTGCCCATCAATGCTGCCTATCAGTGTCTATTAGTGCTGCCTATCAGCGTTCAATGCCCATCAGTGCCACACATCAGTGCAGCCTATCAGTGCCCATCAATGCCATCTACCAGTGCTCATCAGTGCAGCCTATCAGTGTTCATCAATCCCACCTATCAGTGCCCAATGGTGCCTCCTATCAGTGCTCATTGATCAATGCTGCCTGCCTACCCAACAGGTCTCTGAGCTGAGAGTGTGTCTCTCATACAGCTCACAGCCATCATTGACAGTTCTCCCTCTCTCCTCTCTCACACGGGATGAGAGCAGAGACAGCCGATCTGCTCCATCTACAACCCCTCTCTCCTGCATGTGCTCTGCGGGAAGTGCTTACTCTTTAGCTTCACACTTGACTTCCCATAGAGCACACACAGGAGAGGGGGGTGGGGCTGGTTGGAGACCGAGCAGATCGTCTGTCTCCTCTCTCATCCCGTGTGAGAGAGGAAAGAGGGAGAACTGTCAATGATGGCTGTGAGCTGCATGAGAGACATGCTCTCAGCTCACAGACCTGCGATTAGCAACCCCACTGGGGCTCCCTGACAGTGGCAGAATGCCAGGGCCCTGTCGCAAGTGTGACTGCTGCGACCCTGGTAGTCCTGTCACTGGGCTGAGCTGATGGGCACTGAACAGGCTGCATTAATGGGCACTGAACAGGCTGAGCTGATGGGCACTGAACAGGCTGCATTGATGGGAACTGAACAGGCTGCATTGCTGGGCACTGAACAAGCTGAGCTGGTGGGCACTGAACAGGCTGAGCTGATGGGCACTGAATAGGCTGAGCTGCTTGGCACTGATCAGGCTGCATTGATGGACACTGGTGAGGCTGCAATGATGGGTAATGATGAGCCTGAGCTGATGGACACTGATGAGGCTGCATTGATGTGCAATGGTGAGACTGCATTGATGGGCACTGATGAGGCTGAGCTGATGGGCACTGGTGAGGTAGCATTGATGGACACTGGTGAGACTGCATTTATGGACACTGGTGAGGCTGAACTGATGGGCATGATGAGGCTGAGCTGATGGGCACTGATGAGTCTCCATTGATGGGCACTGGTGAGGCTGCATTGATGGGCACTAATGAGGCTGAGCTGATGGTCACTGATGAGGCTGAATTGATGGGCACTGGTGAGGCTGCATTTAATGGGCACTAGTGAGGCTGCATTGATTGGCACTGGTGAGGCTACACTAATGGGCACTGATGAGGCTGTGCTGATGGGCACTGATAAGGATGCACTGATGAGTACTGGTGAGTATAATACAATCTTCAAGTTTGCTTTAAAATGCATGGGTTTCCCTTTTATGAACAAAAAATGATGACGTTATGTGGTTGGGCTGGTATAATAATACCATGGGGCTGGTATGAAATGATTTCCAGAAATAACGTGTATAGCATAAATCATTACATAAACACATATCACATACACTGCATATATCATTTGAGGAAAATATGCTTATAAAATAGTTTACTATTTGCCAATAATAATAAAAAAAAAAAATATGCCCCGGATTTAATTTAAAAAATCTGGTCACCTTACTTTAAGGGTCTCTTGTATAAGGCTGTATTGTATTGATCTGGAGTGAAAACTGATCCTGTAGGATAATTTGTAGACCCTACCATCCTTGTGTGTGGGGAGCATGTTATAGTGGTGTCACTTTGCTTGTATTTCTTTTGTTTACAGACTTGATACATGCTGCTGACTTCTAGTGGTGCTGTTTTGCATCTTTGGTTTGTCTCCTCATTGCTGTCTTTTCTTATCTCTTCTAAGTTGCTACTTTGCTTTTTAAGAGTTGAAAGATGTGCCCTGAAGTGCATTGCAGAGAATCCTAGGGCTCAAGCTCTGGTCCAAGAACACTGCTGCATTCACTGTCCGGGTATACAGCTGATACTAGGGCATCTGATTCTTTGAGGGCTTTCTGCTGTGTTATTAATTGTGATTTCTAAATTTCTATGGATGCCTCTTGCTGTGCCTTCTCTGTCTCTACCTCCACTCCACTCCTCTGTTGTTTTAGCTACATTTCTTGTTTCAGCAAAGGCTGCTCAAATATATATAAAGATGCCCTACTTTATGACATGTTGTCATGTGGAAGTGCTTAACCCAATGATCCCTCCTGGGATTGAATAATTATGAGGGGTACAGAGAGATAGCAGGGCCACACACTGCCAAACAATTTATATACTTTTAAGAGGTAATGCAGTTTGATCACTGTTTGGATCTCAAGATCCAGTAGCAAGAACAGTAAACATTATGAAGACGTACAGTATCCTGGAGGCTTGACAGTAACGATATATCCATATGTTAATTCCACCATGTCTTTACAAACCCATCTATAAACAAAGTCTTCTATTGTGGCCATAAGAGTTATTATATGTTTTTGACAGACGTCTAACTGAGTAGACAGATGAGTTCATGTCTCTTGTAAAAAAAAAGAACCCAACAAATACAGTATTCATTCAAATAATACTTGTAATATATCATTCCTTCCAGAATGACAGGATGGTTATGATTCAAGCTTCAGGACAAAGCAAAATGTAAAGAAGTACTATAGGATATGCACTGAAAAAGGCAAATTAACTTATTTTACTTAAAGAAGAAGTAACTATATCATCTCCATATCTGTGTTTATGGATATATTCCTTGCACTGGCAAAATCACATAGAACTGGCGCAGGACTAGAAAATGGTCTTCAGAATTCTTAATCTGGCACAGTGGCACAAACAAGCATTGCGACACACTGTTCAGTTGGCCAGCATTATATCCTCCTACTAGGGCCATTTAAAATCTGTTTGTCCCAGAAAACACATACATTTAGCGATCCTTAAACTGCATGCACTCTTATGAAATTTTATATTTCTGTGCTATTTTTACTATTTTATTAAACATATTTATATATATTGTGCAAAAGTTTTCGGCAGGTGTGAAGAAATGCTATAAAGTAAGAATTCTGTCAAAAATATATATTTCAATTGTTTATTTTTATCACTTACAAAATGCAAAGTGAGCAAGCAGAAGAAAACTCAAAAACTCACTTTGTACATTTACACAATGTCAGGGAATTTGTAAGATTAGAGTCAGGTGTATGATTAACCAATTATAGAAAAGAGTGCCTCGATCAATAATGGAGTACAGGGGGGGTATGTCAGGGGCTACTCCAAAAATGCCCTGTGACAAAAAGTTTATATGGACTATCTCGGTACCCAGGAATGGACAATTGAGTATAAAAATGTTTTCATTTACTGTGGGGAAACAACCTGATACACATTGATACAAATCACATAGAAAAACACATGTAAAATATAATTGCATACAAAGCAAAAAATGATACAGGCTTTGAGTAATGGGAACCTCACACAGGTCCAATGTATAATCCTCCACATGTTTCGTGAAAAAATTTGCTTCTTCAGGAGGGATTGACCTTATACATCTAGGGGAAAATACAATCTTCTAATTAATTAAATCATAAAGTATTTAATAAGAAAGAAATGTACACAATTATGCATGAAATGACAACGATACTGGAGCAAATTTTTATGCGGGCGAGCTTGGCTTACCGATGGGGACCCAGTCAGGGTCACGGACGGCTGTAGATGAGGCACCCAAATTAGGGTAAACCCCCCGCAGCGAACACGGGAGGCACTGGAAGGCGCAATAGCTGAAAGATATTTGTATTGATATTATTTAGCATGGCTAGCATTGGTGAGTCTATGGACACACAAGTGAGGATGGGGTGGAGGGTGGAAAAGGGTAAGGAGGGGGGGAAGAGGGGAAAAAGGGGGGAAAAAGAGAGGGGGAAAAAGGAAAAAAAGAGGGGAAGAAAGGAAAAGCAAGGGAGGGTGTGGGTGAGTGAAAAAGGCTTGCGGACGTGAAGGAAGGGTAAAATAAAAATAGGAAAATATACAAAGGATGAAAACCTAAAAATTAAGAATGGTAAATGAAAAGCAGAGAAAAAAGATGGGGGGGAAGAATAAGGAAGGAGAGGGGAGAGGGGGGAAGAGAAAAAGAGGGGGGGAGGGTAGAGGAAAAAGAATGGAACGGGAAGGAGGGGAAAGGGGGGGGGGGAGGAATCAAGAGGAAGGGGGAGAAGGACAGGAGGGGAGAATGTGTGGGAGTGCAAAAGGTGTGTGGTATGTGAAAAAACAGGATCATGGGATGGATTGTGCAAGTGAGGGGAAAGGGGGGATGGTGTGATAAAGCGCAGGTATACTTATCTACTGTCTGGAGAAGTCTGGCTAGAACTGGTCTTCATAGAAGAATTGCAGCCAAAAAGCCATACCTTCAACATGGAAACCAAGTTATTTTCATAAAACATAGGAACTGGGGTGCAGAAAAATGGCAGCAGGTGCTCTGGACTGATGAGCCAAAATTTGAAATATTTGGCTGTAGCAGGAGGAGGTTCTTTCACTGAAGGACTGGAGAACAGTACATAATGAGTATCTGCATGCAACAGTGAAGCATGGTGGAGGTTCCTTGAACGTTTGGGGCTGCATTTCTGTAAATGGAGTTGTAAATGGGACAGTGCGTACTTTAACCACTTGCCGCCCGCCCACCACCAAATGATGGACGGCCCTCGTTCTGAGTGGACGGCGCACCTGAACGGATGTTCCCACACGCCCCTGGGGGCGCGCAGCATTGCTAGGGCATGGCGCGACCCCAATCTCTGTAAAGAGCTGATGCGTCTCTTTAACCGTGTAATCAGCTGTGTCCAGTCACAGCCAGTCACATGTAAATACAGGAAGTGCCGGTAATCGGCTCTCATCGCCTCACACTTACAGAGTGTGTGGCGAGGAGAGCTGATCAGTGGCATCTCCTCGCAGGGGACAACAAGACATGTAATCAGGGCACTGATCATCAGTTGCACCTGTGAAGAACAATTTTTAATCAATATTAACTTATCAGTATTTCACAGACTCCCCTCATTACAGAACCCCTCCCAATCACAGACCCCCCCTCCCCATCACAGACTCACCCCATAACAAAGCTCCCCCATGACAGATCCCCCCATCACAAAGCCCCCCAACACAAACTCCTCTCCATCACAAAGCCCCACATAACGTACTTCCCCGATAACAGACTCCCCACATCACAGATTCCCCCCCATAACAGACTCCCCCATATCACAGATCCCCCCATCACAGACTTCCCCATCACAGATCCACCCATAACAGACGCCCCCATCACAGACTTCCCCCATCACATATCCCCCATAACAGACTCCGCCACCACAGAGCCCCCCATAACAGACTCCCCCATCACAGATCCCCCCATATCACAGTCCCCCCATATCACAGATCCCCCCATAACAGACTCCCCCATCACAGATCCCCCCATAAGAGACTCCTCCATCACAGATCCCCCCATAACACACTCCCTCATCACAGATCCCCCATAACAGACTCCTCCATCACAGATCCCCCCATAAGAGACTCCCCCATCACAGATCCCCCCATATCACAGTCCCCCCCCATATCACAGATCCCCCCCCATAACAGACTCGCCCATCACAGACCCCCCCCCATATCACAGATCCCCCCATAACAGACTCCGCCATCACAGATCCCCCCATAAAAGACGCCCCCATCATAGATCCTCCCATCACAGAGCCCCCCATATCACAGTCCCCCCCATATCAGACTGCCTCATATCACAGATGCCCCCCATCACAAAGCCCCATAACAGACTCCCCTCATCGATATTACACTGTCGCCCTTTCTATAATATCACAGCACTCCCCCTCCCCTCTGTTACCTGTCTCACACAAGACACGAAGCATGGTAGGTCCAGACAAAGGGACGGGACTTTGCAAGTGAAAGGCAGGTGATTGTTTCCTGGGACTGCCCCGATGCCTAGTAACCAATCACCCGCTTCTTAACTCAAAAGGTCCTTTGTCCAGACCTGTCATGTTTCCCGTCCTGTGTGATAAAAGTAGCAGAGGGCAGGGGGAGTGCTGCAATGTTAAAGGGGCAGTCCGCGGGACGGGTAAAAAAAGCTGGTGGGCCGGATTTGGCCTGCGGGCCGTAGTTTGAGGACCCCTGTTCTAGCCCATGTATTATATCACACTCATATCCTTTATTTGGATTGTGGTGTTGGGTTTCTATTATATTACATTTCATCAGTGGTACACTATAATACGTATTTACAATGCACCTATTGTAATTAATTTCTAGAATTTGAACCCACACCTACCACCATTTGGTTATGTGTTTCTAATCTTTCTTGGGATCATGGTATGCACCCAGTTTTTTCAATGTCGGTTTCCTACCTCAGCTCCCGGGAACGATACCTTTGGCAGCCCTACTTGTCTGGATGCACAGACTCAAACTCTACAGGCTTGTAAGTATCCATAGGGATGAGTTTACATCTCTCTCCCTATATGTATATACTTTCCCACATATGGTTTCAACCATGGTACATATTGACTTATTCATGTTTTGTTGTAGACCCAAGTGCACTTCCCCTAAAGAGCGTAATTTTATATACACGAAATGCGTCGGAATTTACTGGATGCACCTATTCTGTAGATGATTTATTCATGGGCCAGCACAAAGGTCCGTAATAAAAGAAATTTGACCAATCAGCTGCTCTGCCTTATGTACCAATCCCATGGCTGTTGCTGCCCAGGGATACTGCAGCAACCAATGGCAACCTGTAATATAAAACAAGGACAGGAGACTGCGGATCCCACTATGAGCTATCCCATGGTGGTCCAGCATATTGCTGTGACCTTTCATTCTAATGTACTGTATGTACTAGATTTTTGTGATCTTATTTTGTTTCCACATGGAAGATCTTTCCATTTACCATACTATGGGTCTTCCATACTGCACTACTGTTTTCACCATACATGGTTTTTAACATGTGATTGCATTTTTGCTCATTGCATTTATGTTATGCTGTGATGCTTTTTGACAATAAAGGTATCCCTTTCAAAACCGACTTATCATTTAGCCACTTTCACCCACCTCATTCAAAGTCCCAAAACCCCCCCTCTTTGCTACGGTATAGGGATGGAGACATGTGTTCCCGCATGCTTCACTCAAAGTCCCAAATTTTTCCTCTTATATAAAACATATTTAGTCAATGACATCTCTGGGATCCCTGTGAGGTCATTAACCAAATATAGTCATGTCTGTATATGATCAATGACGTCACCCAGAGACTCTATCCCTTTGCCTATATTGAATTGGTGGGGATCAGGAGATGACATCAATGGGTTTGTCAGCAGGTGGCGTTTTTTTTTCTTTTGGCAGATCATGGGGTATTTGGCATCGTGATTGACGTGGATCTGCATGATTGATGGCAGATTTACATCATGGGCCTATTTTTATTAAAGAACTTGTAAACAATTGTGTGTGTTTATTTACCTTTTTAAGTGAATGAGTAGGGGTACCACTGCTTTTGTGCTATTACCATATCTTTGGATTTACTTACCATATCTTTGGACTTGGTAAAATATAAATTTGGACTTTCATGTGTTGTTGCTAAGAAGTTCAGTAAATGCCTTTGAAAAATGGAAACAGTTATTTTTTTCCTATACCTAGGGAATTAACATTTTTAAAACTGGTTTGGGCTGGGAATGAGCGATGGCCTAGTGTAGGAAGGTCCATCTGTTCAATGGTCATAGGAAAGATTCCCCTGGATACATGCACCTGGCAATCTGGTCCCCCATGTCTCATGGTCCTTGGGTGTTCTGCAGGCCCCCTGTAAATTAGACCTAGAACTACTGGAGACAGAATGGCCTCTCACAAGTGAGTAATGTATGATTCCTGACATGGCCATGAGGCTAACTTTAGTAAGTACCCTGTGAAATGTAGTGAACCAGAGGTTGCTGGGGTTTCAGGTCCGCCATCACTGAAAACTTTTACTGTAGGCTTCAGTTTGGAAAGTGGTTTAGCGACTTGCAGCAAGGGGATATTTAGGATTTGCCAGAGAGACCAGCTATGACTCTGACTTACTGTCTTTTGGATCCACACATCTGTAACATTTTCTGCCCAGACATGCTGAAAGCACAAAAAAAACAAGCTCCCACCATACCATACAGTAACTAATCTCTTTGTTTTTGCTTCTCTTGCATGTTCTGGAGGTGTCCGATGGGATTGGAATCTTCTCTGTTTGAGAAGTTTCCCATCCTGGGGTATGTGCCCTGACTTCCGCTAGTCACCTTGGAAATATCTTTGTCTAGTTTGTCATTGAACTGGCCCTCATATAGTATTCTGCATCAGCCCTGTTTGGACAAAGGATCGAGCATCCAAGAGCAGAGGCGTATCTAGTGAAAATGGCGCCTATGGCAAGCACTGAAACTGCGCCCCTGTCAAAAAAAAAACAACAAAACAAAAAAAAAACAGCTAACAAAACTACAAGTCAAGCTCTTTAATCCTTCTATTAACAAATTAGTACTACATAAACTGCCCAATGGATCAGTTCGCCCCTGGTCATTAAACATTCTACATTCAGTGAAAGTTAGTGTACTGCAAAGTTTGCTCTGCATGAACTTTCACTGAATGTAGAATGTTTAAGGAGCTTGTTGCACAAATCACTTTATTAAACTTTATGATATCTATTTATTTAATTCATATTGAGCACTATTTGATTGTGTGTATATGCCAAGCACAAGCAGCCAATCAAATATGGTGCTCAATATGGATTACATTAATATGCATAGCCATAAATATCAGAAATAAAAGTGTAATAAAGTGATTTGTGCAACAGCAGGTACTACTTTTAAATAGACTGCGAATGTGACTACAGCAGATGACCAGACTGCGAATGTGACTACAGCTGATGACCAGACTGCGAATGTGACTACAGCTGATGACCAGACTGCGAATACAGGAGATGACCAGACTGTGAATGCGACATACTACAGGAGATGACCAGAATGCAAATGCGACATACTACAGGAAATGACCAGACTGCAAATTCGACATACTACAGGAGATGACCAGTCTGCGAATGCGACATACTACAGGAGATGACCAGAATGCGAATGCGACATACTACAGGAGATGACCAGAATGCGAATGCGACATACTACAGGAGATGACCAGAATGCGAATGCGACTACAGCAGATGACCAGACTGCGAATGCGACTACAGCAGATGACCAGAATGCGAATGCGACCACAGCAGATGACCAGACTGCGAATGCGACTACAGCAGATGACCAGACTGCGAATGCGACTACAGCAGATGACCAGACTGCGAATGCAACGTACTACAGGAGATGACCAGACTGCGAATGCGACATACTACAGGAGATGAACAGAGACTGCGAATGCGACTACAGCAGATGACCAGACTGCGAATGCGATATACTACAGGAGATGACCAGACTGCGAATGCGACTACAAGAGATGACCAGACTGCGAATGTGACTACAGGAGATGACCAGAATGCGACTACAGCAGATGACCAGACTGCGAATGCGACTACAGCAGATGACCAGACTGCGAATGCGACTACAGCAGATGACCAGATTGCGAATGTGACATACTACAGCAGATGACCAGAATGCGAATGCGACATACTACAGGAGATGACCAGAATGCGAATGCGACTACAGCAGATGACCAGACTGCGAATGCGACTACAGCAGATGACCAGAATGCGAATGCGACCACAGCAGATGACCAGACTGCGAATGCGACTACAGCAGATGACCAGACTGCGAATGCGACTACAGCAGATGACCAGACTGCGAATGCAACGTACTACAGGAGATGACCAGACTGCGAATGCGACATACTACAGGAGATGAACAGAGACTGCGAATGCGACTACAGCAGATGACCAGACTGCGAATGCGATATACTACAGGAGATGACCAGACTGCGAATGCGACTACAAGAGATGACCAGACTGCGAATGTGACTACAGGAGATGACCAGAATGCGACTACAGCAGATGACCAGACTGCGAATGCGACTACAGCAGATGACCAGACTGCGAATGCGACTACAGCAGATGACCAGATTGCGAATGTGACATACTACAGCAGATGACCAGACTGCGAATGCGACATACTACAGGAGATGACCAGAAGGCGAATGCGACTACAAGAGATGACCAGACTGCAAATGCGACATACTACAGCAGATGACCAGACTGCGAATGTGACTACAGCAGATGACCAGACTGCGAATGCGACATACTACAAGAGATGACCAGACTGCGAATGTGACTACAGCAGATGTCCAGATTGCGAATGTGACATACTACAGCAGATGACCAGACTGCGAATGCGACATACTACAGCAGATGACCAGACTGCGAATGCGACATACTACAGGAGATGACCAGACTGCGAATGTGACTACAGCAGATGACCAGATTGCGAATGTGACATACTACAGCAGATGACCAGACTGCGAATGCGACTACAGAAGATGACCAGACTGCGAATGCGACTACAGCAGATGACCAGACTGCGAATGCGAAGTACTACAGGAGATGACCAGACTGCGAATACGACATACTACAGGAGATGACCAGAGACTGTGAATGCGACTACAGCAGATGACCAGACTGCGAATGCGACATACTACAGGAGATGACCAGACTGCGAATGCGACTACAAGAGATGACCAGACTGCGAATGTGACTACAGGAGATGACCAGAATGTGACTACAGCAGATGACCAGACTGCGAATGCGACTACAGCAGATGAGCAGATTGCGAATGTGACATACTACAGCAGATGACCAGACTGCGAATGCGACATACTACAGGAGATGACCAGACTGCGAATGCGACTACAAGAGATGACCAGACTGCGAATGCGACATACTACAGCAGATGACCAGACTGCGAATGTGACTACAGCAGATGACCAGACTGCGAATGCGACATACTACAAGAGATGACCATACTGCGAATGTGACTACAGCAGATGACCAGACTGCGAATGCGACTACAGCAGATGACCAGACTGCAAATGCGACTACAGCAGATGACCAGATTGCGAATGTGACTACAGCAGATGACCAGACTGCGAATGCGACTACAGAAGATGACCAGACTGCGAATGCGACTACAGCAGATGACCAGACTGCGAATGTGACTACAGCAGATGACCAGACTGCGAATGCGACTACAGCAGATGACCAGACTGCGAATGCGACATACTACAAGAGATGACCAGACTGCGAATGCGACTACAGCAGATGACCAGACTGCGAATGCGACATACTACAGCAGATGACCAGACTGCGAATGCGACTACAGCAGATGACCAGATTGCGAATGTGACTTACTACAGCAAATGACCAGACTGCGAATGTGACTACAGGAGATGACCAGAATGCGACTACAGCAGATGACCAGACTGCGAATGCGACTACAGCAGATGACCAGACTGCGAATGCGACTACAGCAGATGACCAGACTGCGAATGCGACATACTACAGCAGATGACCAAGTAGCCAGTTTAAAAATCTAAGCTTTCAGCAATGCACAGCTATACGGGGGATAAAGAACATTGTCAGGGAGGGTTTAGTAACACTGAGTCTATAGGTAGAAAGACCTACCTGACCAGCCGGGCTCACCTCTCAGAGGTCAGGAGGCAGGGCTTTCCACGGTAGGGGCGGGGCTTGCGGCGGTAGGGGCGGGGCTTGCGGCGGTAGGGGGCGGGAATATTCGTGGTCCAGGAGAGGCAATGCCAGTGCTCTGAGCACATACAGAGTACATGGGGCGGGGCAGGGCAGGGTCAGAGCGTCAGTGGAGCTCCCTGCCCCACCCCTCCCTGCTGACAGAGCCTCCCTCAGCCTAAACCGAGCCCGACAGCCATCTGATAGAACACCAGCGCCGCAATCCTGCAGGCTGACCACGGCGCCGGGGGCTATATTAGTCTGGGAGGACAGGTGGGGTTTTTTTTTCATGCAGAGGGCGGCTTTTTGCCGCCCCTTCCCCCCATGGCGCCCATGGCACTTGCCATGGCTGCCATACCTTAGATACGCCACTGTCCAAGAGTAATGGGACAGAGCCCTCTTTACCACCCTGATAGCATCAATTACTTTAATTCCCCTAGCACTCCAAGTCTTGGTAAGTTTGTGGCACGACTTCAACTTTTGCCTTTGCCACCACTGCCAGTGCTATTGTTGGATGGTACGCTCTTCAGGAATACAGGTAGATCTTTTCTAAATCCATTAGATTTGCCTATTCAGCATATCCCTGGGAGACACCACATTATCTAGCGGCAGCGTTGCATACTCGATGAGCTGAACTGCCCTGGGTTTGGTTTGAAAAGGATTTGGTGAGCCTCAAAGAAATTTGGATGTCGAGCCTGGAACCGAATGAAATCAATGGGAGCTGAATCTGTCAAATCACAAATGCCCTGGGCTGATAGGCAAGGGGGTGTCAAAAAATGTAATGGGAGGAACTGCCCTAAGGAACATATGTCAATGCAAAAAGAATTTAAAGCAAATCTATTTGGGCAGGAGCAGTGATTTCAGCAGCAAATGACATGTCATTGTTTTTAAGCAAACAACACACAGGGCCTCCAAGGGTAGGCTGTGTATTTTGAGGGACCTTTGGAAAGGTATGTGTGCTGTTTTTTTTTTTTTTTTTTTTTTTTTTTTTTTTTTTTTTAAGAAGTCAGCAATAGGATGTAGTACATACTACAGCAAAAATGACAAAAACAAAATGCCTAGGGTCACCCCAAAATACATATCAGACTCTTTGGGGTTGATTTACTAAAACTGGAGAGTGCAAAATCCTGTGCAGCTGTGCATAGAAGCCAGTCAGCCTCTAACTTCAGCTTGATCAAGTAAGCTTTGACAAAAAAAAAAACATAGAAGCTGATTGGTTTCTATGCAGAGCTGCACCAGATTTTGCACTCTGGTTTTACTAAATCAGGCCCTTTGAGTTTGGTATGGATTTCAATGGATACTCCATGCAAAAGAATATAAAAAAATGTATGACATCTGCCAGGAAATCCATACTAAACTCTCTGAGTCCAGTATGAATTTTAAGGGTGCCTCATACAAAAAAAATGTGTGGGGATCCACCAAAACATCAATATCTGATTCTTAACTTGCGTATGCAACTGATTATTTGTGATAATAGTGCTTGCGTGGAAGATTATAGAAGGGTTACTTCTGATTCACCTTGTTCCACACCTCCCACACCAGCTTTTCTTTTTTTTTTTTTCTTTTTTATTTAGTGGTATGCGACATACAATGAAACGGTAACTTCACAGAATATTTAGTGTAAACAAAGTAGCCTACACATGGACATCAGGTAGTGGAATCTGAGCAAAAGATAAATAAACTCAAAATTACATAACAGAGACAGATCAGTAAGCATACAAGATACTCGGATACCCTGGGGGTAAAGGACTAGGGCTTTGCCTTGACGGTGGAACTGATCAATTACAATGCTCTATGGAATCGCCCCAGTATCCAAGGAGAAATTGAGTATCTGTGCATAGGGGAAGGGTGCTGCTGGGTGACCAACTTAGGTCGAATCATACCAAATTTTTTGGATTAAATGAGAGGAAGTGAATAAAGGAGAATAAAGGGAAGAAGAGAGAGAGTGAGGGGAATGGAGAAGAGGGAAAGAAGGGGGGAAGGAGGGTGGCATGGTGGAAGAGTGAGGGGGGAGAGTTAGAAGTCCACCCAGAGAGCAAGCACCTCCCTAAACTCCCCAGGCCATCTGGCGGCCATGGATAGGTACAAGAGCCTCTGGTATTCAACGTAGCCTGGCTATGTATCGCGGAGGTATTCCTCTGAGAAGCAGAACTGGGTCCAATAAAACCACCTGGTCTTATGTTCCTCAGAATTGTCCCGGATCGTAGCAGTGAGATCCTCCATTCGTTCAATATCATTGACCCATGCGAACCATTGGGCCACAGTCGGAGCAGACTGTTGCTTCCATTGACTTGGGATGCAAGCTCTAGCAGCGTTGAGTAGGTGTTTAAGAAGAGATTTATGATATCGCTTTCTTGACATGGGAGTGAGGTTGAGGAGCACAGCAGCAGGGTAATTGATTAAGGAAATATCTGTGAATTTGTGGATGTAGCGGAGGACTGGTTGCCAGAAAGTGTGTAGTTTGGGGCACTCCCAGAAGATGTGTAGGATAGTGCCAGTTTGTTGCTCACATCGCCAGCAGCGGAGGACGGACACACTCTCTCTCTTTCGGCACCCCATTGGCTGTGATGTTATACACTGAATTTTAAGAATACCAATCACTTAATGGTCCACCCTCATACTTTGTTTGTGACACACGTCTGATGTGTGTAAGGACATATTTTGGATTTATGTGGGAAGGGCGAGAGGGTCTGGGAAGTGACCAATAGACACGCCACTTATTCACTTTGCACTTTTTGCGTTGTTTGCACCAATTGCAATACTTGCTGGACTTTGCACAGTATTTGTTTATTTGCACTTTATCCAATATTTTATGTGTTGGACTTTGCACAATATTTGTTTATTTGCACTTTATTCAATAATATGGGACACACATGTAGTGTATATTACGATATAAATATATGATGAGGGCGATAGGGTCTGGGAAGTGACCAAGATATACGCCATATATTCATCCTGCACTTTTTGCGTGTTTGCACAGAAGTGAATACTAGGTTGTTTTTACACTATTTGTTTATTAGCACAATATTGCACACTATATATGTAATTTAGTTATTGTATGCAATAGGAATTGTTTCTTATTTTTGGTTTACACAGGCATATATTTATAGAATATATTTATGGATATTTCTTTCTTTTGCTTTTCACATTAGCACAACAGCACTTTAGTTTTCTATATAGACTGTTAAGCATGCATGAGGATTGAGGACATCTATTCCCTGTATGCTTAGTATTGCTACACGGGACACATAGTGTCGTTTCTAACACGAAAGAGTGCTTCACAGGTTACACATTGTGCACATTGGCACCGTTCATCTACATATGAATAAAAAAAATATTTTGTGTATTTAGTTGATACTAATAGAGGGTAATATAGACCCCATTTCCAGGTCAGCGGAGCACCCACTTTGTATATATTTTCTCTGCCCATGGGCCTTGTTTGATCCCATTCGGTGTCCGCAGCTGTCCGTGCATATTCGTTTTTTCCCAGGTAGCGCAGGAGTACCTTACACTTTTTATCCAACGTGATGGGTGCCTGTGCTGATATCACGGACCCTGTGGGGATCCAACCCTTGTGTCCTAGGAATTGAGACGCGCGCAGGAGCCTTTTCGGGGCCAACCCAGTAAAAGCCGGGTCTGACCAGCCCGGGGGGAATTTGGGATGTCCTATAATTGGGGTCATGGGAGAAGGGAAACTAGGCAAGGAGGAAAGACGAAAAAATCTATCCATCTCTACAAGAGAAGGGCCAATCAGCGGGTGAGTGGTTACGCGGGGGTCAAGATGTTTACCTGCCCAAGGTAGACCAGCCAATGGGACCCGGGCCATCTCCTGCTCTAACATTACCTAGAGTTTCCCTTCCCCATGACGGCACCAGTCAATTACTCGGGTCATGTGCGTTGCAGTATAATAAAGAGCAGGGTCTGGGAAACCAATGCCTCCCCTCAGTTTTGGCCTAAGCAGTAATGCCCTACCCATTCGTGGGTGTTTACCACGCCATAGGAACTTAATAAACCTTGAGCGATCCAGTGGCCTGTGCCGCGTCTAAATGATAAAGCTTAGAATAAAATGCCCGAAAGGCAGCTGCTAGGTCCGATGAAGTGTGAATCTTGGACCCTGATGGGGTCAGGAGGGCTGGTATGTATGATTGTGTTCGCTTCGCTCTCAATGCATTTGCCAGCAAACGCCCACATTTATCTCCATACTCGTAAAAGGAGCAGCGCACCTTAAGCAGGACGTGTTTGGCCTTATACAGAGAGTGCTCTCTGATAGCCTCTCTAGTCTGAAGCAGTTCTGCTTCTAATGTACGGTCGGTTCGAACCTTGTGTTGCTTCTCCAAAACGTGAAGTTTTGTCAACAGGTCCGTCAGAGTTTTGGCGCGGCGTTGCTTGGCCGCATGACCAAGTTTTATGAAGATCCCTCTAATGTAACATTTGTGTGCTGACCACACCGAGAGAGGGTTAGACACAGAGCCAATATTGTTTTTAAAATAGGAGCGAAGTTCTCTGTTGATCTCTGCAGCTGTTTCAGGGTCCTTGAGAAGTGTTTCATTCAGACGCCAGGATGATGTCTTAGGGTGTGAGCGTGGGAGAGTGAACTCTAGAAGGACTGGAGCATGATCGGAGAGTGTTATCTGACCTATCTCTGATTTGGAGGCTAAGGAAATCGCAGAATGTTGTATTAGAAAAAAATCGATCCTAGAGTAGGATCTGTGGGTTGAAGAATAGAAGGAGAAATCTCGTTCCTGGGGATGGAAAATTCTCCATATGTCTACCAATTGATGCTCATGCAACAGGTCCTTCAGAGCCTGTCTTGCACCCTGAGGTAGGGAGGACGATTGGACAGATGAATCCTTAGACGGTTTCAAGCTGAGGTTAAAGTCTCCCCCCAGGACGAGAGTACCCTCGCGGAAAGGCTCCAACGCTGCTAGGAAAGCCCCCAAGACATGAGCTTGGTTCGTGTTAGGTAAGTAATAATTCGCAAGGGTAAATGTGTGAGAATCGATTTTGCCCTTCAGGAGCAGGAACCTGCCCTCCCCTTCCCGGACTTCATCCAGGAACTGCCAGTGTAGAGATTTAGATAGCAGAATGCTCGTCCCTCTGGATTTAGAGGAGGTAGATGTACTATGGTAGGCCACTGGAAAGTGCTTGTGAGAAAGCCTCGGGACCTTGTCTGCCCGAAAATGAGTCTCTTGAAGGAAGACTATGTGTGCTCTAAGTCTCCAGAGCTCGGACAGACAGCTGGTTCGCTTCTCAGGGGCGTTCAGACCTTTGATGTTCCATGAAAGGAACTTAAGAGCCATATTGGCAGAGTGCCCGCTCTCTGGGTGGCGATAGGATCTAATAAAAAGAGGGGAGATAGAAGGGAAAGGTGGAAGTGGACAATGAGTGGGAGTTTGGTGAGGTAAAAAAAAGCTAAGTATAGGGAAGAAGGAGATAGAACAGAAGAGGAAGAGGAAAAAAAAAATTGAAGGGGGAGAAAAGAGTATGGGGACTAATACAAGATGTTTCTCCTTAAAGGAGGGCTACTGTGAGGGGAGGTAGGGCACAGTCAAGCGCGGAGCCCCAGACCTTGGAACCCCTGCAGCAACATTTGTATATCACTGATACATCAGCACCATCATGAGAGGAAAAAAAACAAACAAAAAGAAATTAACCTCTTAAGAATAATCTTGGAGAACCAAACATTAAACATGTAACAACCGCTAAATGATTACTGAAAAGATTACAATCAATGGTTACCTATTGCCCTAGACTTGGGCCGGGTAAATCAAAGAGCTTATGAGGAAATATACGGGTTAACATTGCTACATCTCCTGAATTACTTCCCAACCTCCCCTGCATTTGGCTCCAGGAGCTCAACTTTAGTGTCCCGTTAGGGATCCATCCCCCAACCCAACCAACGGGGCCCTCCCGGGTAGAAACCCGAGCAGTTCCCTGCTACAATTCGGAGAGTGTCTCCGGGAACGGCGATCCCGCGGGCGGGCATTGGGTCCATTGGGGAGACCGATGTAGCATCCAAAAAAAAAAAAAAGAAAAAAAAGCAGAAAATGTTTGCACCCTATAAATGCTTTAAAGTACCTTTTTCTGACCCTGTTGTGTCGATGAGTGCCTCCTATCGAATAATGCCTCCTACGTACTGCGCATGTGCAGTGCATGACGTCACGCCAGCTGATTTCCCGATCAGCTGGCTTGGTGTATCAACTGCACATGCGCAGTTCGTCGGATGCATTTTCCGACGGGAGTCACAGAACACAGTGGAGAGGCACAGTGTAGGAGAGGCTAGAGGAGATACTTTGAGCTCCGATTCCCGGGGACCCACTTGGTGAAAACCCACCAAACTTGGCACACTTTTAGGGAACACCGCTGGCTGCATGTGGAAAAAATTTCAGGTCCAGAGAACCGAAGGGCAGCCGGTACCGACTCCCGAAAGTGAGCCGCTCGCTTCATTTTTCCGCTGACAGGAAGAGAAAACAGTGTAGGAGTGTAGGAGAGGCTCGGGAGATATTTTGAGCTCCTGTATCCGGGGACCCGCTTCATGAAAACCCACCAAACTTGGCACACTTATAGGGAAGACCCATGACTGCAGGTGGAAAAAATTTCGGGTCCAGGGAACCAAAGGGCAGCCGGTACCGAATCCCCAAATTGGGCCACTCGCTTCATTTTTCTGCCTGGGGGAAAAAATTGGCGAATTTGAGCTCCGGTTTCCGAGGACCCACTGAGTCAAATCACACTAAACTTGGCACACTTGTAGGAGAGAGCCATGACTACAAGTGCAAGCAATTTCGGGTCCAGGGATCCGAAGGAAGGCCGGTACCGACTCCCCAAAGTAGGCCCCTCACTTAACATAGGAGTCTATGGGGAAACCAGGCAAAATTGTGACGGATTTCACTTATCGCTCAACCATTCGACGACCAAATGGCCTAGCGACATCAAACTTGCACCCCTTTTTCCCAGATATCACAGCTATACCTCATAAAAATGTGGAGGTTCGGGGACCTTTTACCGGGGATTTACCGGGGCCACAATGTTGACCGTCTTCACGGTACCGGTGCTCCCTGATCATGGGTTACAAAATTACAAAGCTTGGGGGTGATGTAGAGACACTCTATGGGTACCCCCACACCGAACCGGGGCCCAGTACCCCAACCGGAACCCTCCGGTTACCGGAAAATGGAACTTTGAAACGGTGTAGCTCGGACCCGGTTCACCGGGGAAGGCTCCGGTCGGTCTCATTTGAATATTTCAGGCCTTTTCTACAGAATGGCATCCACTTTCGAGGACCACTGGACCCCTCACAAAACACCGGCAAAGACGTGCACGGCGCTCTCCGGTTCTATGGGTCTTAAAAATACACAGACACTGGGAGGCTGTGGGGATGCTCTTCAGGTACTCACTGGCCAAGTTTGGGGTCCAGGGAACATTTGGCGGGCAGGTAGCACCCTAAAAGGTCAACCGGTAGAAACCGCACATTTAACATTGGAGTCTATGGGAAACTCGGTTAACTTGGGGGGCTGATATTTCCTCGGCTGTTGGGGTTAGGAACACCAAACTTGGCACACTTGTAGGGGAGACGATGCACTACATGTGGTCCACATAGGGGTTCCTAGACTCTAGGGTTGGCTCGTAACCATCTCCCAAAGACGGCACACCTAGGGCGGTAAAACCGGTTCTGCTACTCAGAAAATTCAGACTGGCGTCTACCGGTTGGATGACTTTGAGGGCTCATATCTCCGGAACCCCAAATTTGGTGTGCCGGCTCATGGGATCTAGATCTACAACATATCCAAAGATGACTTTCCTGGAGCCCAAAAAATGCTTGAGTTTGAAAGTTAGGTCGACACAAAGCATGCATGGTGGTTTTCAGAAAAGTCATTTCGGGCACCTTTCGTTCCAGAGACCTCAAATTTGGCCTGCAGCTAGGGGGCCTCTATGAACCCCCAACTACCAAGTTTGAAGTTCCTGTGACCTACGGTTCCGGAGATATGGACCGGTAAAGCGAAAAGTTCATACTGGCCATGGGGCACCAAAGGACCGGTTCCGATCTCGCTACCCCCTCGGCCTTGGTGGGCACCATGGGTCGGTCCCCTTTGGAAGTCCATATCTCCCCAATACTTTGAGCTAGAGACCCCAAATTTGGCAGGTCAGTACCGGTGGATTTTAGACACAAGATCCGGGTATACTGACACTCCTGCAAGCAACCGTGTGGAAGTTTCTCTCCGATTGAGCCCAAAATACCACCCCAGGAAAGAGGGGACTCGTAGTATGCGTTTTTCAACGGGAGGCAATAATCAACACTACACCGGTGTAACGTTGATTATTGCCTCCTGTCAAAAAATGCCTCCTACGTACTGCGCATGCACAGTACGTCACATCACTCCAGCTGATTTCCCGATCAGCTGGCGTGACGTATCGACTGCACATGCACAGTTCGTCATATGCATTTTCCGACGGGAGGCAAGCCACGGGGAGCGTGTGGAGGGAGAGAATCTTAAAGAGGGAGTCCCGCGAAAAAATTTTTTAAAAGTCAGCAGCTACAAATACTGCAGCTGCTGACTTTTAAAATAAGGACACTCACCTGTCCCAGGGTCCAGCGATGTCGGTACCCAAGACTGAATCGTCCCTCGGTCCTCGGGTGCTGCCACCGCCATTCTCTATAAGGGAATCAGGAAGTGAAGCGTTGCGGCTTCACTTCCTGGTTCCCTACTGCGCATGCGCCAGTCGCGCTGCGCTTCCTTACTGGTCCCCGCTGCCTCTGGGACCTGTGTGTGTCCCAGCAGACAGCACGGGGGGTAGGGACGGGAGGGGGCACAGACTCCCGTGGGAGTCTACGCCGGAAGTAGGTGCAAATACCTGTCTTAGACAGGTATCTGCACCCCCCTCCCCCCTGAATGGTGCCAAATGTGTCACCGGAGGGGTCGGGTTCCGAAAAGCAGAGGTTCAATTTTTGTGTGAACCTCCGCTTTAAATGTAAGATTCTGCCTCGCTCTCTGTGGCGTGACGTATCGACTGGGCATGCACAGTTCGTTGTATGCATTTTTTGACGAGAGGCAAGCCACGGGAGCACGCGGAAAGAGAACACTGACGTAAGAGAGAACTCCACAGGGAACACTGACGTAAGGAAGAACTCTGCAGGGAACACTGACGTAAGGAAGAACCCCGCTGGCTTAATAACGTCAGCGGCAACACCGCATCCAGCCCCGCCCCCAACACACCCCTAGGCTGCTCTAGAGAAAGGGGGCAAGCGCCATGCATAAGCAGTGTATTTGTCAGGGAAGCTTGGATTGACACAGCGGTGCCAGCCGGAGGGCCAAGGTCTGTGCTTCCAGAGGGGGTGGGGCCCTGAATAGCTATGTATGTGTAAGTGACCTACACTGCAGTTTAAGAAAGCCCATCAGAGATCCCGTTCCCAAGAGCTTGCAATCTATTAAAATGACATACAGTTTATCTATGTTTACTTTTTGTTCTTTTGACAAGTGTGCTTTAGATAGAGCATGTCAAGCCGTAGCTGTGCTCCCTGGGGATATGCTGATCGCCCATCCGTGCTGCTGCTGGAGGGAGCCCAGGTGACCATAAATGAGCCCTACAGACTTGGTCATGGTGAGTGACCAAGTCACCAAGTGGTATATCCCCCACACCATCCCATACCCCACTCCATCTCCCCTGAGGACTTAGGACCCTCTAGGCAACTCACCTGGGGACTGGGACCCTCTAGGCCACTCACCTGTGGACAGGGACACCCATTTTCCCTGGGGACTGGGACACCTTCTCACCTGGGGACTGGGACCCCTTCACACCCGGGAACTGGGATCCTATCTCACCTGGAGACAGGGAACCCACCTCCACTAAGAACAGGAACCTGATCACCCTGTGTGTGCCAAACTCACCTCCCTGCCCCTGTGTGTGCCAACCTCACCGTCCTGCCCGATCACTCTGTGGAAGGTGGTCTCTGGTCAGCAGAGTCCCCCCCCCCCTCCCACATCAGACTTACCGGCATTTCCCTTTACATCAGAGTCTGCAGGATTCCCCCTTGCAGTGCAAAGGAACTCAGATGTAAAGAAAAATGATGCAGAGCATGATCTAAAGAGGAACTCTGATGTAAGGGGTTCCTAACTACATCAGAGTCTTTACATCAGTGTTCCCCTTTTCATCAGGGTTCACAAAGTTCCCCCTTGCACTGTAAGATTAAAAGGGATGGAGGCCCAGAGACATGTCCAGGGTACACAGAGGAGGCCTCCGTCCCTTCTAATCTATCTCATGTATCCTCTGTGTACCCTGGACATGTCTCTGGGCCTCCATCCCTTATAATCTATCTCATGTATCCTCTGTGTACCCTAGACATGTCTCTGGGCCTCCATCCCTTATAATCTATCTCATGTATCCTCTGTGTACCCTGGACATGTCTCTGGGCCTCCATCCCTTATAATCTATCTCATGTATCCTCTGTGTACCCTAGACATGTCTCTGGGCCTCCATCTCTTATAATCTATCTCATGTATCCTCTGTGTACCCTGGACATGTCTCTGGGCCTTCATCCCTTATATACAGTCGTGTAGTGAGAGCACATCCATGTAGGGGAGCACCAAGTGGGTTAAAGTCCTGATAACAGCTGTCACAGGAGGGCCCTCACACAGGACACATGTCAGGCAGGGCGGTGAGGTTGACACACACAGGGTGTTCGGGCAGGACGGTGAGGTTGGCACATACAGGGGCAGGGAGGTGAGTTTGGCACACACAGGGTGATCAGGTTCCTGTTCTTAGTGGAGGTGGGTTCCCTGTCCTCAGGGGAGATGGAGGTCCTGTCCCCAGGTGAGAGAGGATCCCAGTCCCCGGGTGAGAAGGGGTCCCTGTCCCCAGGTGAGAAGGTGTCCCAGTCCCCATGGGAGAAGGGGGTCTCAGTCCCCAGGGAAAATGGGTGTCCCTGTCCACAGGTGAGTGGCCTAGAGGGTCCCAGTCCCCAGGTGAGTGGCCTAGAGGGTCCTAAGTCCTCAGGGGAGATGGAGTGGGGTATGGGATGGTGTGGGGGATATACCACTTGGTGACTTGGTCACTCACCATGACCAAGTCTGTAGGGCTCTCATTTATGGTCACCTGGGCTCCCTCCAGCAGCAGCACGGATGGGCAATCAGCATATCCCCAGGGAGCACAGCTACGGCTTGACATGCTCTATCTAAAGCACACTTGTCAAAAGAACAAAGAGTAAACAGAGATAAACTGTATGTCATTTTAATAGATTGCAAGCTCTTGGGAACGGGATCTCTGATGGGCTTTCTTAAACTGCAGTGTAGGTCACTTACACATACATAGCTATTCAGGGACCGCCCCCCTCTGGAAGCACAGACCTTGGCCCTCCCGCTAGCACCGCTGTGTCAATCCAAGCTTCCCTGACAAATACACTGCTTATGCATGGCGCTTGCCCCCTTTCTCTAGAGCAGCCTAGGGGTGTGTTGGGGGCGGGGCTGGATACGGTGTTGCCGCTGATGTTATTAAGCCAACGGAGTTCTTCCTTACGTCAGTGTTCCCTGCGGAGTTCTCCCTTACGTCAGTGTTCCCTGCGGAGTTCTCCCTTACATCAGTGTTCCCTGTGGAGTTCTCTCTTACGTCAGTGTTCCCTGTGGAGTTCTCTCTGATGTCAGTGTTCCCTGTGGAGTTCTCTCTTACGTCAGTGTTCTCTTTCCGCGCGCTCCCGTGGCTTGCCTCTCGTTGAAAAATGCATACGACGAACTGTGCATGCCCAGTCGATACGTCACGCCACAGAGAGCGAGGCAGAATCTTACATTTAAAGTGGATGTTCACACAAAAATTGAACCTCCGCTTTTCGGAACCCGACCTCTCCGGTGACACATTTGGCACCATTCAGGGGGGAGGGGGGTGCAGATACCTGTCTAAGACAGGTATTTGCACCTACTTTCAGCGAAGACTCCCACGGGAGTCTAAGCCCCCTCCCGTCCCCTCCCCCCGTGCTGTCTGCTGGGACACACACAGGTCCCAGAGGCAGCGGGGACCAGTAAGGAAGCGCAGCGAGACTGGCGCATGCGCAGTAGGGAACCAGGAAATGAAGCCGCAACGCTTCACTTCCTGATTCCCTTACAGAGAATGGCGGTGGCAGCACCCGAGGACCGAGGGACGATTCAGTCTCGGGTGCCGACATCGTTGGACCCTGGGACAGGTAAGTGTCCTTATTTTAAAAGTCAGCAGCTGCAGTATTTGTAGCTGCTGACTTTTAAAAAAATTTTCGCAGGACTCCCTCTTTAAGATTCTCTCCCTCCACATGCTCCCTGTGGCTTGCCTCCCGTCGGAAAATGCATATGACGAACTGTGCATGCGCAGTCGATACGTCACGCCAGCTGATCGGGAAATCAGCTGGAGTGATGTGACGTACTGCGCATGAGAGTCGGTCTACCCGGGTCTTGTGTCTAAAATGCACCGGTACCGACCTGGGTTCTCTAGCTCAAAGTATGGGGGAGATATGGACTTCCAAAGGGGAACGACCCATGGTGCCCACCAAGGCCGAGGGGGCAGCGAGATCGGAATTGGTGCCCCATGGCCAGTATGAACTTTTCGCTTTACCGGTCCATATCTCCGGAACCGTAGGTCACAGGAACTTCAAACTTGGCAGTTGGGGGTTCAAAGAGGCCCCCTAGCGGCAGGCCAAATTTGAGGTCTCTGAAACGAAAGGTGCCCGAAATGACTTTTCTGAAAACGACCATGCATGCTTTGTGTCGACCTAACTTTCAAACTCAAGCATTTTTGGGCTCCAGGAAAGTCATCTTCCGAACCGTTTGAGCTAGGAGTCCAATTTTTGTATATGTTGTAGATCTAGATCCCATGAGTCGGCACACCAAATTTGGGGTTCCGGAGATAGAAGTCCTCAAAGTCATCCGACCGGTAGAGGCCAGAACCTAAGTCCGAATTTTCTGGGTAGCAGAACTGGTTTTACCGCCCTAGGGGTGCTGTCTTTTGGAGACAGTTACGGGCCAACCATAATGTCTAGGAACCCCAAATTTGGATCACAGGTAGTGCATCGTCTCTCCTAGAAGTGTGCCAAGATTGGTGTTCTTAACCCCAACATCTGAGGAAATATCAGCCCCCCAAGTTGACCGAGTTTCCCATAGACTCCAATGTTAAACGTGCGGTTTCTAATGGTTGACCTTTTGGGGTGTCAGCGGCCCGCCAAACGTTCCCTGGACCCCAAACTTGGCTAGTAAGTACCTGAAGAGCATCTCCACAGACTCCTGGTGTCGCTGCATTTTTACGACCCATAGAACCAAAGAGCGCCGCGCACGTTTTTGCCAGTGTTTTGTGAGGGGTCCACTGGTCCCCTAAAGTGGAAGGGGGTGCCATTCCGTAGAAAAGGCCTGAAATATTCAAATGAGACCTACCGGAGCCTTTCCCGGTGAACCGGGTCCAAGCTACACCATTTCAAAGTGCCATTTTCCGGTTACCGGAAGGTTCTGGTTGGGGTACCGGGCCCCGTTTGGGTGTGGGGGTACCCATAGAGTGTCTCTACTTCACCCCCAAGCTTTGTGATTTTGTGACCCATGGTCAGGGAGCACCGGTACCGTGAAGATGGTCAACATTGTGGCCCCGGTAAATCCCCGGTAAAAGGTCCCCGAACCTCAACATTTTTATGAGGTGCAGCTACGCTATCTGGGAAGAAGGGGTGCAAGTTTAGTGTCGCTAGGCCATTCGGTCATAGAATGGTTCAGCGATAAGTCAAATCCGCCACAATTTGGCCTGGTTTTCCCATAGACTCCCATGTTAAGTGAGGGGCCTATTTTGGGGAGTCGGTAGCGGCCTTCCTTTGTTTCCCTGTACCCGAAATTGCTTGCACTTGTAGTCATGGCTCTCTCCTACAAGTGTGCCAAGTTTAGTGTGATTTGACTCGGTGGGTCCTCGGAAACCGGAGCTCAAAGTTGCCCCAATATCGGCAGTTTTTCCCCTAGGCTGCAAAGTGAAGCGAGGTGTGCTGTCTGTGGGAGATGGTTACGGGCCAACTGTAGGATCTAGGAACCCCAAATTTGAATCACAAATAGTGCATCGTCTTCCCTACAAGTGTGCCAAGATTGGTGTTCCTAACCCCAACAGTCAAGGAAATATTAGCCCCCCAATTTGACTGAGTTTCCCATAGACTCCAATGTTAAATGTGCGTTTTCTACCGGTTGACCTTTTGGGGTGTCACCGGCCCGCCAAACGTTCCCTGGACCCCAAACTTGGCCAGGAGGTACCTGAAGAGCATCCCCACAGACTCCTGGTGTCGCTGTATTTTTACGACCCATAGAACCAGAGAGCGCCGCGCACGTTTTTGCCGGTGTTTTGTGAGGGGTCCACTGGTCCCCTAAAGTGGAAGGGGGTGCCATTCCGTAGAAAAGGCCTGAAATATTCAAATGAGACCTACCGGAGCCTTTCCCGGTGAACTGGGTCCAAGCTACACCATTTCAAAGTGCCATTTTCCGGTTACCGGAAGGTTTTGGTTGGGGTACCGGGCCCCGTTTGGGTGTGGGGGTACCCATAGAGTGTCTCTACTTCACCCCCAAGCTTTGTGATTTTGTGACCCATGGTCAGGGAGCACCGGTACCGTGAAGATGGTCAACATTGTGGCCCCGGTAAATCCCCGGTAAAAGGTCCCCGAACCTCAACATTTTTATGAGGTGCAGCTGCGCTATCTGGGAAGAAGGGGTGCAAGTTTAGTGTCGCTAGGCCATTCGGTCATAGAATGGTTCAGCGATAAGTCAAATCCGCCACAATTTGGCCTGGTTTTCCCATAGACTCCCATGTTAAGTGAGGGGCCTATTTTGGGGAGTCGGTAGCGGCCTTCCTTCATTTCCCTGTACCCGAAATTGCTTGCACTTGTAGTCATGGCTCTCTCCTACAAGTGTGCCAAGTTTAGTGTGATTTGACTCAGTGGGTCCTCGGAAACCGGAGCTCAAAGTTGCCCCAATATCGGCAGTTTTTCCCCTAGGCTGCAAAGTGAAGCGAGGTGTGCTGTCTTTGGGAGATGGTTACGGGCCAACTGTAGCATCTAGGAACCCCAAATTTGAATCACAAATAGTGCATCGTCTTCCCTACAAGTGTGCCAAGATTGGTGTTCCTAACCCCAACAGTCAAGGAAATATTAGCCCCCCAATTTGACTGAGTTTCCCATAGACTCCAATGTAAAATGTGCGTTTTCTACCGGTTGACCTTTTGGGGTGTCAGCGGCCCGCCAAACGTTCCCTGGACCCCAAACTTGGCCAGTGAGTACCTGAAGAGTATCACCACAGCCTCCCGGTGTCAGTGTATTTTTAAGACCCATAGAACCGGAGAGCGCAGCGCACGTCTTTGCCTGTGTTGTGTGAGGGGGCCTGTCTTTGTCTTTGCCTGTGTTGTGTGAATTTCACTTATCGCTCAACCATTCGATGACCGAATGGGCTAGCGACACTAAACTTGCACCCCTTCTTCCCAGATAGCGCAGCTGCACCTCATAAAAATTTTGAGGTTCGGGGACCTTTTACCGGGGCCACAATGTTGACCGTTTTCACGGTACCGGTGCTCCCTGACCATGGGTCACAAAATCACAAAGCTTGGGGGTGAAGTAGAGACACTCTATGGGTACCCCCACACCGAACCGGGACCCAGTACCCCAACCGGAACCTTCCGGTAACCGGCAAATGGCACTTTGAAATGGTGTAGCTTGGACCCGGTTCACCAGGAAAGGCTCCGGTAGGTCTCATTTGAATATTTCAGGCCTTTTCTACGGAATGGCACCCCCTTCCACTTTAGGGGACCAGTGGACCCCTCACAAAACACCGGCAAAAACGTGCGTGGCGCTCTCTGGTTCTATGGGTCGTAAAAATACAGCAACACCAGGAGTCTGTGGGGATGCTCTTCAGGTACCTCCTGGCCAAGTTTGGGGTCCAGGGAACGTTTGGCGGGCCGCTGACACCCCAAAAGGTCAACCGGTAGAAAACGCACATTTAACATTGGAGTCTATGGGAAACTCAGTCAAATTGGGGGGCTAATATTTCCTTAGGTGTTGGGGTTAGGAACACTAATCTTGACACAATTGTAGGGAAGACGATGCACTATTTGTGATTCAAATTTGGGGTTCCTAGATCCTACAGTTGGCCCGTAACCGTCTCCCAAAGACAGCACACCTCGCTTCACTTTGCAGCCTAGGGGAAAAACTGCCGATATTGGGGCAACTTTGAGCTCCGGTTTCCGAGGACCCACTGAGTCAAATCACACTAAACTTGGCACACTTGTAGGAGAGAGCCATGACTACAAGTGCAAGCAATTTCGGGTACAGGGAAACGAAGGAAGGCTGCTACCGACTCCCCAAAATAGGCCCCTCACTTAACTTGGGAGTCTATGGGAAAACCAGGCCAAATTGTGGCGGATTTGACTTATCGCTGAACCATTCGATGACCGAATGGCCTAGTGACACTAAACTTGCACCCCTTCTTCCCAGATAGCGCAGCTGCACCTCATAAAAATGTTGAGGTTCGGGGACCTTTTACCGGGGATTTACCGGGGCCACAATGTTGACCATCTTCACGGTACCGGTGCTCCCTGACCATGGGTCACAAAATCACAAAGCTTGGGGGTGAAGTAGAGACACTCTATGGGTACCCCCACACCCAAACGGGGCCCGGTACCCCAACCAGAACCTTCCGGTAACCGGAAAATGGCACTTTGAAATGGTGTAGCTTGGACCCGGTTCACCGGGAAAGGCTCCGGTAGGTCTCATTTAAATATTTCAGGCCTTTTCTACGGAATGGCACCCCCTTCCACTTTAGGGGACCAGTGGACCCCTCACAAAACACCGGCAAAAACGTGCGTGGCGCTCTCTGGTTCTATGGGTCGTAAAAATACAGCGACACCAGGAGTCTGTGGGGATGCTCTTCAGGTACTTACTGGCCAAGTTTGGGGTCCAGGGAACGTTTGGCGGGCCGCTGACACCCCAAAAGGTCAACCGGTAGAAAACGCACATTTAACATTGGAGTCTATGGGAAACTCAGTCAAATTGGGGGGCTAATATTTCCTTGACTGTTGGGGTTAGGAACACCAATCTTGGCACACTTGTAGGGAAGACGATGCACTATTTGTGATTCAAATTTGGGGTTCCTAGATCCTACAGTTGGCCCGTAACCATCTCCCAAAGACAGCACACCTCGCTTCACTTTGCAGCCTAGGGGAAAAACTGCCAATATTGGGGCAACTTTGAGCTTCGGTTTCCGAGGACCCACTGAGTCAAATCACACTAAACTTGGCACACTTGTAGGAGAGAGCCATGACTACAAGTGCAAGCAATTTCGGGTACAGGGAAACGAAGGAAGGCCGCTACCGACTCCCCAAAATAGGCCCCTCACTTAACATGGGAGTCTATGGGAAAACCAGGCCAAATTGTGGCGGATTTGACTTATCGCTGAACCATTCGATGACCGAATGGCCTAGCGACACTAAACTTGCACCCCTTCTTCCCAGATAGCGCAGCTGCACCTCATAAAAATGTTGAGGTTCGGGGACCTTTTACCGGGGATTTACCGGGGCCACAATGTTGACCATCTTCACGGTACCGGTGCTCCCTGACCATGGGTCACAAAATCACAAAGCTTGGGGGTGAAGTAGAGACACTCTATGGGTACCCCCACACCCAAACGGGGCCCGGTACCCCAACCAGAACCTTCCGGTAACCGGAAAATGGCACTTTGAAATGGTGTAGCTTGGACCCGGTTCACCGGGAAAGGCTCCGGTAGGTCTCATTTAAATATTTCAGGCCTTTTCTACGGAATGGCACCCCCTTCCACTTTAGGGGACCAGTGGACCCCTCACAAAACACCGGCAAAAACGTGCGTGGCGCTCTCTGGTTCTATGGGTCGTAAAAATACAGCGACACCAGGAGTCTGTGGGGATGCTCTTCAGGTACTTACTGGCCAAGTTTGGGGTCCAGGGAACGTTTGGCGGGCCGCTGACACCCCAAAAGGTCAACCGGTAGAAAACGCACATTTAACATTGGAGTCTATGGGAAACTCAGTCAAATTGGGGGGCTAATATTTCCTTGACTGTTGGGGTTAGGAACACCAATCTTGGCACACTTGTAGGGAAGACGATGCACTATTTGTGATTCAAATTTGGGGTTCCTAGATCCTACAGTTGGCCCGTAACCATCTCCCAAAGACAGCACACCTCGCTTCACTTTGCAGCCTAGGGGAAAAACTGCCAATATTGGGGCAACTTTGAGCTTCGGTTTCCGAGGACCCACTGAGTCAAATCACACTAAACTTGGCACACTTGTAGGAGAGAGCCATGACTACAAGTGCAAGCAATTTCGGGTACAGGGAAACGAAGGAAGGCTGCTACCGACTCCCCAAAATAGGCCCCTCACTTAACATGGGAGTCTATGGGAAAACCAGGCCAAATTGTGGCGGATTTGACTTATCGCTGAACCATTCGATGACCGAATGGCCTAGCGACACTAAACTTGCAACCCTTCTTCCCAGATAGCGCAGCTGCACCTCATAAAAATGTTGAGGTTCGGGGACCTTTTACCGGGGATTTACCGGGGCCACAATGTTGACCATCTTCACGGTACCGGTGCTCCCTGACCATGGGTCACAAAATCACAAAGCTTGGGGGTGAAGTAGAGACACTCTATGGGTACCCCCACACCCAAACGGGGCCCGGTACCCCAACCAGAACCTTCCAGTAACCGGAAAATGGCACTTTGAAATGGTGTAGCTTGGACCCGGTTCACCGGGAAAGGCTCCGGTAGGTCTCATTTGAATATTTCAGGCCTTTTCTACGAAATGGCACCCCCTTCCACTTTAGGGGACCAGTGGACCCCTCACAAAACACCGGCAAACACGTGCGCGGCGCTCTCTGGTTCTATGGGTCGTAAAAATACAACGACACCAGGAGTCTGTGGGGATGCTCTTCAGGTACTCACTGGCCAAGTTTGGGGTCCAGGGAACGTTTGGCGGGCCGGTGACACCCCAAAAGGTCAACTGGTAGAAAACGCACGTTTAACATTGGAGTCTATGGGAAACTCAGTCAAATTGGGGGGCTAATATTTCCTCAGGTGTTGGGGTTAAGAACTTAACACACGTGTAGGGGAGACAATGCTCTACATGTGATCCAAATTTGGGGTTCCTAGACGCTACGGTTGGCCCGTAACCATCTCCCAAAGACGGCACCCCTCGCTTCACTTTGCCTCCTAGGGGAAAAACTGCCGATATTGGGGTGACTTTGAGCTCCGGTTTCCGGGGACTCACCAAGTAAAATCACACCAAACTTGGCACACTTGTAGGGGGGAGCCATGGCTACACGTGGAAGAAATTTCGGGTACAGGGAACCAAAGGCAGGCCGGTACCGACTCCCCAAATTAGGCCCCTCGCTTAACATGGGAATCTATGGGAAAATCAGGCCAAATTGTGGCGAATGTCACTTATCGCTCAACCATTCGAGGACCGAATGGGCTAGTGACACTAAACTTGCACCCCTTCTTCCCAGATAGCACAGCTGCACCTCATAAAAATTTTGAGGTTCGGGGACCTTTTACCGGGGATTTACCGGGGCCAAAATGTTGACCATATTCACAGTACCGGTGCTCCCTGACCATGGGTCACAAAATTACAAAACTTAGGGGTGATGTAGAAGCATTCTAAAGGGTACCCCCACACCAACCCGGGGCCCAGTACCCCAACCGGAACCTTACAGTAACTGGAAAATGGTAATTTGAAACGGTTAAGCTCAGATCCGGTTAACCCTAGAAAGCTCAGGGGGGTCTCATTATAATATTTCAAGCCTTTTCCACGGTATGGCACCCCTCACGACTTTAGAGGACTGGTGGCCCCCTCACACAACACCGGCAAAGACGTGCGTGCCGCTCTCTGGTTCTATGGGTCTTAAAAATACACCGACACTGGGAGGCTGCTCTTCGGGTACTCACTGGCCAAGTTTGGGGTCCAGGGAATGTTTGGCGGGCCGTTGGCACCCCAAAGGGTCAACCGGTAGAAACCGCACATTTAACATTTGAGTCTATGGGAAACTCGGTCAACCTGGGGGGCTATTTCCTCAGATGTTGGGGTTAGGAACACTAATCTTGGCACACTTCTAGGGGAGACGATGCACTATATGTGATCCAAATTTGGGGTTCCTAGACCCTACGGTTGGCCCGTAACCGTCTCCCAAAGTTGGCACCCCTAAGGCGGTAAAACCGGTTCTGCTACCCAGAAAATTCGGAGTTAGGTTATGGCCTCTAGCGGTCTGATGACTTTGAGGACTCCTATCTCCGGAACCCCAAATTTGGTGTGCCGACTCATGGGATCTAGATCTACAACATATCCAAAAATTGGACTCCTAGCTCAAACGGTTAGGAAGATGACTTTCCTGGAGCCCAAAAAATGCTTGAGTTTGAAAGTTAGGTCGACACCAAGCATGCATGGTGGTTTTCAGAAAAGTCATTTCGGGCACCTTTTGTTCCAGAAACCTCAAATTTGGCCTGCAGCTAGGGGGCCTCTATGAACCCCCAACTACAAAGTTTGAAGTTCCTGTGACCTACGGTTCCAGAGATATGGGCCGGTAAAGCGAAAAGTTCAGACCGGCCATGGGGCACCAAGGGACCGTTTCCGATCTCGCTGCCCCCTCAGGCTTGGTGGCACCATGGGTCGGTCCCCTTTGGAAGTCCATATCTCCCCCATACTTTGAGCTAGAGACCCCAAATTTGGCAGGTCGATATGGTCTTCCAAAGGGGACCGACCCATGGTGCCCACCAAGGCCGAGGGGGCAGCGAGATCGGAACCGATCCCTTGGTGCCCCATGGCCGGTCTGAACTTTTCGATTTACAGGTCCATATCTCCGGAACCGTAGGTCACAGGAACTTCAAACTTGGTAGTTGGGGGTTCATAGAGGCCCCCTAGCTGCAGGCCAAATTTGAGGTCTCTGGAACGAAAGGTGCCGAAATGACTTTTCTGAAAACCACCATGCATGCTTTGTGTCGACCTAACTTTCAAACTCAAGCATTTTTTGGGCTGCAGGAAAGTCATCTTCTGAACCGTTTGAGCTAGGAGTCCAATTTTTGGATATGTTGTAGATCTAGATCCCATGAGCCAGCACACCAAATTTTGGGTTCTGGAGATATGAGCCCTCAAAGTCATCCGACCGATAGACGCCAGAACCTAAATCTGAATTTTCTGAGTAGCAGAACTGGTTTTACCGCCCTAGGGGTGCCGTCTTTGGGAGATGGTTACGGGCCAACCGTAGGGTCTAGGAACCCCAATGTGGACCACATGTAGTGCATCGTCTCCCCTACAAGTGTGCCAAGTTTGGTGTTCCTAACCCCAACAGCCGAGGAAATATAAGCCCCCCAAGTTGACTGAGTTTCCCATAGACTACAATGTAAAATGTGCGGTTTCTACCGGTTGACCTTTTGGGGTGCCACCGGCCCGCCAAACGTTCCCTGGACCCCAAACTTGGCCAGTGAGTACCTAAAAAGCATCCCCACAGCCTCCCGGTGTCTGTGTATTTTTAAGACCCATAGAACCGGAGAGCGCCATGCACGTCTTTGCCGGTGTTTTGTGAGGGGTCCAGTGGTCCTCGAAAGTGGATGCCATTCTGTAGAAAAGGCCTGAAATATTCAAATGAGACCTACCGGAGCCTTCCACGGTGAACCGGGTCCGAGCTACACCGTTTCAAAGTGGCATTTTCCGGTAACTGGAGGGTTCCGGTTGGGGTACCGGGCCCCGGTTTGGTGTGGGGGTAGACGGTCAACATTGTTGCCCCGGTAAATGGTCCCCGAACCTCCACATTTTTATGAGGTATAGCTGTGATATTTGTGAAAAAGGGGTGCAAGTTTGGTGTCGCTAGGCCATTCGGTCGTCGAATGGTTGAGCGATAAGTGAAATCCGTCACAATTTTGCCTGGTTTCCCCATAGACTCCCATGTTAAGTGAGGGGCCTACTTTGGGGAGTCGGTACTGGCTTTCCTTTGGTTCCCTGGAGCTGGAATTTTTTGGACGTATAGTCATGGCTCTCCACTATAAGTGTGCCAAATTTGGTGGGATTTGACCCAGTGGGTCCCCAGAAACCGGAGCTCAAAGTCGCCCATTTTTTTCCCCCAGGCGGAAAAATGAAGCGAGTGGCCCACTTTGGGGATTGGGTACCGACTGCCCTTTAGTTTCCTGGACCCGAAATTTTTTACACCTGCAGACACGGGTCTTCCCTATAAGTGTGCCAAGTTTGGTGGGTTTTCATGGAGCGGGTCCCCGAATACAGGAGCTCAAAATATCTCCCGAGCCTCTCCTACACACACTGTTTTCTCTTTCTGCCAGCGGAAAAATGAAGCAAGCGGCTCACTTTCGGGAGTCGGTACCGGCTGCCGTTCTGTTCCCTGGACCCAAAATTTCTACCACATACAGCCAGCAGTGTTACCTAAAAGTGTGCCAAGTTTGGTGGGTTTTCACCAAGTGGGTCCCCGGGAATCGGAGCTCAAATATCTCCTCTAGCCTCTCCTACACTGTGCCTCTCCACTGTGTTCTGTGACTCCCGTCGGAAAATGCATCCGACGAACTGCGCATGTGCAGTCTTACGTCATGCCAGCTGATAGGGGAATCAGCTGGTGTGACGTAGTGGATGCATTATTCGACGGGAGGCACTAATCGACAAGACACCGGCTGTAGAGCAGGTGAGCTGGGGCGGCATTGGAAAATAGATCCGACGCCAACCTCCAACCGACCCCCCTAGAACTCCACCCCCTACCAGGAAAAAAAAAAAAAAAACAGATACACAACAATACAGAACAGCAGTACCAATCAGTGGTGAGTGGGTTCCTGTAAGATAACTGTTCAATTAAATACATTCCCCACTGCCCGTAGCGTTGGAAAAGTCCTCAATTTCCCTCTGTCTTCATATGATGGGTCTGACAGTTGCACTCCAGGTTGAAACAACAAAAACAGAGAGGGGGGAGGAGAAAGGAGAAAAAAAAAAGGGGGGGGGGTGGGGGGAAGGGGGAAAACAAGCCCCCCCACGTGACTTTTCCCCTGCTTCTGGGACACCATAGGGTTCATCGTTTATTTGGGGGGGTGCTCGTTTGGGGTAAACAGGTATGTCTCGGAGTGGTCCAAGTCACTGTGGGGAACTAGTGAGCTCCGGGAATACCAACTGTGGGGTGGCTGGGCCTTCTGTTGGTGGTAGAAAAAAAACAAAAAACCCCATGGCAAGGAAGGGAAATAAAAAGAACAAAAACAAAACAACCCCCCCTCCGATGTATTGTGGTACAGACAGTGAGGAGTGATCGCATACTAGACCAGAGGGGACGCCTGATTATTAAGCTCCTCGGAGTCAAGAGACAAGTTCATCTGGAACCTGTGGAGGGCCTCTCTGAGAACGACGTCCGGTCGGCACCCTTTGTTGTCCTCCACCCAAAGGCCGATGTTGGGGGTTCGACTGAACGTTCACTAGGAGCCAGTTTGGTACAGCGACTGGGTTCATCTCGGCAAAAGTGAACAGGTGTGTGAGCTCTGAGGGGTGACGCAGAGTGAAAATGCTAGCACCCTTACGAACAATCAGATGAAACGGGTGGCCCCATTTGTATGTGTGACCTTTCTCACTGATGCCGTCCAAAAGTGGTTTGAGTGCTCGTCTCATCATCAGGGTTCTCCTGGAAATATCCGGAAGCAGGTGGATGGCCGCCCCATCAAACTCCAAGACCCCTACACGCCATGCCTGTCTCAGGATTTCTTCCTTGAGGTTAAAGGAGTGCAGTCAGCAGAGGACGTCCCTTGGTCTGTCAGACGGGTTATGCCGCGTACACACGGTCGGACTTTTCGTCTACAAAAGTCCGACAGCCTGTCCGACAGACTTCCGGCGGACTTTCGGCGGACTTGCAGCAGACTTTCTAACGAACGGACTTGCCTACACACGACCACACAAAAGTCCTACGGATTCGTACGTGATGACGTACACCGGACTAAAATAAGGAAGTTCATAGCCAGTAGCCAATAGCTGCCCTAGCATGGGTTTTTGTCCGTCGGACTAGCACACAGACGAGCGGATTTCGGGGTCCGTCGTAGTTACGACGTAAAGATTTGAAGCATGTTTCAAATCTAAAGTCCGTCGGATTTGAGGCTGAAAAAGTCTGCTGAAAGTCCGGAGAAGCCCACACACGATCGGATTACCAGCCAGCTTTAGTCCGTCGGCGTCCGTTGGACTTTTGTAGACGAAAAGTCCGACCGTGTGTACGCGGCATTAGGGTTAGGGCCGAGGGTCCTATGGACGCGGTCTATGGTAATAGCCGTGTCCCGCGGGAGGTCTAAGTATCGGTTAAAGATGGAGATTACCGTCGCACGGAGCTCAGATTGTGGGATGGACTCTGGGACTCACCTTAGTCCTGTCTGCGACTCCGGTTCTGTCTGCGACTCCGGTTTTCTAAATCGTCAAGTAGCAGTTGTAGCTGAAGAAATTGGTCATTAATTTCAGAATGAGAAGACTGCACATCTTGTATACTCTGGGACATTGCACCCTGTTCCTGCTCTACTGCTGCAATGCGTGTGTCTAGGGCTGCGACTTCCTGCTTAATGGCTTGCATCTCTCCCCTCATAGCCATCTCCATTCTAGAGGCTAATGTTTCAAAGTCATCCCTCACACCAGCTTTTCTAATCTTGGGTCTAATCTCGCCTGAAAGCGATAGCCTGCTTTTTGAGGTACATGTAAAGCCTTTTTTAAGATAGAATTTGAACTGTTTCCACCAATTGAAGGACCAGACTCACAGATTGACATACAGTATGGTTGCAAAAGTTTGAAATCAAAGCCTCAAAGCCTTAGGGAAACCCGAAAAAGAGAAAGAAGTCCAATAGAAATCTATTAAAGAAGTGTCAAAGGTTGCACAGTACTAGCAAGCAATAATACAAAGCCGATAATAAGTGGCAGGTTGCATTGAAAATAGCAGGTGAGTGTAAAATACTGCATAGGGCAAAACAAGCAGTAAGAGGTAGAGGCTGTGCAGGGCAGGCTAAGCAGGCAGATGAATTCCAAGCTAAAGGATAATCCATGTAAGGGACACAATCTAACATAAATCATTCTGGCAGTCAAAAATTGGCCTTTAGAACCCTCAAATAAGCCAAAAAATTTAAAGAATCCTATTAGAGGCCCAAGACACACCACCACATTTTTTGCATCTCTGATTTACTGGGTTAGATAGGGAGTCCTTATCCTGGGGACAGGAGGAAAAAAAAGGAATGCTCCTGCTAGGGAGGAACTCAAATTTATGGATAAATGTCCTGGGGTTGAGCAGCGGCAGAGTCAATCCATATGTGATGCCATGGAGATGTCAGGAAAGTAAGTTTACCTGTAGGACTATTTTGAGCCTATATACAGTATATTCCTCATGACAAGTTTCCATTAATGATCACTAAATTAAGTTTCTCTATGTGTAAGGAGTGATCCTTTATTTTTTAAAACACTGCAATTCAGGCTTATGAAAGACTCTCATGTACAACCAGCATACATCAAATCAAAGCCAGGAGATTAAATCCAACAGTCCTGACATAAATGCCAATGATTGGAACTACAGTTCTACTAAGCTAGCCTGTTTCCTGGAAAACTTAATTGTACTGGTGCTAAAAAAGGTAGCGTACAAAAGCATTTTTTCTTTTTAAAGACTTACCTTATTTCTTTCAAAAGATAGCAGAGCAGACACATTTAGAATTAGTTTTACCAAAATTAAAAATTATAAGGGTGGTAATGTTAATTAAGGTTGAATCTGTCTTACATCACAGGCTACAATGCCAAGCGGTGAGTGCTGCATGTTTCTTGTGTACTCTTTATGCTGTAATTCTTTAATAACCTTTAGTAGACCTTTCTCGTTTAATCAGAGAAATACATCTTCTTAAAAGTTCTGGGAATTTGTGCATCTTGCGTCCACAACACCATGCGTTGCCAAAGCAATTATTTTGAATTTCAAGATAAAAGCTTCCAGAGGCTGGAAGCTTTCCAGCTCAATTAGCTACAGGTTTCAATGAAGAGGAAATCTTTACACTTCACAGAGGAAAATCATTCAGGGGAACCCTAATCAAACAAACATTTGTTAGAGAAAATGCAGTCATTGTTTATATTCAGTGCTGTGATTTGTAGGCTTTATTGTTTGTTGTGTTGTTAATCGTGGGTACATGGAACGTAATCAATCCTCCTTTTATTATTTAATGAATCAATGTACAAACTACAATTACTCTAAAGATTATTGTTCAGATCAATTTTTATCATATTCCTGTAAAGATATGTAGCACTCACTCCCAAAGTAGCCACTGAGATGTTAAGGTTCTTCTGTCCTTTCCAGTGGTGACCTATCATTAATTGGACCTGACAATTACCGTTACACCGGTAACAATGCAAGAGTTTTATCAGGGCCTGATCAGTACCAATGCAAGAATGGTTTTATTAGGGCCTGGACAGGCACCACAAAGGAAAGTTTGTGCAATACCAGAGTTAAGCCTAGTACACATAATCAGAAAATCGGATGAAAAATTTTCTTGTATGATACCAGAATGAACATTTTTGTTTACTCAGTACAGCATTCATCCAAAAAAAATCAGAAGGCCAAGAGCATGAAAAAAAAAAGACGATCACTTGTCCAATATTCTCATCATGTGTACGAGGCTTAGTCTAAAATAAATTTAGGAACAAAAATCAATAATTTATGGTCTATGACTTTCTTGTCCTCGTTTAATTTGTTAAAAGCCCTGCTAAACACACTAGGTTGTTAGGAGCAGAATGAGCACAAAGTAATAGAACACAGTAACAAGAGAACACCAGCAGATGTTATAAATAATATCTACTGTAAATTTCCCCCTATCTATACAACTGGCCAGTGGAGGAATGGATATAAAGTCTACAGGCATTGGGGACCTTTAAACTTTTATGGGAGCTCCCGCTCTCAAATGGGAGTATTTGTAATCCACAAGTTAAGAATGGGAAGGCTCGCAAAGTTTCCCATGTAGATTCTATAAGTGACAACACAGTTCAATAACAGCAAACAAGGTCCTTGAACACAAAGATAGCTAAAGGCCTCTCACTACTTTAGGGCCATGCAGATGTCCTCTGGTCAGCAGTCAGTCCAAGCATCCTCTCTGAAGGCCAGGTGAGAGGTCATGCCACACTCACGCTCCCCTTTCAAGCCTGTGCCCTCTACCTCTGTGGAGTCCTCAAAGCAAATTCCAGGCTGGTCATATCTCCTCCTTGCAAAATATAAAACAGTCTATCCAGGCTTTATACACTGCAGCTCTCCCTTACAGACAGTTTACAGTGCACATAAATAACAGCAGGACACCAGTACTCTTTGTGACCTGTGTCTCTCTCTGTCTCTGCTCCCCTCATGGCTATCTTTCCCCCAGAAGATGGGCTCCCCCCTAGTCTGCAGCAGTGAAAAAGGATGAAGTCTGACCTCAGAAAAGCAACCAATCCTAGTTTTGCTCTCCATCAAAATGGCCATACAGTACTGAGTAAAAAGCCACTATTTACTTCCTATATTTAGACTAGGCAACTTATTATTTAGTATTCAGCTCATCATGTTTATGTAAAGGGTCCATTTCCAATGATATGCAAATCTGCCTGGGCAAAGTAAGAATTCACTTCAAATTACAACAGGCTGTTGTTCAAGACTCTTAAAACTGTTATCAGGGCTGAATTTATTTATTAAGGCCACATAAGATTTGTCCAAGAAAATTAGGATAGCCAAAGCTGATGCTTGACTACACCCTGGAATATCAACATTTGGCGCAATGTTTGGTAATATAATGATTATATATTCACTATGCCCTGTTACAGTGACTTCCCATAACTTTAATGTTAATTAACTGCTCTCCCACCCAGTATTTTAACAACACAGTAACTTAAACTTGCTTAAACTCAAGGAATGTCATCCACCCCAGACTACCTTGTGGCTCTGCCTCATGTAAGATATCACATAATGCAGAGCTGCAGAAAAACGTTGTAATAGGTAATCTAGCTGTAATCCATACGGTCCCAGGAAAGAGTAGAAAAAAGGCTCCATTATAGCATCTACAATTTGTATATATGTGTAACATACCTAGATAAGGAGCCCAAGATGATGACAACAGCCTTTCTTATTGTTCCAGTCCAAAAACCTTTGGATAAGAGGACAGGAAGTGTTGGGATGAGTGTCGGTGAATTATGCTGGTGCTGGAACTTAAGAGCACTGCCATCAAGTGGTATAAGTGACAGAGGGATGAAGGTTTCCAATGAGAAGAGTTTGGGAACAAGTTGAGGTCAACAAAAGGCAGTACCATTTCAATATTACATTGCAGAATCACTGGAAATAGGTATACAGCTAAAGAACTCTCAGTGTTCTGTCCCACCTATATGTATTTTTTTGTTGTTGTATTGAGCTGTACTAGCTTACTTTTTGTTCTGATGACATCTAGTGGTGATTTAGGGCCACTAAAATGTGTTTACTTATGTGATTTGGTATCTTCCTCTGTCCTGCCTACATTTAGTGCTAGTTTATTCAGGCCTAGCCAGACCCTTTCCTGTTTCTTCTTTGTTCCTTCATTCAATGTCAGTTCTTCACAGAGACAGGGCAGGTAAGTCATAAAGATAAAAGATCCTCTCTACTGCAACTAGCTGAAGTAAAATTGTGCTTGTTGAAGAGTTAAGCTGTCTGTAGATAGTGCCCAGTCAGCAGGTGACCTTGGGTGACCTTGCTATCCATACATTGAGGGTCTATGGAGGCATAGGCATGTACAGTGGGGGTGTCGGGTGTGCCTGGACATTCCCTAATCACCATGTCGTGCAGATTCCCCCTGCTGATATTTCAACAAAAAATAAATAAATAAATACATTTGTAAAAAAAAATGTAAAAAGAAAATTGTAAACAATAATACGAAAAGAAAATAATAACAACAAAAAGCCCCTGCCCTATGACACCAACCTCTGCCCTACTGACACGCCCACTGCTCTACTAACAACATCCAATGTCCTACTGTTTTATACATTTATTTGTAAAAGTGTGTGTGTGTGTGTGTGTGTGTGTATATATATATATCTATATATATCTTTATATATCTATATAGATATATATAGATATATGTATTACACATACCTACACATGCACGCGTCTTTGAGCTTTGGGATGCACACCCTAATGCAATAGGCAGTGCACACTTATTTATGTATGTATGGAGGTATGTCACTGCATCAAGCATCATTTGAGAGAACACTCTCCACTGAGGCCAGGCAGGACTCATGTTTAAATAGCCTGTCTGACACCACCATGAGTAGGGATGAGCCGAACACCCCCCTGTTCGGTTCGCACCAGAACATGCGAACAGGAAAAAAGTTTGTTCGAACATGCGAACACCGTTAAAGTCTATGGGACACGAACATGAATAATCAAAAGTGCTAATTTTAAAGGCTTATATGCAAGTTATTGTCATAAAAAGTGTTTGGGGACCTGGGTCCTGCCCCAGGGGACATGGATCAATGCAAAAAAAAGTTTTAAAAACGGCCGTTTTTTCAGGAGCAGTGATTTTAATAATGCTTAAAGTCAAACAATAAAAGTGTAATATCCCTTTAAATTTCGTACCTGGGGGGTGTCTATAGTATGCCTGTAAAGGGGCGCATGTTTCCTGTGTTTAGAACAGTCTGACAGCAAAATGACATTTTGAAGGAAAAAACTCATTTAAAACTACCCGCGGCTATTGCATTGCCGACAATACACATAGAAGTTCATTGATAAAAACGGCATGGGAATTCCCCAAAGGGGAACCCCGAACCAAAATTAAAAAAAAAAAATGACGTGGGAGTCCTCCTAAATTCCATACCAGGCCCTTCAGGTCTGGTATGGATATTAAGGGGAACCCCGGCCAAAATTTAAAAAAAAAAAATGACGTGGGGTTCCCCCTAAATTCCATACCAGACCCTTCAGGTCTGGTATGGATTTTAAGGGGAACCCCGCGCCAAAAAAAAAAAAAAAAACGGCGTGGGGTCCCCCCAAAAATCCATACCAGACCCTTATCCGAGCACGCAACCTGGCAGGCCGCAGGAAAAGAGGGGGGGACGAGAGTGCGGCCCCCCCTCCCTCCTGAACCATACCAGGCCACATGCCCTCAACATTGGGAGGGTGCTTTGGGGTAGCCCCCCAAAACACCTTGTCCCCATGTTGATGAGGACAAGGGCCTCATCCCCACAACCCTGGCCGGTGGTTGTGGGGGTCTGCGGGCGGGGGGCTTATCGGAATCTGGAAGCCCCCTTTAACAAGGTGACCCCCAGATCCCGGCCCCCCCCCTGTGTGAAATGGTAAGGGGGTACATAAGTACCCCTACCATTTCACGAAAAAAGTGTCAAAAATGTTAAAAATGACAAGAGACAGTTTTTGACAATTCCTTTATTTAAATGCTTCTTCTTTCTTCTATCTTCCTTCATCTTCTGGTTCTTCTGGCTCTTCTGGTTCTTCTGGTTCTTCCTCCGGCGTTCTCGTCCAGCATCTCCTCCGCGGCGTCTTCTGTCTTCTTCTCCTCGGGCCGCTCCGCACCCATGGCATGGGGGGAGGCTCCCGCTCTTCTCTTCTTCTCTTCTTCTCTTCTTCATTTTCTTCTCCGGGCCGCTCCGCAATCCATGCTGGCATGGAGGGAGGCTCCCGCTGTGTGACGGCGCTCCTCGTCTGACAGTTCTTAAATAACGGGGGGGCGGGGCCACCCGGTGACCCCGCCCCCCTCTGACGCACGGTGACTTGACGGGACTTCCCTGTGGCATTCCCCGTGACGTCACAGGGAAGTCCCGTCAAGTCACCGTGCGTCAGAGGGGGGCGGGGTCACCGGGTGGCCCCGCCCCCCCGTTATTTAAGAACTGTCAGACGAGGAGCGCCGTCACACAGCGGGAGCCTCCCTCCATGCCAGCATGGATTGCGGAGCGGCCCGGAGAAGAAGAGAAGAAGAGAAGAAGAGAAGAAGAGAAGAAGAGAAGAAGAGAAGAAGAGAAGAAGAGAAGAGCGGGAGCCTCCCCCCCATGCCATGGGTGCGGAGCGGCCCGAGGAGAAGAAGATAGAAGACGCCGCGGAGGAGATGCTGGACGAGAACGCCGGAGGAAGAACCAGAAGAGCCAGAAGAGCCAGAAGAACCAGAAGAACCAGAAGATGAAGGAAGATAGAAGAAGCATTTAAATAAAGGAATTGTCAAAAACTGTCTCTTGTCATTTTTAACATTTTTGACACTTTTTTCGTGAAATGGTAGGGGTACTTATGTACCCCCTTACCATTTCACACAGGGGGGGGCCGGGATCTGGGGGTCACCTTGTTAAAGGGGGCTTCCAGATTCCGATAAGCCCCCCGCCCGCAGACCCCCACAACCACCGGCCAGGGTTGTGGGGATGAGGCCCTTGTCCTCATCAACATGGGGACAAGGTGTTTTGGGGGGCTACCCCAAAGCACCCTCCCAATGTTGAGGGCATGTGGCCTGGTACAGTTCAGGAGGGAGGGGGGGCCGCACTCTCGTCCCCCCCTCTTTTCCTGCGGCCTGCCAGGTTGCGTGCTCGGATAAGGGTCTGGTATGGATTTTTGGGGGGACCCCACGCCGTTTTTTTTTTTTTTTTTTTTTGGCGCGGGGTTCCCCTTAAAATCCATACCAGACCTGAAGGGTCTGGTATGGAATTTAGGGGGAACCCCACGTCATTTTTTTTTTTAATTTTGGCCAGGGTTCCCCTTAATATCCATACCAGACCTGAAGGGCCTGGTATGGAATTTAGGGGGACCCCCACGTCATTTTTTTTTTTTAATTTTGGTTCGGGGTTCCCCTTTGGGGAATTCCCATGCCGTTTTTATCAATGAACTTCTATGTGTATTGTCGGCAATGCAATAGCCGCGGGTAGTTTTAAATGAGTTTTTTCCTTCAAAATGTCATTTTGCTGTCAGACTGTTCTAAACACAGGAAACATGCGCCCCTTTACAGGCACACTATAGACACCCCCCAGGTACGAAATTTAAAGGGATATTACACTTTTATTGATTGACTTTAAGCATTATTAAAATCACTGCTCCTGAAAAAACAGCCGTTTTTAAAACTTTTTTTTGCATTGATCCATGTCCCCTGGGGCAGGACCCAGGTCCCCAAACACTTTTTATGACAATAACTTGCATATTAGCCTTTAAAATTAGCACTTTTGATTTCTCCCATAGACTTTTAAAGGGTGTTCCGCGGCATTCGAATTTGCCGCGAACACCCCAAATTGTTCGCTGTTCGGTGAACTTACGAACAGCCAATGTTCGAGTCGAACATGAGTTCGACTCGAACTCGAAGCTCATCCCTAACCATGAGTAATGAGAACGCACGTGTGCAGATGGTCAAGCTGGTGGTTATACTACCTCTTCTACTGCATGGAACTTTTGAGATCTTTAGAGATCTAACATGGTTTCTTTAATTTCATACACATACCTGCTTCTGTTTTATAAATAATGAAATAGGTCATTTCAGTGCACTTGCTGCAATCTTTCAACATAAATGCAATGACAGGAAACACTGTACCCCCACCACCCTGTTGCAAATCTTTAGACCTAAATATATAACTGTCCATCCAGTAAACCCAGGAAATTGCCATTTAAAAGAGAAGTATGGGAAGTTTTTTTTGGGGGGGGGATCATACTTACCTAGGTGGATGCAACATCAGTCTGATGCTGCATCTGTCCCCCACCAGCTCTAAGACTGAGAATCGAGCGGTCAAACACCGCAGATCGCTCAGTTCTCAGAGCTCCCAGAGTAGGGAGCTGGTGACTGTCAGTCACTGGCTCTCTGCTCTGACGCCCCAAACCCCTCGCCCCCGCTCACTGGAGTGCTAGGCTGTGGAGGGGGCAGGGCTTCGGCCCGCTGTCTGCTGAAAACAGGTCACAGGAGTGCAGAACGAACTGCACTCTTGTGATCCAAATGAGAAGTGCAGCCAAACGAGCTCAGGATGTACTTCTCCTTTAACAGACAGCCTATTATTTTATGTCTGGTATAGGTAGTGAGCCAAATAAGAAAGGAGCAAGACACAAAGGATTCAGTGAAGTCCTGTCTAAAAACTCTATAAGAAATATAGGAAGAGCAGTCAGATTTTTTTGCCAGTAATAGAAATAATGGGTAACTGTGGATTGAAATGAAAAGGTAATTTTTAATAACAATAAATTACAAAACAGCTTGTACAGCAATTATACAGATCCGTTTTAACAAACTGTATATATTTTTTAAGAACAGCATGTAACTGACTAGAGGATTTGGCAGATGTTGTCAAGAAATATATAATATAGACTGTATTTATAGATACCTTACAAAAAAAAAAAAAATGAATCAAAATCTACTCCATCAACTCAGAAAGTATGAAAAAATGAAATTTCATGGAATTTAGCTTTTACATAGCTGAGACAAAAATAGTACAATCATAGTACAATCATAAACAGTAAAAGAAATCCCTAATGGGATTTTTAAAATATATTGTGTGGTCTAAAAAAGTAACTAGACTGATCTATAGTATTACATATTTGAAACCCCAAGACTAATTTCCTTTCATATTTTCCTAGTCTCCAAATTTCATTGCTACAGTGTATACATAAGTCTAGAACCAGCAGTAAATTTATCAGTAATTCACCTCATTACAACCTTGCTAGGCCGAAAATGTAGCCTAAAATAATCGAAGCACAGGGTTAACTAAGTATTTTGGCTTATGTGAAGAGGAAAACATGTTCTTTCCTTTATCCAATTACCAGAGATTTTGGTGGGAGTTGGATGCACAGCATGGGGCGAATAGAAAATCCCAATATGCAGACTTTTGCTTTAGTCCATCACAAAAGTAATAGCAGCTTCAGCACAATGTATCTTGGCTCACGCTGAATTATCAACACATGTGGTTAATAAGCATTCGCAAAGGCCAGCTGTATGATGGCTTCGCAGTATGCACCACCGTAAAAATAATGGGGGGGGGGGGGGGGGAATACAGTGAACTGGAAATTGTCTCATCCAGAATTTGCATGCTGGATGCTCACATTACATTAACAAAGGTAGTGTGTGGCCTTTACCTTCTTTTGTTTAGTTGGCAAAGTACAAAACGGTCATTTATTTTCCCTGAGTCAGAGGCCAAAAAGAACCACTGTTGCTTTATTATGATACGCTGTGGGAGACTGCAAGACCAAACATAGTTAGTAAGGATATATAAGGTAACAACACAAATAAAACATGAGTTTCAGTTATAAATAGAAGAACATTTTAATGGGGGCAGGAGCTAAGCTGCAACCTAAGCAAGAGGCAATAGAACTTTAAATATAAATATATTGGATAAATCTTAAAAGCCATAGCTATAGCACTTTTTTTGTTGTTTTTGTTAATTATGATGTTTTATTTAAAATAATTAAAATAAATAGGTGCGCTAATCTATAAGAATATTCACATTGCAAAAATACACAACAAAAATTTAAGGGCATAAAGTCCACTCCTGCAAAAACAAGTGTATAAAAATAAATAATAAAATTGGATGAAATGACTCATAAAGTGAAAAATATACGATTCAGGTGCAAAAAAAAAATGTGCATAAAAAGATGTGCATGAAAAATGTCCAACTGACAAACCCTTATACAAAAGGGAACGGAGGCAACCAAATATGTGAAAAATTCTGTGCTCTTCAAGGGAATTGGGTGAACCAAATATAAGGGAACTTCAGTGCTCTTCAAAACACAAAGACTTTAACCACTTCTATACCAGGCACTTGTGCACCTTCCCGCCCAGACCAATTTTCAGCTTTCAGCGCTCTCACACTTTGAATGACAATTACTCAGTCATGCTACACTGTATCCAAACAAAATGTTTATAATTTTCTTCCCACAAATAGAGCTTTCTTTTGGTGGTATTTAATCACCACTGGCATTTTTATTTTCTGCGATATAAGCAAAAAAACAGCGAAAATTTTGAAAAAAACCATACTTTTTTTAGTTTTTATTGTAAAATTTTGCAAATAAGTCATTTTTCTTCATATATTTGTGCCAGAATTTATACTGCTACATATCTTTGGTAAAAATAGTGTATATTATTTGGTCTTTGTGGGAGTTATAGAGTCTAAAGCTGGCCATACACCTATAGATTATCTGCAGATTTTCTATGGTTAGATGGAAAAAGTGGGAGATTCCTCCATCCACACAGTTCAACGAACATGGAGAGATCTGTTGCACTTTTTCTATCTAACCATAGAAAATCTGCAGATAATCTATAGGTGTATGGCCAGCTTTAAACTATGGTGCCAATCACTGAAAATTGATCACACCTGATGTACTATCTCACCTGAAGGCCTATCTCATTTCTTGAGACACTAAAAAGCCAGGAAAGTACAAATACCCCCCAAATGACCCCTTTTTGGAAAGTAGACAGTCCAATGTATTTACTAAGAGGCATGGTGAGTTTTTTGAAGTTGTAATTTTTTCCCACAATTCTTGGGAAAATTAAGATATTTTTTTACACAAACTGGTCATATTAACAGGTTATTTCTCTCACACAGCATATGAATAATTGCAACTATACCCCAAAATACATTCTGCTACTACTCCTGAGTATAGCGATAGCACATGTGTGAGACTTTTACACAGCCTGGCCACATACAAAGGGCCATTGAAGTAGCACTTTCAGGCGTTCTACAAGCATAAATTGCACATATCCTTTCTCAACCACTTATTACACTTTTGAAGGCCCTGGAGCACCAGGACAATTGAATTGTCCACAAAATGACCCCATTTTGGAAAGCAAACACCCCAACGTATAATCTATGAGGCATAATGAGTCTTTTGAACAGTTCATTTTTTTCCAGAAGGTTTTGGAAAATGTGGGAAAAAAAATGAAAATGCATTTTTTTACACAAAGTAAAACACAGCCAAAGTATTGGTCCAAACAGCAGTAAGAAACATGGTCCATAATGTCATGGGTCATTACAGGCAGCAATATGGTCAGCACAGCCAAAGTATTGGTCCAGGCAGCAGGAAGGACCATCAAGCTTAGGGCCAGGGTGATGGGGTAGAGGCTTCTCCCACCCAAATCGCTTTGAAGCCTCCGGGCAACCAGACCCTGTTCTGGGAGCACAGAAAATGAAAAACTGGTTTTCTCTACTCAGAACGCTATTCTGAAGCCCCTCACATATGTGAGACCCCTGTGTACTAAAGTAGATGGCCAAAAGATCAGTCCAAGTGGCAGGCAAAAACATGGTCGATTAACAGGCCAAGGTCGGTGCACGTGGAAGTCAGAAACGTGGTTTAAATCGTCAGGCAGAGGTATCGTCGGTAAACAGGCTGAGGTTGGTGCACGTGGAGGTCAGAAACATGGGTTAAATTGGCAAGCAAAGACATTGTCGGTAAACAGGCCAGGGTCAGTTAATTAACATGGTAGCAAGCAAATGGGGAAATGGCAGTCTGGTAATAATAAAGGGGACTAATATCGGATGGATGTATGATAATTTTTGAAGCAATCTCCGATGCACAGGCCAGGTTGGGAGGGACATTGGGGACAATAATAGCTGGAATCTCTTCTTACTCCTCCTCTGCTGCATACATGGCATTTCTTTTGGCGTCTTCTTCCAGATTCTGTGAGGGGAATGCTATAGGGAAAGTGTTGCTTGTGAAGTCGACTCACATTATCAGAGCGAATGCTTCCTGGGGCGAGACCTTGTTGGTAAATGAGGGCAGTGACAATATCTTCAATATACTTGAGGTAGGTGATTTGTTGGTTTTGAGTTGCTTTTTGGCAGCAGACATGAAATAAAAAAGGGCCATGTGAAACAGGTGAAATGCAACTTTCTTGTACCAGTAACAGGACTTTCTGGTTGATAAATAGGGCTGTAGCATCTGATCGTTTAAATCCACCCCCCCCCATATACATATTGTAGTCGTGGACACATTCGGGCTTTACAATGGGGCCGCGTCTTCTTTGGATCTCCACTACGGTGTCATTGTGATGGTAGAGAGGATGTGGACATCTTTCTTGTCCCTCCACTTCATGGCCAACACCTCCTCGTTCCTCATGAATGCCGATTCTCCGTTTTGCAATTTTTTGTCAACAGATTTTGTGGGAATTCCTTAGGGTTTTTTTTTAAGGTACCACAGGCCGGGGTTTTTTTACTGTAAAGATGACGAAAAAGGGGCAGGCTGGTATAATAGTTGTCAACATATAAATGGTATCCTTTTTCAAACAGGGGGTATGCCAGCTCCCAGACAATTTTCCCACTAGTTCTTATATATGTGGGGAAGTCACGGGGCTGGAGCTGGAAGTCTTTGCCTTCGTAGATCCGGAATGTGAAGACGTATCCAGTGGCTTGATCACATAATTTATTTAATTTCAGCCCATACCTGGCTCTCTTGTTTGGTATATACTGCTTGAAGTGCAGTCGGCCAGTGAAATGTACCAAATTTTTTGGTCTGGGATGAAAACTTCTCTAAATCACTGGGAAAAGGAATTGATTAGGGGGCGTATCTTGTACAATTTGTCATGGTTGGGATGATCTCGGGGAGGGCACTGTGAATTGTCATTGAAGTGGATAAAACGTATAATCATGTCGTATCTTGTCCTGGACATGACAGCGGAATATATGGGCATGTGTTGGATGGGGTTGGTGGATCAATATGCATGGACTTCGTTCTTTTTTGTAAGCCCCATATTGAAAGTAGAGCCCAAAAACAATTTAAATTCATCCAGTGTGACACATCGCCACTGGAACATGCGGGCGTAGGAAGAATTGGGGTTGGCAGCAATAAATTGGGATGCATACAAATTAGTTTGATCCACCATATTCTGCAGAAAATCTTGTGGGAAAAATAAAGAAAAATAATCGAATTGAGATCTTGGTCCTGATCTCATTCTTTTGGGAGGGACGGTTTCTTCCGTGGACTCGAACTCTGATCCACTATCCTCCACTGGCTCGTATTCCGAACCAGAATCGGATGATGGGAGCTCCCTGCTGCTCTCATCATCCAACATGGCAAGAATCTCATATGCCTCCTCAGGTGTGTAAACCCTTTGGGGCATTATGGCAATGCTTATTGGCGGGCCTGTGTAATGGTACTGCTGGCGGTATGGGTGGTACCAATGGCGGTACGGGTGGTGGTGGTACCGATGGCAGGACAGGTGGTGGTGGCGGGACAGGTGGTAATGGAGGTACCGGTACGGGTGGTGGTGGTATCGATGGCGGTACAGATGGTGGTACCAATGGCAGTACGGGTGGTGGTGGCGGTACAGGTGGTGATGGCGGTACAGGTGGTGGTACGGGTGGTGGTGGTACCGATGGCGGTACTGACGGTGGTACAGGTGGTGGTGGTACCGATGGCAGCACTAGTGGCAATACTGGTAGCGGCCTGTGTGGCAGTATAGATGGTGGGCCTGATGGCGGTACTAGTGGTGGTACTGGTGGTGGTACCGATGGCAGTACTGGTAGCCTGTGTGGCGGTACCGATGGCGGTGGGCCTGTGACAGATGGGCTGATTGACAGATGGGCTGTGTGACAGGTCCTCTTTATTGGGGGGGCCCAGTACAATACAATAAGTCAGACAGACACTGATTTCACTCACTGATCCCTGCTCTCTCCTCACCCGATCGGTGTGTGAGGAGAGAGCAGGGATCAGGTGGTAACGGCTCCTCAATGTTTACATTTGTGACCAGTTGTGATTGGACACAGCCGGTCACGTGGTAAACAGCCAATTTCATTGGCTGTTTACCCTGATCGGGGAAGCGCTGTGTCCAAGGGACACTCGCCTTCCTCGATCCCTGCTCTGCATGCCTTCAGCGGCGCGCACGGAGTTTGTTGTGACAGGTGATCGGCTGTGACTTTGACACAGCCGATCACATGGTAAACAGCCAAATTCATTGGCTGTTTCCCGTGATCGGGGAAGCGCTGTGTCCGAGGGACACACGCCGTCCCCGATCGCCGCGCTGCGCGCCCCCACGGGTGCGTGCCGGCATGTTATCCTGCTGGACATCATATGACACACAGTCAGGATAACACAACCACTTCCTGGACGTCAATCAGTGGCGGCTGGTGCTCAAAATTTTTGGGGGGCGCAAACAAACTGAAACATTCTGAAAAAAAAACATCAATCGCAGCCACTGTCATCAAAACGCAGCCAATGTGTTATCAATCGCAGCCACTGTCATCAAAACGTAGCCACTGTCATCAAAACACAGCCACTGTCATCAAAACACAGCCACTGTGTCATCAAAAACGCATCCACTGTCATCAAAAACGCAGCCACTGTGTCATCAAAAATGCAGCCACTGTGTCATCAAAAACGCATCCACTGTGTCATCAAAAACGCATCCACTGTGTCATCAAAACGCATTCACTGTCATCAAAAACGCATCCACTGTGTCATCAAAAATGCATCCACTGTGTCATCAAAAACGCATCCACTGTGTCATCAAAAATGCATCCACTGTGTCATCAAAAACGCATCCACTGTGTCATCAAAACATATCCACTGTGTCATCAAAAACGCATTCACTGTGTCATCAAAACGCATTCACTGTCATCAAAAACGCATCCACTGTGTCATCAAAAATGCATCCACTGTGTCATCAAAAACGCATCCACTGTGTCATCAAAACGCATCCACTGTGTCATCAAAAACGCATCCACTGTGTCATCAAAAACGCATTCACTGTGTCATCAAAAACGCATTTACTGTGTCATCAAAAACGCATCCACTGTGTCCACTGATCCAAGAAACCATGATTGTCTCCTTAATAGCAGCCAGCATCTCTTTGAACAAGGGGGAAGGGGGGCAAGTTATCAAAGAAGGATACTCACAGTGATTTGGGGGGCTGGGAGAGGATGCTTTATGTGCTAGGGGCCACTTTGGGAGCAGAGAGGATTTGTGCTGGGGGGGGGTCTAATTTTATATTCAACCCCCCTTCCAGCACAAATCCTCTCTGCTCCCAAAGTGGCCCCTAGCACATAAAGCATCCTCTCCCAGCCCCCCAAATCACTGTGATTATCTTTCTTTGATAACGTGCCCCCCTTCCCCTGCAAGTGTCATATTCAGACCTCAGATCAGCACGTCCTGTGTATGTGTCCATTCTCCTCCCCCTCCCCCTGTGTATAGGAAGAGTCCGTGTGTTAGTGAGACAGGAGGGTGGGGGATGGGGAAGAGAGGGACAGATACAGACAGCTGTGCTGTGCTGTGCTGGAGATCACCCTCCTTGCAAGACAGCAACCCATCCCTTCATACTGCTCTTACCTTCCTCCTGCAGCTCCGCTCGGCCGAAGAGCGGAGCTGCCGACGTCACTTCCGGCTCTCGTCTACTTCACGAAAGCTGGAAGTGACCTCAAGATTTGAAAAGCAATGCTCCCGCCCATAGAATCACACTGATTCTATGGGCGGAAGCTAATCGGCGTTTTTGTTTGCGCCACAAGGCGGGTTAAAAGCCCGCAAATGAAGCGCCACATCTGCAATCTCGTGATTGTATTGACGTGGCGCTTCCCATAGTGCACTGGCGTCCGGCGCCACAGTGCACTTTGTTAAAGGACTTTTTTTTTTTTGTTCTTAAAGGGGCCGTTTAAAAAAATTTTTTTTTTTTTTTTTTTTTTTTTTTTTTTTTGAATTTTTTTTTATATCCCATCACCACATAGATTCTCTCCAGACAGCAATAGTTTCAAGCATTGGATAATAATCCCACCATGCTCCAACAGACTGGGCTGTAAAAACAAACCAAATTCCAGATAACAGCGGTATCAGACACTGGACAAAGATCCCATCAAGCTCCAACACCTCAAGCTGTAAAAGTGGACCCGGTTTTTCAATGGACGCAGGAATCACTGTATCTTTGGTAAAGCAGATATCCAATCTGGCAGCTCAAGGATAAATCCCAGAGCATAAAGGAAGAAGAGGATAGCCTCATAGTGCAATATGTTTCAACAAAAGGGTTTATTAAAACAGCACACTAAAAACTTACATCAGGGCAACCAAACATCAGCAAAAGGTTTGCACCAACCAGCTCAAACGGTTAGGCTGCTTTCATGCTGAGGTGTTTTACAGGCACAAAAAATGTGCCTGCATAGCGCCTGGAAAGAGCCTCTCCTCTCACTCAATTGTGAAAGCAGTGGCAGGACGCCAAAAAAAGTCCTGCAAGCCGCATGTTTGCAGCGCTGTAGGAGCGGTGTATACACCACTCCTAAAGCGCCCCTGCCCAAATCAGTGGGCAGCACCGCTGGACCGCCAGCATAGCGCCACTGCAGCAGCACTTTGCGGGCGGTTTTAACTCTTTTTCGGCTGCTAGTGGGGCTAAAACCTCCGCAAAAATTACGGTAAAGCACCGCTAAAAATAGTGGTGCTTTACCGCCGATGCAAATAAATTTTTTTTGTCATTTAACGTTTATTGAAAGAGAGAAAGAAAAGATGCACAATTTGCATGTCGCAGGTACTGCATACGTTTTTAGCACAGCTCAGAGTCATCATACATTGTATTAACCTGGAATTTTATCAGATGATTCTCAATTATTGTGGTTGTCAAAAAAGAGACAGGTCACTCTCAGCCACCTTTAAGCCTGCATGTCGCAGGTACAACTGCATACGTTTTTAGTACAGGTCAGAGTCCAAAAAAAGTCCTGCAAGCCGCAGGTTTGCAGCGCTGTAGGAGCGGTGTATACACCACTCCTAAAGCGCCCCTGCCCAAATCAATGGGCAGCACCGCCGGACCGCCGGCATAGCGCCACTGCAGCGGCACTTTGCGGGCGGTTTCAACTCTTTTTCGGTTGCTAGCGGGGCTAAAAGTGCACCGCTAGCGGCCGAAAACCTCCGCAAAATGACGGTAAAGCACCGCTAAAAATAGCAGTGCTTTACCGCTGTTGCAAAGAATTTTTTTTTTGTCATTTAACGTTTATTGAAAGAGAGAAAGAAAAGATGCACAATTCGCATGTCGCAGGTACTGCATACGTTTTTAGTACAGCTCAGAGTCATCATACATTGTATTAACCTGGAATTTTATCAGATGATTCTCAATTATTGTGGTTGTCAAAAAAGAGACAGGTCACTCTCAGCCACCTTTAAGCTATAATATCCAAATAAAAAAGATTTTGGTTTAACCTTTGTCATTAACTAAATAATACAAAAAGCATTGTTAACCTTATTCCAGGTTGTTTTCCTGTCGTCATCTGCTGTTTAAATGATAAAAGTAGGAAAAGAAAAGTAGGAAAAGAGAAAGGAAAAAGGGAAGAGTTTAGATACAGTGTAAGCAGTGTGGGTTACAGATATGGTCCTGGAAGAATGCCCTTGCCCTTTTTTCTGTTATTATGAGTTGTGCAATGATATAGTGTCCTCAAATTCCTGGGAATATTTAAAAATAAACCAAGGTTGCCAAGTTTTGTGAAATCTTTCTACACTATTTGTGTCCTGCGCGAAGGTATCTTCCATATCACAAATGTCTTTGACCTTATTTAGCCAGTCTGGTATGGATGGAACCCGGGGGGGAGTTCCAATGTAGAGGGATTAATGATTTTGCCGCATTTAAAAGATGTTTAGATAAGGAGTCTTTGTATCTTTTAACCTCTTTAGCGGTAATCCCGTGTGTGGCTCGGGGTGGATTTTCAGTACCAAAAGCGGTAACCCCAAGCCACACTCGGGATCGCATTGCAGGATCCAGGCAAAGTTACTTACTTTGCCCCACAAGATCCTGCAATGTCTCCCCGCTGTGTGTGCGAACTGTCCTCCGCCGGATCTATCACAGTGCCGAGCTCCATTCCCTGCAAGTGTTGCGACGCATGGGGACGATGCAAGGCGCCAAATTCAAAAAGTTAAAACACAATACATACAGTACACTGTAATCTTACAGATTACATTACTGTATCATATTATTTCACCTCCCTTTTGTCCCTAGTGATTTGTCCAGTGCCCTGCATGCAGTTTTATATTATTATTTATATTATATTCTTGAGATTGTCCATAGCAACCAAAAAGCGTCCCTTTACATCAAAAGCAGTTTTAGAGCAGCTAGAAAACAGCGATGATAAATTACAATCACTTGCAGCATTGAGCAATAGTGATTTGTGGGAAAATTCGTCATCAAACACTGAAAGTAATGACAGCAACAATTCTGCAACTGAGCAAATTTCAGAGTTTTTGATTTGATTACATTATTGAATCATTTTTATTATTATTATATTAGAATTTATGATTTCGTGTTTCAAACTTTATCATACCCGAGCTGTCTACTAGACTCTTGTTTGGACAGATTTAATTGAGTTATTCGAAAGAAATACAGGCCTATAATATAAAACGCCAAATTTCCATGCAAAACATTGTACCGCTTTGAGGATCAAAAATCTGACATAATCATACTGCCAGAGAGGTTAAGTGAAAAGTTTGTCACATGTAATAAGCAGCAGGCTGTGTTTAAGTTTAGTTTAGTCTCTGTTATCCTTTTGATCAGTTCCCTGACTCTATCCCAGAAAGCTGTGATTAGGGAGCAATGCCACCATATGTGGAACAGTGTGCCCGTTTCTTTGTGACATCTCCAGCAAGAAGCCGTTTTTTGTGGATTCCACCTGTGTAGCTTGTCTGGGGTGTTATACCAGTGTGTCAACAACTTATAACACATTTCCTGCATTTTTGTGCTTATGGAACACTTATGTGCTAAGATGCAAGCATACTGTAACGAAACATCACACACTCCGCTTGAGTGCTTTCGTCATATACCACTTCTTCCCAGTCTGAATATAGATATCAGATATTCCAACTGCTCACAAGCACAAAACAAGACGATACTTGTTTAGTTGCTGAACATGGACTCTTTATTAGAACCAAAATACAAGTCATATATACATTAGAAGAGGAGGTTTCTACCTCCTGCTCATATCACTCTAACAATACAACTGTAACCAGAAACCTAATTAACATGAGCTAATTAACTAATCCCTTAAAGCAGCCGATATGACTCTGTGCCCTCCTGAACATTGTTATGATTAATCAGGATTTTACTACAGGTCAGACTTGTGGTCACCGAGCTTCACACAGTAGATTATATGTTATCATAAGTATAAACACAGGACACCTTCACACAATAGCAGGAGCTCCAGCAGGAGTTGGCCCGTCTCCTACATTGTACAGAGGCCAATGTGATCAGCTCTCAACTAACATGTTGAGTTCAGAATCAAACAAACCAAGAATAGTCTTTACATATATCCTGTGAGATATTGTGGATACATATTACTGTCCCATTTTAAGTAATCCAAGATATATTTTCTAAGTCACTATTTCTAATATCGCATATACAGGGTTCCCAGAGTCTGTGTGTCTTGGGGGACATGGACCTGAATCTAAAGTAACACCACCTCAAGGGTCCCCAGGCATACAGCTCACAAAGAGCACCGTTCCCCCAAACGCCAAGGCCCATAATCGGTAGGCAAGAGGCCAGCATTAAGTCTCCTCCAAAAGCCTCTGTCCTGTGAGTCTGTCACACATACCTCCATTGTTTATCTGTTATTTCCGTCTGCAATACCTTCGACCACTTCCTCCTGTGTCCATCCGTCCCGACAGCCTTAGAATGCTGTAGCCATGAATAAGCGATTGAGGTGGCCTTGATAAGTGGGGTACTACCATGGGACACCGACTCCAGGTCTGTCAGGGATCTATGGAATTCCTGTGAGCTCCCTTTCTTACCTAAATACTTCACAGTTGAAGGTAGGACCAGTGTCGCAAGTGTGGGAGGTTGTTCTCTGTCTTGAGTGTGGTCCACTCTTTTGCCCCCCAGAAGTTTTTTTGTGCCATACGGACAAATGTTCAGGCATTCGTTTGAATCCCCACGCAGTCAAAGTTTGGACCAAACCATTGGTTCATCCCTAGTCTTTATTAATAAACAAAAGGTGCGGCATTCAGCATGGCTGCTTATGAAAAGACACTTAGCTGACAACAAAAGCAAAAATGTAATATATTTCAGCTTACTAATCATTAGATGTGCTGACTGCATTTGCTTTCTTTTTTTAGGTTTTTTTTAGGTTTTCCTTTATTTAATTGATCTGGCCAGTAACACACTTCCTGTCTTATGCTGGCCATAGATGGTTAGAATTTCAAAAGGAAAAAATGTTCTAAGTTTTTCTAGTCATTAATATATTTTCCACTGCAGCGACAAAAAAATTTGATGGAGTAGGATGGAATATTTTTCGTGAATGAACGGATTTCTAACAGTATATATGGTTTTCGTTCAGTAAAGTTCATTCATTCCAAAATCAAATGTTTAAAGCAAATGAAATTCTGTTCATCTATGGCCAGCCTAAGGTGTCTGTATTCTGGATGAAGTAGTAAAGCAGATACCTTTGGATGGTAGCATTGTCAATCTGGGGAGACGGTAGTGTTATGCCGCGTACACACGATCGGACATTCCGACAACAAAATCCATGATTTTTTTCTGACGGATGTTGGCTCAAACTTGTCTTGCATACACACGGTCACACAAATCTTGTCGGAAATTCCGGACGTCAAGAACACGGTGACGTACAACACGTACGACGAGCCGAGAAAAATGAAGTTCAGTAGCCAGTGCGGCTCTTCTGCTTGATTCCGAGGATGTGTGGAACTTTGTTCGTTGGAATTGTGTACACAAGATCGGAATTTAAGACAACGGATTTTGTTGTCGGAAAATTTGAGATCCAGATCTCAAATTTTGTGTGACGAAAATTCCGATGGAAAATGTCCAATGGAGCCTACACACGGTCTGAATTTCCGACAACAAGCTCCCATTGAACATTTTCCGTCGGAAAATCCGACCGTGTGTAGGGGGCATTAGACTAGCAGATTTAGCCTAGGTTCACACTGCTGCAGGATTGAAATCATGTGAGTTCAGCTGAACTCGCACGAGTTCATATCTGCATGTCAGTCCGACTTCGGGGGCATTTTCAGAGACATCTGTGCGGGTTCTTGCACAGATGTCTACAGAAATCGCACCCGAAGTCGCCAAAAGTAATAGAAAAACGGACGGTGCCATCAAATCGCATTCCAAAGTGCATCAGTGTGAACCTAGGCTTAGATGGACTCGACTAAAAAACTGAAGCTAAGCTCCAGCTCACACTTTATAAGCAGTTACAGATAATTGTAAGCACCTCTGTCAGTGTTAAATGGTTTGTCTCAACCATTTAACTCCCACTTTTTCTGGATAGCTGAGTCTGTTAACACCTTGCCAAACAGCTGCTGTCGTTATACGGCAGCAGGTTGGCTCCCCTGCGCGAATCGCCATAGCTGTATGGCGGCCGCTTTAAGGGCTGTAGGGGGCGCGTGCGACCTGCAATCTCTCCTCAGAGAGCCAGAAGGGTGATATGTCAATGTAAACAGACAGATCCCCATTCTGTCAGGGAAGTAGAGTGAGATCTGCTGTTCCTAGTAATCAGGAACAGCGATCTGTCTCCTCCTCCTGTCAGTCCACTCCCCCCACAGTTAGAAACACCTCAGCAGGGAACACCTAAACCCTTGATCGCCCCCTAGTGTTAATCCGTTCCCTGCCAGTGACATTTATACAGTAATCAGTGGCTATTTTTAGCTCTGATTGTTGTATAAATGTTACTGGTCCCAAAAAAGTGTCAAAAGTGTCCAGTCTGTCCGCCGCAATGTCCTGCTAAAAATCGCTGATTACCACCATTACTAGTAGAAAAAAAATTAATAATAAAAATGCCATAAATATATCCCCTATTTTGTAGACGCTATAACTTTTGCGCAAACCAATCAATATATACTTATTGCAATTTTTTACCAAAAATATGTAGAAGAATACATATTGGCCTAAACTGATGAAGAAATATTTTTTTTTTTTTTTTTATATATTTATTACAATTTTTATTTTTCAAAATTGTCGCTCTTTTTTTTGTTTATAGCGCAAAAAATAAAAACCACAGAGGTGATCAAATAGCTTTATTTGTGTGGAAAAAAAGGACGTCAATTTTGTTTGGGTAAAGAGCCGCACGACCGCACAATTGTCAGTTAAAGCGACGCAGTGCCGTATCGCAAAGAATGGCCTGGTCAGGAAGGGGGTAAATCCTTCTGGGGCTGAAGTGGTTAAAGGAAGTTATTAAATTAGAGACTTACCGGCTGGATCACTTGATAAAAATCAAGAAAAATGCCTACAAAAAAACAACTAATGCAGCCACTACATCTAAGAATTGATGAGCTGCAATTTAACATTTTTATTTTTGAGTTTAATACCATTTGAAAAAAAACTTTGATTTTAGCTATTATACCATTGAAATTTACACCACACTTTACTTTTTCCTCTCTGCGGCTCTTTGCAATTCTATCAATCTTGTTTTTAAGGGAAAATCACTAAATGCTAGTTCACACTGGTGCAATTTCTGATGCGACTTGAGTCGCACAGAATCACATGACAAGGGAAATCACATTATTATTATTTTCAATGGTGTCTGTTCACATCAAAACCACTCTGTGCGGTGCAATTTTAGGAAAGGTTCCTGTGCTACTTTGTTGTGATTTTGTGCAATTTGGCTCCATAGAATGTGCTAACCACAACCAAAGTCACATCAAAGTCGCACTATGTGATCACACTGAAAATTGCCTTAAAAGTGCATTGCAGTAGTGTGAACTGAGCCTAATAAGATAAATACAAAGAAAGATAAAGAAGGTGGAAGAAACAACAATGGTACAAGTAAAAAACACAAACGACGGGAGAGCTTAGGAATAAAGAAAGTAGAGGAGCTTACCATTAGTCAAGATATAATGGATATACACCAAATGTTGGAAAGCTTGTTGTCCTTGTGGGTACAAGGAAGGGTTACAGAAGTTGAAAGAGTTAGCAATTTATTAGTGTATGAGGGCGAGATACAGCAGATGAAAAAGCTTAGAACCCATTATTCTACATTCACCCATTTCCACCTGTAGGTGTTGGGCATTTTGTATGTTTTTACCATGCACTACCATATATCCCTATGCAGAGGTACCTTCAGGTGAAAGAGCTTAGAATCAATTAAGGTACAAGTGAGTGAAACAGAATTTAAAACGGTTTACGGTTCATCAGAAAATACCACAGTAAAATGTTTCTCTTTACTCTTTACATTCAATGTTTTCTGATAATCTTTAATAAAATACTTGAACAAGAACATACCACCGTAAAACTGAAAAAGAAAGACCTCTTTGAGATTAAAATATATGTTTTTTTTTTTTTTTGCATCAATGTAAATCTAAATAAATAATAAAAATGAAAATAACATATTGCATGACATAAACTCTAACAAACATAAATATGGTATCATTTTGGGACTGTTTATAATTTATGAGGATAAACTGTAGAAAAAAAAAGCACAAAACATTCTATGCTTAAAGACGAGATGTAGGCTGTTACTTAAAATGTACATGGTAAAAAAGCAGACAGAGCATACCATATTTGGTTTCAGAGAAGTATAAATTGCTACTACCGCAAACTTCTATTGTAATCTTCCTATGTGAACTGTTTGGGTAAATGCTATCCATCATGTAAACTTTGCGTTCACGGGATTGCTTTAGCTATACATTTTCAAACCACAATAATGTCTATTTTTTAAATGCAAGAGCACAACTTATTGGCAAGGAAAACATAAGCACCCCTGGCAATATCTTTTACATTATAATCCTTGTTCAGCTCTTGTCTGGCCAAGCAATTTAAAATAAAATTAAGATGATACACATCTAATCTACTACAATGGCTAGCTGGATATAAGAGCTGCCCTTTGCAATCAGTCTGAGAAAAAAATAAAGAACCCAGTATAATGTATAATACCCATTACACATGAACTCTTTCTAACAGTATTTAGAAGTTAGTGTCATTTTAAAAGATACAATGATTTGTTGCTTTGTCTGAATTTTTTAGGTATACTGATTTACTGCAGCTCTGTCTAGTGAATATTCTTTAACTCCCTATGGAAAACCCGAGGAAACCAAAACAGAATGTAATGTATTTTCTGTCTGTTACTTGTGTACTTTTTTACTTTATGATGACATTTTAAACATGCAGTATGTAATTACACTACAATTTGTATATTACTGTAAACTTTTACTGGCTTGTGTTTAGTTAGAAGAAATGAATGATGTTCCTCTGGTTTCAAAGATTGAAAACTATCCAGTATAGTCTTTCCAATAAATCTACCGTACAGTTATGTGTTACTTTAAAAGTATTTTCCCTTAGTTTTGATATCTTTTTCATAAGATTGTAGCAATTATTGGACAGTCTTAACCAAATGATCTACCATGAGGTCACAGTAAAGGCCCGTACACACAATCAGACTTTTTGACAACAAACATGCAAATTAGCTGTTTTGGAGCAACATCCGACTGTGTGTACGCTCCATCGGACAAACTTTTGTTGGCTGTGCGAACACACAAACTTTCCGGCAACAAAAGTCCGATGGAGCAAAGTCCGATCGTGTTTACACAAAACCATCGGACTTTTGTACAAACTACAGTATGCAGCTGTGAGATTGTTTCCAGCGTGATCCCATCGCGCTGGTTCCCGGCGACAGGGTACTGTACATCTTGCGCTGGCTGCAATAGGAAAAACACATTTTCCTATTGCAGCGAGCGCGAGAGGGAATTCCCCTCTGGGAGCATACCAGGCCCTTAGGTCTGGTATGGATTTTAAGAGGAACCCCCTACGCCGAAAAAATGGCGTGGGGTCCCCCCAAAAATCCATACCAGACCCTTATCCAAACATGCAGCCCGGCCGGTCAGGAAAGGGGGTGGGGACAAGCGAGCACCCCCCCCTCCTGAACCGTACCAGGCCGCACGCCCTCGACATGGTGGGTGGGTGCTTTGGGGGAGGAGAGGCCCTGCGCCCCCCCTCCCCCAAAGCACCTTGTCCCCATGTTGATGAGAAGGGCCTCTTCCTGACAACCCTGGCCATTGGTTGTCGGGGTCTGCGGGCGGGGGGGCTTATCAGAATCCAGGAGCCCCCTTTAATAAGGGGGCCCCCAGATCCCGGCCCCCCACCCTATGTGAATGAGTATGGGGTACATCGTATCCCTACCCATTCACCTAGGGAAAAAATTGTCAATAAAAAAACACACTACACAGGTTTTTAAAGTAATTTATTAGGCAGCTCCAGGGGTCTTCTTCCGACTTCGGGGGTCTCTCCGGCCTCTTCTCCTGGTGTCCGTTTCTTCTCCGCTCTCTCTGGCCTCTTCTCCCAGTGTCCAGTTCTTCTGTAGGGCTCCTCCGCTATCTTCTGCTCTTTTGCCGCTCTCTTGCTAGCGGTGGCCCAGTCTTCTCCATCGTCTTGTTTCCTCTTGTCTTCTTCCGATGTTGACATGATGCTCTCTCCCACTGTAAGGCTGTGTGAGCGTCTCGCAATGACTTGTATAGGCATGGGGCGTGGTCACCAGGTGATGTCATCTGATGACCCCACCCCCTTATGATGTCACAGTCCCGGGGCATGCTAGTTTTTATTTAAAATTTGGCGTGGAGTTCCCCCTCATGATTCATACCAAACACAGTGCCTGGCATTTGCAGGGATCCAAGTCGGATCCCCGCACCAGTGTGAACCCGGCTCGCAAGGTGTCAATCTCGCCGATAAAAGCGACGAGATTCACACAATATCAGACAATACAGAAGTTGACCAAAGGGTGGTGGTAAAGAGCTGAAAAACCACGTGATTTGGTGAAAGTTGGCTGAAAAAGTTCTACTGTGTGTATGCAATACAAACTTATGGCCAACACCCTTTGTACAAAAATCCACGGGAAAGTTTGTACAAAGTCCTATCGTGTGCATGAGGCTTAACAATTATAATTTTTGGATTGGTTACTGCTGACCTACATCAGTAAAATGTAAGGGGCACTGGCTTTGGCTTGCTGTACCCCCATGAGCATGTACAGGCCCCCTGCTTTCCATGTTATCTCCTTGTCATGTATTCTTTAATTACATGCCCACTCCAGATAGAATACAAATATAGTAAAGATAGATTGAGGGCAAAAAAAATCACATAACCAATATATTTATTTATGGTCCACTGTAGCATTTTAATGTGGGTTGGTTCCTCAAAAAAAGGCTTGTCTTTGGATTTCTGCCTACCTTGACTATTGCCTGTGATTCATCTCCAGTCCTTTGTGCCAGCCTAAGCTTTTGTTTAGTATATATTCCTCTGCCTATAAATCACCTGTCCTGACCATTACCCATGTTACTTTTTTTTCATGTAAGTCAGCATGTGGCATTCCCATACTCAGGAGGCATATCAGAATGTGTTTTGGGGTGTAATTGTAAGTATGTTCATGCTGCATGTGAGAAACAACTTGTTAAAATGACAACTTTGTGAAAAAAAATGTAATTTCTTAATTTTCCAAAAAATTGCCATACAAAATTACAATTTTAAAAAACTCACTGTGCCTTTTACTAAATAGCTTGGATGGTCTCCTTTGCAAAAAAGGGTCATTTGGGGGATATTTGTACTGTCCTGGCCCTGGCATTTTTAGGGCCTTAAGAAATGAGACAGGCAGTCAGTACATCAGGACTAATTAATTTTCAAATATATAAACCATAGTTTGTATAACTTTCACACAGGCTAAATAATATACACTGGTTATTTTAGATTTAGCCGCATATATTTTGGCCTAAATTTCTGAAGAAAGAGTACTTGCGTGCAAAATTTTAAAACAGAAATGAAAAAAGTACATGTTTTATTTTTCAAAATGTTAAAATGTTTCTTCAAAACCCAGTGGTGATTAAATATCACCAAAACAAAGTTCTATCTGTCTCAAAGAAAAGTGCTGAAAGCTGAAAAATGGCCTGGACTTGAAGGGGGTGAACGTGTCCAGACCTGAGGTGGTTAAAGTGATTATTCACACTGAGGTGGTTAAAGTGATTCTCAACTCTGTTAGTCAATCAGCCATTTATATACCCCACATATCCATGACAGTAACTGTCAGTAAAAATATATTTCTACTTCTATCTAGATTCTTCCTGAATAAAAGAACTGTATACTTTATCAGTGGATATCATGTTACACAAGCATTGTCTGTTTGTTTGCCTTTAATAATTTTGTCCCTACCTCAATCCATAGCTAGGGGATGCTCTATGTAGTTAGTCCCACCCTTCTTCTTATACTTTAGCCTCTATTTACCACATGTACTATATTCTGCTGGAGCTAGACATTCTATGATTTTTGATTTATCTGATGTCCATCTGTTATGATCTGCACAAGTTTTTGGATTAACACTTTCTATGATCTTCAAAATGTCATTTGGATCAAGTCACTGTCTGCCATGCTACTGAGACTGTCAATTAAGCTGGATCAGTTATAGAGATCACACTTTCAGTGCCCACTTCAATACTGCACATAGTCAAATGACGTCCTTGACTTTGTGCAGGGATATCTGAATGATGCCTGCATCTACAGGCATCATTCAGATATCATTATTTCCAGCCGGCGATTCTGTGCACGATAAGAACGATCACAGTGACAGTTCCACCGCTTGATCGTTCTTATAGGCGACGGGAAGGGATGTCCCCCCTCCCGCCGTCATCTGGTGCTTCTCCGGGCTCTCCCTGCTATCGGGGGCCGGAGAAAGAATCGGCGACGATAGAGATGACTGGTGACCAGATGGTCACCAGTCATCTCTATGACCGTCGGAGTACAGGGCGCGAGGTTATGACGTCACGCCCGGGTTCCTGGATTAAATAAAGCCGCGATCGCGGCTGTCAGCATGAGATTGGTGAATTTTTTTTTCACGATATCATGCTTTCCAGCCTGGAGGAGAGATGTGGGGTCTTATTGACCCCACATCTCTCAATAAAGAGGACCTGTCACATCAATTTCTATTACAAGGGATGTTTACATTCCTTGTAATAGGAATAAAAGTGATCAAAAAAATAAAAATGCAAAAAAAAGTGTAAAAATAAAAAAAATAAGTAAAATAAAAAATAAAATAATAAAACAAATTTTTTAAAACGCCCCTGTCCCCAGTAGCTTGCGCTCAGAAGCGAACGCATGCGCAAGTCCCACCCACATAAACGCCATTCAAACCACACATGTGAGGTATCACCGTGTGCGTTAGAGCATGTGCAACAATTCTAGCACTAGACATCCTCTGTAACTCTAAACTGGTAACCTGTAAAAATGTTCAAAGCGTCACCTATGGAGATTTTTAAGTACCAAAGTTTAGCGCCCTTCCATGAGTGTGTGCAATTTTAAAGCATGACACTTTAGGTATGTATTTACTCAGCGTAACATCATCTTTTAGATTATACAAAAAAATTGGGCTAACTTTACTGCTTTGTTATTTTTTAATTCATGAAACCGTTTTTTTTCCAAAAAAAAAGGCGCTTGAAAAATTATTGCGCAAATACCGTGCGAAACAAAAAGTTGCAATGACCGCCATTTTATTCCCTAGGGTGTCTGCTAAAAAAAAATATATAATATTTGGGGGTTCTGAGTAATTTTCTAGCAAAAAATTTATGATTTTTACATGTAGGAGAGAAGTGCCAGAATAAGTCCGGTATTGAAGTGGTTAAAAAGGAACTGCAGTATGCTCACATAATTTATAATAAAAACAACTTTGCCATACTGAAGCTTTCCTCCAATCACTTTACATATTATTTTATATATACTGTGATTCTGTACTTGCCAAATATGCTGCAGAAATCTCCTCCCACTAAATCTGGCTGCATCCATTTTAACTATGGGCATCTGAAACTGCTGCCTGTTCACTTCCTTGATTTACACAGACACACAGAGACACACCTCCAGCTCCGCATCCCTGCAGCTCTCATTGGCGCTCTTATGACTCATCCACCCTCCCTTTCTGGCAAACTCTCACAAGAGTGAGAGAGAGAGCTGTACATGATGTCATAAGCCTAGGCCAATGACCAGACAAGAAACAGGAAGTGGGCTGTATAAGGTATTTACAACAGTTAAAACAAAAAGGGCAGAAGATTTAATAGATGGAAAGTTTAAAAAATTACTGAAGGTTCGCTTTAAATTGCAGAAAGCAGAATAATCAAACGTCATTTAGCTCCAGAACAATAACGTTTATCTCCAGTCAAAAAAATCAATAATAGCTCTGAAATATATTGGGAGAGGTACTCTAGGTATTCAGCAGGTTAACTAATCACAGCAGCCTACAACATACACAAGAGCAATAATCCAGTGTTTTTTTTTCTAATAGGATTATTATCCAAGTTATTTGTGTATTATACATGCATAGAGTAGAAACTACCTGCATTACTACGTATAGGGTTGCCACCTGTCCGGGATTCACCCGGACAGTTCGGGTTTGGAATCATGCGTCCAGGTTTCAGACTGCCTGAAACCCGGACACATTATTCAGATGAGACTATGGCTTCCCAGCAGGGTTGCTGGCTGCAGTTGTCTAAGCTGAGAGTGTCTGCTACACTCCTTTTCATGCTGCCCAAAGCCAACACTAACAATCCCCCCCAAACAAACACACAGACGGGAAAGGAGAGAGGACGCGATCTGCACCTCTTTCTCCCGCCCCTCCGCCTCTGTGTCTGTCCACACTCCAATCCCCAGGGCTATGCCTCAGAAAAGGAAAGTGGGGGCAGGAAATTTGAAGTCCAGCAGCCTCAGATACATCTGGATGAGAGGTGCTGACTGCCAAGGGGTGAGTGAGCTCACCATCCATTCCTGTCTGTGACTGAAGTCTCCCCCCTTCTCTCTCCTGCCTCTGAGTGAGTACACTGAGGTAAATCAGGGTTCTCAGAGTACCCTTTACTTCACAGTTCCCCATTACACCAGAGGCGACAGTGTTCCCCTTTACATCAGAGTCCTCTCCGTACATCAGAGTTCTCATTGTTCCCCCTTAAATCAGGGTTCCCAGAGCATCCCTTATGTTAGAGTCCCCCGAGTTCTCCCTTACATTAGAATCTGCAGAGCCCCCCCCCCCTCCCCTTACAGTGAAAGGGAACTCTGCAAGTTCAAATGTACAAGTAATACTTCATATTCCCATTGCACACTTTCCTGGATGAGTTCACAAAATATGGGTGCTGCAGCAACAACCAACTGGATACTGGTTCAAGTCAAAACGAAAATATTTGCCAGCACACCATGAAACGGCGTAGATAGCATCCAAACGTGTAATTTATTGCATGATCACAACACAAGGAGAGTGCAACGTTTCAGAGTCACGTCAGGCATGTGATAAATGTGAAAAAACAATGAAAATTATATAAAGAAACATCAACCAATCAGGAAAAGAGAAAAGGAAAAAAACAAAAAACAAAGACTCCTCCTACCCCCAGACTGGTATGACGTCATAAATCCCGCCAAAAAGGCACTAGCAAATGTTTACAAAAAGTTTTCATGAATGGAGGAAAAGTAAATGACAAAGGAGGGTACAGAGAAAAGTAATGTGAAACTGTCATCATGGTACCTCCTCGACGATGTTGCAAACCGTTGTGGGGATGGAACAACTGTTAGGGAACATCAGGCTGCAGTGCACGATCCTGTAACGGATCGGCGCCAGTTTTCTTTATATAATTTTCATTGTTTTTTCACATTTACCACATGCCTGACGAAGGGGTCCTGTGTGACTCCGAACTGTTGCACTCTCCTTGTGTTGTGATCATGCAATAAATTACACGTTTGGACTCTATCTACGCCGTTCCATGGTGTGTTGGCAAATATTTTCGTTTTCAAATGTAAAAGGGGAACTCTGTGGACTCTGATGTAAAGGGGGACTCTTGTTATTAACTTTATATGATTAGAAATGTTATTTAATAGCAAAATATATGTATAGTTTATACTATAAAAACAATTGCTGTGCGCTAGGGTTGTCCCGATACTGATACTAGTACTTGTACTCGGGCAAATGCTCCCGATGCTTCTCCCGATACCTGGAAGTCAGCTGTGATCAGCGTGTGGGGGAGTTACAAGATTCTCCCCCCAGCGGCTTTCAGCAGCTTTAGTGACATACAGCGGTGATTGCTCACCGCTGACTGTCACTGCATCCTCCTCCATGCCCCCTCCGTTCCGCTGTCCCCCTCCGCTGTCCCCCTCTGTTCCTCTCTCCTTCCCTGTGTCTCTCTGCTGTCCCCTCCGTTCCTCTCTCCTTTTCTGTCCCCCTCCGCTGTCCCCTCCGTTCTGCTCTGTCTCTCCGCTGTCCCCCTCCGTTCCTCTCTCCTTTTCTGTCCCCCTCCGCTGTCCCCTCCGTTCTGCTGTGTCTCTCCGCTGTCCCCCTCCGTTCCTCTCTCCTTCCCTGTGTCTCTCCGCTGTCCCCTCCGTTCCTCTCTCCTTTTCTGTCCCCCTCCGCTGTCCCCTACGTTCTGCTGTGTCTCTCCGCTGTCCCCCTCCGTTCCTCTCTCCTTCCCTGTGTCTCTCCGCTGTCCCCTCCGTTCCTCTCTCCTTTTCTGTCCCCCTCCGCTGTCCCCTCCGTTCTGCTGTGTCTCTCCGCTGTCCCCCTCCGTTCTGCTGTGTCTCTCCGCTGTCCCCCTCTGTTCCTCTCTCCTTCCCTGTGTCTCTCCGCTGTCCCCTCCGTTCCTCTCTCCTTTTCTGTCCCCCTCCGCTGTCCCCTCCGTTCTGCTGTGTCTCTCCGCTGTCCCCCTCCGTTCCTCTCTCCTTCCCTGTGTCTCTCCGCTGTCCCCTCCGTTCCTCTCTCCTTTTCTGTCCCCCTCCGCTGTCCCCTACGTTCTGCTGTGTCTCTCCGCTGTCCCCCTCCGTTCCTCTCTCTTTCCCTGTGTCTCTCCGCTGTCCCCTCCGTTCCTCTCTCCTTTTCTGTCCCCCTCCGCTGTCCCCTCCGTTCTGCTGTGTCTCTCCGCTGTCCCCCTCCGTTCTGCTGTGTCTCTCCGCTGTCCCCCTCCGTTCCTCTCTCCTTCCCTGTGCCTCTCCGCTGTCCCCTCCGTTCCCCTCTCCTTCTCTGTCCCCTCCGTTCTGCTGTCTCTCTCCGCTGTGTGAATGGACAGAGTCAGCTGACTCTGTCCATTCACATAACTGAAACATTGTAATCTCCTGTGATTACGATGTGTCAGTTTATGAATGGAGAGGAGCCGCTGTCTTCTCTCCATTCATTCTCAGTGCAGCTGAGGCTGTAGAGAAAGGGACTGGGGAATCTCTATCCTCTGTCTCTTTCTCTGTCTCAAGGAGGAGATATCAGAGGTCTGTTAAGACCCCTGATATCTCACCAAAGCCCCCCAACAGGGCTGATTAAAAAAAAACAAAAAAAAAAAAACATATAAAGAATAAAAAAAATATTATTGTAAAAAATAAAAATTGTAAAAAAAAAAAAAAAAACACACATACACCGTTCACCCCCCCCCCCCCAAAAAAAAAGAAAACACTGTTAAAAAAATAAAAAAAAAACACTGTCACGTGACATTAAAAAAAAAAGTATCTGTAATCGGTATCGGCGAGTACTTGAAAAAAAGTATCGGTACTTGTACTCGGTCCTAAAAAAGTGGTGGTATCGGGACAACCCTACTGTGCGCTGCTAAAGTGTTCGGGTTTGACTTGATGAAAAGGTGGCAACCCTAACTACATACAGTGGCTTGCGAAAGTATTCGGCCCCCTTGAACTTTTCAACCTCTTGCCACATTTCAGGCTTCCAACATAAAGATATAAAATTTTTATTTTTTGTGAAGAATCACCAACAAGTGGGACACAATTGTGAAGTGGAACAAAATCTTTTGGATTTTTGAAACTTTTTTAACTAATAAAAAAATGAAAAGTGGGGCGTGCAAAATTATTCGGCCCCCTTGCGTTAATACTTTGTAGAGCCACCTTTTGCTGCGATTACAGCTGCAAGTCGCTTGGGGTATGTCTCTATCAGTTTTGCACATCGAGAGACTGAAATTCTTGCCCATTCTTCCTCGAGCTCAGTGAGGTTGGATGGAGAGCGTTTGTGAACAGCAGTGTTCAGCTCTTTCCACAGATTCTCGATTGGATTCAGGTCTGGACTTTGACTTGGCCATTCTAACACCTGGATACCTTTATTTGTGAACCATTCCTTTGTAGATTTTGCTGTATGTTTGGGATCATTGTCTTGTTGGAAGATAAATCTCCATCCCAGTTTCAGGTCTTTTGCAGACTCCAACAGGTTTTCATCCAGAATGGTCCTGTATTTGGCTGCATCCATCTTCCCCTCAATTTTAACCATCTTCCCTGTCCCTGCTGAAGAAAAGCAGGCCCAAACCATGATGCTGCCACCACCATGTTTGACAGTGGGGATGGTGTGTTGAGTGTGATGAGCTGTGTTGCTTTTACGCCAAACATATCGTTTTGCATTGTGGCCAAAAAGTTCGATTTTGGTTTCATCAGACCAGAGCACCTTCTTCCTCATGTTTGGCGTGTCTCCCAGGTGGCTTGTGGCAAACTTTAGACGAGACTTTTTATGGATATCTTTGAGAAATGGCTTTCTTCTTGCCACTCTTCCATAAAGGCCAGATTTGTGCAGTGTACGACTGATTGTTGTCCTATGGACAGACTCTCCCACCTCAGCTGTAGTTCTCTGCAGTTCATCCAGAGTGATCATGGGCCTCTTGGCTGCATCTCTGATCAGTCTTCTCCTTGTCTGAGCTGAAAGTTTAGAGGGACAGCCAGGTCTTGGTAGATTTGCAGTGGTCTGATACTCCTTCCATTTCAAAATGATCGCTTGCACAGTGCTCCTTGGGATGTTTAAAGCTTGGGAAATCTTTTTGTATCCAAATCCGGCTTTAAACTTCTCCACAACAGTATTATGGACCTGCCTGGTGTGTTCCTTGGTCTTCATGATGCTCTCTGCGCTTTCAACAGAACCCTGAGACTATCACAGAGCAGGTGTATTTATACAGAGACTTGATTACACACAGGTGGATTCTATTTATCACCATCAGTCATTTAGGACAACATTGGATCATTCAGAGATCCTCGCTGAACTTCTGGAGTGAATTTGCTGCACTGAAAGTAAAGGGGCCGAATAATTTTGCACGCACCACTTTTCAGTTTTTTAATTGCTAAAAAAGTTTAAAATATCCAATAGATTTCGTTCCACTTCACAATTGTGTCCCACTTGTTGGTGATTCTTCACAAAAAATTAAAATTTTATATCTTTATGTTTGAAGCCTGAAATGTGGCAAAAGGTTGAAAAGTTCAAGGGGGCCGAATACTTTCGCAAGCCACGGTACCATTCGGATTTCTGCTTATAATGCCTTCTCAAACAAGTGAGACAGAAAGCTCCACAAACAGACACAGAGCTAAGCAGGTGATACATTTTCAGAGACTGCCAGTTAACCTTTACATTATCAGCACAATTTAACAGCAAAACAGTACATTTTCTGTGGGAGTTGAAAAACAACAAGAACCAGAGTTTCTTCCAGATCAGGAACTAAGTAGACAAGAAAAATTCTTCATTAACCACTTCCCGACCAGCCGCTGCAGTTGTACTGCGGCAGGTTGGCCCCCCTGGGTGAAACAACGATACCTTACGTCGCTTCGCCTTTCAACCACTAGGGGGGGGGGAACACGCCCGCAGCTCGCCGCCGGAGCCGATGCGAGTGCCCAGCGGGCGCGATGACCGCCGGCCACCCGCGATTGCTCGTGACAGAGCGAGAATCGGTTCTTTCAGGGGCGAGGAGACAGATCGTGTGTTCATACTAAGTATGAATACCGATCTCTCTCTCCTCCTAGTCAGTCCCATCCCCCCCTCACAGTTAGAACACACCTAGGGAACACAGTTAACCCCTGGATTGCCCCCTAGCATTAACCCCTTCCCTTCCAGTGACATTTATACAGTAATCATTGCATTTTTATGCACTGATCACTATATAATTTTTTTTACAAAGCTTCACCGGGTCTAAAGGGATTTGATTAGCTTAATCTAGAGAGAGAGGGTTTAGTACTGTAAACAAATACAAAGGCAGATGTGAGAATTACACAGCTAATGAATCTAAATCTTATCACACTGCATCTACGAGACACTTCTCCAGATCCACCAAGTTTCCGCAATTAAGGTCTTTCACTCTCAGCCAACAACTTATTAAAAGCCTGTGCTGATGCTGCGCTTCTAAAATTCAGGCAGCCCTTTCCCAAAAGAAAGAAGAGATGGAAGCAGAAGCCACAAAAACTGCATGCAAGGAAGCATGGATGAAAGCAGAGATGGAAGCATAAACCATATGCAAGAAAGCAGCGATGGAAGCCAAAACTGCATGCAAGAAAGCAGAGATGACGGCAGAGGTGAAAGAAGAATCTGCATGCAAGAGAGCAGAAATGGAAGCTTTGGAGAAATAATGTGAGCACATTACAGTCATGGCAAGTTTAAAGGTGTTAAAGCTTTTTGGGAAAGTGAAGGGCATAACAGCAGCAGACACAGTTGCATCATATGCATCATATTCCTCACACTCTCTCCAAAAATTTCAGCTACTAGCTACAGTGGCTGTATCCCTCAGCCAAGGTCAGTGCACCATGCCTACCTCCTGTCAAAACAATCTGCCTACTCACAGTTCACCAGGCTCTTGCATCTCAGCAAACTGTAAACACTGGTATATAGATAATAGACAATGTATCTTACCATGAGGCTAGTCATTTACCTCCTACCAAGTACAGTGCCCCACAGCTGCAACCCAACATGGCAATCAACTCTGAGCCAGTGTCAGGTATAAATGCCTTTGCACCACCATACCTCACAAAGTTGCTCAATCTCAGTACACCAGACAATGTAACTAACTTTGTTCTGCATGCAGCTGTGCGCCCAAAGTCTTAAAGCGCAGTCACAGTTCACTAAACACATGCAAACAGCTCTCTAAGACAGGTCTCACTAATTTCAATGACAAACCTGAAAACCACAGAAACTGGAAATCAACTTTCAAAGCCACCATCAGTAAACTAGATGTCACAGCTCCAGAATAACTAGATCGGGTGGTTAGGTCCTCAAAATGCTGAACACATCAAAAGACTCAAAGCTGTTTACGTTCATGCTCAAGTGCTCAGTGACCCTCTGTGATGGAAATGGCAGAAGAAGGACTGGCAATTCCGCCCAAGACAATCATGGCCGCCATGGTGCACAGTGTGACTAATGTGGTGCGGTACTTCCTCCTTGTAACCTGAACAGATCACATGACTTACTTCCTGGTCTATTTAAGCCTGCTGCTGGAGCTGCTCGTTGCTAGATTATCTTCAGCTTCTCCTTGATCCTGTGTTCCTGTGTATCCTGATTGAACTTTTGTTATTGACCTGGCTGGCTCTGACCTGTGATCCTGATCTCCTGATTTACCCTTGGCTTGTACCTCTGACTTCTCTCTGGCTTGCTCCACCGTGTCTGACCTTGGCTTGGCTTATCGACTCTGCCACAGATCCATCTTCCTGTGTATGACCCCGGCTATCCAGTCTCATCTCAGTACCTGGCAAACCATGCTTCTCTGGGCACTGCTCTCCCTGTACCACTTTCAAGGAAGCACTGCACTTAGCTGCAAGGGGAGCCCTCTCAGCATCTCAGCCTCATACCTTGTACATGACACCCTCTCTTTGGCTTCAACTGATACCCATATCCCCAGTCTCAGTTACCTAGATACTGCATGAGTGGTCCATCCAATTGTCTCCAAGTTACCTTACGGCAGTGTTTCTCAAAGTTTTTTCAGTCAAGGCACCCTTTAAAATTATACACAATCTCAAGGCACCTTTAAATTTATGGACAGCCTAGAGGCACCCCATTCTAAAATATAAAAAATTGTTCCAATGCCCCGTACACACAAGCAGAATTTTGGTCGGAAAAATCTTGGATGGTTTTTCAGAAGGAATTCCGCTCAAGCTTGGCTTGCATACACACGGTCACACAAAAGTTCTCTGAACTGTCAATCGTCAAGAACGCGGTGAGGTACAACACTACGACTAGCCAAGAAAATGAAGTTCAATGGTTCCGAGCATGCGTGATTTTTTGCGCGTCGGAATTGCATACAGACGAACTGAATTTCCGTCAAGAACTTTTTCCGTCAGAAAAAGAGAGAACCAGCTCTCAATCTTTTGCTGGCGGAAATTCAGACAGAAAAAGTTGGATGGAGCATACACACGGTCGGAATATCCGACCGAAAGCTCCCATCACACTTTTTTTGACAGAAATTCCGACCGTGTGTATGCAGCATAATAGCTTTACACAATGCAGCAACATCCACACGTAGGACACCCAACGTTAGAGGTGATTTATTCTTCCAAAGCAAATACACTTTTGCACACTGGTATTGACTAGTATTCCAATGTTTCTCTTCTTCGTCAATTTCTCTCCATAAGTCAGATAATGGCACCCCAGTGCTGAGCGAGAGAGGCACAGGAGGGTCAAACAAGGATGCCCTGGAGGCAACAGACATCCTCTTTATTAACTGATGATATTATTGATTGTTAGGATGCCAGTGTCTAGAAAGTCGTATTGGTGCATAATGAAAACCTGTGGCTTTGTGTAACTAAAAGGCAGGCTTGATCCAACTGCTGGCTTGTATACAATTTCTGATCAATGTTTAGGCATTTTGACAGGCACCCTTTAAGAAACCTCAAGGCACCCTGGTTGTAAATGGCTGCCTTACGGTATACAGGAAACATGGGCATTGCTTGGATCAAGGGACAAAGAAAATTATAAAGGTTCCTTTCCTAACTTTTCCTACTTCTGTGATTCATTAGGAGAATTGCAGATATTAAGAATGATCCATGTTCCTCCTTTGCGAAGTGCAACCCTCTCAGTCCATCTTCTCCAGGGCCTGTAAGCTCACGCTTTTCACATGCAGTGGCCCAGTGTATGTGAAAACATGGACAAAAAAGTTGAGATGGGACAAACTATGGATGGGCCAACATCCCCAATACTGGCCAAGAAAGGAAGGATTCGCCCTTACGGGACTTTAAAAACCATGGTGATTGTAAGTACATTCACCACAACTACTACATAGTCATAGTAAAAAGTAGAAAATTAGAAAAAGTATGAAAATATATATAATTTTATTTTACAAAGATAAAAAATATTTGCAAAAATACATGTAAACATAAAGCGTGGCTCTGCAGATGCATGTCAATTGACATAACAAAATTGTATACTACTGCAGGGTTCTGGACCCCCCGTGATGGTCAGATGGAGTCTTTGACCCACACCCAACGCATTTTAGAATTGCTTCTTTCTTCAGAGGTGTTTTTGTGTAACAAGAGAGATGAACAAAAATGTTTAGGAATAAGACACAATATGGCAGCCACAACAATTTAAAAGCAACGAAGATTCATCCAGGGATGGCTCAAGACCCAGATCCAACCCACCACAGCGACAGGTCCAAAAATGAATGCTCAGCAAGACTGGATATAGGAACACACCCAACGAGGTAAGTATGCCAGAGGGGAATTGTATAATATAGGAATTGAAATCAAGAGGTTAGTTAGTATATAACATGACCAGATCGATCAGTGTGAGCACACCTCCAATGTTCACAGAGAGTGTGAAAACAACCAATATTCTACCTGAACCTACTACAGTCTCTAAAAAGACTAATTAGAACAATAAAATCGAGAACCCAAATCACTGATGCCGCATACAAAAAAAAGAACACACCGGCTTAGGAAACGTATTGGCTTCAAAAAGAAACCCTTGCAAAATGCAATACGTATTTAAATAAATTTGGTGTTTGCTTAAAATGCTGTGCTTCCACAGAACACCATGCTAAAGACTGTAAGGCTACTATTAAGTTCATAGAAAGCGACAATGATGATCATGTGCAAGCGCTTCATCCATTTCAAGACAGTCCCACCCCATCTACAGGTAATCCTTCTGAGCCAAAGCAAGGTGGGGAGAGCACAAACCAAACAGTGCATCAAAATCCAGATTTCTCTACATGTAAAGACATCTGTGGAGAAATACTCTGTGACACATTTTGTGACAAATTATGCTTAGTTTTTGTATATAGATCAAAGCTTTTTCATAACAGGAGATGCCTTACCATACACTTTGGGTACCTGTGCTGGCATTACAGACGTTTCAGGCAGGAGAGCGACTAATCTTGTAGTAGCTCCCCTAAATGGCAATGTAGAAATACCATTGCATGCAACCAGATTCCAACCAACAGGTAGGAGATCCCAACCCCTGCAGCTGCCACTTGAGGGGCATAGCTGACCACATACTAGCGCTTAACAGAAATGCTGATATTCTCCTGCTTCTCAGCAATAACATCCCAAGGGTACACAAGACTCGCCAACAAATCAACAGGCCACATGACGCACCATATGCCCAACATCTGGGCCTAGGCTGGGTCATCATAGGCAACATATGTCTGGGTAATGTCAGAAGGTCTTCCACAGTTTCTTCTTTCAAGACAAATATCCTGCCAAATGGTGGCATTGTTTCAAACAGTGCCCTCATCACTACCATGTCAAAGAAAGACTTTGCAGTATAGGCATGCAACAGTTTTTCAGACATGGCGATAGCAAAGCCCTTAATTTGTGGGATAATAGTGTCGGCACCACAGTGTTCAATAATGAGCTATCAGCCACCATGAAAGACAAGGAGTTCTTAAAAGCTATGAGTAAGGAGTTATATCAGGACAATTTCAACAGCTGGATAGCACCACTACCATTTCATGCCTCAAGAAAGGAACTGCCAAACAATCTTCCATATGCAGAATTACTTTACAACGCACCCTGAACAGAAAACCTGATATAAAAAACACTTTGTTGACTTGATCCTGCTGAGTCTGCACCACCTCTTGGGGAAGGGAAAGAATGTTGGTACCGCTCATGCTTTGGCATGTATCATCCTCGCAAGCCAGATCAGATCAGAGTGGTCTTTGACTCAAGTGCTCAATATGAAGGTGTTATCCTCAACGGTGTGTGCTTCTCACTGGGCCTAATCTGAACAAGTGCCTTATAGGAGTTGTGTTCTGCTTCAGAAAAGAACCTGTTCCTTTCATGGCTGACATTCAGTAAATGTTCCACTGTTTTAGCATTCAGGAAGGCAAGAGAAACTTCCTCAGTTACCGATGGTATTGCAACAACGATGTCAGCAATGAAGTCATAGACTACCGGATGAAAGTGCATGTTTTTGGTAACAACCCTTCCCCTGCATTAGCAATTTATGGGCTGAGAAGAACAGTTCAAGAAGGTGAAAGAATTTGGATCTGGTTCACATGAATTTCTAGAAAAGAATTGTTACAATTGAATAACTCAGGACATGCTTGCCACTTCCAACCTCAGGCTTCACAAAATTATCTCAAACAGTGACAAAGTAATGAAAGCCTTTCCTTCTGAAGACAATGCAGTTAGAGTAAAGGGATTTGGGCTAGAAAAGGAGTTTTGCCTTATGCAACATAGCCTTGGATTGCTTTGGGATGTCAAACAAGACACACTCACAATTCAAGTATTAACTTGTGACAAGGCTTGCATGAAATGAGTTTTGTCAGCTGTGAAGAGCATCTATGATCCCCTGGTTTTCATAGCACCCTTTACCATTCAGGGTAAGATACATCTACAGCTTACTTCTGAAAACACAGACTGGGAAACCCCATTACCCAGAGAGAATCAACAAATGTAAAAAATATAAAACATCACTGAAAGCACTAGAACAACTTCAGATATTGCACTCTTATGCCACGTACACACAATCGGATTTCCGACAACAAAACCATGGATTTTTATTTGAAGGATGTTGGCTCAAACTTGTCTTGCATACGCACGGTCACACAAATGTTGGCCAACAATTCCAAACATGAGAACGCGGTGACGTACAACACGTACAACGAGCCGAGAAAAAGGAAGTTCAATAACAAGTGCGGCTCCTTCTGCTAGATTCCAAACATGCATGAACTTTTGTGCGACGGCCTTGTTTACACACAATGGGACTTTCCGACAACAAAGTTTTGTTGGTGGAAAATTTGAGAACCTGGTCTCAAACATTTGTTGCCGGAAAGTCCGACAGCAAATGTTCGATGTACACTAGCATACAAACGGTCTGACTTTCCGACAACGAGCTCACATTTAACATTTCCTGTCGGAAAGTCTGACGGTGTGTATGCGTCAATACATTTCTGCATCCCTAACAAATGCCACCAGAACAGAGATACATGTTTTCTCCGATATTTCCATTGAAACAATAGCTGCAGTAGTCTACCTCAAATTTAAAGATTCAAGAGAATGAGTAAGTATGGGTTGTCCAATGTAAGTCCAAGCTGACCTCAAAACCAGCACACACCATTCCAAGGCTTGAACTCTGTGCAGCCTTGTTAGCCGTTAAAATTAGTGGGCTAATAAAACGTGAAATAGACTTTGAAATAGACTCTTTTCATGTTTACACAGACAGTAAGATAGTGTTGGGATACATACACATCCAAAGTGTTTAAGCTTAATGTGTATGTCAGTAACAGGGTAGAATACAGTACATCAGAAGGTTCGCTAACCCCGATCAATGGAACTGTGGGGTTGATTTACTAAAGGCAAATAGACTGTGCACTTTGCAAAGTGCAGTCGCACTCTGCACCCCCACCTGACTTCTTCACAATTCACACTGATTCTACATTTGAGCTGGTTGATCCTGAGTTTGACAAGAAATTAAGAACTAATACCAACACTCAACACCTCTGTGAAGTCAAAGATGAGGCTGAGTTCTCACCAGTTTGAACACTTTTAATAGTGGACTTCCATTGTATAAGCTATCACACTACTTATCCATGTCGCTGCCTTCAATGCCATCTTAAGAGCATTATAGGCCCCCGGGCAATACAGTGCACTGGGGTCCTGTCTACACAATCACGCACGAGAATAAAAATGCAAATTATCAATAAGGCTATATTTATTGGTACTTCCAACAAAATCAGTGTTTAAACATTAACACAACGTTTGGACAATATAACACGAGCTTGAAAAGCAAGAAACTGAAAAACAAGAAATGACAGATTGAAATGGGACAGTACAAAAGCACTAATTATTTATTAAATTTGTGATACTTCTTTGTAGAGAATTCCTTTATAATTGGCTTGAAGTCAATGGTTTTGACTCACACACACACTCACTCTGGTGCTGCTGGTGCTGCCTGGTGGGTATTAATGCTGGCGTGGGTACTGCTGGTGCTGGTGGGTATTAATGCTGGCGTGTGTACTGCTGCCTGGCTCCTCTGAGGCGCAGAAGTGAGACAGGAAACATGCAGCTGCAGTAGAGAGCAGAGCCGATGCTTCCTGTATCTGTCACAGGCGGAGTGCATTTCATATCATTCTGCCTGTGAAGATCGGAACTACACAGAAAGAAAGCATCTGCTCCGTTCTTGTGTGTGAAAAAGACCAGGGGCTTCAGCCCGAAGTCCAATCAAAGGCAGCAGAGCGGGGGGGGGGGGGGGGGTGTTAGGCTCACTTGCTGGTTGCTGCCTGGCTCACTATTGCCAATCCATGCTGACCACTAAACTGACCTTCCAGAGCCCTACACTACTGATCCTCCCTGACACATACACTGATCCCCCCCGACACATACACTGATCCCTCTCCTGACACGTACACTGATTCCCCCTGACACATACACTGATCCCCCCTGATACCTACACTGACCCCCCTGACACATACACTGATTCCCCCTGACACATACACTGATTCCCCCTGACACATACACTGATCCCCCCTGATACCTGCACTGACCCCCCTGACACATACACTGATTCCCCCTGACACATACACTGATCCCCCCGACACATACACTGATTCGCCCTGACACATACACCGATCCCTCTCCTGACACATACACTGATCCCCCCTGACACATACACTGATCCCACTCCTGACACATACACTGATTCCCCCTGACACATACACTGATCCCTCTCCTGACACAAACACTGATCCCCCCTGACACATACACTGATCCCTCTCCTGACACATACACTGATTCCCCCTGACACTTACACTGATCCCCCCTGACACATACACTGATCCCTCTCCTGACACATACACTGATTCCCCCTGACACATACACTGATCCCTCTCCTGACACATACACTGATCCCCCTCCTGACAAATACACTGATCCCTCCGGACACATACACTGATCCCTCTCCTGACCCATACACTGATCCCTCTCCTGACGCATACACTGATCCCCCCTGACACATACACTGATCCCCCCTGACACATACACTGATCCCCCTCCTGACGCATACACTGATCCCCCCTGACACATACACTGATCCCCCCCGACACATACACTGATCCCTCTCCTGACACATACACTGATTCCCCCTGACACATACACTGATCCCCCCTGATACCTACACTGACCCCCCTGACACATACACTGATTCCCCCTGACACATACACTGATCCCCCCGACACATACACTGATCCCTCTCCTGACACATACACTGATTCGCCCTGACACATACACCGATCCCTCTCCTGACACATACACTGATCCCCCCTGACACATACACTGATCCCACTCCTGACACATGCACTGATTCCCCCTGACACATGCACTGATCCCTCTCCTGACACAAACACTGATCCCCCCTGAAACATACACTGATCCCTCTCCTGACACATACACTGATTCCCCCTGACACTTACACTGATCCCCCCTGACACATACACTGATCCCTCTCCTGACACGTACACTGATTCCCCCTGACACATACACTGATCCCTCTCCTGACACATACACTGATCCCCCTCCTGACAAATACACTGATCCCTCCGGACACATACACTGATCCCTCTCCTGACCCATACACTGATCCCTCTCCTGACGCATACACTGATCCCCCCTGACACATACACTGATCCCCCCTGACACATACACTGATCCCCCTCCTGACACATACACTGATTCCCCCTCCTGACACATACACTGATCCCCCTCCTGACACATACACTGATCCCCCTCCTGACACATACACTGATCCCTCCTGACACATACACTGATCCCTCTCCTGACACATACACTGATCCCCCTCCTGACACATACACTGATCCCCCTCCTGACACATACACTGATCCCTCCTGACACATACACTGATCCCTCTACTGACCCATATACTGATCTCTCTCCTGACACATACACTGTTCCCCCTCCTGACACATACACTGATCCCCCCTGACACATACACTGATCCCCCTCCTGACACATACACTGATCCCCCTCCTGACACATACACTGATCCCTCCTGATACATACACTGATCCCTCTTCTGACCCATACACTGATCCCTCTCCTGACACATACACTGATCCCCCTCCTGACACATACACTGATCCCCCCTGACACATACACTGATCCCCCTCCTGACACATACACTGATCCCCCTCCTGACACATACACTGATCCCTCCTGACACATACACTGATCCCTCTCCTGACCCATACACTGATCCCTCTCCTGACACATACACTGATCCCCCTCCTGACACATACACTGATCCCCCCTGACACATACACTGATCCCCCTCCTGACACATACACTGATCCCCCTCCTGACACATACACTGATCCCCCTCCTGACGCATACACTGATCCCCCCTGACACATACACTGATCCCCCTCCTGACACATACACTGATCCCCCTCCTGACGCATACACTGATCCCCCCTGACACATACACTGATCCCCCTCCTGACATATACACTGATTCCCCCTGACACATACACTAACCTCCCATGACACATACACTGAGCCCTCTCCTGACACATACACTGATTCCCCCGACACATACACTGATCCCCCTCCTGACACATACACTGATCCCTCCTGACACATACACTGATCCCCCTCCTGACACATACACGGATCCCCCCTGACACCCACTTCCTTTCACAGTCCCCTCCTTTCTGGTATCCTGGTCCCCTTTACAGCCATCTTCTTTCTTTGCAACAAACACAGTTCCCTTTATGTCATTGCCCCCTCCCTTACCTTACACAGCAGGGAGAAGACAGAGGATGCGGCATGTCTGAGCAGAAGGCGGGAGCTGTTTAACTGTCCATGTAACAGACAGACGATTGGTTGCTAGGACCGCCCCTAGCAACAAATCGCAGGCTTTTTAACTTGAAAAGTTGGACAACTCCCGCCTTCTGCTCGGACATTCTGTCTTCTACCTGCTTATTGTAAGGATGAAAGCGGCGGTGGGGGGAAGGAGGAGTTACACGGGGGAGAAGAGGACACCCATGCAGGATGTTCAACAGGTTCACTGTTGTCACCCTGCACATGCACTCCACCCGCCATGCCCCCCTCCAGTACCGATACTCTGCAGCATGCACTGGAACCGTGCACATGCAGTAGTTGCAATGGGTCCCGCCACCTTTCTCCCCAGCCAGCAGTCACAGTGTATAAAGGCAGTTTTCTATGTACTGGATGAAGGGGCCCCGCATATCGGTATCGGAGCGTGCGGCCGCAGTGAGAGTGGAGCTGTCAAATCTAAGCACTGATGTTGGGGATGAGCGGGGCCCCACCCATCCCCAACATCAGTGCTTAGATTTGACAGCTCCACTCTCACTGCAGCCACACGCCCCCGGCTTGCCCACCAATCACTGGATGTTTGCACTCTGGGCTAATAATTCTACATGAGAAATACGAGACCCGGGGCTTTTTCGGGACCCATTCTGGGCTCCAGTCCCCCCTCCGACGCCCCTGGTCGCTGGGCAGGTGGGGCCCCCCAGGCAAGTGGGGCCCACGGGCAACTGCCCAGCGTGCCCATGCGAAAAGTCGATTATTTGAAGGGAGATGAGAAGGACTGGTGCACATTGCTGCCTTCCCCCCAAAGATATTCATAGACTGTCTTCTGTGCCATCTTACAGACACCAGTAATGATGATTTTACAAGTTTTACACTATTGTAATGTGTGCATTAATATTCTTGTTCTCCCCTTTCTTCTCTTTAAGGTGTTCCAGGAATAGAGTTTTCACTTGCATTATTTGGACTTGAATCTCAGTTGCTTAATATTTAAAATCATAGATTTTGATGGGGACTTTCAAGTTACACATGCCTTGTCGGCTTGCTTGCCTTTAAAGCGGTAAAGGCACCTATTTTTTCTTTTTTTCTTTTAAACCCTGCAAGGTAAAGGCACACTATGCTTAGTATGCATTCCATACTAGCACATTATGAAATACTTAACTGAGAGAAAGCCTTCCAGTGCCGCGCTGTCACCGGTGACAGACGCTTCCATCTTCACCCAGTCCTCCTTCAGGGTTCATGTCCTCCAGCTGTCTGATTGGCTTGGCTGCGATAATGCAGAAGTCTCAGTCTGTGGCATGGAGCTCTGAAGGATCGGCATGGGTATACGTCCCTTCAGAACGCATGTGGTGTCACAGGCTGCATGCAGTGTGAATATCTCCTAAACTGTGCAGGTTTAGGAGAAATTCACTGTACCAAGAGGTAAGCCTTATTATCGGCTTACCTGTAGGTATAAGTATAAATTAAGAGTTTTCTTCCACTTTAATCATTTTGTCCCTATCTTACTCTGTAGCTAGGGGATGCTTTATCTCCTTCATGCGTTAGGCTCCATTCACTGCATGTACTGTATTCTGTTGTAGCTAGATACACTATGATTTTTTTTCTGTTATGATCTGCACAAATTTCTGGATAAAAGATTTCTATGATCTGCCAGATGTAATTTTTCATCGAGTTAGTGTCTGCCAAGCTACTGAGATTGTAAGTTGAGCTATCTCACTGCAACTGGATTAGTTAAAGAGATCACTCTTTAATGCTTAGATGGGGAAGCAGAACAATCAAAATAAACAGTGCAGTATGTTTTTTTTTTAATGTTGACACTACAGGCTTATTTGCTTTGTCTTCACATTCTAGAAACTTAAAGCGGAGTTCCAAAAAATTTTAGAAGTTCACCTTAATAGCTTCCTATCATTACAGACATTGTCAAATTTAAATTTTTAATTTTTTTCCCTAAGGGTTACCTGTATAGCCTTTATTTCTGTGGTGTTTCCTGTCTCAGCCACCCACGGGTATCGATGTCATATCCGGCGGCGCACTGTGTCCTGGGGCGGCGCACTGTCTCCTGGGAGCTATGAATCATTATTCCCAGGAGTCAGTTTGTCTAGCCGCCGCTAATTCTCATGATCTTCCAAAACCGGAAGTGACACAATAACGCTTTGGTTTATCTTCGTTGCCATCACAAAAAGGTGGGCACTTCTAACAATGCCGCCCGTTGTGATGGCAACGTCGGAAGTTTATGGCGCTGCGCACAGTACAGAATGCACATGCACAGGAACGGGCGGTGCATGCTGGTAGCATGTATTCTTGTGGGCTTCACATACCCACAGGCAAGATGAAAACTGCCAGGAAGAAATAATATAACTTAGTTTTCTATACAAAACCGGACATTGGGGGATATATTTAAAAAAAGAAGCGAGTGTTACATTTACATTATATGAAGGTACGAATTGTTTAAAAAAATAAATAAAAAAATGATTTGACGTTGGAACTCCGCTTTAATTCCCTATTTGTAATGAATAAATACAATTATATTGTATAATCATATTCTGCGTTACTACATTTTCTATATCAGTACCATAAGGTGCTACTACAATAAAGTAAATTGCCATTGCTATCCTCCTTCCAGAAATGCTTTTTACCGAGCTGTCTTTAGTTTCTTAAAGCCACAATCTCTTGCTTCATACTATACATCTCAGTGAGTAGACTTACCTAATGTTACTGCACAAACCATTACATGAACCTTTTATGCTCTCAAGTACAATGGCATTTAGCTTTCTACTAAAAGTTAACTCTGGGCTGGTGTAAAATACACCTATGCTGGAGCCCCCGATTCCCGCACTGCATAGGAGCTAATGTTCATGTAATCTAGGGGATGATAAATAAGGTAAAATAAGGTAAATTGCTTACCTTATTCCTTGCTCCCTTGAGCAGCCACCACTCTTCTCCTCTCTTCTGCCCCTCCCAGGAAGTGGGCAGACCTTCAACATCCTTATAAGCAAAGTAAGTGATGGTGTTGAAGAGTTTGTGACCAGTAGAGCAGCAAAGGGAAGAGGCTTTGGGGGACCTGTGAAAAGGTGCAGAGGAGGCCTGTGGGATGGAAGAATAAGATAGGTAATTCAGCCTATTTATCATCCTGTAGACAAAACAGGCATTTAATCCATGTAGTGCGGGGGAAAGGGGGTCACTTCATAGATACATTTTATAGCATATATTATATACAATCTTTGTTTTACAAATAAACATTTAATGAATTAATAAAAATTCCAAATGTTCCAAAGAGAACGGCAGTATCTATCTCCTTTCAGACATGCTATTTCACCACTGAAACTTTGGACAGAGCTTTATGCAAGGAGACAAAGAAAGGCGCATATGAGGAAAGTTTCCGCTTGGGCTACTGAGCGCTGTATACAACAGGCTTCTGAAAAAAAGAGATAAAGAGAAACTGGAAGGGAGTACAAAATATAATTATGTTTTTTTTCATATTTTCCAAAATATAATCTTTTGACCATAATAAGGAAAGCAGACAAGTACAAAAATCCACCATATGTTCCCTTTAAAGACAGTTTTATTCCTGTATACAATAAAATCATTACAGTTTAAAATATCAACTCTATGAATTCAATGGCTGTAAGAAGGGGAGCTCATGATGCAAAAAATGATCTCAAGAGGATAATTAATCATCTGGATATCTTGTTTTACATCAATGTATTTTTAGATTCAATAACATTTTGTACAACTTTGGTATATATACACAGTGGAGAATAGAGATAATTAGGTTAATGCAAAAGCTCTGTCATTCATCAGGCAGGTTCTATTTTTTACATTTTGGCAGATATTACAGATCTGTAGTTCATGTCCTGGCATATGTTAACACTTGTTTTATAAATGAATTAACTGCATTCTTTAAAGACCTGTTCCGTCACTTTTCCCATTTAGTTTTTGACAGAAAGGAACTGTCCTTATTGCTTTCTGTTCTCAATGGAAACATTTCCTCTCACTTAAAGCAACACCCTGACACGAGGGAAGCATTCTTAACAGGGCCATGGAAGCAGTAAACAGCTCTCAATGGCTCTAACCCTTGCATCCATTTCCATCCTCCCCCTTCACCCAAAGAAAAGTGTAAACGTGTTTTCTTGTTTTCTGTGTGACAGAGGGACAGAACATTAGAGGATATTTTTTCTTCAGTGACACAGACAGTAATAAACACCTGCCACGGGTACCAACCCCCTTTACATTTACTATCCAAAGAAAAGTTTTGGTGATTTGTCCTTTAAGTGCTTGCTGCCCAGCATATGTACAGTATATAAATGTCCTGGGCAACAAGTGGTTACACCAGGATCATGGCTGTATCTGCAGTGATGATTCTGGTACTGTTTTTAAAGCCCGCAATCTCATTTCCAATAAAAGTGATCACTTAGAGTTTCACAGGTTTTCCTGTGCCACCAGTGAGTCCAGGCAGGGCTGGTACAAGGCAGGGGAGGATGCCTTGGGGGGTACAATTTGCAGGGGGGAGGGGGCACAGGTGACGTGTTGGCAGTGTGTTTCACAGTAATAGCTGTACCTGTACTGTAGTCGTCTGTGCCTGTCTCTGTAACGATGTGCCGAGTGCGCTCCTGCATCCGGCACAAGCCTAGACAGAGACAGACCGCACCATCCCTTCCCTGTCAGTGCTTTACTCCCCTATGAAAATGCTTCGTAATCCCGTCCAGGCGGCGTGACTTCACTCATGGCCGGAGGTGAGATGGGAGGAGCATAGAGAGCTGCTGCCGAAGCTGCAACCTGGAGGTGGAGGAGCCACTGAGGAGGAACCAGGCCAGCAAAGGGTGTATATGATTGCACAAAAATAAGCACTAAACAGATAATGATTGCTAAATGCCATCTGCAGATTAATAAATGAACTGTCTGGATCAGATGAGGGGAGGAGGCTGAGGGGGGAGGGGTTAATTACCAATGCTACCTATTTTTAATTTCTGTAATATGCAGCATGAGGGGGTTAATGTACTGCCACTGGTCACTGATGCATTAGTGGCTGACCAGTGGCAGTACATTAAGCCCCTCATGCTGCATATTACAGAAATTAAAAATAGCATTGGTAATTGACCCCCCTCAGCCTCCTCCCCTCCTTGAATCGGATCCAGTGAGTTCATTTAATAATCTGCAGCAGGTTCATAAATGAACTGTGAGAGAAGGATGCCGGGGGGGGGGGGGGGGTTAATTACCAATGCTATTTTTAATTTCTGTAATATGCAGCATGAGGGGGTTAATGTACTGCCACTGGTCACTGATGAATTAGTGGCTGACCAGTGGCAGTTAATTAAAGTGATACCAAAGGTTTGTTTTTGTTTTTTGTAAAAACATAACAAACATATTATACTTACCTCCACTGTGCAGTTGGTTTTGCACAGAGTGGCCACTATCCTTCTATTCTGGGGTCCCTCAGTGGCGCTCCTGGCTCCTCCTCTTCTCAAGTTCGGGTCTCCATGGGTGGCACCCGTGTGGGGGCGCGCTCCCGACTCCTGTTGTTTTAAAATGACACTGACTCTTTCTTTCCAACTGGGGGGTGCGCAGTTTGCCATCTTTGCCCTGGGCACCGTATGACCCTGTCCCGGCACTGAGCCCAGAACTATGATATGCAGTCATGACTGCTGCCCACATCTGTTCTCCGATCTCCTTTGTGAGAAATGAAGCTGTAAACGAAGAGGATTTTGTCAATTCTGGTTTCAAAGCTGTCATTTCCTGGCCATTACAGCCAGGGAAGCAGCTGACCAAACACAATCTTTATTCAATCAGTTGCCATGGAGGGCAGGGCAGACATCAGGGGTCTAATAGACCCCTGATATCTCCATAAGGTATATCTGTAACTGCCCAAGGCCATGACAAGGGTGCTTGTTCACTCCTTTGAGATAGCAATAAAGTTAAATGAAAAAATATGTAAAAGGTGTAAAACAATTTAAGAAAAATAAATAAAAAATAATTAAAAAAAATGGAAAAGCACCCCATTACCCCATGCTCACATGGAAATGTGCAGATATGTAAACGGTTATTGCACTACACATGTAAGATATCGCCACATATGCCTGCGTGAAAGCAAAAAATTCTAGCACCATTGCTCAAGTTTTAAACTGATAACCTGTAAAGGCTTTTAAATTGACAATTTTAGGCACTGTTGTTGTTGCCATTTCACAGACATGCGTAATTTTAAAAAATCTTGACATGTCTGATATCTATTTACTCAACATCATATTTTAGATTTTATCAAAAATTGGTTGTTACATCATGTTTGTGAGCACTAAAATTCATTTAAGTGTATTTTTTGTAAAAATATGATTTTTATAAACAGCTGCACAAAAATCCTGTGACATAAAAAATGACAGAAACCACCATTTTTTTTCAGGGCTTCTGCTTTCAGAAAAGATATATCATGTTTGGCAGTTCTAAGTAATTTTCTAACAAAAAAAATGCAGGGTTTAATATGTGAAAAATTAAAAAAATTGCCCTGTAGTCATGCGGGTAAAATATTTATACTAGCTATTACATTGCCTGTGTTTGCAGAAAAAAGCAAGGTAAATCAGTTACTGTTAATGAAAATAAGGATTTATTTTATGTAATACCTCAGGTAAATGAGAAATAATTTATTTGTATTCTATAATTTCTGTTGTTGTTTTTCTTAAAATACTATAAATAGGCAATAGCATTTAGTAAATAAAAAAACACCCCCGACCATCAGATCAGACCCTGTGTGAATGGATGTGTATGTGCTATGCTACTAAGCCTGCATCCAAAGCCATACCCCGCAGCTCCACTACCGCTGCCGGCTGCTTCACCTGCTACAGAGAACATCGCAGGCACTCCTACCTCACCGTGCTCTCACGGCCACTGTTGCAACCTGGTCCGTTAACCGAGACTGTACGAGAGGCCTTCCTCTGCTCGTCAGGCTCTACCTGAAGGTACATGACACTTCCTTACCCAAAACTAGAGGTGGAGCACCTAAAACCATGCCATGCTGCACCCATCCCAACAAGACTAGTGGATTGCTTTCATTTTCAGACCACTAAACAATGGGTCATAATTCAACATGCACTCTCTCCTATGCGTTATGATCTACTGGCCCTCCCCTGGATAGAATGCAAGTTCAGGCTCAGATTGGTCTCCTTATTACTCTCACATCTCACTTCCTCCAAATTTGGGACATGTTATCCTCCCAATAGGGCCTCTCTCCTTTCCATGCAACCCCCTTGGAAATCCAGCATTCCCTGACCCATCCCTGCTTCTTAGTGTAGGATAAGATATCTCATCGCCACCTAGTCCAGATTCAGGGCAACCTCCCACATCTATATACTCTCTTCCCACAAGAAACACCTTCCATGATACATTGGCTTACTTATCAATAAATCATCCCTTTCTGTCCTCCTTGTCAGTCAATCACTGTCCGCCCAAGTGACCTCACTGGACTGTCTCTTTTTCAGGACTCATATCCAGACCATGTAATCTCCCTAATCTACCCCCCTTTTTTTCATGTAGTCACACCACTTTATACAGATACACAGACCCTGGTCACAAGGTTGGGAAAAAGTCTGTTCTCACCTGATAAACTTTCCTTAACGAATAAAGTCCAAGAAACCAACTTCAAGATCCTTACCATATGGTTATCAGTGCCCCACCATGCTCCATATTATGTATGTCTCAGTCTCTGATTGCTATTGGAGATGTGGTAACTATTTTCCACATTTGGTGGTCCTGCATCTCTATCATAAAATTTTGAGACACAACCTTAGTTCTATTTGCTAGAATCACAGGCACCTCTGTCCCCTTACTGACTTTGTAGACTTCTGTGTGGATTTCCCCATAAACAGTTTTCAGAGAGGAGAAGTGTCTCACTTACTATCCCTCTCCTACTTCCCCTGGTTATATTTTATGCCACTTACTTTTTGTGTTCTGCTATTCCTTCATGTTTCCTACACCTTTGCTTCTTTTTTAACACCCTCTACCTTCTATACCCCAGCATCTCTGTTTTACTATCTGTACTCTTAAGGCCCGTACACACGATCGGATTTTCTGATGGAAATGTTGCATGTCAGGCAGTTTGAGAAAAATCCAACCATGTATATGGTATGCTCCATCGGACAATTGTTGTCGGAACTTCCGCCAACAAATGTTGGCTAGCATGTTCTCAAATTTTCCTCCAACAAATGTCTGTTGTCGGACTTTCCGATGGTGTGTACACGAGTCCGTCGGACAAAAGTCCAAAGTACAAACATGCATGCTTGGAAGCAGAAGCGGTCGGTCTTGTAAACTAACTAGCATTCGTAATGGAGAATTAACATTTGTGACGTGGCAAATTAGGAATTCTCCAAATGCAGCGCACAATTCTCTTCTTCTTTAATGGGATAATAATGAAGCTGCTTTGCTGGTGATACTGATGGAGTTTTTGCAAACGATTTTTCAAAGGCTTTTTTTTCTAGTGATATCAAGAATAATATTTATTATGTTTTTTTTTTTTTTATTTGTGCAAGTTACCACAACACCATTATCCCCTCATTTTTAAGATCAAAGATACAGCATACTGACAGGGAGCTCGGATCGCAGCTGAGGCGCACGCTGTGTGCCGTTTGCTCCCTGGACTTTGCTAAATCTTTGACCACAGTTGTAGCATTTTCTCCCCTGGTGGGAGACTATTGTTTTTATTCGTTTTTACAAATAAAAAGTTTTAAACTGCTACACTATGGGAGCCCCGTTCTTCTTTTCACAAGAGAATGTGACTACTGAAAGCTGATCAATCATCATCTCCTGGATACGGCCGTGCTGAATACAGGATCGGTGGGAATGTCCCATCTAGGATAGGAGCTCAACCACCTTTTTACTACACGCTTTCTACCCCCATGGGGATGCCAGGAGCTGGTGAGTGGGGACTCTTGAGGGGGATCACAGAAATCACTGGATGCTGTGTGGAGCACAAGAGTCACCTTAGATGTTTATGAACATTTATATATACATATATATCTCTTTTGGACACAATTTTTGGGCGCATTTTTTGCATGATCATTTTGTGTATAATTATTTTTCTGCAATGAACATTATGCCATTTTTGGAGGTTTATTTTGATTTGATTTTTATATTTGCTGTTTTGCACATTTTGCTAATTTAGTACTTCACTTTCACAATTGTGGAATCTTTTACGTGATTTGGACATTTATCGTTTGTGTATATATATATATATTTTTTTTATGGTTGTCACTTTATTGCTAGTTGGAAATCCCTGTGGGGGAACACATTGCACACCTTGTCTATACTAGGGGAGGCACATTTATTTTATTTATTTTTAAGGTGTAGTACACATATATAAGTCACTCCTTTTTGTGTTAAAGGATATACACACTAGTGACACAAACATACAATCCATATTTATTTTATTTTATTTTACTTAATTTTATAAATTTTTAGGTGGTTGGAGCATATCTACACTTGAATGTAACATCAAACATTCTTGTAGAAACTCAGTTTTCCATCATTATAGGGAGTGAAACCCCCCCCCCCCTTACCCATTACCTGAAAGATGCAACTATGTTGATGTCCCTTGTCAATTTTACATTGTATTTTTTTAAATGTAACTGCCTACTCCCAAACTGTCATTTGAAGTAAAACAAATAGCCAAGTATTATTCTCCACAATTTTTTTTATTGTGCAATAAAAAAAAGAAAAATTAGATTAGACATGCTATCTGCCAATAGAACCTAACCAAAAAATGCATTCTATGCATCCAAAAATATAGAAAATATACCAAATCAAATTATTATTCAACCAAAAAAATAATGTCAAAACAATAACTCCAAAGCCAATATTAAATAACACGTTATCTCCTCCGATTCCGCAGCATGTCTGGTTGACGAATGGCCGTTCAGAAACAAACTGAAAAGCAGGAAATGAAAATCACGAACTGAAAAACGCTAAATGAAAAACGCAAAAAGAAAAGCGCAAATCAACACTCATCAAACTTCTACTAACACGAAAATTAGCAGAAGGAGCCCAAAGGGTGGCACTTAAGAGCTGAAAAACCATGTAGTCTGTCTAGCACGTCACTATGTTCGTAATTGTTGGCCAACATTTGTGTGATCGTGTGTATGCAAGACAAGTTTGAGCCAACACCCTTCGGACAAAATTCCACAGTTTTGTTGGCCAACAATACGATTGTGTGTACGAGGCATTACACATCTATTTCTTTCTATCTTCTTCTATCCCTCTATATTCATTTTAACATATTGGCCTTAACAGCTATGCTTATTGACTGATCCTTATGCCGCGTACACACGAGGACTTTCCGGCAGAATTGGTCCGGCGGACCGGACTCCGTCGGACAATTCGATTGTGTGTGGGCTCCAGCGGACTTTTTTCTCCCAAAAGTCCGACGAACCTAGAAATAAAATATGTTTCAAATCTTTCCGACGGACTCGAGTCCGGTCGAAAAATCTGGTCGTCTGTATGCTAGTCCGACAAACTAAAACCGACGCTAGGGCAGCCATTGGCTACTGGCTATCGATTTCCTTATTTTAGTGCGGTCGTACATCATCACGTACGAATCCATCGGACTTTGGTGTGATCGTGTGTAGGCAAGTCCGTTTGTTAGGAAAGTCCGTCGGAAGTCCGCCGAAAGTCCGTCGGATAGACCATCGGTCCAGTCCGGTTGAAAAGTCCGCTCGTGTGTACGCGGCATTACTCATATCCTGTGTGACTTGATCCCCAAAGCATATAACCATTTTGTTTTCTGCTGCTATACTTTCATATTCTGATTATTTGTTTACATCTCCAATGTACTTGAGTGACCAATCTTAATGTACCATGTTTTGTACCTGTATACCTTTCTGTCTTTATTTATATAACTCTTCAATAAACTCAGATTGAAGATAAAAGCAGGTTCATGTTTTCTATGGCACGTTAGCACATTTACGAGGATACCTGTTTTGTTGTATGTCACTATATGAATCAACCAGAATGTCTAGTATCTTGTATGTACTGTAAGTTTTTGTTAAATGCTGATTAGACTGCGAGGGGAGGGCTCTGAATGCGTATAGTCTCCTTAAACAGTGCACCCCTCCCCCCCAAAAAAAAGAATTCTAATTGCTCAGAACAAGCAAAAACACATGTTCAGATACAACATTTAAATTGGGTGAGCTGGACTGGAGAATGTGACTATGTGCAAGACCAACAGGATAACAGTGAGCTACATTTTATTTTTTTATAAATGTTCATGCTTATTAGGAATGTTTACTACCGTGTCCTCATTGAGGATATTTTCTCTCTGATTTTAAATGCTGTTTCCCCCCCTAAGAGATTACATCCTTCTGTTCCAGTGAGACCCGTAGGAGAGAATGGACACAGGGGCTGCATGACTATGGGAGGAACAGGGGTCAGGGAACGGTCAGTCAGGTCAGTGATGGGGGCATGGGGGCAGCTCTTACCTGATTGGAGGTAGAAGGCAGAAGGGGCAGGGTCCAGAGGTTGGGGTCCAGTGTAGGGGGTGGATTCTTCATCATTCAGAGAATTTGGAGAGGAGTCATCTTCTTGGGACATCCATTGCTGATCACCTGCAGGTAGAGAGATAGGTAGATGAGTGATTTAGAGGCCTTGTTGGCTCAGGTCAGGGCCGCAGCGGTCGAATGAGGCCCTCAGTGGCTGCAGCAGCAGCTATCTGATGTGCTTGGGGGGTCGGGAGCTTCCCCCTCACCTGCCCCTTCTTCCCCGGGGCGAAAACGAGCTAGGAAGGTGCGCCCTCCAGAGCGCTTGAGCCCGTCCCCTGTTCCTCGGGCTCAGCGGGCAAGAAGGAGCCCCTGTCCCAGGGACCCTCCGGGGCTTGCTGCTGGACTGCCTCCTATCAGTCCCGGTGCGGGCCCTGGGAGGAATCCTACTCCCCGGCGATCTCCTTCCCCTCGCATCACTGGCCGGAGCAGGCAGCAGCCCTCCCCCCCGCGTGGATGTCCCGGTCGGGAGGGCAGCTCGGCGTGGGAGACGCAGCGGGATGCGCGGTGGGGGGCGTCCTTGCCCCTCAGCTGCCCAGAGTGATGACGAGGCACACAATTTGAGGGAACTCACTGGGGGGGTGTCGCCAACGTCCCCCGCCAGCCGCAGACACAGGGCTCTGGAGCGTTCAGCTCCCTCCGCGGCTGCTGCACGGAGAGGAGATCGGCAGGAGAGACTTACTACAGCGAATGGCAGTGGGGTTGGAGCACCCTCTGCTGGTTCGCCAGCGGCGTCACAGATGGGATGTCAAACCAGGAGCAGTGGAATCAATCAGGCTGGGGGACACGCCCCCTTAAAGAGACAGCGCGTCCCTGCTGCAGCTGGGGGTACTACAGTGCCCAGCAGCTCTTCGGTGGAGAGAACTGTGCCTGGGGCAGAAGAAGAGGCTTCCGGGAGTCCCAATGAGGAGTCGTCTGTGCGAAGGAGGCAGGGGACATCGCCGCGGCAAGATTCCTCGGCTGAGTCCGATGAGATCACCAGCGCGGATGAAGATGATCGGTCGGTCGGGAGGCGTCCTGCCTTGCAGAGCCAGCTGGGATCCGGACAGACGGCTAGTCGTGTGGCAGTGCGGCTGCAGCCTGGTAAGTCGCCAATTTTACCTATGCTTAATAGTCAGGTGGGGGGGTAATTTGGGGGTTTCTTCGGGGGTTAGTGCAGGGGTGTCGGGAGTTGTGGGGGGAGATGCGGGTGCCGCATTTTTTGCAGGTTTCCGGGAGTTGTTGGCCCATTTTGACCCAGCGGGGTCTTCTACCACATCTCAGGGGCCCGTTGGGGCATGGGCTCCAGCTGCCTCTGGTGGGAGCTCTATTGTTCCTCCCACGGTTCCCTCAACAGGGCCACTTGCGGTGGTGGTCCCCGGGGCGGGGGTGTCCTCCGGTGATAGCGTGACGGCCGCGTTGCAGACGGAAGTGACTGGGGTGGACGCGATTAAAGGGAAGGGCCCGCTGGGGGTTCATTTGAAACAAGACGTACGGGAGAAAATTTTGAAAGGGGAATATGTTGAAATATTCTCTCTTTTGCCATTAGAAAAATTTAATATCGACAAGGGGAAGGCAGACGAAAGCAAGAAGGAGGAGGAAGAGAAGCGCCGCTGGAGGCTTATTCCTCGCACTTTTGTGAATTGGCTTCAGGCGTTTGTCATTTTGGCTAGCGTGATTGTCGAAAAAGCACCGGAGAATTGTTCTCCGCTTTTTTGTTATCTGGATGCTATTGGGGAGGCTTATCGGGTTTATGGGGGTATTGCTTGGCTGCGCTATGACGAGCAATTCTGACAGCGCAAGGCTTTTGCGTCCGGGCTTACGCTGGGACCATAAGGACATTGGGCTTTGGATGAAGCTTATGTCCCAGGCAAGGGTTTCGGGACAGCCCTTTCTTGGGGGGGCCGGCGGTTTAGGTGCCGCTGGACAGTCGGCCTCACAACGAAAAGGAATTTGTTGGCAGTTTAACGACTGGTCGTGCCGTTTTGGCACGAACTGTCGTTTCTGTCACGAGTGCTCTGGAAAGTCCCAACCCGTTGAGTCGGCTTCGAAAAGGGAAGACGCCGGTAAACCTCCCCACGATGGTACCGTATCTAGATAGATATCCGCGGAGGGAGGCGGCACGTTTTTTAGCTGATGGTTTTGCCCATGGTTTTCGGATCCCGTGTTCGGGACCAGTGGCCCCGTCTCCACGGCACCGAAACTTAAAATCAACACGCCAATTTCCCCAGGTTGTTTCTGACAAGTTGGCGAAGGAGGTGGAACTCGGGAGAATGTCCGGACCATTCGATAACCCCCCGTGTTGTCTTTACACGTGTCCCCCCTTGGGGTTGTCCCCAAAAAGGAACCTAACAAATTCCGGTTAATTCATCATTTGTCGTATCCGAAAGGGACTTCAGTGAATGATGCTATTTCTCCGGATCTGGCTTCCGTGTCTTACACCTCCTTTGATGCCGTAGTTGGTTGGGTTCAGAGGTTGGGCCAGGGTTCATTGATGGCAAAGACGGATATTGAATCCGCTTTTCGTCTGCTGCCAGTGCACCCGGACAGTCAACATTTGCTGGGCTGTTGTTGGGATGGGCAGTTTTATCTTGACCGGTGTCTTCCGATGGGCTGTTCCATTTCTTGCGCATATTTTGAGGTCTTCAGCACCTTCGTTGAATGGGTGGTTCAGGAAGAGACTCAGTTGAGGTCGGTGCTGCACTATCTCGATGATTTTCTATGCATTGGCCCCCCGGATTCCTCAGTCTGCTCAGTACTGTTGCACACTTTGGACTCTATTGCGTCCAGTCTTGGGATTACCTTGGCGCCAGGAAAAACGGAAGGTCCTTCCACGGTCATACAGTTTTTGGGCATTGTCATTGACACGCGTCTAATGGAATGTTGGCTCCTGAGCGACAAACTGGAAGACTTGCGTCGAGGGGTGGCTGAGGCTGAGGCAGCAAGGAAGATCAGGCTTAGGCAGTTGCAGTCGTTATTGGGTAAGCTTAATTTCGCCTGCCGCATCATGCCTATGGGACACATCTTTAGTCGTCGTCTCTGTGCCACCACTGCGAGGGTACTAATGCCGCATCACTTCATCAGGCTTTCGCGTGAGCTGAAGGCCGACTTGAGGGTTTGGGATGAGTTTTTGGCTACATATAATGGCAGGTCTTTATGGATGGCCCCGGTTGTGGCAGCCTCCGACATTGACATTTTCACTGATGCGGTGGGTAGTTCTGGTTTTGGGGCTTTTTGCCAAGGGGCTTGGTGCGCGGCGGCGTGGCCCGAGGAGTGGAGTTCGGCGGGGTTCTTGCGTAATTTAGTGTTACTGGTCCGATTGTGGTGACGGTTGAGATTTGGGGCTCCAAATTTCGGGATCGGCGGGTATGTTTTCACTGCGACAATTTGGGGGTGGTGGAGGTAATATCGAGCTTGTCCGCTTCTTCGCCGCCGGTGGTGCGATTGCTGCATCACTTGGTCTTACGGTGTTTAAGTTTGAATTGTCTTGTACAAGCTGTTCATGTCCCGGGTGTTTTGAATTCCATTGCCGTTTTTTTGTTTCGTTTCCAGTGGACAAGGTTTCGGAGGTTGGCGCTGGAGTCGGAGCAACTGGGGGTTCCCTGTCCCGAAAGGCTGTGGAGACTGGCATTGGAGTAGCGGAGGAGCTGGTACGTCGATCGGTGACCGGGGGTACACAGGCGGCGTACTCGTCGGTGTGGGGTGAGTGGTCTAACCTGGTAAGTTCGGTTGGGGGGTGTGTTTCACAACAGGATCACTTGGCTTTGCTGCTGTACTTTATTTGGAATGGATTTGCGCGAGGCACGTCGGTGTCGAAAATGAACAAGAGTTTAGCTGTCCTAGCTTTTTTCTTTCAGATTCAAGGCCTGACGGATGTGACGAAGGATTTTAGGGTGCGTCAGGCCATGAAGGGGTTCCGGAGGGGGCAAGTTCAGCCGGATACTAGGTGCCCGGTCTCGTTTGAGTTGCTTCAGGATTTGGTGGGGATGTTGCCCGGGGTTTGTACTTATGATCATGAGGTGAGGCTGTTCATAGTGGCTTTTGCGTTAGCATATTTCGGGGCGTTGCGTATTGGGGAACTGGTGAGCAAGAACAGGTATGGAGTAGGGGGGTTAAAATTGACAGACATGACAATGTCAGGGGATTGTGTTCAGATTCATATTAGTAAGTCTAAAACTGATCATTTGGGAAAAGGGGTTTCTGTGTCATTGTTTCGGGTGCTGCTGGAATCGGTTTGCCCGGTTTCTTCTGTGCAACAGTATCTGGGGGTGAGGGGGTTGGGGTCTGGGACCTTTTTATTGCACAAAGATGGCTCATCCCTGTCGCGTTTTCAATTTTTGTCCGTTTTTTGCCGTTGTTTGAAGAAGGCGGGCAGGGAGGTTTCCCAGTTTAATACTCACTCCTTTCGTGTGGGGGCAGCCACTGAAGCGGCCAGGTGGGGTTTGGGTTCCCAGGTAGTGAGACGGATAGGGAGGTGGGAGTCAGATCGTTGTAAGATTTATGTTCGCCCTCACCTGCTTTGCAGTCTCATTGAGTGTTTGTGTGTGGTTCTATGTTCCTTTTTTTTTTCTTTCAGATCTTCCTCCTGGTCTGGTCTGGATCCTGGGGGATTCATACGTTTTCTGGGGGCTGTTAGGGCCGATGTCCATCCAGATGGGAGGCAACTGGGCACTTCATGGAGTGAGGCTGTCCTGAAATGGTTGGGGATCCGTGGAATGATGTGGGGCCAGGTTCTCCCTGAATTTTATTATTTCTCAAGAGTTGACAGGCCACCAGATGTTCTAGTTCTTCAGGCTGGGGGCAATGATTTAGGGGTATGGGCAGCCAGGGATTTGGTGAGGGATATCAAGTTTGATATTTTGCGCCTGCTGCGTGATTTTCATGGCTGCATCATTGTGTGGTCAGATATTGTGGCGAGAACGGTGTGGCGTTTTGCCCACTCCGTAGGCCGAGTGAACAAAGCCAGAATTAAGTTGAACAGGGAGATTGGGAGGTTTGTGGCTAGGCTCGGGGGCATAGTGGTTCGACACCGGGAGCTGGAAGATCAGTCTGTTCGCTATTGGTGAGATGACGGTGTTCATTTGAATGCTGTGGGCATAGACATCTGGTCCCTGGGCCTTCAGGAAGGGGTGGTTAGGGCTTTGCAGGTGTGGAGGGATTCGCTTGAATGAGGTTTCAATCAAGCTCATGTGGCGGTTCAAGGGGTCTTTGGGGGGTCAGTGAGAAATTTGCATGGTCACAGGATTAGTGGGGCCCATCTAAGTATGGCGCTTACCTTTGGTTAGCGGTGGTTCTCCCAGGAGATAAGTCCCCTGGGGGAGGGGAATATGGAAGTTGGTGTGATGTCAGAGCGTCCTCGAGCCAGTTGGGGCACAGCTGAGGATATAGACCATTAACCCTTTCATGACTAAGCCTATTTTTGAAATTTGGTGTTTACAAGTTAAAATCCGTATTTTTTGCTAGAAAATTACTTAGAACCCCCAAACATTATATATATATTTTTTTTAGCAGAGAATCTAGAGAATAAAATGGCGATTGTTGCAATATTTTTTATCACACGGTATTTTTGCAGCGGTGTTTTAAACGCAAATTTTTGGAAAAGTGACACTTTCATGAATTTTAAAAAATCCAAACAGTAAAGTTACCCCAATTTTTTTGTATAATGTGAAAGATGATGTTACGCCGAGTAAATAGATACCAAACATGTCACCCTTTATAATTGCACGCACTCGTGGAATGGCGACGAACTACGGTACCTATGAATTTCCATAGGCGACGCTTTAAAAAATTTTTACGGTTACCAGGTTTGAGCTACAGAGGAGGTCTAGGGCTAGAATTATTGCTCTCGCTCTGACGATCGCGGCGATACCTCACATGTGTGGTTTGAACACCGTTTACATATGCGGGCGCGACTTCCGTATGCGTTTTTCGCTGCGGTTTCCAAAGCGAGCAAAGTTCTTTCTTGTATTAAGAGAGGTATGGACTCCAGAGAGAGAGATATCATTTTGCCCCTGTTCAAATCATTAGTAAGACCTCATCTGGAATATGCAGTTCAGTTTTGGACACCAGTTCTCAAAAAGGATATCGGGGAACTGGAGAAAGTGCAGAGAAGGGCAACCAAACTGATAAGAGGCATGGGGGAGCTCAGCTATGAGGAAAGATTAGAGGAACTGAATTTGTTCACTCTTGAGAAGAGGAGAATAAGGGGGGATATGATCAACATGTTTAAATATATAAGGGGTCCATATAGTGAACTTGGTGTTGAGTTATTCACTTTACGGTCAACACAGAGGACAAGGGGGCACTCTTTACGACTGGAGGAAAAGAGATTTCATCTCCAAATACGGAAAGGTTTCTTCACAGTAAGAGCTGTGAAAATGTGGAATAGACTCCCTCCAGAGGTGGTTCTGGCCAGCTCAGTAGATTGCTTTAAGAAAGGCCTGGATACTTTCCTAAATGTACATAATATAACTGGGTACTGACATTTATAGGTAAAGTTGATCCAGGGAAAATCCGATTGCCTCTCTGGGATCAGGAAGGAATTTTTTCCCCTGCTGTAGCAAATTGGAGCATGCTCTGCTGGGGTTTTTTGCCTTCCTCTGGATCAACTGTGGGTATAGTATTGGGTATATTGGATTGTACGTTTTTTTTTTTTTTTTTCTTTATGGTTGGACTGGATGGACTTGTGTCTTTTTTCAACCTGACTAACTATGTAACTATGTAACTATGTAACTATGTTTTCTTCGCTGCGCGAGCTCACGGGGACAGGGGCACTTTAAAAATTTTTTTTTTTTTTATTTATTTTATTATTTTTTTTTTTTTTACTTTTATTGCTGTCACAAGCAATGTAAACATCCCTTGTGACAGTAATAGGTGGTGACAGGTACTCTTTATGGAGGGATGGGGGGTCTAAAAGACCCCCCATCCCTCCTTTACACTTCAAAGTATTCAGATCGCCGAAAACGGCGATTCTGAATACTGTGTACTTTTTTAAATTCGGCGCCATTGGCAGCCGAGTAAACGGGAACGTTTATGACGTCGCTTCCGCGTTTACAACGAGAAGGCTGGAACGAAGCCGCTCGCAGCTTCGTTCCAGCCCGCCCCCAGCCGCTGAAGGCAGCCGAATGGACACCGGGCCTCCCGATCGCACGGGAGGCCCGGTAACAGCGGCGGGAGGCGGCGGGAGGGGGGGGGATGTCCCCTCCCGCTCCTCCGGTATAACAGCCGAGTGGCTTTTAGCCGCATCGGTTGTTATACACGGGTAGCCGATCGCCCGCTGTAAACAACGGTACTGGGATGATGCCTGCAGCTGCGGGCATCATCCCGGTATAACCCCGGAAAGCCGAGTACGCATATCTGCGTACGGTCGGCGGGAAGGGGTTTAAAGTTATAAAGTGTGCCTTTTTAAGACACCCAAAGACCTCTTGCTGTTGGACATTATTTTATTCTTACGGGTATGTGTTACATGTTTTCACGTTATGTTATTTATTATTTTGTTAATAAATTGGGCTGCTGTGGCCATATAAAACCCATGTCACGCGGTCTGTGTCTTTAATTTAATGGTAAGGACCCAAGGTTGACGAATCCTTTAGTCAAGTGAGACCCGTAGGAGAGAATGGAAGCAGGGGCTGCATGACTATGGGAGGAACAGGGGTCAGGGAACGGTCAGTCAGGTCAGTGGTGGGGGCATGGGGGCAGCTCTTACCTGATTGGAGGTAGAAGGCAGAAGGGGCAGGGTCCAGAGGTTGGGGTCCGGTGTAGGGGGTAGATTCTTCATCATTCAGAGAAGTTGGAGAGGAGACCTCTTCCCGCCCTCCTGCCCTGGGGTTAGGAGTCAGAATGCTGGACAGGTAGGGGGAGTGTTGGTATTTATGAATGGTGAGTGAATGTGTTTTGTCGTTCATGTTTTGTTTTCAAAAAAAAAAAAAAAAAACCAGAAATAAATTATGGAATAAAAAAAAAAAACACAATATCCATTGTTTATGGTATAAGTTCATGTTGGGGTGTACTGTTCAATTTTGTCACAGCAGTCGGCGGTTCAAGGGGTCTTTGGGGGGTCAGTGAGAAATTTGCATGGTCACAGGATTAGTGGGGCCCATCCAAGGATGGCGCTTACCTTTGGTTAGTGGTGGTTCTCCCAGGAGATAAGTCCCCTGGGGGAGGGGAATATGGAAGTTGGTGTGATGTCAGTGTGAGCGTCCTCGAGCCAGTTGGGGCACAGCTGAGGACATAGACCATTAAAGTTATAAAGTGTGCCTTTTTAAGACACCCAAAGACCTCTTGCTGTTGGACATTATTTTGTTCTTACGGATATGTGTTACATGTTTTCACGTTATGTTATTTATTATTTTGTTAATGAATTGGGCTGCTGTGGCCATATAAAACCCATGTCACGCGGTCTGTGTCTTTAATTTAATGGTAAGGACCCAAGGTTGACGAATCCTTTAGTCATGTTGTATTCTACACCTGTTGCCAGTACGGGATGGAAAATGTACCTCATGGGACAGCAACAGTATTGAAATCTCTAACTGTTTCCCACTTACTTACTTCCTATTCTGTTTGAGACCTGTCAAATATGCAGAAAGTGGGAAGAAATCGCTTACATGGAAACGCTTTCATGCTCACATTTGCTAACACCTTATGTTCTGGGGAAACCCACTGTGTTCATTCATAACTAAAACCTAGCAAACTATGTTTACAATTAAGGATGAGCCAAACACCCCCCCCCCCCGGTTCGGTTCGCACCAGAACATCCCAACAGGCAAAAAATTCGGAAGAACACACAAACACAAGTCTATGGGGCACGAACATGAAAAATCAAAAGTGCTCATTTTAAAGGCTTATATGCAAGTTATTGTTATAAAAAGAGTTTGGGGACCCGGGTCCTGCCCCAGGGGATATGTATCAATGCAAAAAAAAGTTTCAAAAATGGCAGTTTTTTCGGGAGCAGTGATTTTAATAAAGCTTAAAGTGAAACAATAAAAATGAAATATTCCTTTAAATATCGTGCCTGGGGGTGTCTATAGTATGCCTGTAAAGTGCCGCATTTCTCCTGTGTTTAGAACAGTACCACAGCAAAATGACATTTCTAAAGGAAAAAAGTTATTTAAAACTGATCGCGGCTGTAATGAATTGTCGGGTCTCGACAATATAGATAAAACGCATTGAAAAAAACAGCATGGGTTTCCCCCCCAGTCCATTACCAGACCCTTTGAGTCTGGTATGAATATTAAGGGGAACCCTGAACCAAAATTAAAAAAAAAATTGCATGGGGGTCCCCCCAAAATCCATACCAGGCCTTTCAGGTCTAATATGGAAATTAAGCGGAACCTTGTGCCAAAATGAAAAAAAAAATGGCATAGGGGACCCCCCAAAATCCATACCAGACCCTTATCCGAGCACGCAACCTGGCTGGCCGCAGGAAAAGAGAGGGGATGAGAGAGCGCCCCCCTTCCTGAACTATACCAGGCCACATGCTCTCAACATGGAGAGGGTGCTTTGGGGTCTGACCCAAAAGCACCTTGTCCCCATGTTGATGGGGACAAGGGCCTCATCCCCACAACCCTTGCTCAGTGGTTGTGGGGGTCTGCGGGCGGAGGGGCTTATCGGAATCTGGAACCCTACTTTGACAAGGGGACCCCCAGATCCCAAAGCACCCTCCCCATGTTGAGGGCATGTGCCTTGGTACGGTTCAGGGGTGGGCCGCTCTCTCGCCCCCCTCTTTTCCTGCGGCCTGCCAGGTTGCGTGCTCGGATAAGGGTCTGGTATGGATTTTGGGGGACCCCTATGCCATTTTTTAAAAAATTTTGGCACAGGGTTCCCCTTAAAATCCATACCAGACCTGAAAGGTCTGATATGGATTTTTGGGGGGACCCCTACGCCATTTTTTAAAAAATTTGTCGCAGGGTTCCCCTTAATTTCCATACCAGACCTGAAAGGCCTGGTATGGATTTTGGGGGACCCCCACGCAATTTTTTTAAAAATTTGGCGCAGGGTTCCCCTTAATATTCATACCAGACCCAAAGGGCCTGGTAATGGACTGGGGGGAGGGGGGAACCCAGGTAGTTTTTTTCAATGAGTTTTATCTACATTGCTGAGACCCGACAATTCATTACAGCTGCGATCAGTTTTAAATGACTTTTTTCATTTAGAAATATAATTTTGCTGCGGTACTGTTCTAAACACGGGGAAACTGCGCCACTTTACAGGCATACTATAGACACCCCCAGGTACGATATTTAAAGGAATATTTCATTTTTATTGTTTCACTTTAAGCATTATTAATATCACTGCTCCTGAAAAAACTTTGGTTTTTAAAACTTTTTTTGCATTGATACATGTCCCCTGGGGCAGGACCCGGGTCCCCAAACACTTTTTATGACAATAACTTGCATATAAGCCTTTAAAGTGAGCACTTTTGATTTTTCATGTTAGTGTCCCATAGACTTTAACGGTGTTCCGCTGCTTTCGAATTTGCCCCGAACACCGCATATTGTTCGGCGTTTGCCAAACGGCCGGACAACTAAAGTTCGGCTGAACTTATGTTCGGGCCGAACCGTTCACCCATCCCTATTTACAATGCTTTAATTTAAGAATGAATGGGGGCTATGTACAGAGCACCTCCTGTTCATTCATCTGCAGTGCAACTAAAGCTGCAGAGAAAGTACTGGGAATCTGTGTCCTTAATCACTTACTCTGTCTGAAATATTAATCCATTTAGACCCCTAATACTTCCCCCCACCCAACAGAGTTGTGAAAAACAACTTTAACCACTTAAGCCCCAGACCATTTGGCTGGCCAAAGACCAGAGCACTTTTTGCGATTCAGCACTGTGTCGCTTTAACTGACAATTGCGCAGTCGTGCGACATGGCTCCCAAACAAAATTGACGTTCTTTTTTCCCCACAAATAGAGCTTTCTTTTGGTGGTATTTGATCACCTCTGCGGTTTTTATTTTTTGCTAAACAAAAAAATAGAGACAATTTTGAAAAAAACGCATTATTTTTTACTTTTTGCTATAATAAATATACCGAAAAAAATATAAAAAAACATTTTTTTTCCTCAGTTTAGGCCGATATGTATTCTTCTACATATTTTTGGTAAAAAAAAATCGCAGTAAGCATTTATTGATTGATTTGCGCAAAAGTTATAGTGTCTACAAAATAGGGGATAGTTTTATGGCATATTTATTAAAATTTTTTTTTACTAGTACTGGCGGCGATCAGCTATTTTTATCATGACTGCGATATTATGGCGGACACATTGGACACTTTTGGTGCAATTTTGGGACCATTCACATTTATACAGCGATCAGTGCAATTAAAAATGCATTGATTACAAATGTGACTGGCAGTAAAGGGGTTAATCACTAGGGGGCAGTGAAGGGGTTAAGTGTGTCCTAGGGAGTGATTCTAACTGTGGGGGGCGTGGCGATGTGTGACATGACACTGATCACCGCTCCCAATTACAGGGAGCGGTGATCAGTGTCCTGTCACTAGGCAGAACAGGGAAATGCTTGTTTAGATAAGCATTACCCCATTCTTCCTCTCTGTGAGATGATCGCGGGTATCCCCGCGGACAACTGCTTCTTAAAGGGCAATGTACAGGTACGTTAATCTGCCTGTATGTGCCCTTCTGCCGACGTATATCGGCGTGAGCCGGTCGGCAAGCGGTTAACCACTTCCATACCAGGCCATTGTCTTATGACATCCACAGGAGCACTCTGCCATTCTGGGTGGGCGTCATATGATGTCCTGTGCTTCTCGCCACTACTTAGGACCCCCCACGGCGATCCGAGATGAGGTGTGTCCCTCGGACACAGCCCATCCCAGATAACTGTAAAGAGCCAATAAAAATTGTCACTTTACCACGTGACTGGTTGTGTCCAACCACAGCCAGGCACATGCACTGTCCTCTTGCACGGTGGGCAGAGCGCCGATAGGGGACGAGGCTTGTCAGCCTGACACAGCCCATCCCCGATCGCAGTAAAGAGCCAATGAAATTGACTCTTTACCACGTGACCGGCTGTGTCCAATCACAGCTGGTCACAGAATGTAAACAAACTGCTGTAACGAGCTATTACCAGGTTCTCCTCCTCACACACTGATCGTGTGTGAGGAGGAGATTGCAGTAGCAGCTCATTACCTCTTCACACCAATCACGCTGATTGCCCCCCTAATAAAGAGGACCTGTCACCAGCCCAGCAAAGTACCTGTCACAGCCCATGAGTACCTGTCACTAGCTCATCTGAGTACCTGTCACCAACCCATCTGAGTACCCTAGTACCTGTCACCAGCCATATGAGTACCCGAGTACCTGTCCTCAGCCCATCTGAGTACCCAAGTACCTGTCACCAGACCATCTGAGTACCTGAGTACCTGTCACCAGCCCATCTGATTACCTGAGTACCTGTCACCAGCCCATCAGGGTATCCGAGTATCTGTCACCAGCCCATCAGAGTACCCGAGTACCTGTCACCAGCTCATCAGAGTACCAAAGTACCTGTCTCTAGCCCATCAGAGTACCTGAGTACCTGTCACCAGCCCAACAGAGTGCCCAAGTACCTATCACCAGCCAATCAAAGTACCCGAGTACCTGTCACCAGCCCATTAGAGTACCCAAGTTCCTGTCACCAGTCCATCAGAGTACCTGTCTCCAGCCCATCAGAGTACCCGAGTACCTGTCACCAGCCCATCAGAGTACCCGAGTACCTGTCACAAGCCCATCAGAGTACCCGAGTACCTGTCACCAGCCCATCAGAGTACCCAAGTACCTGTCACCAGCTCATCAGAGTGACCAAGTACCTGTCACCAGCCCATCAGAGTACCCGAGTACCTATCTGCAGCCCATCAGATTACCCGAGCACCTGTCTCCAGCCCATCAGAGTACTCGAATACCAATATGCAGCCCATCAGATTACCTGAGTACCTGTCTCCAGCCCATCAGAGTACCCGAGTACCTATCTGCAGCCCATCAGAGTACCTATCTGCAGCCCATACCTCATAGAATATACCTTTGGGTGTTTGCTTTCCAAAATTGGGTCATTTTGTGAGTAATTCCACTGTTCTGGTGCTCCAGGTTCTTCAAAAGTGTAATAGGAAGGAATTAAATTATATGTATAATAGGAAGGAATTAAATTATATGTATAATTTATGCTCCTAGAACGCCTGAAGGTATTACTTCAATGTTGGACCTCTCTTTGTGGCCAGGCTGTGTAAAAGTCTCACACATATGGGAAAAAATGAAATGAACTGTTCAAAAGACTCATTATGCCTCAAAGAATATACTTTGGGATGTTTGATTTCCAAAATGGGGTCATTTTGTGGGTAATTCTATTGTCCTGGTGCTCCAGGGCCTTCAAAAGTGTAATAGGTTGTTAGGAAATTTTATGTGTAATTTATGCTCTTAGAACACCTGACGTTGCTCCCTACATGTTGGACCTCTCTATGTGGCCAGGCTGTGTAAAAGTCTCACACATGTGGTACTGCCATACTCGGGACGAGTAGCAGAATGTATTTTGGAGTGTAATTTTTGCTATGTACATGCTGTGTGTTAGAAATATCATATAAATTGACAACTTTGTGTTAAAAAAAATGTAATTTTCTTTCCACTTTTTCCGAAGACTTGTGTGAAAAAATGACATGTTCAAAAGACACATTATGCCTTGTGGAATATACATTGGGGTGTTTGCTTTCCAAAATGGGGTCATTTTCTGGGTAATTCTATTGTCCTGGTGCTCCAAGGCCTTCAAAAGTGTGATAGATTGTTAGGAAATTTTGTGTGTAATTTATGCTCCTAGAACACCTGACGGTGCTCCCTGCATGTTGGACCTCTCTATGTGGCCAGGGTGTGAAAAAGTCTCACACATGTGGTATCACTATACTTGGGAGGAGTAGCAGAATGGGGTGTAATTGGAAGTATGCATATGCTGTGTGTGAGAAATAACTTGTTATTATGACAATTTTGTGTAAACAAAAAAATAATTTCTTAATTTTCCCAAGAATTGTGGGAAAAAATTACAACTTCAAAAAACTCACTATGCCTCTTACTAAATACCTTGGACTGTCTACTTTTCAAAAAGGGGTCATTTATTTAATATTTGTACTTTCTTGACATTTCAGGGCCTCAAGAAATGTGATCAATTTTCAATGATTTGCACCATAGCTTGTAGAATCTATAACTTTCACACAGACCAAATAATATACACTTATTTGGGTTATTTTTAGCAAAGATGTGCAGCAGTATAAATTTTGGCCCAAATTTATGAACAAAAATTAATTATTTGCAAAATGTTATCATAGAAACTAAAAAAAGTGTTTTTTTTTTCAAAATGTTCTCTCTTTTTTCACTTATGTCACAAAAAATAAAAAACCCAGCGGTGATTAAATACCACCCAAATAAAGCTCTATTTGTGTGAAAAAAAAGATAAAAAATTTGTTTGGGTACAGTGTTGCACTGACTAATTGGCATTCAAAGTGCAGGAGCACTGAAAGATGAAAATTGGTCTGGGCAGGAAGGTTGTATTAGTGCCCTGTATTGAAGTGGTCAAAAAATTGTAAAAATATATTTTTAAAAATTGTAAAAAAATGATTTAAAAAATTAAAAAATAATAAAATTAAAAAATTAAGGGGTCATTCACACAGGTTCTCTAGCCCATACAGTGTAAATGAGCAGTTTGTTCGTGTGGCTGGAGCTGCCTGTGGTAAAACCGGGACTGTACAAACAGTCCGTTCTTAATTTGACAGGTGTGCAGGTGAGTGGCCCTGAATGAACACTGTCTGTGTTTGAGCCATATATCCATAGAGCTGCTGCGTCCCCATAGAGTAACAGAGGCTGCCTTCAAACAGCCCCAAGACCTCATTCCCACACAAGGCTTTATTTATAACTTCAGTACAGGTTTATTTTTTAGATTTAGCAGGACCTTTTTTGTTATATTGTGTTTGTGCATGCCCATAATGATTTTAGTGTGTTTTTAGCAAAAATATTGTTTTTATATTTTCGGGTGGGGCTGTCAGGTGGACTGTATGGGGCCCCTTGATTTTTAACAGCAGCCCTGCTCCCATGCAGATTATATACTCTTCCATCTTCTCTACCCTATCTTATAACCCTGAAGCTTGTAAGCTCTTTCAACCTATCTTCCCTCATACACATACAGATGGTAAGCTCTTCCACCACCTTTATGCTCCCTTATACCTATTCAGATTGCAAACTTTTGTACCTTCTCTATCCTCCTTTATAGCCATACAGGTTTTCATCCCTTAAACGCATTTAGATTATACAATATCCCATCTTCTCCATTATACCTCTATGGATTTGCAGATTTTGACCCTTCTCTATTATTCCTTATACACATATGGATTATGAGATCTTTTCTACCTCTTCTCTCCCACCTTGTAGCAATTTAGACTGCAAAATCTTGCACCTTCTTTATTCCCCCTTATACCCATAAAGATTATAAGCTCATCCACCCTCTGTATCTTCCCTTAGTTGCATACAGGTTTTAAACTCTTTCACCCTCCTTATGTGCTCCTTTAAATGCATAAAGATCGTAAGATCCCCCACCCTCCCTATAGTCTCCCATATGCATATACAGATTGTAAGATCTTCCTATCTTTCTATCTTATACATATACAGAATGTAAGCTCTTCCAACTTTTATCATCCCTAATAGCCGTACAGATTGTGAGCCCTTCCATCCACTCTATTCTTCATTCTACCCATAAAGATTGTAACCATTTCTACCTTTTTATACTCCCTAATACCCAACTAGATTGTAAGCTCCCTCTATCCTTTCTTATACCTTTATAGATTGCAGGGACTTGAACCTTCTTTGTCTTATACAATTAGATTGTAAACTCTTTGAGGGCTGTAGATGGTTTTTCCTAGTGGGAGTTCTGTCTTGAGCACTCAGAAGAGAGTAATGAGGGTACGCAGCAAAATGTAGATGTGGATTGGTTATAATACTTTTTTCCAAGATATCTAGTTGCTAAGTGAATGGTTGCCTTTCAAGTCAGGGAAGAGATAAAGAGTACTGTCTCCATGTGTTCCCAAAAGTTTCTTAATTTTCAAGACAATCGATGACCAACCTAAGAAAAAGAAAATGTATATGTGCAATTAAACAAAAACTGTGTCAAACCCACAGAATAATCTGTTTGTAAGGACACTTCATTTTGAAATGACAAGTCATGAAAATCTACAAGAGAATATTTGTGAACTTGGAAAAGATTCTCTTTCCTTTTTGAACATCACACCAGACCCTGATTTTCATATTCATATGGATGAATTCCATCAATGACATTACAGAACAAAGTTGTCAGTTACAAGCCAACTGAAGAAGAAAAAGAGGATTTCCAAAACAAAATACTTGTCAAAGAATATGTGTATAATATTGTGTGTGTGTAATAACATTGGCAATTCTACTATTTTATGGACCTGGGAAGTCCTTGCAAATATAAAGTTTATGAAAATAAACTTATCATTTTCAAAACTGTTCTGGATGAGATTCTTCTTCAATGCAATGTAGAATGTAATGGTTCAAAGAAATCAAAGATGGAAAAATATTGTATTGCAGCTGCCATTAAGATTACAGCTACAGCTTACTGTTATGGGTTAAATACTTGACTCAATTTTAATTGAATCTACAACCTCAGTAAATCTACACACTGTGATAAACAGAACATTTTCCTATATCCAACAACTAATTTTCATTGTAAGAAAAACAGATTGGAAGGCCTGGGGGAGTTGAAAAACAAGTTTCTCGCAAATCAAGGAGATGGCCATTTAATTTCATCTGGCCATTTATCCAAATAATTCATGTAACATTTTTTGGATAGCGAGCCAAAAAAAAAATGCTTTTTCAAATGTAGCAGTTAAAAACATGAACCATTGCTGTCAGAAATAGAAGCTTTCAAAGTTTGCTTAGAAAGATTAAAGTTGATGTGTGGTTATGGCTTTTTTTTTGCATAATTACAATGGTCCAGATGGACGAATGTAAGTATACATATGCCATAGCTGGACGATCCCTATCAAAGCTAGAAATCACTGTAGTAGATACTACCACAGCTGAACGCCATTCAGAAAAACATTTCTAAATCACTTGCCTAGAATAGTAGAATTTATTTAAGTGCTACCTGGCACAGTTTTTGACACTTCAAAGAGAAAATCAGCATACCAGCCATTCAACGCTTTCAGCTCATTATGCACTGTGAGCCTGTTTGCATCATAACACCCTACCTTTTTTGTTTGTACATCATAAATCTACCAAAACTGGAATAGATTTGTATTAAAATTAGCAGTCTTGTCTTATCTCTAAATGCTAAGAAAAAGACACCTTCATTAGCCCATCTTCACTTTACTGCTCTGCTTGTCCCTGTGGCATTGATTTACGAAAACTGGGGAGGGCAAAATTTGGTGTAGCTCTGCATAGAAACCAATCAGATTCCAGGATTTTTGGTTAAAGCTTAATTAAATAAGCTGGAGTTAGAAGCTGATTGGCTACAATGCACAGCTGCACCAGATTTTGCACTCTCCAGTTTTAGTAAATCAACCCCACAGTCCCCAGCCATTTTTTATGGAAGATGAAGGTTATTGACTAACAGCAGTGGTTCATCAGGAAAAAAGGGTTGTTCTGTATACAGTAAATGTGACAGTTAAAAATTTGTCTAAATACATATTTAAAATTTACAGAATGTAGAATGCCTACATAGTATGACCTGGATGCAATTTAAAGATTTGTATACTGTAGCACTAATAAGGATATCCAGGGTAATTATGCTCTCTTCACAACATCAGTAGCTATAAATCAGTTCTAGGATAGTAAGCTGTGAGAGGAATACATAGATCTGCTACTTATTTTGCAAACACTGGCCTGTCTCGGGTCTTGGCTCTCTGTCAGACCTTATAAATGTAAAAATAAGGACAGCATGTAAATTATACTTAAAATATTTGAAAATAGTTTTGAGATTTTAAAAATAAATGTAAATACCAATGTCTAATAAACATTGATTTTAAATTCATAATTAAATTTTACGTGCTGTTTACTTAGAATTTACTATTAGCAGAAAGTAAAAATGCATGAAAGTATTTCTTAAAATGGTGTAGATAGTCTAAATAAACGTTTTCTTTGGATTTTAATAACTGAGGGGTTTAATGCCACTGTATACTATGGTTATCAGCTGTGCAATTTACGGAGATTCGCTCTTTCTAATTGCCCACATGAATATTTATAGGGGAAATGGAATCATGGCTAAATTCAGAAATGTTTTTACCAAAAGAAGAAGAATAGAGAAGAATTTTTCTGTTTTAGAAAATTGTTTCTGCGACAACTGTCAAATCTGTTAAATGTCTCATCTTTGACAATTTTTATAGATACACTTAATAAATAAATGTTAACATATCTACACAAAAAAGGAGTTCAACACCAACCCCTTATCCAGTCTCCTGAACTTACAGGTAATTTATCAATTTACTACACAAAATGCTAAAGTAAGCTTTCCACATTGAAGTAGGGTGTTGATCTTTGTTGAAGGTGGAAATAAAATTTTAAAAAAATACCCTTACAGCGATGCTCCCCCCATACTGCAAAGATTGAATACTAATTTTTTCCTAGTGCACCAACAAATAGCACTTATACTTACTCTAAAACTCCCCTAGCAGCTTGTGCTAATCTCTCCAAAGCTCTGGCTTGTAGGCAGGCCCCTTACCAGAGTTTCCAGTTCCATCCTGTATTATTGCAATCGAGCATAGAAAAAAGATAGATAAAACTTTATTACAGTTATCTAAAATCCTTTAGCGTGGTACTAACTGCTGTTTTTTTTTTTTTTAATAAATGGTTGCTCTTAGTGATTGGCAGACAGTTCTGTAACAATCCTAATCAACTTTGGTCTTATGTAAAGATATCAGTGCTGCATGTTGGGTGCCCCTGGTCTGTTCACCTTTACCTGTCCATCTATGACCGTACCTGCCTATGACCTTCTTAAAAGGAACATTGCATTCTTCTAATCTCTGCATGGGCACCAGTGTGAGCCTGTTCTTTTTTGCCTGCTAGACGGATAATTTTGCATCTACCAAGCAGAATTATAGCTGCCTATTTCACAAAGAAATGATCAGTCACACCAGTTTGATAAAGTCACAGTCAGAGGCATGAAGGCAATGAGATGATCATTGCAGCAAGTAATTGTATTTTTTGGTGGTGCAAGAGAATAAATATTGTCCCCCTTTAGATTCTTTATGGTAATACATTTTAAGTATTTTTTTTATCTAGATATGCCTTTTCTCAAAGAATTTAACATCATCAAAGAGAGATGATAATTATTACCACTGTGGAATTCCTGGAGAAGGGTTTTGCAGATAATGACTACACTAATAAATAGTTGAATAGATCTCTATCCCCAGGGCAGGCTTACCCTTTAAGCAAAGTACATTCTAGCACAATATTGTTGATTTATAAACAAATTTAAAATGAAGTCAGCTCTTGCTAGCCCAGTTAATAAGTCAAGGTTGTGTTGTGATTGCTGACAAAGGAACTGTGATATCCTCGGTCATTACCATCCATGGCACACATCGGCATTCTAGCTGTTACAATCATTTCTCAGCCAACTGAGAACTAACATACACCAAAATATTGTGTTTTCTAATCCTGTTTTTCCAACACTCTCTGCATATGCACTTTAAAAGAGAATATTTGGGAATATTTGGGGCAGTGTTGTTTTTTTTTTTTTCATTGGAGACATATTCTGCAAAGTAATTATTATAATAACACATTTAGGGCTCCTTCACACGGACGTGTCTGTGTACGGAGCCCGCTCTGCTCAGAGGGGATCACTCCATCGATCCCCGCTGAGCAGGAAGATGACAGGTCCGTCCCTGCACACTGTGCAGGGACGGACCAGTCAGAGTGCCGCTCTCCCCTAAGGGTGATCGGATGACGACGGACCGTAGAGTCCGTCGTCACCCGATCCGATCCACAGACGGATGGAAAAGTAGGTTTTTCCTCCGTCACACCCTTTTGGATCAGAGCGGGTCGGATGTCAGCGGACATGTCACCGCTGACATCCAATGCTCCATAGAGGTCTATGGAGCGTCCGTTCAGGTCCGCCTAAAAAACTGACAGGTGGACCTGAACGGACAGTCCGTGTGAAAGAGGCCTTAAAGTGTTATGGTGGCACTTGAAGAGTTATAGAGGCAACTTGTGTTGGGATGAAATGTTAGCTTCCGTTGTTATTGTCCCCTTGACAAGTTTTGTTTCACAAAAAAAGTTTGTTTAAGTCAACTTTATAACACAAAACATAAAAAGGTATTACACATAGAATTTATTGCACTTGCATTAAACAAATAATATATATTCAATTATATAAAAAACTAAAATTTGGAACACAAGTTAGGACAATAAGGGTTTAGTCCAAATAGTATCAAAAATGTAATATGTATGCCAGAAAGCCACTTGAAATCAACTTACTCTCTGAGCTTGATTTACTGGTACATGGTAGCCAATCAGCTTCTAAGTTTGGCTTGTTCAACTAAGCTTTGACAATAAAGACTGGAAGCTGATTGGTTTCTATGCAGAGCTGCGCCAGTTTATGCACTCCTCAGATTTAGTAAATCTCCCACTCTGTCAGGGTCTGGGAATTTGTCATGAATTGTCCTGAAATCTCAAGATGGTATAAGCGCTATTTGTACTTACTAAGAAAAGTGTGGACTATAAATGTGCACTGATGGTAGGTAGATCATCTTAAGTATCTAACAAATAAGATGTATTAAAATATATAATGGTATCTTTCATACTTGTAACAAGTTAAATTACCACAAAGTCAGATGAACTTCAAACTCTCTAACTTCATGCTTCAGTGCCTGCGGACTGAGTAAAATTTTTTTTTTTTTAAAATAAACGGGCACATTTCAATACTTTTGTATAATAAGATTTTATACTTACTGATTTTTTTTTAAATCTATTGCGAGAGTTGTAATACATCTTGAACATCAAGGACATACTGTTTTCCCACAGGAGGTTTGGACATTGGCAGAACAAAAAATGTTATGCCAGCTCTGCATAATCCTGCCTCCAAGTGTCATGCCTCAGTTTTGTAAGCAAGCAATACATAATACCAAAAAGATAGGGGAGGGGGGCCTGTGTCCCTCAATGAAAATATTTTATGGTAAATGTAAAAAACCTATTTTCTATATCAACCTTTGAGAGACGCAGAATTGTAGTAAATCTTGGACATGTCCAGAAAGCACTCCCACTAAAGAGTGGGCAAAAGCCACAAAGAAATCCAACAGATGTGGAATCTTATGCCCCGTACACATGATCCAAAATTAGTTCGTTTTTTTTTTGCATGCTAGTTGTATATCCAACATGAAGAGCTTACTAAAGTTATGAAAATTCTCATACGACAGAATAAAAAAATCGGACGTAATGTCATATGTTGTAGTGTATTTGCATTGTATTTTCATCTGGATCTGGTATTGTACGAGAATAATTTTTGTGCTTGTCCGATCAGATAATATCGGGTGAACTGTCGTGATTGGCTCACGAAAGGTCTGTACTAACGATCTGATTATCGTATGATCCCTTAGAAAGCGGTATTTTTCTTACGATTCTCAGATCGTGTGTACAGGCCGTTAGACGTATCAGGACTGCCATGGTCATGGCCAGAACTGAAGAGGTGTCCACCCTTAAAAATTGAACAAATTAATTGCTTCTTAAGGGTATCCTAAGCAAACCAGGCACAAAGCTAAAGCAACTTACTCTTGTGAAAAAACATTAGGCCTATGCAAGAAACAAGCTTAGCTGCTTGTAAGAGACCACCTCAGCTGAAACACAAGGCTTTTTGCATTTGTTCCAAAAGCTTCGGGTTATGGGGGTCTAAACCTTAGATGGAGGGGTCTCTTTTGAGAGAATGAATCTGCTCTTGCATGGAAGCACCAATCTGAGTCAGTAAGGGATGGACAGTTATACCAGATAGCCCAAACTGACACCTTGAACAGGATCCAAGTAAAAGCCATAATGGTAAGCACATTGTTAACTAGTCTGATGGTATGTTCATTAAGGCAGATGACTGGAGCATTTATGGTAGGCAGAGACCACATGACAAACATTTCCTTTCCTAGGGAAAAAGCTCCTACACATTTTCAGTAAGGAACTGAAACTCCACAGCTTGTTTCCAGTCCACATAAAGTGAGGTTTTACAATCAAAATGTAATGGGAAGGCCCTTGTAGCCACATTTCTATAAGACCCAAATGACTGGAAAAGCAGACTGATCCTTTAATTGCTAGACAGAATGCACTGCGTAAATCAGTAGCATCAATACATTCTTTTTTTTTTTGATTTTTAAAAAAGTTTATTAAAAAAAAGTATAACAATTGTACAGAAATGGAAACAGACCATGTGAGAAACTGGTACAAAATATATAACAATTGTACAAAAATGAAAAAAGATCATGTGAGTAGTTGGTACAAAATACAGGTAATCTTCAGCATATACGAATCAGACTCAATGCAGAGGAGTGAACAGGGGGTGATAGAAAAAAAAGACTCCGTTTATGGACCCCCCCCATTTCATCCCACGCACCCCAAATGGGAGCCTGCTGTACGTGGGTAAACTGGGGGTACGACCAGAAACTATAGGGAGAGGACTAGGCCACTCTCCTAACCGAGACATAAAACCCCATGGGAGTCAATTCACAAAGGAAAGCCTGTTGATAACAACAGTGATATGAGATAGTCAATTGGAGATTATCAAGGAGGGTACGAGACAGTCCCCCCTGTTCTCAGATGGGTCAGCATATTTAACTGGCAAACCGTTCTGGGGTATTTGCTGACTCCAGAACATGTAGTAGGTGGATTCAGCCTGAGGTTGAGCAGGAGGAAGAAGGGAGAAGAAAGTTACAGGAATAGGAAGAGTAGGGGGTAGAGAGTGAGTCTGAAGGAGGAGGAGTGGGATAGGAAGAAAGAGGAGGGGGGGAACCTTCGCGGAGGGGAGAGGAGATTGGACAGTCATGAGTCTCATTTGGACTTAGGGGGGCCACTGTGCCCTGGGGGAGTAGAGCAATTCCTATGTATTTAGCCCAGGGTTCCCATGTGAGTTAAAATTTCTCTGATGTATCCAAAATGGCGCTAGAAATTTTTTCCTGCAACATTATCCAGGAGATCTTCTGTTTGGTCTGGTAAAAGGAGACCGAGGAGGATTTCCACGAATGGACTATTGTTATCTTGGCCCCCAGGAAGATAAAGTGGATTAGGGATTGGGTCAGTTTGGGTACATCACGGATTCGGCTATTGAGGAGTGCTATGGTGGGGTCCTGTTTCACCGCATATCCAGTGGACTTGCGGATGAGATTAAAGATCCTGTTCCAGTACCCCCTAATTTTGGGACATTCCCAAAGGGTGTGCAGGAGGGAACCTATGTGGCCACATCCTCTAAAGCAGTGTGGAGAGGACTGAGGGTAGAATTTGGTGAGGCAGGTGGGGACCAGGTACCATTGGGAAATGACTTTGAGGTCCGCTTCCACAAGGGAGTATTCCCCTGTAGGAGTGGGCGAAATTCGTGTGCCATGTATCCAGGTCCCACTCAATTTGAAGGTCTCACTCCCAGTTTAACATGTAGGTCGCTTTCTCCAAGGGATCAACTAGCGCTGAATAGATTAGGGAGATTCCCCCTCTCACACTCGTGGCTGAGGAATACCAAAGCTCATATTGAGTTACAGAAAGCGGGATGTCTGAGCTTTTTCACACCAGGCGCAGGAAATGTAACAGCTGGTTATAGCAGAATGTTTCCGAAAAAGGCTTGTCCAATTTTGATATGCAATAGCTAATTGTGATGGGGCCATTGCCATTGAAATATTGCCCTATTCTGTAGAGGCCTTTGTCAAGCCACCACCTGAAAGCCCTGATATTGAGTCCCGGGGGGAACTGGGGGTTATGGAAGATATGCGCTAGAGGACGCCAAGCTGATGTCAGGGAATGCCGTTTATGTAGGGAGTCTCATAGGGTCATTGAGTGTGAGAGAGTGGGGGATAGAATTTTGGGCCGATCTCTCTGTGGGCTCCAGACTAGAAAGTCTAGAGTGAGGTTGGGAGTTGCCTGTCTTTCTATGTCTACCCAGTCCGGTTTCGGGCCCTTGGAGTAGATAACTGAAAATTGGCAGAGTTGGGCAGCCTGATAATACCACCATAAGTTGGGAAGTCCTAAACCCCCTTTTTTCCTGGATCTGTACGGAACATTCTTGGAAAGACGATGTCCCTTACCTCCCTGGATGAAGCTAATAATCGCTGACTGCAGTTTGTCTAGGAGACGCCTTGTTATGGGTATGGGAAGGGAGCGGAAGAGATACAAAATACTGGGAAGCAGGGTCACCTTGACCGCATTTACTCTCCCCAGCCAGGACATTTTGTAAAGGGACCATTGCGAGAGGTCTACTGACAATCTCTTGAGCATAGGAGGTAATTGTGTTGGTGTAGTAGTTCAATTTTATAAGTGAGGTGTACATCCAGGTAGGAAAGAGAGCATGGGCTCCTGGAAAAGGGGAAGTGTTTTTTTAATCTATCCACTAGATCTTGGGGATTGGAGATGTTAAGGGCTGTTGATTTGGACATGTTGACTTGCAGGCCAGAAACTAATCCAAATGTTTTAAGGAATTGGAGAATATTGGGAGTGGAGATGAGAGGAGAAGTGATTTATTATTTTGGGGGAGAGTTTAGCTGCTAAGTGTGGGCCAATTTTGTTGGCCCGCAAATAGAATCTGCCACTCAACCAGCTGAGGTGTTTGTCCGCGTTGGCGGTCAGGGCCAAATTCAGGGCTACTCCGCATATGCATACCACAAATTACACCCCAAAACACATTCTGCTATTACTCCCGAGTATGGCGATACCACATGTGTGAGACTTTTACACAGCGTAGCCACATACAAAGGCCCAACATGCAGGGGAGCACCTTCAGGCGTTCTGGAGCACCCAGGCCAATTCTGACATTTCTCTCCTACATGTAAAAATCATCATTTATTAGCTAGAAAATGGCACCTTAGTGAATCCCTTTTATCCAATCCAGTTCACTGTACCATGCTGGAAAAAGTTTTTTTGGGAATCAAGTTTTTCTTTTTACTTTTTTTTTTTTTCACAAAATTGTCATATTAGCAGGTTATTTCTCACACACCGCATACGCATACCACAAATTACACCCCAAAACACATTCTGCTATTACTCCCGAGTATGGCGATACCACATGTGTGAGACTTTTACACAGCGTAACCACATACAAAGGCCCAACATGCAGGGGAGCACCTTCAGGCGTTCTGGAGCACCCAGGCCAATTCTGACATTTCTCTCCTACATGTAAAAATCATCATTTATTAGCTAGAAAATTACATAGAACCCCAAAACATTATATATGTTTTTTTTAGCAAAGACCCTAGAGAATACAATGGTGGTCATTGCAACTTTTTATCTCGCACGGTATTTGCGCAGGAATTTTTTTAATGCGTTTTTTTTGAAAAAAAAAAAAGTTTTGTGCTTTAAAAAAAAAACAAAACAGTAAAGTTAGCCCAATGTTTTTGCATAATGTGAAAGATGATGTTACGCCGAGTAAAGAGATACCCAACATGTCACCTTTCAATATTGCACGCTCTTGTGGAATGGCGCCAAACTTTGCTACTCAAAAATCCCCATAGGCGACGCTTTAAAATTTTTTACTGGTTACATGTTTTGAGTTACAGAGGAGGTCTAGGGCCAAAATCATTGCTCTTGCTCTACCGATCACAGCGATACCTCACATGTGTGGTTTGAACACCGTTTTCATATGTGGGCGGGACTTACATATGCGTTCGCTTCTGCATGCGAGCACACAGGGACAGGGGCACTTTAAATTTTTTTTTTTTTTTTTTATTGTTCATTTTACTTTATTTATTTTAGTTTGATGCTTTTTTCCAAAAAAAAAAAAAAAATTCTGACCACTTTTATTCCTATTACAAAGAATGTAAACATCCCTTGTAATAGGAATATGGCATGACAGGTCCTCTTTACAGTGAGATATGGGGTCAATAAGACCCCACATCTCACCTCTAGGCTGGGAAGCCTGAAATAAAAAAAAAAAAAAAAAAAAGAGATCCTGGCTTCGATCGTAGCGGTGAGTCGGTAGAATCACGGGAGGGTGGCGGGAAGGGGACATCCCCTCTCGCCTCCTGTAAGAATGATCAAGCAGTGGAACAGCCACTATGATCATTCTTATGGTGTAGGGAATCGCCGGCTGAAAAAGTTGATATCTGAATGATGCCTGTACCTGCACCCATCATTCAGATATCCCCGCACAAATTCAAGGACGTTGTATGACAGCCGGCGGGCGGGAAGTGGTTAAAACGGATTTTTTTTTTTAACACAAAGTTGTCCACTTATACAATATTTCTAACACATAGCATGTACATACCAAAAATGACACCCCAAAATAGATTCTCCTACTCCTCCTGAGTACGGCGATACCACATGTGTGAGACTTCCACAGCCTGGCCACATACAGAGGCCGAGTACAGCCGAGTATGGCTGAGCATGGCAGAGTATGGCTGAGCATGGCTGAGCATGGCTGGGTATGGCTGGGTATGGCTGAGCATGGCTGGGTATCACCAAGTATTGCAGAGTATGGCTGGGTATGGCTGGGTATGGCTGAGTATTGCAGGGTATGGTGGGGTATTGCAGAGTATGGCGGGGTATTGCAGAGTATAGGGGGTATTGCAGAGTATGGCAGGGTATTGCAGGGTATCGCCGAGTATGACTGGGTATGGCTGGGTATCACCGAGTATTGCAGAGTATGGCTGGGTATGGCAGAGTATTGTGGGGTATTGCAGAGTACTGCGGGGTATTGCAGGGTATTGTGGGGTATTGCAGTGTACTGCAGGGTATTGCAGAGTATTGTGGGGGTATTGAAGAGTATTGCAGAGTATTGTGGGGGTATTGCAGAGTATTGTGGGGTATTGCAGAGTATTGCAGGGCATTGCAGATTAGTGCAGGGCATTGCAGAGCATTAGGGATGGCTGAGCATGGATGGATGGATGGCTGGATGTCACTGTGCAGCGCTGTGGGCACTACACATCCAGCCCACAGCGCTGCAGCCATCCATCCATCCCCCTCTCCGCTCACAGTGTACCGATCGATACACAGGAGGGGAGGAGAGGAACCGGCGTCATGAGATGACGCCGGTTTGTTTACATGTGATCGCTCCGTCATTTGACGGAGCGATCACATGGTAAACGGCCGCGATCACGGATGTGTTTGTGTGCGCGCCCCAGGGGGCGCGCGAGAGGGGAATTCTGGGAGGACGTCATAGTACGCCCTCCCAGGGTTAAGCAACCGCCCTGCAGCCGTCATTCGGCTATGGGCCAGTTGTTAAGTGGTTAAACATCTCCGTCAAGCCAGTTTAATTTGCTACTTTAGCTTCTGTCTCCCATGTGCAAACTATTCTCCACGTTCCTTCACTGCACAGTAGTGGGCCATAATTGTGCAGAAAAGTTTGCCATACTTTTAAATCAAAAGTTCCTTCAGATTTTAAAGGTTTCGCTGTTCCCTTTTGTCCATTCTACCCATTTATCTAGGGGCTCAGTAGAGGCGGAACCGTACCTTTGGTTCATATATTCTCTAGTGCTCATCTTGCGCTGGGCATTTTCTGAAGGCCTCTCTCCCTTCATTCCCTTAATTAATTTAATGCCCATAATGACTGGCCAGTCTTCTCTACTTGTGCCTATACCCTCTTGCCTCTAAAACAAATAGTACAGCAAATCTGCAGATTTACAAGAATGGTCTCCACTTATCTACGTGGATAGAAGGGGCTTATGACAATAGACAAAACACTCATTAAGAGACCCTGGTAGGTCTCTTAATGAGTGTTAAGAGACCATGGTAGGGTCAGTTTTATCTGACCCTACCATGCGCCTCTGACCCAGGTCACCCACAAGGAGTCAACGCAGGGAACTGCGGAGGATTTTCCTTATCCACACACAGTCCAACCCGTGAAGGGGGACACAAACATATTCACACACGTTACCCAACCAGAAAGGTCCCAGATTGGTCTGGTTTCCTTGAGAAACGACAGATAGGATACACAGGAAAGGCAGAAATATAGCAAGCTTAAGGGCAGCTTACCTAGCCGGCATTTGAGGTCTGCGTTTCCCGATGATCCCGATCGAAGCGCGGTTCCTTCTGGTGACTCTGCCAAACTCCTGATAACTGACTCACCAAAACTGATATGACTGATTTCTGATTGGGACTCTAAAACAAAGTTAATACTGCAGCTGCAGGAACAGATTCACAGGACCCAATCACTGTGTTTAAAATGTCCGTTCAGTGTCAAAATCTATTATTACATGTTATTTTATACATAGATAAGAAAGGGGTGGTGTGAGATGTTATTAAAAACTAACAAATAGAAATATGTTATTAAAAACTAACAAATAGAAATATGTTATTAAAAACTAACAAATAGAAATATATTATTAAAAGCTAGCGAATAGAACAATTGCAAAAGTAAAACCTTGAGAAGGGAGGGGGGAGTAGAGAGCGTTTAGTGGGAGAAGTGTCTGTGTCTTAGGTGAAGGTTACAGAACATATTTCAACAGTGAGAACAAATTGGAGTCTCTTGTGCTTAAATGAACAGTACATTAAATGAACAGCCGGCCCCAATCAAATAGTTTATCAGGTGTACGATAAGCTCTTTGTAGGATGAATAGTTGTGAGAGTTTATGTGCAGCTGACACAGACACAGCAGGGAGCACCTCTAGGGCCATGTCCCATTGATCACCATCTATTGCGCCGATATCCGTGACAGGAGATCTGTACTAGCGAGACACACCCAAGAAGGGGAGTGGTCCGAGAGGAGACCGGGCTCATACGCAGAATCAACCACATGAGGGAGCAAGGTAGCATTTCCCAACTCCATGTCTATTCTAGATAATCCGCCATGTGAGGCAGAATGGCACGAGTAGCACCTAGCATCAGCATGTCTTTCCCGCCAAACATCCTTCAGACCCAGCTCAGAAACCAATGAGGCAAAGGTAGTCCGGCTATTAGAGGTGGGCATGATTCATGGAACGGCAGAGAATCTATCGAACTGAGGGTTAAGGACATTATTAAAATCACCCATAGCCAAAACAGGAGTATTAGGATGTAATGCCATGAATTGAGACAATTTCTTTTACAAAGGGTTTTATTGATAATCATAGCAATTTCACAGTTTAACAGTGTAGATAATGCATCATGAATAAACATAACAAAAAGTTTAGCATCTTATAAATAAAATAAGTATGCTAGTAAATTAAAGAAAAACAAAACAATAAGAATATAACAGAGGCTGAAAACAGTTTTGAAAGGGAGGTTAAATAAGAGCTAGGGGCAGAGATTAGTTGAGAAGGGAGGAGTAAAGAATAGGGGGAAAGGAGAGAAGAGGAAGAAAGGGGGAAGGGTGGGTCCTCGCAGTGGGGAGCAAGAGTGCATTAAATCCGAAGAAGGGTGGTATCAAATCTAGTGGGTTTAGTATATTCGACCCATGGCCTCCATACCTTCAGAAACTTATCATGAGTGTCCGAAAGGACAGCAGTCAGCTTTTCATTAACCATTATATCGTCCATGCGATTCTTAACCGCCTCAAAACTTAGTGTCTGTGTCTTCCATGCCCTAGCTATTGTTAGTTTGGTTGCAGTAAAGAGATGCAGAGCCAGCTGGCGCTCCGGGCGAAGCAGCTCCGCAATTGGTTTGCAGAGAAGTGCCTCGAACGGATCCTTTTTGAGGTCAGCATGGAGTATGTTTCGGAGGAGGGAGTAAACTCTAATCCATAACCTGCGTACCCTCGGACAGGTTCACCAGATGTGCGACATTGTGCCCTCCTGGGAGCACCCTCGGAAGCACAAGGAAGAGTAGGCTGGGATGAACCGGGCCAGTCTAGCAGGCGTGTAGTACCACCTGTAAAGTATCTTATAGGCATTTTCTAAACAGATGACATTCTTTGAGCATTTGGACATTGCTAAAGTCATGACCTGCCAATCATCCGGATCGAGCTGTTTTCCTAGTTCCCTTTCCCATTGAAGGTGACAGAGCCGTGTCAGTGGTTTTTTAGAGGTAATAATAGAGGAATAGATCAGTGATATTAAACCCGAGGTTTAGGGTCTTGCTCTGCAGAAGTTCTCGAAGGGGGTCAAAATATAAGGGGTCGGTTGAGATTTTATAAGCCCCTGGAGAAAGTGACGAATCTGTAGGTAGCTATAGTGTTCGCGTAACGGGATATCGTGAGAGGAGCGTAGAGCCTCAAATGATATTATCCTGGTGGGGGTGAAAAAAGAGTGAATGTTCGTGAATCCGTTTGTCTTCCACCAGGAGAATTGCTGGGGGTTTTCGCAGCCTGGTGGGAACAATGGGCACTGGAGAAATTGAAGTAGGGGTAGATGAGGAGAAATCAGGCCGGCCGAATACTTTACCGAGTCCCACATGCGAAGGGAATGGGCCAGATATGGCCCCGTCACGAGAGGGCGATGTGTGGGAGGGAGCCAGGGCAATGAGGAGATTGGTGTTGGGTGTGAATCCACTAGGTCCATAGTGGCCCATAGCAGCATTTGGTGTTGTGCATGGAGTTGGGATAACGGGGCTATGTTTGCAGCTATATAGTAGGCTTGTAGGTTAGGGACTGAAAGTCCACCATTGATTCTGCGGGCATGTAGTATTTGCTTATTGATCCTGGGGCGGGTAGAACCCCAGACAAATTTCAGGATTTTGCGCTGATGTATTCGTAGGATATGCGGCGGGATCGGGACCGGTAGGACTCTAAAGAAGTAGAGTAATTTTGGCAGGTATGTCATACGAATTGGCACGATCCTGCCGAACCGGGATAATGGGAGGTGAGTCCAGGAGGACAACATGTCTGCTTCTTAAGTATAGGAGGAAAGTTTGCCTTATAGAGTCCCGCGTAGGTTGGGGTGAGCCGGATCCCCAGGTAGGGTAATGAGGTCAGCCATTGGAACGTGAAGGTATTTTTTAAGGTTATCAAGTCTGAGGACCGAAGATTAATTGACATGGCTTTTGATTTGGTGGGGTTAACGGACAAGCCAGAAAGGGAGGCAAAAGAGTCTAGTAAAGAGAACAGGTTAGGTAGGGTGATTCTAGGGTTTGTTAGGGTTAGGAGAATATCATCTGTTAACAGTGATATCTTATGGGGTGTCCCTGCTATCTCAACACCAGTTATGTCCGGGTGGGATCGGATCACCTCTGCCAAGGGTTCCATGGCCAAAATAAATAGGAGTGGGGAGAGTGGGCATCCTTGCTGAGTCCCCCTCCTGATGGAAAATGGAACTGATTCGAAACCATAGTATTTGACCCTAGCCTGGGGGGAATCATATAGTGCCATTACCCATTGCAAGAATGACGAACCGAAGCCATAGTGACTGAGTACCTTTGTCAGGTAAGGCCAGGACAGAGTGTCAAAGGCCTTGTTCATGTCAAGAGACAGTAACATAGTTGCTATAGACCGGCTATGGGCTGTGTGCTGAAGTTGTATTATACGTCTAATAGCGTCTCCTGCTTGTCTCCCCGGAACGAACCCCACCTGGTCCTTTTTGACCAGGCGTGGTAGGAAGGAGTTTAAATGATTGGCCAGGATCTTGGTCAGTATTTTAATGTCTACATTAATAAGTGAGATGGGCCTAAAATTGGTCCAAGATGTGTGGTCACGGTCGGGTTTTGGAATCATAACAATATTGGCGGTTAAAAGGTTAGGGGTGAGTGCATGGCCATCTTTTACTGCATTGAACATAGTCGTTAAATGGGGGGCTAAGACGTCTGCTAACTTCCTATAGTAAAGGGCCGTGAAGCCATCCGGGCCTGGACGTTTGCCTACTTTCAGTTCTTTTATACCCTGTAATAATTCCGTTAACTGAATATCTCGATCCATTAACGATGCGTGTGTGTCGGACAGCTTAGGCAATGTCAGTCCTGTCAGGAAGGATGTCAGATCTTGAGTAGGAGGCTGAGTGGGGGCCTTGTAGAGGGTGGTGAGGCAGTACCTAAATTCTTCCAGCACTTTCAACGGGTTACTTGTGAGGACATTATGTCTCGTGCGGAGAGTGATAGGGTTGTGTTTCGGGGTAAAGGTGCGCAGCCTATTGGCCAGCATTGAGTTGGGTCTGTTGGCCTTGGTGTACCATTTCTGGCGGGCCCAGCGTAATGTACGTTCTGCCTCTTCAGTGAGGCATAGGTCGAGTTCTGTATGCGCCCCATCTAATAGTTTACGGTTAGCCAGAGTAGAGGACTGTTTAAAAATTGTGGATAGGGATTCTAGGCGCGCTTCTAAAGATTTACGCATTGCTATACGTTCTTGCTTGCGTTTTGCTGCCAGCTGAATTATATGCCCCCTGAGTACCGCTTTGTATGCTTCCCAGAGTCACCTCGGAGGAAACTGACCCAGCATTAAGCCTGAAATATTCCACTGAGGCTTGAGTAATATCGGTGAGGACTTCCTTAAAAGATAAGAGAGAGTCATTCATAGTCCAAGGGGAATATTGGGGTTTTCTGAGCAGTGAGTGGCATATAACCAAAACAGGGTCGTGGTCTGTCCAAGGAGCTGCTAAAATGGAAGCAGACACAACCAGGGGGAGATGTTTCCTCAGAACAAACATATGGTCAATTCTGGAATGGGAATGATGAGGATGGGAGTAGTAGGTGTAGTCCTTGCCAATGGGGTGTAGCTCCCTCCAGATATCTACCAGGTCACGACTTTGTAAAGAATGCGTGAATTGTTTTGCATCGGGTGATGGGGCTTTGTGTTCCGAGGGGTACTTATCCAGAGCAGGGTTCAGCATAACATTGGAGTCTCCCGCTAAGAGGAGAGTGCCTCTCTGGTGGGACTGCAACAGGGAGCAGATATGGGAGAGGAAGGGTCCCGGGTTATTATTTGGAGCATAATATGTTAGGATGGTGACCTCCGTGTCCTGAATAGTGCCTTGTAGTAAAAGGTACCTACCCTCTGGATCAGCAATCTCTCTACTGCAACTGAAGGGGACCGACTTGTGTATGGCAATCAAATAGCCCTTCTGTTTAGTCGGGCCATTAGCCAGAAAAACTTGAGGGTACATGGCATCAAAGTATTTAGGACAAGAAGAAGATGAGAAATGGGTCTCCTGTAGGCATGCTATGTTCACTTTCTGTTGCTTAAGATATTTAAAAACTTTAACCCTTTTCTGGGGGGAGTTCATTCCCTGCACATTCGGGGATAACCAATTAAGTGTCATGGTACATGGGAAGTTAGCCATAAAACTACTTTACTCACCCACCGCGAGGACCTGCAAAGGGGAAAAGGGAGGTAGAGAGGAAGTGAAACAAAGAAAAGAACAAGGTAGAAAGGCATACTGTAGTACAAATAATAGCCAGTAAAAAATTGTAGCATATAGTACTGAAAAAGTATGAGTGCAACTGGTTGTGGGTCTAAAGGCCCACAGGGGGGTTGAATGTTGGTCGGGACTAATGTCCGAACCAAGAGCCAACTCATGGGGGGAGCAGTGATCCAACGGAACCGCTCGGCATTGTTATATAGTAAAATTAACTTTAAATCTTTAAGCACAAGACTTGGTGCACCTCTTAAGGCACTAAAGGGGAACACAAACATCTTGAAATATGTGGTTGCCTTTTATTTTAGGTCTCTCTGTCGCCCCAGGCTCCCCTCCACTGTCGAGGGGGCCCATGGCGAGCGAGAGACCAAAATGTCATTGAGGTAGTCCCACATGGCTACCCAATAGATAGAGAGGGAGAGGCAATCAATCTGAAAAAAAAATAAATAAATAAATAACTAATAAAATAAAGTGTAACTCACAACACTAACAGGGTGAGAAAATATAACAACATATTTTGAAACCCACCCGCCTCCCCGCAAAGACGGGAAACTGCTGTCAGCAGTCCGCAGCATATTGACGGCTGCCTGAGAGCTGAGGGAACCAACATGTTTGCGTCAAACAAAAAAAACAAAAACAAAAAAAAAAACCTCGACAGAGCAGGAAAAAACAAAGTAGAACCTGTCAAAATTCTATTATCCCGCTGTGTAACAGGGTGTGAGTGCACCCCGCTACGGAGGCGGCAGTAAGCAGTCAGCTGAACACTCCGTGGCCGTCATGTAGGACCCCTGTAAGGGGGGTCAAAGTGACATGCCTTATTAAGTGCTCAATGTCTCGCCTGGGTGAGGCCGACTTGTCTCGGAGGCACCATCTCGCAGTTGGGGCGCCTCAGGGGGGGCCCAGTCCTGTGAAGTTCTTGCAAGAAACTGAGTGTCAGATCAGGTTCAATTGAACGGAAAAAAATAGCATCTGTGAGGTCAGTTCTGCCTATTACCAATTCAGTAACAACATGCTGGGTATCAGCGGGTGCTAGATATAATGGAAGTCCGATAGCAACCGGAGGCAGGCTTAGGGTTTCATGAAGTCATTTGTAACTTTTCTGTGAAGAACCGTCAACTTAAGAGGTTATATGCCATCAGCCTTTAGGGCCTGCTATGAACCTTTGGGCCTGCAGGTCTTGCAAGGCCTGTGATCCGGGTTGAGACCTTTGGAGGGGCTGAGGGGTCCGGCGAGGAGGCTGGAAGGATCTGGGCCTGGAGGAAGAAGAGGGTGCATCTCCCTGGGAAGGTGGTATTTCCAGCTGCAGTTCCTGAAAATTAAGTTTCAGGTCAGAGGGGGAGGATGCGTGGAACTGGCGACCGAGATGCGAAAATGAGAGCTTAAAAGGGAACCCCCATCTATATTTGATCCCTTGGGTCTGCAGGATCTGGAGGTAGGGTTTCAGGCCTCTTCTCCTTGCAATGGTTACTGGAGAGAGATCCGCAAAAAGCTGAAGGGGGTTACCCTGAAAAGAGAGGTCTTGCTGCTCCTGTGCCGATTGGAGGAGCCGCTCCTTGGTGCGGTAAAAATGGAACTTGATGATGACATCTCTTGGGGGGCCCTCTGACGGTTTGGGTGCTAGGGATCTGTGTATACGGTCAAATTCCAGTCTCTCCAGGGGTATCTCAGGTGCCAGCTCCTGAAAAAAGGCTGTTGCCATACCCTGCAAATCAGTGATTTGTTCTGGGATTCCACGGATACGGAGATTATCCCTGCTGGCCCTATTTTCAGCATCCTCTAGTTTGTCTTGCAGGGACTCCAGCTCTGCAGACAATTTATCCACCTCTTCTTCATGGCCTTCAAGCACAGTGGTTGCTAAGTCCATTCTTTGCTCTAACTGGTTAGTGCGGTGGCCTATCTCTTTAAGTCCTTTTACAAGGTCAGAGGAGAGCTTGCGTGAGGCCTGTGTGATTTCATCTCTAACAATGGAGCGAAATTTGTTCAGCAAGGCATCTGAGTCTGCATGCAGGGGACTTACCAGGTCCATAGGGAACTGGTGCAGGCTATCGGCTGGGGAGGCAGGGTCCACTGCCGAGTGTTGTGAGGAGTCGTCCGGCTCCGGTGGGGGTGGAGCAAGATGGCCACTGTTCACAGGGCCGGAGCTGTTCTTTCGCCTGCAGGCCGCCTTGGAGGGGTGTCAGTGTGTGCTCCAGGTGGTGGGTGGTCTCCGGTTGCCGTGGGGAGGAATAGCCGTGGATAGGGAGGTCTGGGAAGCCAGGATTAGGCTCCAACAGCGCGGCCGGGTGCAGCAAGATGGCCGCCGTTCACAGGGCCAGAGCCGTTTTGTCTGCCTTCTAACCATCGTGGAGGGGCATCAGTGGGTGCAACGGGTGGCGGGTGGTCTCCGGTTTCTGTGTGGAGAATGAGCCACTTAAAGGGAGGTCTGGGGGGCCAGGATTCGGCGCCGGGACCGCGGCCGGGTGTACCAAGATGGCCGCCGCTCCCGGGATTATGCCGGAGCCGCGGCCTGTCCTCCAGGCTGCCTCCAACACAGAAGACAGCCACGATACAGGCTCGAGTGGCTCGCTGGCTGTCCGTTTAGCCCTGGATGTCGTGTGGGGACAAGGATTGCCTTTCTAGAGGAAGGATGGCAAGGATTCTGCAGGGGGATTACCGGAGCTCTGCACAGGACGTCCTATTCGGATCCAGGTCAGGCCATGCCCCCCGAATTGAGACAATTTCTTAAGGGGATCCAAGGAGAATGGTGGGGGGGAGTGAGAGATATCACCGCTCTGAAAGAGGTCTGTGAGGAACAAACATTTTCTCCATGCTGGAAGTAACAGGTGCAGGCAATGCTGGTAATTAAGAGGTAAACGAAAAATCTTGGACAGCCGCACTCAAAAGAAATCTTCGATCTATATTTAAATATGATCATAAAAATACATGCCACAGCATCACAAAGCAGGAAATCTGACACGTTTCACACTGTAGTCCGTGCTTAATCATAGCTAAATATCACATGAATGAATCCTCTATATATATACCAATATTCATTGAACGTGTGTTCAGGACGTTGATTAGCGGTAATCAATCTATAAACTCAAAGAAGCTGTGACTGAAATGGAAGTGGGAACTGAAACTGTGAAAAAAGTAGTGCCTATGAAATTCCTTTGAATAATATAAGTGAATAAAATAATGAATAAAAAAGGTAAATGTGCAAAAGATGCAAAAAATGCAAAAAATGCAAAAAGGAAGTGTAAAAAATTCTTTGATGTGAAAAAATGTTGACTCAAAAAAATATGCATAGAATGAGTGATAAAAAAGGAAAAAGAAAAAAAAAAAAAAGAAAAAAGGGAAAAAAAAAAAGGGGAAAAAAAAGAAAAAAAAAGTGAAGCTCAAAAATGTGTGTTTGTATATCCAAATGAATACATATCCTTAATAGATATCAAACATATAATATAATTATGTCATACTGACCAAACTCCAAAAAGTGGAGAGGTTAGAAAAGAAGAGGATATACAAAAAAGATGTACAAATAACGTGTATGTGTATATGTAAAACAAAGAATAAATGTTGGATAATAGCCTAAACGCACGTAAATGGTATATATAAATGTAAAAATACATGATCTCTCCATGTGCTTAGATCCAAAATATAAAAAATATATATGAAAAATGTATAAAAACATTTTTCTTTGTGAACACATATACAATGCTATAGACACAATAACATAAACAGATACAGATAAAATGCTAATAATATAATATATATTACAATAAGGGCATGGCCAATGGCTAGAAATCAAGCATTTAGTACAAAAAAATTACATATAATGAAGTAGTTAGAATTGTTCATGCTGTCTCCAGTTTCATCCAGCTCCGCTGTAACTAGTATTGTTGTATCTGACTGAATGGCCAGAAATCAAGCATTCAACGCAAAAAAAATTGGCATATAATGAAGTGATTGATGTTATTAAATATGACTGAAACATAAATAGCCAAAGGTTATCCCGTATTGTAAGCTGATATATATTACGTTAAGGGCATGACCAATGGCTAGAAATAAGACATTCAACACAACAGGAATGGCACGTAAAAAAGTAGTTGAAATTGTTCATGCTGTGTCCAATATCATCCAGCTCCGCTATATTTAAGACGGTAAGCATGTAATGAAGTGATTGGAGCTGTTCATGCTGTCTCCAGTTTCATCCAGCTCTGCTATGTAGAACGATAAATGAACGAAAGTAGTTGAAATTGTTCATACTGTGTCCAATATCATCCAGCTCCGCTATATATAAGACGGTAAAAACAACAAATGTTGCTGTATCTAACTGAATGGCTAGAAATCAAGCATTAAACACAACAAAAATAGCATATAATAAAGTAATTGGAGCTGTTCATGCTGTCTCCGGTTTCATCCAGCTATGCTATGTAGAAGGGTAAAAACTGATCTTACTAGAATCTGACTAAAACAAAAATGGCCAAAGGTTATCCCGTATTATTAGCTAGTATCAATATCCCAAAAATGTGTTAAAAGTATGTTATTTATGATAACATGCTAGTTAACTGTATTCAACCTAAACAACTCTATGAAATAATTTTAAAAGAGCAACAAAATTTCTAAATGCACTCATGTGCATGTATATTCCCCATATCCCAATCCAGTTATATTATTCAAAGGAATTTCATAGGCACTACTTTTTCCACAGTTTCAGTTCCCACTTCCATTTCAGTCACAGCTTCTTTGAGTTTGTAGATTGATTACCACTAATCAACGTCCTGGACACATGTTCAATGAATATTGGTATATATATAGGGGATTCATTCATGTGATATTTAGCTATGATTAAGCACTGACTACAGTGTGAAACGCGTCAGATTTCCTGCTTTGTGATGCTGTGGCATGTATTTTTATGATCATATTTAAATGATGATTGAAGATTTCTTTTGAGTACGGCTGTCCAGGATTTTTCGTTTACCTGAGAATGGCGGGGGGACATAAATAGCCGCTACAATACATAGAAATCCACGACGTTTGAATGAATGACTTTTACAAAACTGACTTAAAAGAAATATATATAAGTGTAAAATCAGTCCATATTACAGTGCTTCAAAAGTTCATATCACCAATACCGTCACCAAGTACTGTAGTTCCACAGTACTTTTTTTTATAGTGTTATATGCATGCAAACTCTCCTCCAAAATATCCTGTGCTAAAGAAAACACCTTGCACAGATTCACTGACATTCCCCAGATGGCCAGCAAGGAGAACAGGTGAGGCACACTGGTAGATTGTGGGGACATTTGTGATAGCATTGATGGGCTGTTACATTGCATGTATTTCTGAGTACCAGTTTATTGGAGTTGGAATAAATTTAGAGTTTTAGCAGAATTAGTATTTTTCCTCTCTTTTGGCCATTATATATTTCTTTTATGTCACATTGTATGCATTTTTGTATATTATGTATCACTAGGATCATTCTCTAGTGCTGCGGTAAAGCTGGTTGAGAGAAACATTGCGGTAAAAAATCATTTGTATTTTCTGCAGCAGAGTTGAGGGAAAGATGTAAATCCTCTTAGGACAAAAACAATTAGGCCAGATGGTTGGAGGTGGAGTTATATGGGGGCTGGCTTAACATCTATTGTTTTTCCAGTGTCCAAATCTCTTCTAGGCGGCAGTATAATCCACATGTCCAAGATTTATCACAATCTTGTGCTCATCAATGGACAAGAAAGAAATCATTTTGATAACTTGAAGGATTATTCCTATACAATATATTTATGATTATCAAACAGGATTGTTTGAAATAATTATGTTCTATCTGGCAGGCAAAGGAACACATTTAAAAAAATATATAGTTTTCTAATGTGTAATATGAATATAATAAATTATTAAATATTGTACCTTAACAACAGACGCTCCTTCAATAGAGTTGGGCGAACGGTTGGGGCTGAGCAAAAATTTGGCCTGAACTTTGCCTTTTCGCACGTTCTGCGTGCTGCACAGTGCATCATTCTGAGCCCTGATTGGGCAAAACTTCAAGGTGCAGTGAGTAGCTGGTTGTTAAGGAGTGGGGCTCCTTCAATAGAGTTGGGCGAACGGTTGGGGCTGAGCAAAAATTTGGCCTGAACTTTGCCTTTTCGCACGTTCTGCGTGCTGCACAGTGCATCATTCTGAGCCCTGATTGGGCAAAACTTCAAGGTGCAGTGAGTAGCTGGTTGTTAAGGAGTGGGGCCGGAAAGCCGGCCGCAGTGTCCTTAACAACCGATGAGTCAACAGCTGGCAATGTGCTTCCCTGCTGACAGCTGAATAAAAAAAAAGCAGGCTGGCAGACCAGGAAAGGGGGAACCTTACCAGGCCACATGCCCTCAACCTGGGGGGGTGTGCTTTGTGGTGGGAGGGCTCTGCCACCCCCACCCCAAAGCACCTTGTCCCCATAATGATGGGGGCAAGGGTCTCTTCCTCACAACCCTGGGCTGTGGTTGTGGGGATCTGCGAGCAGGGGCTTATCATAATCTGGAAGCCCCCTTTAACAAAGGGGCCCCCAGATCCCACCCCCCTATGTGAATGAGTATGGGGTAACATACACAGGTTTTTGACAAGTCTGCAACGCCGGACCCGAAAAAAAGAAAATAAAAATGTATCACCATCAATGAAAGCTACTGCAGGCTCCGCCATTTGACAGTTCTTAGTTAGGTAAGGGGCGGAGCTACCTGGCGACATCACAAGAGGCCCTGCCCCTTGTGACATCACCAACTGGTGTATGCCGTTTTTTTTCTTTCTTTTTTTTTAAATAGCTGGGACAGCAATTTGCAACCATGAGTTTATTTAATTGTGATTTGACTAGTTTTATTTTCTCGAGCAATGTCATTTTGCTGCAGCATGTTCTATACATGCTACAGATGTGCCACTTTACAGGCAGACTAAGGGGATCCCCTAGGCACTAAATTTAAAGGAATTGCAGTAGAAAATTGTCATTTCAATGGCGGCCTGATATAGAAGTGTCTTTGTAAAGTCAACAGATAAGTGTGCCAGTACAGTGTTCATCAACAGAGAGGTGTGTCATTGCAGTGGCAAAATTGTGTGCCAGTACAGTTACCTTCAGTACCTTTGTAGTCAGCAGATACAGTAAGACCCCTTTCACACTGAAGATAACCTCGTGCTAGCGGTAAAGCTCTGTTCATTTTAACGGTGCTTCACCGGCGCTGTGCGGGCGGGAGCCAGGCGATTTTAACCCCAAAGTAGGGGTCAACAAGGGGTTAAAAGTGCCTGAAAAGCACCGCTGCCAAATCGCTTTGCAGGTGCTTCGGCAGTACTGCCCACTGATTTCAATGCAGGGTTGGTGTGCGAGCACTGTATACACCGATCCCGCACCGCCCCAAAGACGCAGCTTGCAGGACTTTTTCTAACGTCCTGCAAGTGCACCGCCCCAGTGTGAAAGAACTCTGACTTTCACATTGGGGTGACATGGAGGGAGATTTTCAGGCGCTTTACAGACGCTATTTTTAGTGTTAAAACGCATAAAAAATGCCTTCAGTGTGAAAGGGGTCTGAGTGTGTCAATACAATGACTTTCACCAAGGAAGAAAGTAATGTTAACTCCGTAATAAAATAATTAAGTAATATCCCACTAATAAACACTTTAAGTACAACTATAGAGCAGCCACCACATATGTGCAATCAATAAACACACAACAAAGTTTTTTATCTATTATAAACAGTGCAGAACTCATCTAAGTGCATAACCAAAACATATCATAAACATTTAAACTAAGGAAAGACAGATGTAAATAGATAATCATCATCATTAATTTTCATCCACTTCCGTGAACATCTGTTTTTTTTTTTTTGAACGGATGATAGCCGTTAGGGCAGACTGTACAGATAGGCTCTCTCACTTGCCGATGCTGACTGTCATTGTCAGCTTTTAAATGTAATTGCTGGCTCCTTATTTTTATACTTCATAGTGCCGAAAAGGAGCTGTCATTCAGGCCGCCTCTAAATTAAACAAAGTGGCAGGGTCACTGGGTGATCTTCATCACTAACCACCTCTGCCCTATGTCTCCATAACTGCATCCAATCTTCATCACTGCACCCCATATCTCCTTTACATCATCTCAATCCATCTCCATCAATGCACACCTCTGCACCCCATCTCCACCACTGCACCCCATATCAAATACTGCCCACCTATACACACCATCTCCATCAATGCCCTCTCATCTCAATTCTCCAACTCTGCGCACAATCTCCATCACTGTCCACCCCAGCACTCACTTTCATAACACCACACTAACTATTACTAAATCTTATCTCCATCACTCCACTGTTCTACACCCTATTTCCAGAAATTGCCACCTTTGCACCCCACCCCCAACACTCTGCAACATTTTCTTTTCTGCCAAACTATACACCCCATATCCATCCCTGACTACCTCTGTACCCCATCTCCAACTATGCACGCATCTCTATCGCTACCCACCTATGCCCCCTACCTCCTCTATCCCACAGCTTTGCTGTTTGCACACTCTATGTGCATCAAAGTGAAGACGTCACTACTACAAGGTATAATGCAGTATTTAGCAAAAGCTTTTGGTGCATACAAATTGTATTTAAATCCTTTGTGGCTATTGAGGAATATAGATAACGTAAGCTAACAGCTGAATGAAAAAAAAAAACATTGCAGAATTTGCTGGTAATAGACCCTTTGGGTTTGGTATGGATTTTGAGGGGAACCCCATGGCAATTATTTTTTTTAAATGGTGTGGGGTCCCCCCAAAAGCCATACCAGATTCTTATCTGAACATGCAGCCTGGCAGGCCAGAAAAGGGAGGGGCGAGTGAGGCAGCCCCCCCTCCTGAACCATACCAGGCCACATGCCTTTATCATGGAGGGGTGCTTTGGGGCAGGGGGGGACTCCATGTTGACCAGGTTGATGGGCACAAGATCCTCTTCCCCACAACCTTGGGCGGTGGTTGTGGGGGTCTGCAGGCACGTGGCTTATCATAATCTGGAAGCCCCTATTAACAAAGGGGCCTCTAGATCCTGCCCCCCTATGTGAATGAGGGTAGGGGGAACGCAATAGCGACCACTACCTATGGGATTAGGGACAAGACAAATAACAGTTTAACATAAAAAGAGAAGGAGGGGGGGGGGGGTTAGAGATACCCCCTCCTCAAATAAATGGGACTTTAAAGGAAAATACTGAGTCTAGTAGGTGAAAATCAAGCAAGTTTGATAAAAAATTAATAATATTTATTGAGATATGATTAAAAATAGCATTGTCAAAACATATACAGACATATGACCATCCAGTAGTAAATTCCAAAATTCATACGTGACTAAAGCCAACATGTTTTGCAAAAGGATTTTCGCTTCATCAGGGCTAGACACAATGTCATTGATTCATTTAAACTGTGTAAACAATGAACAGTCTCAAATTACATAATGGTCATACATGACATCAAATCATAACAATGAAAAAACATCAATTACATAAAGTTATTGCTCACCTACTGTTAAAATTTCAAAGGAATAAGGCTATTACCACCATTCACCGGACATCAACCGCTGAACCAACCAGCACGGATTGTCCCTGGGTGCCAGATCCAAGGCGGACAATACCAGTAGGAGGACTGGACCACACACTTAGGGATATACTTTAACCAGGGATTGGAAAAATTATCTGAGATGTTCCCTGACATAGTCCAACCATCTTCCTCTAATTAAATAACAGTTTAAATACATAATTTAAATTTCAGTTAATTTATTGGTTACTTACCAGTCAGCTGACTTTCAAACTTCTAGAATTTTCTACAGTTGATCGGGTGATCCAACGAACCTATAAAAATAAAGAAGAGTTTATAAAAGCATCCAAACCAACGGTTTTCCTCAGAACAACAGCTGCAGCAGAAGAAAAAGGCACCTCTGCATTGTTCTCTAGCTGCCATGAATTCTTTGCTGCGTCAGCTGATGGAGAGGGCCTCTGCTCTGGATGGCGATGCCTGGATGAGATCCTGCTTGTCTTCTGGCTCTTCCATGGCTTCACCGCCTCCTCTTCCCCCTCCTTTCACTGCTGTTCCCCCCAGTTTTCCTCCTTTTTCTCAAGCCTCGCCTCATGTCTCTACAGTGTCGTCGCTTTCGCTCCCCCCCTCTTCCTCCGTCTCAAGCTGTTCCTTCCTCCTCTCTCTCTTATCCTCCGGCTCCTCCTCCTACTGTGCAGCTGCTTAATGCTCCCCCTTCTCATTTTCCGGCGGTCCGCTCTACAGTTCTGTCAGGATCGCTTATCCCCTGCCCTCCTCCGTCATCCGACACTCAGCTAGTCAATGAGTGCGATGCGGGAGCATGCGCAGTAGCGTCTGGGCGCCCGAAGAGATTGCTGAAGAAGCCGGTTCGTTGGATTGAATCCAGGAGCCAGCCTTCTTCAAAAAGAACTAGAATTGAGGGTAAATTTGTTAAGTCTTTACGATCTCATTCCCCCTTTCTGTTCCTTTGCAGGATACTGCTGTATTAGATGATACTATTGTCAATATGACTCTATGTCAGCAGCCTCTGCAATTTACTGATCTTTCATTACATGGAAATGATGCTAATATAAACGCTATTAATTCTTCTGCAGGTGAAAATGTTTCTTGTTTATCAGAATCCAGTCCATCTTCGTCTCTGTCTTTTGCTAATGCTTAAAGTACAGTTTCTTTGCCTTTTGTTTCTTTATCAGATCCTGTGGTTAATTCGTTACCTGCAGCTGAAATTTCGCTGGAATCTACCGCTCCAGCTGCTTCATCGTCTGATAATGTGCAAGTTAATAATTCTGGTGAGTCTGAACACTTACGTTCCTTATTATTGTCCTTTAATTCATTTACTGAATATTTTAAACGCTGTATTAATGAATTGCCTACTGGTTCTGAAAATTCATTGTTGCAGGCTTGGAAAGATGTTAACCCATCTACTTCACCTGTTATGCAAAAAACGCATGCTTTATCGCCTGTTGTGCCTTCTTTTTCAGTAACTGATCGTGTCTCTATTCCTTCGGTCCCTGAAACTTGTTTCAAAGAGGCATTAGTTTGCGAAGTCTCCTCTCTTGGTTTTCATTTGTCAGCCTCAATTAAAGCGGAGTTCCACACAAAAATGGAACTTCCGCTTTTCGGAACCCTCCCCCCCTCCGGTGTCACATTTGGCACCTTTCAGGGGGGAGGGGGGTGCAGATACCTGTCTAAGACAGGTATTTGCACCCACTTCCGGCATAGACTCCCATGGGAGTGAAACGCCAAAACGCCTACAGATGACGCCTACAGATGAGCGGGGACCACTAGGGACGCGCAACGCGACTCGCGCATGCGCAGTAGGGAACCGGGAAGTGAAGCCGCAGCGCTTCACTTCCTGATTCCCTCACCTAGGATGGCGGCGGCAGCTGGCGAGAACCGAGCGGGTTCTCGGCGTCCCCTGCCGACATCGCTGGACCCTGGGATAGGTAAGTGGCCATGTATTAAAAGTCAGCAGCTGCAGTATTTGTAGCTGCTGGCTTTTAATATTTTTTTTTTTTGGCGGTGTGGGTGAACCCCCGCTTTAAGGAGAGAATCTGGAGAGGGGATTACATTGACCTTCTTTCTCTCCTCCCTTCGTTTAAAGAAAATTGTTTAGATAAACGGGACACTGATAAGTTTGATGACGAAAAACGCAAACACATGCCTCGTTCTTCCAACAACTGGCTTCAGGCATTTTGTATATATGCTAGTGTCATGGGCGAAAAACGCCCAGAATTATGTTGTGGAATGTTTCAACACGTGGACATCATTCTCGAGGCATTTAAACATTTTTCGGGTTTGGCTTGGTTTTATTACGACGAGTCATTCCGTCAGAAGTTGGCGATTCATAAAAGTCTAAAGTGGGGTTCTAAGGATGTAGGCTTATGGCTGAATCTACTGATTCCGGGAAAACCTTTGCCGCCCTTGCTCCCTTCCCAACAAGCGCCGTTTAAAAAGGGCAATGTAAATGGCCTAACTCTTGTCGCTATAGTCATAAATGTGCTACATGCGCGGGTTCTCATCCCGCTAATCGCTGTTTCAAAAAACCGGCTGTTCCTTCGCATTCTAGGGATAATTTTCGTGCTGGCAATTACTTCAGTGAAACTAGTCGAAATGTTGCCGTCTCTAGTAATTTGGCCAGATCGTCCGAAAGCGGGTCTCATCCTTGATGGCTTTTCTAATGGTTTTCAATTGCCAATTTTTGATGGTACAGGTTGCGTCCGTCATGACAATCTCCCTTCAGTTCGTCGATTTCCGGATGTAGTGGCTGACAAAATTTCTAAAGAACTTACTGAAGGTAGAGTTGCTGGCCCCTTTCTTTCGCCACCTTTTTTGGATTTTAGGGTTTCGCCTCTGGGTTTGATACATAAAAAAGACAAAATAGTTTTCGTTTAATACACCACCTATCATTCCCTGTTGGTTCTTCTCTTAACGATTGTATCGACCCTTTTGAGAGTTCCATTTCTTATGCGTCATTTGATGATGCCCTTTCGAAAATCCGTGTAATTTTTCAATCTGCTTTACTTGCTAAGGCTGACATTAAATCCGCTTTCCGTTTATTGCCTATTCATCATACGGCTTTCAGCTCCCTAGGTTTTTATTTTAATGAAGCTTATTATTTCGATAAATGCCTTCCTATGGGCTGCTCATTATCCTGTAAATATTTTGAGGCCTTTGCTTGTTTCTCGAATGGACAGTCGCCTTTCTATCTGGTTCGAATAACTTGTTACATTACTTGGATGATTTTTTGTTTATAGGTCCAGCCAATTCTTCTCATTGTCTGTATTTGTTTAGTGAATTCCGTGTCATCTGTAGGCGTTTTGGCGTTCCACTTGCCGAAGAAAAATGTGTTTGGCCTACTACCAGTCTCGAGTTTTTGGGCATTACCATAGATACTTCGCTGATGGAATGTCGTCTCCCTTCTGCTAAAGTTACTCGATTGAGTGATTTGGTTTCTTTTGTCATTTCGCGACCTAAGGTTACAGTTCGTCCTTACAGTCCTTTTTGGGGCTTCTCGCTTTTGCTACTAGAATTATACCTACCGGTCGGGTTTTTTCTAATAGGTTGTACAAAGCATTAGTAGGTTTTAAGTCACCTTTTCACTTTGTTCGGATTACTTCAGACTTAGTTTCTGATTTATTAATTTGGGATGAATTTTTGTCTTCTTATAATGGCTGTTGTATTTGGCAAAGTCCTTTTTGTGATTCCTCTACTCTTTCATTATTTACTGATGCTTCTGGTTCGGTCGGTTATGGAGCCTATTGGTGCGGCAAGTGGTCTATGGACTTTTGGCCTACTTCATGGGTTGATCGCGGTTTAACTAAAAATGTGGTTCTGCTTGAGATCTTTCCTATTTTAGTCGCTCTTGAACTCTGGGGAGATCGTCTTCGGAATTCCCGTATTCTCTTCCATTCAGACAATAAAGGTGTTGCGTTTGCAATAAACTGCTTAACATCTAAATCTTTGCCTGTTTTAGCGGTTTTAAGAAGATTAGTTTTGAAATGTCTTGCATTTAATTTATGGATTAAAGTTAAGTATATTCCAGGCTCCATTAACAATATTGCTGATTCCTTATCCCGTTTTCAGCTGGATCGATTTCGCAGTTTGGCACCGGATGCGGACATTGTGGGTTCTCCATGCCCGGAACATTTGTGGTCGGTGGTTTGTCCTCCGTGACTTCCGCTATCTCCAGTTCTTTTGCTCCTTCCACGTGGGCGCAATACAACGCCGCAAGGTCTCTATGGAGCTCCTTTTTACACTCTGCTAATGTTCCTGTTCACTTTTTCTCTGAAAGTTTGGTATTGGCCTTTCTTGATGAGTTGATGAAAAGATCCTATTCTTCTTCTCATTTGATTAAAATTTTGGCAGGTGTTTCCTTTTTTAATAATATGCGAGGTCTTCCTCCGTGCTCTCATTTCTTTTCAGTTAAACAAGCCCTTAAAGGGTACCGTAAAGCACATTTTAGAGTTGACGACAGAGTACCGATTACTTCTGACATGTTACGTCGTCTGTTGCTTGCCTTGCCCGCCATATTCGGATTATGAATCCCTTCTTTTGAATGTTTCTTTTTGCCTGTGTTTCCTTGGAGCTTTTCGCATTTCAGAATTACTGCCGAAGTCGAAGTCCTCTTGCAATGGCCTTTTAATTTCAGATGTTTTTATGCATAAAGATTGCGTCAGAATCTTGTTGCGCTTCAGCAAAACCGATCAATTAGGGAAGGGTCGCTGGATTGTCATTCACAGAATGGCTGATTCTCCAATATGCATCCTTTCTTTGCTGTCGAAATATTTGCCGTTGCGACCTACCGGTCAAGGCCATTTGTTGTTGCACAGTTCTGGTCTTCCGCTTATGCAATTCCAGTTCAAGGTAATCTTGCGTAAATGTCTTGCCTATGTTGGCTTGGTCACTTGCATATTACATCGCATTCTTTTAGAATCGGAGCGGCTACTGCTGCTTCACAGTTGGGTTTGTCATCTCAAGCTATCAAAAATCTGGGAGGTTGGAAATCTGACTGTTTCAAGTCTTATGTCAGGCCTAATTATGTTTTTTCTAACTTCCTTTTAGGGCAATACTGCCATGTCTGGATTATAGGACATTCGTTCGTCTATTGGGCAGAAAAGAGAGCTTCATTGAGATGCTACGGTCTCAACTTGAGTCTTGACGCCTCAACTTACAAAGTTTCTTGGTTTGGCTACAGAGGCATGTCCTGGTTCGATCTACGTCCTGCTCTTGATAATCTATTTACCTCTTTGCCTTCTCCATCTATTATTGTTGTTCATCTATCTGGAAATGATTTGGGTTCTTCTAAAACATTGGATTTATTAGCTCAAATTCAAACGGATCTTTTACATCTTCATACTGTTTTGCCTTCCACTGTTTTAATTTTCTCTAAAATCGTTCCAAGATTGCTATGGTTGACTACTCCTAACTTTTCATACTTAGAAAAGATCCGCAAAAGGGTTAATAGATTAGTTGCAAAATTTATGCCGACCATTGATGGACTATCCTTCCGCCATGTTGACCTGGAAGGGGGTTCGCCTGGTCTCTATCATTTTGGCCTGGTCCATCTGTCGGAAATCGGTTGTGATATTCTAAATTTAGATTTTAATACATGTGTAGAATTGGCCATGGTCCGGGTGGGGTGCCAGGCTCGTGTTAATTAGGCGAGCCTGGCGTATGGGATAGTGGTTTTGTTATTGATTGGTTGGTTCGAGCTTTTAAAGCTGAACCATTGGTATTTATAATCTATGAATGGTTATAAATGTTATATCGTCAAAGTAAACTGTATTGGCAATTATTATTGGTTATTTATATCGTCATACCAGTAATAAAGGGCCGTGGCCATTCATACCACAAAATAAGTCTATTGGCTTTATTATATTTTAACCACTTGACCACTGGGCACTTAAACCCCCTTCCTAACCAGACCAATTTTCAGCTTTTGGTGCTCTAACATTTTGAATGACAATTACTCAGTCATGCAACACTGTATCTATATGAAAGTTTTGTCCTTTTTTTCACACAAATGGAGCTTTCTTTTGGTGGTATTTAATCACCGCTGGGTTCTTTATTTTTTGCGCCGTAAAAGAAAAAAGACCGAAAAATCTGTAAAAAAATACATTTTTCTTCATTTCTGTTATAATATTTTGCAAATTAGTAATTTTTTTTCATATATTTTGGCCAAAATTTATACCGCTACATATCTTTGGTAAAATTAACCCAAATCGGTGGATATTATTTGGTCTTTGTGAAAGTTATAGAGTCCAAAAGCTATGGTGCGAATATCTGAAAATTGATCACACCTGAAGTACTGACGGCCTATCTAATTTCTTGAGACCCTAACATTCCAGAAAAGTACAAATACCCCCCAAATGACCCCTTTTTGGAAAGAAGACATTCCAAGGTATTTAAAAAGATGCATGGTGAGTTTTTTGAAGTTGTCATTTTTTCCCACAATTCTTTGCAAAATCAAGGTTTTTTTTTACTTTTTTTTTTCCCACAAAATTGTCATATTAGCAGGTTATTTCTCACACACCGCATATGCATACCACAAATTACACCCCAAAACACATTCTGCTATTACTCCCGAGTACGGCGATACCACATGTGTGAGACTTTTACACAGCGTGGCCACATACAGAGGCCCAACATGCAGGGGAGCACCTTCAGGCGTTCTGGAGCACCCAGGCCAATTCTGACATTTCTCTCCTACATGTAAAAATCATCATTTATTAGCTAGAAAATTACATAGAACCCCAAAACATTATATATGTTTTTTTAGCAAAGACCCTAGAGAATACAATGGCGGTCGTTGCAACTTTTTATCTCGCACGGTATTTGCGCAGCAATTTTTTAAACGCTTTTTTTTGGAAAAAAACTGTTTTGTGCTTTACAAAAACCAAAACAGTAAAGTTAGCCTAATGTTTTTGCATAATGTGAAAGATGAAGTTACGCCGAGTAAATAGATACCCAACATGTCACCTTTCAAAATTGCACGCGCTTGTGGAATGGCGCCAAACTTTGCTACTCAAAAATCCCCATAGGCGACGCTTTAAAATTTTTTACTGGTTACATGTTTTGAGTTACAGAGGAGGTCTAGGGCCAAAATTATTGCTCTCACTCTACCGATCGCAGTGATACCTCACATGTGTGGTTTAAACACCATTTTCATATGTGGGCTGGACTTACATATGCGTTCGCTTCTGCATGCGAGCACACAGGGACAGGGGCGCTTTAAAAATTTTTTTTTTTTTTTTTATTGTTCATTTTACTTTATTTATTTTAGTTTGATGCTTTTTTCCAAAAAAAAAAATGTTTGACCACTTTTATTCCTATTACAAGGAATATAAACATCCTTGTAATAGGAATATGGCATGACAGGTCCTCTTTACAGTGAGATATGGGGTCAATAAGACCCCACATCTCACCTCTAGGCTGGGAAGCCTGAAATAAAAAAAAAAAAAAAACGATCCTGGCATCGATCGTAGCGGTGAGTCGGTAGAAGCGCGGGAGGGGGGGGACATCCCCTCTCGCCTCCCGTAAGAATGATCAAGCAGTGGAACAGCTGCTATGATCGTTCTCATGGTGTAGGGAATCGCTGGCTGAAAAAGCTGATATCTGAATTATGCCTGTAGCTGCACCCATCATTCAGATATCCCCGCACAAATTCAAGGACGTTGTATGACGGCTGGCAGGCGGGAAGTGGTTAAAACGCTTTTTTTTTTTTAACACAAAGTTGTCCATTTATACAATATTTCTACCACATAACATGTACATACCAAAAATGACACCCCAAAATAGATTCTCTTGCTCCTCCTGAGTACGGCGATACCACATGTGTGAGACTTCCACAGCCTGGCCACATACAGAGGGCGAGTACAGCTGAGCATGGCTCAGCATGGCAGGGTATGGCGGGGTATTGCGGAGTATGGCGGGGTATTGTGGGGTATGGCGGAGTATGGCGGGGTATGGCGGGGTATGGCGGAGTATGGCGGGGTATGGCGGAGTATGGCGGGGTATGGCGGAGTATGGCGGGGTATGGCAGAGTATGGCAGGGTATGGCAGAGTATGGCAGGGTATGGCAGAGTATGGCGGGGGCATGGCAGAGTATGGCGGGGGCATGGCAGAGTATGGCGGGGGCATGACAGAGTATGGCGGGGGCATTGCAGAGTATGGCGGGGGCATTGCAGAGTATTGTGGGGGCATTGCAGAGTATTGTGGGGGCATTGCAGAGTATTGCACAGCATTGCAGAGTATTGTGGGGGTATTGCAGAGTATTGCACAGCATTGCAGAGTATTGCACAGCATTGCAGAGTATTGTGGGGGCATTGCAGAGTATTGCACAGCATTGCAGAGTATTGTGGGGACATTGCAGAGTATTGCACAGCATTGCAGAGTATTGTGGGGGTATTGCAGAGTATTGCACAGCATTGCAGAGTATTGTGGGGGTATTGCAGAGTATTGCACACCATTGCAGAGTATTGTGGGGGCATTGCAGAGTATTGCACAGCATTGCAGAGTATTGTGGGGGTATTGCAGAGTATTGCACAGCATTGCATAGTAGTGAGGGATGGCTGAGCATGGATGGATGGATGGCTGGATGTCTCTGTGCAGCGCTGTGGGCACTACACATCCAGCCCACAGCACTGCAGACATCCATCCATCCCCCTCCCCGCTCACTGTGTACCGATCGGTACACAGGAGGGGAGGAGAGGAACCGGCGTCATCAGATGACGCCGGCCTGTTTACATGTGATCGCGCAGTCATTTGACGGCGCGATCACATGGTAAACGGCCGCGATCAGCGGCCATTTACCGGGATCCGTGATGCGCCGGGTCCTCTGGACCCGGCGGTCACGGATGTGTTCAGGTGCGCGCCCCAGGGGGCGCGCGAGAGGGGAATTCTGGGAGGACGTCATAGTACGTCCTCCCAGAGTTATCCAACCGCCCTGCAGCCGTCATTCGGCTATGGGCCGGTTGGTAAGTGGTTAAAGTATAAGTTGAATAATATTTGGCCTCTAATCCCATGAGGGTAGGGGGAACGCAATAGCGCCCACTACCTATGTGATTAGGGACAAGACAAATAACAGTTTAAATACATAATTTAAATTTCAGTTAATTTATTGGTTACTTACCAGTCAGCTAACTTTCAAACTTCTAGAATTTTCTACAGTTGATCAGGTGATCCAACGAACCTATAAAAAAAAAGAAGAGTTTATAAAAGCATCCAAACCAACGGTTTTCCTCAGAACAACGGCTGCAGCAGAAGAAAAAGGCACCCCTCCCTCCCTCCCTTTGTCGCGATCCTTGCCTTTCCCCTTATTTAATTTTGTTTGTACATTCCTTTGTCATAAGGGATAGTGGTTTTGTTATTGATTGGTTGGTTCGAGCTTTTAAAGCTGAACCATTGGTATTTATAATCTATGAATGGTTATAAATGTTATATCGTCAAAGTAAACTGTATTGGCAATTATTATTGGTTATTTATACTGTCATACCAGTAATAAAGGGCCTCGGCCATTCATACCACAGAATAAGTCTATTGGTTTTATTATATTTTAAAGTATAAGTTGAATAATATTTGGCCTCTAATCCCATGAGTATATGGTACATAGTACCTCTACCCATTCACTCAAAAAAAACTTTGTAATGTAAAAATAGGAGCCAGTTTTTGACAAGTCCTTGCACTGGTCCGTGACATCACAAGGGGGTGGTGCCACCAGGTGACATCTATTTATACCTATTTAAGAACTGTCAGATGGAGGAGCAGGCAGTTGGCAGTTAGTCTTTGTCCTGGGTGGAGCTTTTTTTTGTTTTTTTTTCAGGTCCGGCGTATGACGGACATCATGATTGATGATGGATCTACACCAGGGGACATTTTGTTTTATTTTTTATTAAAGGACTTGTCAAAATTGGCTCCTGTTTTTTGTACACTGCACTTTTTTTGGGGGGTGAATGAGTAGGGGTACTAAGTACCCCTACTCATTCACATAGGGGGGCGCGATCTGGGGGCCCCTTGTTAAAGGGAGCTTCCAGATTCTGAAAAGCCCCCTGCCCACAGACCCCCACAACCACAGCCCAGGGTTGTAGGGAAGAGCCTCCCTGTCCCAAAGCACCCCCCATGTTGCATGTGGCCTGGTATGTTCAGGAGGGGACACTCGCTCATCCCCCCTTTTCTGTCCTGCCAGGCTGCGTGCTCAGATTAGGGTCTGGATTGGATTTTTGAGGCGACCCCACTCCATTTTTTTTTTAGATTTTGGTGTGTTTTTTTTAAATTTTTTTGTATTGCCGGCAATTGATTGCAGCATCGATTTAAATGTGTAGTGTAAAAAGAGGAGCCAGTTTTTGACAAGTCCTTTCACTGGTCTGTGACATCACAAGGGGGTGGTGCCACCAGGTGACATCTATTTATACCTATTTAAGAACTGTCAGATGGAGGAGCAGGCAGTTGGAAGTTAGCCTTTGTCCTGGACGGAGCGTTGTTTTTTTCAGGTCCGGCGTATGACGGGCATCATGATTGATGATGGATCTACACCAGGGGACATTTTATTTTTTACTAAAGGACTTGTCAAAACTGGCTCCTGTTTTTTGCACACTACACTTTTTTTGGGGTGTAAATGAGTAGGGGTACTAAGTACCCCTACTCATTCACATAGGGGGGCGATATCTGGGGGCCCCTTGTTAAAGGGAGCTTCCAGATTCTGACAAGCCCCCTGCCCACAGACCCTCACAACCACAGCCCGGGGTTGTAGGGAAGAGCCTGCCTGTCCCAAAACACCCCCCATGTTGCATGTGGCCTGGTATGTTCAGGAGGGGATGCTTGCTCATCCCCCCTTTCCTGGCCTGCCAGGCTGCGTGCTCAGATTTGGGTCTGGATTGGATTTTTGGGGCGACCCCACGCCGTTTTTTTTAGATTTTGGTGTGTTTTTTTTTTTTCATTTTTTTATATTGCCAACAATTGATTGCAGCATCGATTTAAATGTCCTTTTTTTCTTTAAATATGTTGGTTTTGCTGCAGCAGGTTCTTTACACGGCACAGATGCACCACTTTCCAGGTAGACTAAGGGGACCCCCAGGCACTATATTTAAAGGAATTTTTCATTTTTATGATCTCACTTTGAGCATCATTAAAATCACTGCTCCTTTAAAAACAATCTTTTTTAAAACTTTTTTTGCATTGATACATGTCCCCCAGGGCAGTACCCAGGCCCCCCATAACCTTTTATAGCCAATAACTTGCATATAAGCTTTCAAAATGTGGACTTTTGATTTTCCATGTTCGGGTCCCGTAGACTTTAATAGAGTTTGTGGCTTGGGTCTGAACTTTTTACTGTTCACTTTGCAAGGGAAGTTGTGCTTTACAAGAGAATTTGCCCAAGATTACTGAATGTGGTAAAGTTTCACTTTGCAAAGAATACCTGATCACATGCAAGGAAAATTAAAGTGTTACTAAACCCACAACAGTAAAATCAGTCTGTATACTTGTTACACTCACTGTGGTTAATCTTGCGCATTGTGTAAAAAAAACTGTTTGATCCTGTCTTCTCTGATCCTCCCCTTCCTCTACAGTCCCCAATCCATCTCCTGATAGTACAGAGCCTCGCTGCACAAGCTCAGTTTGGTGTGTATTGCTAGAGAGGTTTTTTGGTGGGGGAGGGTGCATATGACCGGCATAGGCCGGGCAGCACTGTCTACGCAGAGAGTCAGGGGTCATGCAGCCTCATAAGACAGTTAGAGAATGAAAACTCTTCCTACAGGCTTTAACTAGTGCTTGGCCAGACACTGATAGAAGTCACAACACTGCTATATACTGCTGATGAGAAAAGATATTTAGCAGTTTATATTTACTAAAATAATTGCATTTTCATGTTCTGTGTACTGGTGATGCAGGGTTTAGTAACACTCTAAAACAGCATTTTTGCTTGCACATGTTTGGATCATGGAAGTAGCCAGAGCTTCGCCTCATTCACTAAGTTCTGGGGCAAATTCCCTTGCAAAGTGAATAGCTTATTTGCCTTTAATAAATCAATCCCGTTGTGTATAGCGGAAATACTGGGCAGAACTTTCTAAAACTGCTACACACCGAACCTGGTGCAGCTGTGCATAACAGCCAGTCTGCTTCCAGGTTTTATTGTCAAAGCTTGATTGAACAAGCTGAAGTTATAAGCTGATGGGCTATTATGCACAGCTGCACCAGATTCTGTGTGCTTTCTGTGTGCAGCAGTTTTAGTAAATCACCCCCCGTGTATAAATTGTAGCTACAATAAGCATCATGCAAGGGGGGGAGGCCAAGAGCATGTATGAGCAAGTGATCCTGCTTAGATCCTTCTCCCCAGCCGATCTATATTCTCAAGCAACTTCATCCTTCTCTACAGACACCTGCGTGCCCCTGCAGTACCTTTGGTAGTGCCATTGGCAGCATTTGGGCTCATATTGATCTGCAAGACCAAAATGGCACCCATGCAGCTGTGCCTCAACGAACACCGAGAGGCACTGATAAGATCAGAGAAACTGTGAGCAAGCAGGCAAGCCAATCTGTCCCTCTGGGACCAGGGACATGCTTTATTACACACAAAAGCTGACAGGTGTCAGGTGCAGTCATTAGTAGAGGATTTATATCCCTTGCAGGACTTTCCTAACACAGGACTGCCTGGCATTAGAGGGAGAGGAGGAATGCACATTAGCAGAGATCCTATGTGCTGTTAATAAATGCACAGCTTCACACTCTAAAAGATAATTTTGGCGGTTTGAAGGAGGAGGTCGCCCTGCTGCACCAAGACGTCAAGAAAATTAGAGAATGCACTACAGTTACCGAGAGCTGTATCAGTGATATCGAGGATAAACTACCCAACCCCCTCATTTGAGAGTCTCAGTCTACAGCACAACCAGCCAAGGCTAACAACATCAGGGCAGATGACATTGAGAATAGGCTGAGGCGCAATAATGTACGTATAGTGGGGTTACCAGAACAGTCTGAGGGGAAGGACACAATGGAGGGCTACTGGAGCTTTTTAGCAAAGATGCCTTCTTGTCCCTTTTTTCAGTTGGGCGGGTCAATCGAACACTACCTCGTCCTTTACCTCTAGACCAGTGATATGCAATTAGCGGACCTCCAGCTGTTGCAGAACTACAAGTCCCATGAGGCATAGCAAGACTCTGACAGCCATAAGCATGACACCCAGAGGCAGAGCATGATGGGACTTGTAGTTTTGCAACAGCTGGAGGTCCGCTAATTGCATATCCCTGCTCTAGACCATCCACCTAGACCTATGCTAGCTCGCCTCTTGAACTCCAAAGACAGAGAGATTATACTTCATTTGGCATGTGATCACTAAAACATTATATACAATGGTGCAAAGGTGTCATTCTATTCAACGCAAAAGGGCAAAAGTCACGGAGGCCAAGAAAAGGTTCTAACACCTTCAAGTATCCTATGCTATGCTCTGCCCCACGACTGGTGGTCAATCCCATTTTTTTTAAACAGCTGCTGAGGCTTCTGCCTGATTAGATACCAATGAAGCTGTTATCCTTTGTCACCACCAAGTGCAGAAGAGGTTTAACTACCCAGGGGCTCACAGCAGCCCTGAGCCCCCTGCGCTTCCTTGGTTGGGGGACCAGTGTCATCTTCTATCTAAAGCAAGACATGTGACACCATAACACCCCTGACCACTCCTCTCTATTGACATGGCAGAATGCTAGGCTTCCATTGTCTCTATCCAATGCCCCATGGAAACTAAATGTCTTTTGGCTACAGCTTTTCCATTCACATAAAACTATTGAATGTAAGATGTCTGAATTCCTTGACCTTTACATCAACCATATTTATACTGCCCAAAGCTGGGAAAACTTTAGGACTTTTTTGAGAGGCATCTCTGAAATTCCTGGGGTTAAACAAGCTACCAGAAATCAGAAATATAGGATTGAACAGATGGTGCATCATTTGGAGCAACCCCATCATTTGGAGCAAACCTATATTACTGACCTCCCCCCGAACAGATGGGCATAGAGATTAGCTAAGGAGACCCTGGTCCACCTGGTGGCCTCCTCGGCTGAGTGTAAATTTTTTTTAACAATCTGACATTTTATGAGGAAAGGGTAAAGACTGACCGCCTGTTATCTAAAATAGCCCAATCACATAGTTGTTCTCTGGCTTTTGGAACATTAAAAACCCCAGCCGGTAACCTGGTTAAATCCCCTGATAAAATTATGACCTTTGTAGCCAATCTACCCCCTGTAAAGCTGTTTGTTCCCCTCCACCTTAGGCTTAAAGTGCTTGAGCAACAGTCCAGTCCTTTTTCTTCTAAGCCCAGGTAAGACGCTTCTGATGTTGTCTCTGGTTTAGAAGTGGCTTGACACAAGGAATGTGACAGTTGTAGCCCATGTCCTGGATATGTCTGTGCAGTCCACTCCTTTAGAATCTCCCCCAAATTCTTGAATGGCCTTTGCTTCACAACTCTCTCAAGGCTGCAGTTATCCCTGTTTCTTGTGCACCTTTTCCTGCCATACTTTTTCCTTCCACTCAACTTTCCATTAATATGCTTGGGTACAGCACACTGTGAACAGCCAGCTTCTTTAGCAATGACCTTTTGTGAATTACCCTCTTTGTGGAGGGTGTCAATGACTGTCTTCTGGACAACTGTCAAGTCAGCAGTCTACCCTATGATTGTGTAACCTACTGAACCAGACTGAGGAAACCTTTACAGGTATTTTGAGCTAATTAGCTGATTAGAGTGTGACACCATGAGTCTACAATATTTAACTTTTTCCCAATGTTCTAATTTTCTGAGATACTGCATTTTGGGTTTTCGCTAGCTGTAAGCTATAATCATCAAAATTAAAAGAAAGAAATGCTTGAAATATATATCACTCTGTGTGTAATGAATCTATTTAATATATGGTTTTCACTTTTTGAATTGAATTACTGAAATAAATGGACTTTTTGATGATATTCCAATTTTCAGAGATATGTATGTCAAATGTTTTGGTGAATGGCTCACTAAAGACCTTTACTGACTTGCAAAACCAATTTGGTTTGCCCCAATCTATGCTGTTCAACTATCTACAGTTGCAGCATGCAGTTAGAGCTCAAACGCAACCATGCAGAGTCAGTCCCCTACCTCGATCTTCAGTATGATGCAAAACACCACTGCCACTAATGGGTTTATTTCAAAATGATATGCTGTGTTATTAGTTAACTTTCTTGATAGTTACCCTTTCAAGATGGAGAGTTCTTGGACTACTGAAAATGGCTCTTTTGAGGAGGACCAGTCAGAGGAGGTGATCCAGGTGGTCCAGGAAAGATCCCAGAAACTCTCAGCAAATCTATATTCTTCTAGGGGTATATTTCATGACTCGCAAGCTCCCCTATTCAGTAAATACCGAAGAGATCATGGAGATCTAATTAATTTACTATGGTGGTGCCCCAAGCTACATATCTAATGGATGAGAAGCCATCCAAACTCTGAACTCAGTATTTCAGATAACAATTTAGACAGATCCCAAGCAGTGTATCTCTGGTATCTTAGACTCGATATGACTGCAAAAATTTACCAGGGTGGTAATTTCGAATGCTCTATTCCAAGCCCGTAGACTGCTCCTATCCCACTGAAAATCCACAGATCCACTCACACGCTGAATGGATAGGGTATTTGGGAGACACTCTTCATTTGGAAAATATATTTATCAGCATAGAGGTTGCCCAGATAAATTTGTAAAAATATGGGGACCCTGGCTTGATACCCCAGGACTTAGTCCTTTAGATTTAATAACTAATAGGATTATGTAATTGACCTGACTGTGTTTGATTTGCACACTGCCATTTAGGCTAATGGTATTTTCACTTAACTCCCTGTTATAGCAGATGTCTTGATGATATTAGTGCTGTATTAAGTGAATGTATTGCTCTATAGCCGCACAATGGATGGATTCACAAGTTGTCTATGCCAACTGTCTGCTTTAACTGTTGATTGCTCTGAAATTGTATTTTTAAGTTTTCAATGAACATTCTTCATGATTTAGAAAAAATCCCATCATGCAATCAATCGTGCAATGCCATCAAGAAGGCCCAAGCCTTTTATTATATTTCCTCCTGTACAGATTTGGGCAGTACACCAGTCCTATCACTTTCAGAAGGATTATTGGCACTATTCTTTCATGTGTTGGATGTCTCTTTCCCATGTAGTTACTATTTTTAAATGATGGTAAATGCTGTGTTAAACTTTTGTTGCATTTCCTGCCAACAGCTTAATAACTGGAATACAGTATATGTATCTCACTGCAGGAACACACTCAGTACACCAGTAACCAAATCCAAGTGTAGAAAACATTATACACTTTTGGGCTGTATCTGGGAGCTGTGTTAAATAGCAATAAATTGGCTAATCCCAGATGAGTAGTTTACCTCCAGGATACTTTGTTTGTAGACCAATGCTCTTCTACATTTATTATGTAGCTGAACGCGCTTAAAGTGATGCTCTAGCCAAACTTTTTAATAGCTTTAGGTAGATCAAAAGGGTTGGGACCTTTCAGATTTCTGTTGCTGTTTGTGTCCCCCCCCCCTGTGGTCACTGGGTCAGGAAATAAGGGAAACAGGGGCACAGACCAAAAAACACAGTTTTAGTAGAGTGGGGAGAGATTAGAAATTCTGTTAGGATTTTATTGTTTGCGCATCTGTTGGAGGAATTCTCCTCTTTTTCTTTCCCAGTGACAGTGGTCTTTGGAACAAAAAGGGAATGGAAATGTTCCAAACATGTAACAAGGCAATAATAAAAATCTGTTAATTTCCAGACATTGGAGGACAGAACTACTGCCAACTGTGAAGGAATAGATGGATTATATTGATCATATCCACGAAATGGAAGAAGTCTTACACGCAAAACAGGACAGAATAACACAAGTTAACAATGCATGGTAAGCCTGGATATCATTTAAACAGATCATAGTTTACAGAAATATTAAAACAAAGACATACTGTGTTTGATTTTCCAAATGCAAATAGGCTGTTCACTTTGCAAGAGTTCTGCAAAAGTTCTACAGTATGTTTTTTGTCTTGAGTGAAATTTCTATCTGTTGCATAACATAGTATTTGTATACCTGAAGAACTTTTTTTTGACAAGTTATCCCGAACCTGATCACTTTTGTATTGCTGTGAGATCAGTGGTGGCCTTGGTGTCTACCTACGCTGCTCTCCACACCTTCACAGATTGATATAGAATTGGCAGTGCAACACTGCAAGTTAATGAGGCACTCTGCAACCCTTTGGGGGTTTCTGACCTCACTGTCTGAACATCCATCCACCCTCCAAAACATATGGCCATCCTAAGCTTCTATTTTCTTAAAAAAATTATGGTACATTGCTGGTGATTAATAACTTCTGTTAATACTACACTATATAAATGTATAGAAATAGTCAGCATATGGGGGAAAGGCAGCTAGCAAACACACAGGTTGGTACACAAACCTTCACAATAAAAAAGAAAAAGAATTTTGCAACACCAAAATATTATTATTATTAGCAATAATACAACCAGTATGTAAAAAATGTGACATAATCAGTATACGAATAAACAGCAGTGATTAGATTTAACCAAATGTCGAATTAATGAAACAAAAACATTGTACAGAAAGAGTTCATCATAGTGAAAAAGTAATGTATATCCACCACCGTGTCCAATCAGAGAAAAATGTTCTAATGTATATCCACACCATACCATCTAGTCAATTACAAACTCACCAGAAGTATGTGCTACAAACTGTGCAGCACAGCCAGCATGGTGCATTAAACGGAGCTCACGCCTTCTCCATCATCACAAACTCAGCCCAAGGGAACACCACACTTTACCTGCGAATGACAGCAGAGAAAATGGCAAACCAACACTGCACTATATCAATAAAGCTCACCATAGGAGCAAGCAAAGTGAAACCATAGCGTAGTAATTTTATTTAAAATTGTAAGTGCCACTGCTCAGCATCCGAGACATTGGCATATCATCAGGGCTAAGATACCTCCCTACGCATTTTGTCCAATAGAACGTCTTCAGGGGACCTCTAGCACCAGCGTTCCCACATCTTTTCCCATCAAGGCCAGGGGACAGATCTGAAGCCATATTTTCATAGCCAAAAAACATCACTTTTGCCACCATATTTGTGGAAATTGAATTACAACATACCAAACCAGTGGTCACATCACTGTTGGTGGCCATATTTGTCTTAGACCCTAAACACCATCATATTTTTGTGGACCAGTAATTGTATAAACAAAGCCAGAAAAATATGCCAATAACAACACTGTGTATTACTTTTATTGAAATCAATTAGTACAGCACCACAGGAGAATAAATAGAAAAATTATTTATTTTAAATAAATAAAAATATAATAATCCGACCACTAAATTTAGGTCAATTCATAAAAACATCAATATGGTCTCAAGATCAAGTCTCTGTGTGCAGAGACCCTAGGGATTAAAATGACGGTCATTACAACTTTTTATGTCACACGGCCTTTGCGCAGCAATTTTTCAAACGTATTTTTTTTGGAAAAAAAAAACTGCTTCATGAATAAAAAAAAAACAGTAAAGTTAGCCCAATTTTTTTGTATAATGTGAAAGATGATGTTAAGCCGGATAAATAGATACCTAACATGTCACGCTTTAAAGTTCATGGAATGGCGCCAAACTTTGGTACTTAAAAATCTCCGTAGGCAGTGCTTTAATATTTTTTACAGGTTACCTGTTTAGAGTTACAGATGATGTCTTGGTCTAGAATTATTGCTCTCACTCTATCATTCATGGTGATACCTCACATGTGTGATTTGAACGTCGTTTACATAAGTAGGCGCGACGTACGTATGCTTTCTCTTCTGCAAACGAGCACACGGGGATGGGGGCGCTTAAATTTTTTATTGTTAATTTTCTTTGAATTTTTTTATTTTTACACTTTCCATTTAAAAAAAAATTTTTTATTCCTATTACAAGGAATGCAAACATCCCATTTCCTTGGGGTGTCTACTTTCTAAAATTGGGTCATGGGGGGGGGGGTTGTACTGCCCTGCCATTTTAGCACCTCAAGAAATAGGAATAGTGCATGACAGGTACTCTTTATGGAGAGATGTGGGATCTTTAAGTCGTTGTTTACTTCCGCCGGTCCGAACGAGACATCATAATGTCACGCCCAGGCCTCCGAGAGTCATAGAGATTGCCAGGGACCATCTGTCCATCAGATTTCTCTATGACTCTCTTCCGGCACTGGCGGATTCCTTCTCCGTGTCACCGATCGCACGGAAGAGCCCGTAGAAGCACCAGTGGGGATCTGTAAGAATGATCAAGCGGCTGAACTGCCTTTATGATTGTTCTTATGGTGCACAGAATTGCTGGCTCAAGAGAACGATATCTGAATGATGCCTGTAGCTGCAGGCATCATTCAGATATCCCCACTGAAAGTCCAGGACGGCATATGATGTACCTTGGGCGCGAGGTGGTTAAAACTGATACAGAGACAATCCAAAAGTTATATAATAAATGAAGATGGCCTAATATCTAAGCAAAGGGACAACCTAATTTTTTGGGATTCAACGATTAACTAGTGTCAATTAAACAATTGATGTCCTAGTCCATGTTTAACCCTTTTGCCGCAAGGCCCTGCGCTCCATTTTTAACCTCATGTGACCAGACCATTTTTGCAATTTTTCCATTGCTTTCTTATTTTTCCCTTACAGCTTTCAAAATTTGTAAAAGACCCCCCCTCCAACAAAGACCCCCCCCCCCCCACAAAGACTCCCCCCACAATACATTTTAAAATTAACATGAGCAGTAGAATAAGAAGAAGGTGCTACTGATTTTTAAGGCCCCCGTGATATTGGCGTAAATGTTTCTCAAAGCAATATTTTTGCTAAAAATACACTGATTATTAGCAGATAACATAGCAAATTTTACACCATTTCTGCTAAATTCTACTAAATATAAAATCTCAACCTGCGGCAAAGTTGACCCAACTTGTAGCGATCAGGGGTCGGTACCGATTTCTCACTATGTTCATTCAGGAAAGGAAGGGGGCTGGTAAACAAATGTTTACCAATCCGCCTTTATCCTGACAGCTGCAGCTGGGGGGAGGATCTGAGCAGCAGCGCTGCAGGGAGGGAATTCACAGGGATCGGTGACTGGGGGGTCCACTGCAGGGGGGCTCATAGTTGCAGGGGGGATCTATTTAGATATTTGTGTCATTTATGGCTCTCATGCAGCACCCGAAGAGGGGGGGGTGCTGGGGGGGGAGAATAAGTGCTGTGGGACATAAGTGCAGCAGAAAAAGGGGGGGGCATTTTATCATGAAGTTCAGCAGGCATGTGGAGGGGCAGTGAGAAGTAGGGGGTGAGAGAGCAGAAAAGAGGAGGCGGGTGGCGGGGGTCATGTAGAGGGGCAGCAAAAAGCAGGGGGCGAGAGAGCAGAAAAGAGGAGGCGGGTGGGGGGGGGTCATGTAGAGGGGCAGCAAGAAGCAGGGGGCGAGAGAGCAGAAAAGAGGTGGCGGGTGGAGGGGGTCACATTATAGGGCTATTGTTTTGTTCAGCAGAGTCTAAATCAGAGTTTAAAGTGACCATGAGCTTATAGCAGAATGAGGAATGTCAAATCTGTACGGTATACGGACCTGGCCAGCTGAAAGCAGAGCTGTAGGTCCATATACCATATGGACCTGGCAGTGAAGAGGTTAAACCATGAGGTACAAAAGTTCCTAATTCATGGATCCAGTACATCTCTAATTTATACACTTTGTGGGTCTAATTGCACCCCCCTCCAATGAGGATGTAGCTCATAGATTTAATTCCCTGTGCTCAGTTGGTATGTAGGTGGTATATGAAGAGTGGTGTCAGGGTGGGCACCCACCGCCAACCCCCCCCCCACGCGCGTGCAGGTGCTGAACAGGGGGAAGGTGGCCTTACCTTAGGAGATGAGGAGGGGTAGGGCTGCTGCTCCTTGCTCCAGCTGAGGGAAGAGCCAGCGAGTCTTAAGACTCCCTGGCCAATCGGGTCTCAGGAGCTGCTTCCTGATTGGCTGGGAGGAGAATCAGGAAGACAATTGCGAATATCAATTCGCTACTTTCACACAACTGGGTGGGCTCAGGGCGCAGTACTCTGCCCCCCGAGCCCACCCTTTTTTGAAGCCAATTAGAGCCTCGGGCTCTAATCATGTGCTTAAAAAAAACCCTATTGAAATCCGTGTTTGTCCGGCGCCCTGCATGTAGAATAGGGGGTCGGACGCATGGATGAGGGGGCGGCGCCCGTGTGCCCCCTATGGATGGGCCACCACTGGGTTCTCCCTATATATTTATTTCTTTTTATCTATAATGAAGTATTAGAGAATGTAGCCTAATTATCAGTGCCAGTATTCAGAAGACCCCAGTGTGGGAACGTACAGTATCTCACAAAAGTGATTACACCCTTCACATTTTTGTAACTAGTTTATTTTATCTTTTCATGTGACAACACTGAAGAAATTACACTTTGCTACAATGTAAAGTAGTGAGTGTACAGCTTGTATAACAGTGTAAATTTGCTGTTCCCTCAAAATAACTCAACACACAGCCATTAATGTCTAAACTGCTGGCAATAAAAGTGAGTACACCCCTAAGTGAAAATGTTCAAATTGGGCCCAATTAGCCATTTTCCCTCCCCGGTGTCATGTGACTCATTAGTGTTACAAGATCTCAGGTGTGAATGGGGAGCAGGTGTGTTAAATTTGGTGTTATCGTTCTCACTCTCTCATACTCACTGAAAGTTCAACATGGCACCTCATGGCAAAGTACTCTCTGAGGATCTGAAAAAAAGAATTGTTGCTCTACATAAAGATGGCCTAGGCTATAAGAAAATTGCCAATACCCTGAAATTGAGCTGCAGCACGGTGGCCAAGACCATACAGTGGTTTAACAGGACAGGTTCCACTCAGTGCAGGCCTCGCCACGGTCAACCAAAATAGTTGAGTGCACATGCTCAGCATCATATCCAGAGGTTTCCTTTGGGAAATAGACGTATGAGTGCTGCCAGCATTGCTGCAGAGGTTGAAGGTGCGGGGGTCAGCCTGTCAGTGCTCAGACCATATGCCGCACGCTGCATCAAATTGGTCTGCATGGCTGTCGTCCCAGAAGGAAGCCTCTTCTAAAGAAGATGCACAAGAAAGCCCGCAAACAGTTTGCTGAAGACAAGCAGACTAAGGACATGGATTACCGGTACCATGTCCTGTGGTCTGATCAGATGAAGATAAACTTATTTGGTTCAGATGGTGTCAAGCGTGTGTGGCGGCAACCAGGTGAGGAGTGTCATGGTCTGGGGCTGCATAAGTGCTGCCGGCACTGGAGAGCTACAGTTCATTGAGGGAACTATGAATGCCAACATGTACTGTGACATGCTGAAGCCGAGCATGATCCCCTCCCTGCAGAGACAGGGCCGCAGGGCAGTATTCCAACATGATAACGACCCCAAACACACCTCCAAGATGACCACTGCCTTGCTAAAGAAACTGAGCGTAAAGGTGATAGACTGGCCAAGCATGTCTCCAGACCTAAACCCTATTGAGCATCTGTGGGGCATCCTCAAACGGACGTTGGAGGAGCGCAAGGTCTCTAACATCCACCAGCTCTGTGATGTTGTCATGGAGGAGTGGAAGAGGACTCCAGTAGCAACCTGTGAAGCTCTGGTGAACTCCATGCCCAAGAGGGTTAAGGCAGTGCTGGAAAATAATGGTGGCCACACAAAATATTGACACTTTGGGCCCAATTTGGACATTTTCACTCACTTTTGTTGCCAGCGGTTTAGACATTAATGGCTGTGTGTTGAGTTATTTTGAGGGGACAGCAAATTTACACTGTTAGGCCCCTTTCACACGGGACGGATCCGTGTTGATCCGCCCCGTGTTTATCCGCTGCTCAGCGGGGATCGCTCCGCTTTCCCCAGCTGAGCAGGCAGATGACAGGGCGGGACCCGCACACTGTGCAGGGACCGCCCTGTCAGATCTCCGCTCTCCCCTATGGGGGATCGGAGGAACACGGACCGTCTGAAGTGATGCGCATCTTACCCACTTTGGTATATTTAAACTTATTTCTAACTTAGTTAGTAACTCATTGTGAATTAAAAGTTATATTTTAGGCCCAAGTGGGTAAGATAACCAGTGACTGAAGTGTATCCCCTCCACTCCATGTATTACATTATATTACATATAATGATTTTAAATGTTATGTTGACTAGAAAAAAGTAAAAAAAAATTGCTTGACTCCATTCCAAATATGTTGATTTCCACAGTTGCTAGGCATTTTCATCTTGTCAGCATTTCTAAAGTGTTTGTATTGTAGTCATAAGGAAACAATTTAGCAAATTACTCTTTCACAGAATTATGCACTGCGTTTTGTATAAGGGACATCAAAAGGCAAAATACATTCCAAGAAGGAATACACGTGTTTAGTGGGTAGTGATCTGCTGTCTTTGGGGATCATTAGGCTCATGTTAATCATTCTCTGTGGATGTACAACATGACTACTGCATTTTATTTAGAGACAAAGACAATAATATTTGTACAATCTTCAGTGACATTCATTATTCATACATATGTGAATTGCCACCTAATTGTCAGAAACTCGTGTTTATGGCTTTTCAAGTAAATATTGTATTTTTCTTTGATGTCTGCAGTTAGCATTTTACTTTGGATCTATAGCAATGGGAAATAAGGGACCCTACTACACAGGCATGTATAGGGTAACCAACATGCAATTACAAGCTAAAAAAAACAGTTGACTTCTTTTATGAATAACAGCTATTGCAGATTTCTACACTAGTAGATGAAACTTGCAATGCTCAAAGATTGTTTGTCGCTCACATTGGCAGGGATCCCTACAGGTCAAAAATCGAAGCACATAAATAATGCGCAAACAGTGATTGAAACATTTACTGAAAGAAAGGATAGTAATATTGGGACTGATTTACTAAAGGCGAATAGGACTTGTACTTTGCAAGGGAATTCACCTTTAGCTCTTTACATAGTTACATAATTAGTCTGGCTGAAAAAAGACACAAGTCCGTCTAGTTCAACCAATAGAAGAAGAAAAAAATGTATACAATCCCATATACACAATCCTATACCCACAGTTGATCCAGAGGAAGGCAAAAAAACCCAGCAAAGCATGATCCCATTTGCTCCAGCCGGGAAACAAAAATTCCTTCCTAAACCCCCAAGAGGCAATCGGATATTCTCTGGATCAACTGTTACCTGTTATAAATATTAGTATCCAGTTATAATATATACATTGGCAAAAAATGTATACAATCAGCGCAAAACATAAACAAACTGAATTTACTTGCAGGCTGAACACTTAAGGGTTAACACCAAGCCCAAATAACATAATAAACAAAGTAAAGTGCAGCGCAAAAACTTGAAAGAAACAAAGAAGAAATGAACAGAAAAAGTCCCATAAAAGACATAAAATTGTATCCTCCTCTGTCTAAATTCTTCTTGATATAAGACACCCAAATTCAGTTACGCTGAAGAATTTGGGTGTCTTATATCAAGAAGAATTTAGATAGAGGAGGATACAATTTTATGTCTTTTATGGGACTTTTTCTGTTCATTTCTTCTTTGTTTCTTTCAAGTTTTTGCGCTGCACTTTACTTTGTTTATTATAATATATACATTAGGGAGGAATCCAGGCCTTTTTTAGCCACTTGTTTACTGGGCACTTAAACCCCCCTCCTGCCCAGAACAATTTTCAGCTTTCAGCTCTGTCACTCTTTGAACAACAATTGCGTGGTCATGCAACACTGTACCCAATTTTTATCATTTTTATTAACAAAAATAGAGCTTTCTTTTGGTGGTATTTGATCACCTTGGGGTTTTTTAATTTTTCGCTAAAAAAATGAAAAAAGACCGAAAATTTTGAAAAAAAATACAAAAAACAGTTTTATATTTTGTTATAAAATTTTGCAAACAAGTAAGTTTTCTCCTTTGTTGATGTACGCTGATGAGGCAGTGACAGGCTGCACTAATGGGCACTGATAGGCTGAATTGATGGGCACTGATAAGGCGGAACTGATGGGCACTGATAAGGCGGAACTGATGGGCACTGATGGGCACTGATAGGCAGCACTGGTGTGCACTGAGAGGTGGCACTGGTGGGCACTGAGAGGTGGACCTGAAGGGTCTGGTATGGATTTTGAGAGGGACCCCCACGCCATTTTTAAAAAAAAATTAGCACGGGGTTCCCCTTAATATCTATACCAGACCTGAAGGGCCTGGTATGGAATTTGGGGGGACCTCTATGCATTTTTTTTTTAATTTTGGTTCGGGGTTCCCCTGTGGGGGAATCCCATGCCATTTTTATCAATGAACTTTTATGAGTATTGCCGGGACCGACAATTCATTATAGCCGCGAGTACTTTTAAATTACTTTTTTTCCTTTAGAAATGTCATTTTGCTCTCGGACTGTTCTAAACATGGGAAACATGCACCACTTTACAGGCATACTATAGACACCCCCCCAGGTATGAAATTTAAAGGAATTTTACACTTTTATTGTTTCACTTTAAGCATTATTAAAATCACTGCTCCCGAAAAAAACAGACATTTTTAAAACTTTTTTTGCATTGATACATGTCCCCTGGGGCAGGACCCAGGTCCCCAAATACTTTTTATGACAATACCATGCATATAAGCCTTTAAAATTAGCACGTTTGATTTCTCGCATAGACTTTTAAAGGGTGTTCTGGGCTTTCTAAATTCCCGTGAACACCCCAAATTGTTTGCTATTCGGTGAACATCGAACTGAATGTTCATCAAACATCTTACGTTCGACTCGAACATCGGGCTCATCCCTATTTACAACCAACATTAGAACCATCGGGAATAACCCAAATCAATACGCTAATAGAAAGTATATTACCCATGCTGGAAATGGGCCCTATGTAGCATGAAAATAGTATAACTATCACAGACAATATACACATAGACTATGTAAAGATCAACTAAACAGATAAAATCAAAAAGCCAACAAACCCTCTTACGGAAAAGAAGCTCTTATATAGGTCATCAAACTGTTGTTAAACAATAGCTCCACACATCTTTATACAATGGTGGTAGATAAGAAACAGCAGACCATATATACTACAGTGGGACCAAACACCCACTGGTTCGGTTTGTGCCAGAACTCTCAAACATTGCAAAAACTCTGAACCCCCTTTGAAGTTTATGGGACCTGAACTTGAAAAATTTAAAGGGCCCATTTTGAAGGCTTATATGCTGGGTACTGTCCTGGAGGACATGTATCGATGCAAACATTTTTTTAAAAGATTGTTTTTAAAGTAGGAGTGATTTTAATGATGCTTAAAGTGAAACAATAAAAATAAAAAATTCCTTTAAATATAGTGCCTGGGGGGTCCCCTTAGTCTGCCTGTGAAGTGGGGCATCTGTACAGTTTAAAGAACCTGCTGCAGCAAAACTGACATTTATAAAGAACATTTTTCCCTGCAAGCTTTATTTATTTTGTAAACAATGGCTTGGGAAACCAATTTGTATGATGAGGCCACAATTTAGTGCACTTGGAACAAGATTAGAGATTTTTTGGATAAATTCTGGTGTCTCTTTGGCAGACATTGGATGGAAATAACAAAGTTTTGCACCAGAGTGAGCAAGCCTTATGTGAAGAAGCCAAATTATAGTACACTCAGGCCAAGATTAACAATTTTTTACATAAAGTCTGGTGTCTCTTTCGCAGACTTTGGATAAAAGTAACAGGTGTGGAAAAATCGGGCCTTGGGTGTTGGTGGTGCCTTCACACCATAACACTATTATGTAGGATTGGATTCTGCTCTTAGAAAATGTCACACAGGTGAGGAAAAATTGGGCCTTGTGTGCTGGTGGTGCTTTAACTTTTCACAGTTACTCTTGGAGGGTGCAGGATTGACATTTTGTTCAAACAATTTAGCTGACTCCTCCATGCATGATGCTGGGGCTATGACAGCGATAACTGTGGACAAGGAGGCAGAATAGGCTGCTCTGGCAGCTCCGGTGGACTGCAAACTAGTGTCAGCTTGGGTGATAGAGGATGAGGAGGATGAGAATGGTTTAGTAAGCCAGTCTACTACCTTCTCTGCATGCTGTGGCTGGATAGCATGAGCAACATCACTAAACAGAGACAAATGTCTGCCTGAGGATGGACCACGTCCACGCCTGTGGACACGGATGCTGTTGGCCCCTTCATAGTGTCATGGAAATGTCTGCCTCTCCTTGCTGGCCTCTCAGACATGTTGGGGGGGCTTATTACCCAAATTTATTAAAAACAGGGAAATGTGTGATTGGATGCACTTTATTGAATCAAAAGTGGGGTATTGTGAGCTTTAAATTGAGGACTGATGCTGACAGAAATGTAAAATTTATAAAAAAAAAAATAAGGGGGAACACCAGCACCGCAGTCAGGAAAACTGCAGCTGACAATTTAAAAAAGGGGGGCAGGCAGGGGACAAAAGAAAGACAAAAATACTGCACTAAATATTATGTAATGATGTGTTAAACACTGTACTACACTAACACACTACACTGGCACTACACTATACTGACACACTATTCTCACATTGTACTCACACTACACTATAAAGGCACACTATACTAACACTACACTAACACTCTCACTACACTAACACTCAGAGTCACAATAAGTGAACACACTAACTCCCTAGTAATAATAAACTGAGCCCTACTCTGTCTATCTCCACTCCAACAACACACTGCAAAAACTTCCTATGGGAAGGAACCTTTTATAGTGTGGGGTGGGACTATGAGCACTGAGCCGTGATTGGACAAAGTCATCATCATTTTGTCTAATCAGGGCTCTGACAGTGCTCTGTGCCCTAATTATCTTCATCCAATTAGGGTCTTAGAATGCACTGTGAAGCACGCAGTGCAATGTGGGGAGCCCACTAAGCGACCTACAAATTCGGGTGTTCAGTGAACAGGCGATGTTTAGGCCAAACTTTTGCTCGGCCCGAACTGTTAGCCCAACAATAATATATACTGATCCAAGTATTGGCAAATGATATCACATGATCAATAGCACCAATCACGGCTACAGCACACAGACTGTGCAATCAGCTGGAGCACCAAATTACCACAAATTCCAAACAGGACCAAATATGGACTCTCGTACCCTCAAGGTACTGTCGATGTCAAAAACATGCTGCCAGATAGGGATGGGCGGAACCCCCCCTCCCGGTTTGGTTCGCACCAGAACATGCGAACAGGCAAAAAATGTTTGCAGACATGCGGACACCGTTAAAGGCTATGGGATACGAACATGAAAAATCAAAAGTGCTCATTTTAAAGGCTTATATGCAAGTTATTGACATAAAAAGTGCATGGAGACCCAGGTACTGCCTGCCCTAGGGGACATGTATCAATGTAAAAAAAGTTTTTAAAATAACCGTTTTTACAGGAGCAGTGATTTTAATAATGCTTAAAGTGAAACAATAAAAGTGAAATATTCCTTTAAATATCGTACCTGGGGGGTGACTATAGTATGCCTGTAAAGTGGCACATTTTTCCTGTGTTTAGAACAGTCCCTGCAGCAAAATGATATTTCAAAAGGAGTAAAACTCATATGCCTGTAAAGTGGCACATCTGTGTGATATGTACAACAGTGCTGCAGCAAAATTAAATTTCCAAAGGTAAAAATGTTGTTTAAACTTGCTGGCAGATGTAATGTATTGCCGACTCTCGGCAATATAGATGAAATATTAAGGAAAAAATTGGTGGGGCCCCCCCCCCAGTCCGTACTAGGCCCTTGTCCCCACAACCCTGGCCAGGTGGTTATGGGGGTCTGCGGGCAGGGGGGCTTATCGGAATCTGGAAGCCCCCTTTAACAAGGGGGCCCCTAGATCCTCCCCTATGTAAATGGGTAGGGGTACATTGTACCCCTACCCATTCACCAGAAAAAGTGTCAAAAAGCAAAAACCACAATAGATAGTTTTTGACAATTCCTTTATTAAAAAGTAAAAAATAAATAAAAAGTGTCTTGCAATGTCCATCCATCTTCAATCACGTTGCCTGACGGACCTGAAAAATAGAAAAAAATGGAAACAACTCTGCCTCCATGGGAGGCCTCCCGGCAACTGCTGTCTTTTGGCTGTAACAGCTGTTATATAGGCAAGGGGGCGGGGCCACCCATTGATGTACCTGGATGACCCCGCCCCTTCTGACATCACATGTCATCACATGAAGTCAGAAGGGGTGGGGTCACTCGGTTACATCACAGGTGGCTCCGCCCTTGCCTATACACCAGCTATCACAGCCAAGAGATAGCAGTTGGCGGGAGGCCTCCCATTGAGGCGGAGCTTTTTTTCGGGTCCATTGGGCGGTGTGATTGAAGATGGATGGACATTGTTTTGACATTTTTTTAAAAAAGAAATTGTCAAAAACTGTCTGTTGTAGTTTTTACTTTTTGACACTTTTTTTGGTGAATGGGTAGGGGTACAATGTACCCCACACCCATTCACATGGGGGACTGAGATCTGGGGGCCCCCTTGTTAAAGGGGGCTTCCACATTCTGATAAGCCCCCCCACCCACAGACCCCCACAGCCACCAAGCCAGGGCTGTGGGGACGAGGACCTTGTCCCCATCAACATGGGGACAAGGTGCTTTGGGGGGACTATGTTAAGGGCAGGTGACCTGGTATGGTTCAGGAGGGGGGGCACTTGCTCGTCCCCTCCTTTTCCTGGGATGCAAGGCTGCTTGCTAGGATAAGGGTCTGGTATGGATTTTGAGAGAGACCCCACGCCAATTTTTTTTTTAATCTTGGCGTGAAGTTCCCCTTAAAATATATGCCAGACCTAAAGGGCCTGGTATGGATTTTTTGGGGGCCCAACGCTGTTTTTTTTTTAATTTTGGCATGGAGTTCTCCTTAAAATGTATACCAATACTGGTATGGACTGGGGGGGAATACCCATGCTATTTTTTTTCTTAATTCTGTCATAGGTTATATATATGACTGCCTGCACTGTATATATAGTCTGCACTGAATGCACTGTATATATATATATATATATATATATATAGGCACCTAAACCCTATTGAGCATCTGTGGGGCATCCTCAAACGGAAGGTGGAGGAACGCAAGGTCTCTAACATCCACCAGCTCCGTGATGTCGTCATGGAGGAGTGGAAAAGGACTGTGAAGATCTGGTGAACTCCATGCCTAAGAGGGTTAAGGCAGTGCTGGAAAATAATGGTGACCATACAAAATATTAACATATTGGGCCCAATTTGGACATTTTCACTTAGGGGTGTACTCACTTTTGTTGCCAGCAGTTTAGACATTAATGGCTGTGTGCTGAGTTCTTTTGAGGGGGCAGCAAATTTACACTGTTATACAAGCTGTACACTCACCACTTTACATTGTAGCAAAGTGTCATTTCTTCAGTGATGTCACATGAAAAGATATAAAAAAAAATCCAAAAATGTGAGGGGTGTACTCACTTTTGTGAGATACTATATATATATATATATATATATATATACAGTGCATTCAGTGTATCAGTGTAGACTATATATACAGTGCAGTCAGTCTACTGTATATATATATATATATATATATATATATATATATATATATATATATATATATATATATTAAACTGCCTGTACGCCACTAACTAACCTGCCTAATCTAGCTCAAGTTCTCCTTTTCACGTTATTATCTCACTATACACGGCCGCCGTGTAAGCAGCCTTATATAGTGTGGGGCGTGGACTTAGCCCCCTGAGCCATGATTGGCCAAAGGCACCCTGCCTTTGGCCAATCATGGCTCTCACAGCAGATTGCACTGTGATTGGCCAAAGCATGCAGGTCAGGTGCATGCTTTGGCCAATCAGCAGCCGTCATTGCACTGCGATCTCGCAGTGCATTATGGGGCGCTCTGCGGCGATCGAATTTGCCAAGAACGCCCCATATGTTCCGTTCATTTGCGAGCAAACATACACCTGATGTTCGAGTCAAACTTACATTCTAAAGGCACCATTTATAAATCAGGATGGGCCTACATGTGCCAGGTGTCAGTCCAATCTCCCAAAAGGAGGCACGGCACAAGTACAGCCTACAGACCGGTAATAAAATAACAACAGTACAAAATACAAAGAGGCATAAACTATATACAATATACACAAATTACAACAAACCCAGGACAACCAGACCAACTATACATAAATAAATGACTAAACAACATTATATCAACTTCTATAAGCATAATAAGGTCATGCAACCATAGATTAAACCTCAGGTGTACCAGGAGTAAAACCCTGCAAAAAGTGTTTTTTACTTACACTAGCATTGAGTCCAGGAGGAGTAGTGGCTTTTAAAATAAAACTCCATCTAAGTTCTTTCTGCAAGATCATTTTATTCCAATCTCTTCCATGTACTGTATGCCCGGGTGTTTGCTTATAGGTTTGTTTAGAGAAACATTTCCAAAATGTATGTTTTGGCCTACATGGGCAAAAGATAATATAGACCACACCCATTGGTGTTGTAATTCACAAAGTGTTTGGGCTGATATTTTCTACCACTAGATAGCATAGGATCTTTTTCCATATGTATGTATTTACAATAGCCACAATTGCCGCACCAAATCTCTACAGGGGTCACCTTTTTTCTTCAGATCTATAAACACTACTTATATTTACAACGTTGTAATATCAATATGGTTTTTATTTCTTCTAAAGTTGCTGGCAGTGTTTGTTGCTGTCATATCCCAATGCTGGTATGGTACAAAGCTGCTTTCCCGTTTTAGCATTTAAGTTCCTCTGTTATCGAGGCGGTCTTGAGAAAAAGGAACCTCCCTTGAAATGCATTGTTACCCCTTCATTTGATGCATGGTTTAGCTAGCAGAGCATACAGCAGAGGAGAACGCTGCTTTGGGTCATTGGTGTGGGCGTGTTCCTGACGATTGGCACCAGGATATCTCTATCCCACTTTGCCATTACATACTGAGCCTAGTGCACCTCTGTTCTCTACCCATTAATGCTGCACACAAGCTTCCTAAATGTGAGTGTGCTATTCTTTCCTCCTTTTCACTAGATACCCCCAGTCTTCTGGGTTAGATGATCGCCAGCATCATTCAATCCACATCCACTGAACCCAGGCCATCACAGACCAGTTCCCAGCTTGTGGCTGGATAGTGAAGGAGAAAGAACACAGTTAAGAGCTCATCTTTTTGTCACTGCTTTCTTCTGTTGTCAGTGAGCACCTTGTTAGCACATGAATGCATTGGCTCATTGTGCTGCCTCTTCCTCTTTCACTTTGAGCTCTGTTGTACAGGGTTTAAAAGCAGCTGATACCAAGTCAAATCCAGGTACTTACATCGCTTGCATTTAAAAAAAAAATGTATTTGAGGATGTATTACAAAACACAAAGTTGCAATTATTTGCATCGTTGACATCTGTCTGGAGTTCAGCTTTAAGCAATTTGACACTGGCCTCCCTCTCTGAATGTGAAAGTGGTCATGTCTATGTTTATATTGACATTCGGTTTAGGTGAGGGTCTGACCATAAAAACGATAGCAGCTGTTCACTTATGCCTGTTTAAATTAATCCCCCGTTCATTGTAATCTTAGTCACTCCTATAACTTTGCAGCATTATGATTTTTTCACATATATGTGACAGAATTACATTCTTCTCTTTAACAAGGAGCTTTGAAATGTAAAAAGAATAATGAAGTTAGGAGAACAATTTCCTTGTGCAGGAATGAAACAGTAATGTGAAACTTTGTCTGGAAAGAGAAACCATAGGGAGCTGAAAATTGAAGGCTGGGCAGGCACACATTGCAGACAGACCTCAAATGACACAGTGCTTGTATGTTCTTTACAATGCACAGCCTTAAAGAGTAACACGGCCTGTCAAGCCTTGTTCTATAGACAAGAACCATTCCAAAAGTTTCAGAACATATCATTTCACATATAAAATCACCAATGACTGTGTTAATACAAGTCATGTATGTGTGCATTTTTCATATCATTTCATAAAATAATGTTGTATTATGCATAATTTGTGTAAGGTTCTTGTATATGTCTCTTGATGGTCTATATATTAAAATTGATATTTATTTGGTCATGTAACTTTCACGTTGAGTGAGGGGCGCTAGGGAAAAGTTTGCATGAAAAATATTTAAGGGGGTTCAAAAATTCAACAAACATGATTGTCTAAAGGTTTCCTCTTCAATTCATTTGTTAGTTACATCCTGGTTTAGCTTTCACTTTTCAAAAGAACAAAATGAGCAATAATACTGGAAGAGACCATGTTTTAAAGCTTAGCTTGAAGGTCAAGTTCCAAAATATCAGATTGTCCACGATATGTTTTGTGTACTTCTAAATAATACATTTTGTTGTCCTAAAAGGAACAAGGAAATGAAGGGCCTTGCTTATTTGTTTATTGTATCTACAATCATGGCTAAAACTATTGGCACCCCTGCAGTCCTGTCAAATAATTGTTTCGCCATAAAATTGTTGCAATTTCAAATGTTTAGGTAATCTCATGTTTATTTCTTTTTTTGTATTGGTATGCCACAAAAAATGGAGAAAGAAAAAGCCAAATCTGACACATTGCATGCAAAACTCCAAAATGGGACTGGACAAAATTACTGGCACCTTCTCAAAATTGTAAGAAATAATTGCATTCCAAGTTTGTGATGCTCCTGTAATTTGTAATCAAACTCACCTGTATTAATTAACAGGTGCTGACAATATAGAAATGACACCAGCAATCAGTTAAAATGATGATAAATTGACTCAACCTTTCTGTTGTGTGTCTCCGTGTGCCACACGCAGCATGGAGAAGAGAAAGAGCAGCAAAGAATTGTCAGCGGATTTGCCAACAATTTCCAAATTGTGGAAAGGCATGGACAATCTCAAGCTTAGAAGTTCATCTCCAGAGATCTTAATTTTCCTGTGTCCACTGTGCACAAAATTGTCTAGAAGTTTAACGGAATTGAGGCCTTTCAAGAAAAGAATACAGTCCCTACAGTCAAACATGGTGGATGTTCACTGATGTTTTGGGGTTGCTTTGCTACTTCAGGTACTGGATGTCTTGACCGTGTGCATGGCATTATGAAATCTGAAGACTACCAAAGAATTCTGGGGTGCAATGTAGGGCTCAGTGTCAGAAAGTTGGGTCTCTGTCAGAGGTAATGAATCTTACAGCAGGGCAATGAGCACACATCAAAAATCACCCAGAAATGGTTTAAGACAAAGAGCTTGAGAGTACTGAACTGGCCAGCAATGTGTCCAGATCTAAATCCCATAGAGCCCCTGTGGAGAGATCTCAAAACAGCAGTTGGGAAATGTAACCCTTCCAATCTGAGAAACCTGGAACAGTTGATGAAAGAAGAGTGGTCTAAAATTCCTGTAGAGAGGTGTAAGAAACTCATTGATGGTTACAGTAAGTGATTGATTTCATCTATTTTTTCCAAGGGGTGTGCTACCAAATATTAAATTGCGTGTGCCAATATTTTTTTCCATTTCACTTTTGAAAATCTGCATGGAATGTGTCAGATTTGGCTTTTTGTTTTTCCACTTTTTTGGGTCATACCAATACAAACAAAAGACATAAACACAAGAATGCCTAAACATTTGTAATTTCAACAATTTTCTGAGCGAAGTGATGGTGCATTATCTGACAGAAATGCAGGGTTGTCAATGTTTTTGGCCATGACTGTATATATTGTGTACACATTAAAATGTGTGTTATGAAACAAAAAAAAAAAAAATGTATGAAATCTAAGCTGCTATAATGAGTTCCATTTTATGAATTATATTTTCATTGACTGTTAAAAATGTCTATCAACAGTCATTACATTACTTAAAATGGAGATACACTGTATGTGAGCACCACAGACCAAAAACAGCTATTTAATTCATTTGTATTATTCAGCAAACTCACCAATCCATTCAGGTCTCTATGCTTTATTTTGCTGGGAGATCACTGTAAAAAACACCCCCTAGCATTTCTGGCCGTGACCATCTTGAGTAGGGGCAGATGATTAATGTAACATTTACTTTCTGGAATCCATCAGCCGTTAGCTCAGGCATGCAGACAAGACGGTGTGGTTAGCAGAGAACCTCTCACCCCCTTCTGAAAACTTATGGGATGTAGGACATAATTTGCCTAGGAAACCTGGAAACCAGGAAGTCATGGAAGAATTGTAAAAAAGAAAAACAGTTTCAAACAAATAAATATATTTTCCTATCTATCTCTTCCTATCTATTTACCAGCGCTAGCAGCATAAGGATTAAAAAAATTCAATGTTGATTGAGAGACTGTAATTCCTCTTTTATTAAGCTCATTTATACCTTGAACTTTTTAATATGATTTGCATTTTCAAAGTTTTTATTGTGGTTTAGTCTGTTTCTAGTGTATTTTTTATTCGAACCAATATCGATTCAAATCGAATATCCGAAAATTAATTAGGTACTACATGTTCATAGACTGTTAAATATTTTTGATTTTTTTCAGATAAAAATACGTTTTCACAACATGAAAGCCTCCATTATGGGCCCAACAGTATATGCAACATGAAATTATAGGTACATTATCATAATTATAATATATAAAAATTGTTGAACTACAAGAGTATCAACATATGCTGGACCCCAAACACCTTGATGCTATTCATGAAATACTACTAAATCCTTCTACTGGAAATTATAGCGGTAACTTTATGCATTGTATAAAAATGTATTTACTATTACTAACATGAAACTCACGTGACCAAAGATACTGTCTTTTACTTTACCTTAAGACACTCATGCATAACAATTAAGCTGAATGTAGTCATTACAAGCATGTTATGCCTTCACTTGTGCACACCACCTACTGCTGCCAAAATAGGGATTAGAGGGGAAAAAAGGAGAACTACGGTAGAATGAATATACTATACATAGACAATGCCATTTAAGAGGATTCAATGAGTTAAGTACTGGCAATGGTAATGGATTGGATATGTACTGTACAATAGATTCCTATTTGGTACAATTTATGCACAGTAGATCCATTCCACTATATGTAAAGGCAGCTCACCTTTTCATCATCATTAATGTAATCTATGAAAATACAAGTGACAGTTTGATTAGGTAAGTTAGTGCAAGAGCTAACAGGAGCATATAAAATGCAGTAATAGTAACCCTAACCCATGTCAAATCATTACAATAATTTTTCAGTAGAGATAGATTAGTAGAAGGCTATTTCAAGTTGATTAATATGAATAAGAATAACTTTAATTTGTAAATAACTGGTTCTTGTCATATGCAGATATGTTCCCAAATCAGAATGTTTTTTGGTGATTGTATAAGCTGAGGAAGCCCTGTCACCTAACATTGTCCCCTCCCCTGTGGCCAAAAGGGAACAAACAATTTTGATCAAGTTGGAAATGTCAAATTTGCAGCACACAACTTGGCAGGCCGCAGGAAAATGGGGGACGGGAGAGCGCCCCCTCTCCTGAACTGTACCAGGCCACATGCCCTCAACATCGGAACTCGGGGGGAACTCGGGAACGTCGGGCGCTGTGATTGAAGATTAATGGACATCGCGGGACACTTTTTTTTTTAAATAAAGGACTTGTCCAAAACTGTATCCTGTCATTTTAACTTTTTTGACACTTTCTTTTTTGAATGAGTAGGGGTACAATGTACCCGATACCCATTCACATGGGGGGGTGGGATCTGGGGGATCTTGTTAAAGGGGGCTTCCAGATTCTGATAAGCCCCCCGCCTGCAGACCCCCACAACCACCTGGCAAGGGTTGTGGGGAAGAGGCCCCTGTCCCCATCAACATGGGGACAAGGTGTTTTGGGGAAACTCCAAAGCACCCTCCCCATGTTGAGGGCATGTGGCTTGGTATGGTTCAGGAGGGGGTGCTCTCTTGTCCCCCCTTTTCCTGTGGCCTGCCAAGTTATTTTTTTATCTTGGTGCGGGGTTCCCCTTAATACCCATACCAGACCCAAAGGGCCTGGTAATGAACTGGGGGGGAACCCACGCTATTTTTTTCAATGATTTTTATGTATATTGACAGGATCCGGCAATACATTACAGCCTTGAGCAGTTTAAAACCACATTTTTTCCTTTAGAAGTGTTATTTTGCTGCTCTCATCAGGGCCGATTCTAGGGTCACAGGCGCTTGGGTGCAGAAATATTTCTGGCAACCCCACATGGGCGTGGTCATCTTACTAACTCCTCCCCTTTACTAATGTTTCTATGGCAACAACTCCACCTCTTCATCTGTAAGCCCCACCACTTTGCTTTGCCAATAACTTAGTTAACAGCTTTGACAAGTCTAAATAAATGTTTTATTGACAATTCTTTGTCAAGTGCATGTAAATCAAATAGTGTAGCAGAAAAAAAAACTTGTAATATAAATATGAACTGAACAATATTAGACTTTTGAACAGAAAATGAGGTAGCAGCAAATCTATAACTACAGATGCAAAATATGCAAGAAAGATTAATTCTGTAGTTTTTACATTTTCAATAAATACATTTACTAAAGTGTAAATAACAGATTTGCATAATGCATACAATCACAAAACAGTGCAAATATCAATTAAATAAAGTTAAAGCGGCTGGCTTCCCATCCTCCTGAGCAACCAATCATATACAGTGTGTTTAAAGAGAAAAAAAAACAGTGAAATGCATGAAAACTGCATACAAAAATGAGGGTTTAAAAGTCTGAAAAACGCATAGGCTCTAATAGGCTTCAAAAAAGGTGAACTGCAAGCGCAAAGCAGTCCACCCAGGTGTGTTAGAAAAGCAAATGAATATTCGCTTTCCTAACACTGAACCGCATCTCAGGCAATCAGGTGCGTGGTTCTGTTACCTGTCACCTAATTGGCTGAAATGACAGGCATTACGATTGGACGCCTATCGGGAGGAGGGGAGTAGACGCATTGAGGACACAGGAGCCACTGTCTGACATGCTGCAAGGTCCCACCGCTCACCGCCGCCACCCGCCACCACCAAGACAGGGTAAGTGCCGGGCAGATGGAGAGTGGGTGGTCATAGTGGCACAATTTGATGGGCACAGTGACAGCATTTGATGTGGCACTATTTGATGGGCACAGTGGCAGTGTTTGATGGGCACAGTGGCAGCGTTTGATGGCACAGTGGCTGCGTTTTATGGGCACAGTGGCTGCACTTGATGGGCACAATGGCTGCGTTTGATGGGCACAGTGGCTGCGTTTGATGGCACAGTGGCTGCGTTTGATGGGCACAGTGGCTGCGTTTGATGGCACAGTGGCTGCGTTTGATGGGCACAGTGGCTGTGTTTGATGGCACAGTGGCTGCTTTTGATGGGCACAGTGGCAGCGTTTGGGCACAGTAGCTGCTTTTGATGGGCACAGTGGCTGCGTTTTATGGCACAGTGGTTGCGTTTGATAAGCACAGTGGCAGCGTTTGATGGGCACAGTGGCTGCTTTTGATGGCACAATGGCTGCATTTGATGGGCACAGTGGCTGTGTTTGATGGGCACAGTGGCAAATTTTGATGGGCACACTGGCTGTGTTTGATAGGCACAGTGGCTGCGTTTGATGGGCACAGTGGCTGCTTTTAGGCGGGGCACAGTGGCAGCGTTTGATGGGCACAGTGGCTACGTTTGATGGGCACAGTAGCTGCTTTTAATGGGCACAGTGGCTGCTTTTAATGGGCACAGTGGCTGCGTTTGGGCACAGTGGCTGCGTTTGATGGCACAGCGGCTGCGTTTGATGGGCTCAGTGGCAGCGTTTGATGGCACAGTGGCAGCGTTTGATGGGCACAGTGGTTGCATTTGATGGGCACAGTGGCTAAGTTTGATGGCACAGTGGCTGAGTTTGATGGGCACAGTGGCAGCATTTGATGGGCACAGTGGCTGCATTTTATGGCATAGTGGCTGCATTTGATGAGCAAAGTTGCAGCATTTGATGGTCACAGTGGCTGCATTTGATGGCACAGTGGCTGTGTTTGATGGGCACAGTGGCTGCGTTTTATGGCACATTGGCTGCGTTTGATGGGCACAGTGGCTGTGTTTGATGGGCACAGTGGCTGTGTTTGATGGGCACAGTGGCAGCTTTTGATGGGCACAGTGGCTGTGTTTGATGGGCACAGTGGCAGCTTTTGATGGGCACAGTGGCTGTGTTTGATGGGCACAGTGGCAGCTTTTGATGGGCACAGTGGTCTTTTGATGGGAACAGTGGCAGCTTTTGATGGGCACAATGGCTGTGTTTGATGGGCACAGTGGCTGCGTTTTATGGCACATTGGCTGCATTTGATGGGCACAGTGGCTGTGTTTGATGGGCACAGTGGCAGCTTTTGATGGGCACAGTGGCTGTGTTTGATGGGCACAGTGGTCTTTTGATGGGAACAGTGGCAGCTTTTGATGGGCACAGTGGGCGTTTGATGGGCACAGTGGCTGCTTTTAGTGGGCACAACAGCTTACTCACTTACTTCCAAGTTCCAGCCTGGTGCAGTGCAGGGACAGGGAGTCACTCACTGTGACTCACGGCAAGGCAGGAAGCCGCAGCTGAGCAGCTCTGCTCTCTCTCTCTTCAGGAATACTTCAGACGAGACACGCTCCGAGTCCGCTCCGCTCCCTCTGAGCCACGCTGTCTGAAGAACTAGCCACATAGGTGCGCAAAGAATGCTGGGGCAGCCGCAGCGCGCTCTGAATGCTGGGGCGGCTGCGGCCTCTCTGACTGACGTCACTGGTTGCTAGTTAGACGCCGGGCGAGGGTCTGGCGATTCTAGCAAGTGAAGTGAGCAACCAGTGCAGTCAGTGCAGTGGCGCCCCTCTTCTGCAGGATCGGCCCTGGCTCTCATTCATTACACTATGTACGGCCGGCGTGTAAGCAGCCTTACATCGTGTGGGGCGTGGACTTAGCCCCCTGATCCATGATTGGCCAAAGACACCCTGCCTTTGGCCAATCATGGCTCTTACAGCAGAGCGCGCTGTGATTGGCCAAAGCATATAGGTCAGGTATATGCTATGGCCAATCAGCAGCCGTCAATGGACTGTGATCTCACAGTGCATTGACGATCCCACAGTTCATTATGGGGCGTTCCGCGGGCACTTGAATTTCCCACAAACACTCCATAATGTTTTAAATTCGGCGAATGGGCAAACACCCGATGTTCAAGTCGAACTTAGATTCGACTAAAATATTGGGCTCATCCCTACTAATAAAGTTTTTTCAGAATATGTGAACAGAAGAAAAATTTAAATTTTTTTAAGTATACTTGGACACAGTTTTTGGAAATCAGTAATAGTAAGCAATTTGAATTTGTTTTTGAATTTGGATTCATTTAACCACTTCAGCCCCGGAAGGATTTACCCCCTTCCTGACCAGAGCACTTTTTACAATTTGGCACTGCGTTGCTTTAACTGCTAATTGCGCGGTCATGCAATGCTGTACCCAAACGAAATTTGCGTCCTTTTCTTCCCACAAATAGAGCTTTCTTTTGATGGTATTTGATCACCTCTGCCGTTTTTATTTTTTGCGCTATACACAGAAAAAGACCGAAAATTTTGAAAAAAAATGATATTTTCTACTTTTTGTTCTAAAAAAAATCCAATAAACTCAATTTTAGTCATACATTTAGGCCAAAATGTATTCGGCCACATGTCTTTGGTAAAAAAAATGACAATAAGTGTATATTTATTGGTTTGCGCAAAAGTTATAGCGCCTACAAACTAGGGTACATTTTCTGGAATTTACACAGCCTTTAATTTATGACTGCCTATGTCGTTTCTTGAGGTGCTAAAATGGCAGGGCAGTACAAAACCCCCACAAATGACCCCATTTTGGAAAGTAGACACCCCAAGGAAATTGCTGAGAGGCATGTTGAGCCCATTGAATATTCATTTTTTTTGTCCCAAGTGATTGAATAATGACAAAAAAAAAAAAAAACAAATTACAAAAAGTTGTCACTAAATGATATATTGCTCACACAGGCCATGGGCATATGTGAAATTGCACCCCAAAATACATTTAGCTGCTTCTCCTGAGTATGGGGATACCACATGTGTGGGACTTTTTGGGAGCATAGCCGCGTACGGGGCCCGAAAACCAATCACTGCCTTCAGGATTTTTAAGGGCGTACATTTTTGATTTTACTCCTCACTACCTATCACAGTTTTGAAGGCCATAAAATGCCCAGATGGCATAAAACCCCCCTAAATGACCCCATTTTGGAAAGTAGACACCCCAAGCTATTTGCTTTGAGGCATGTTGAGTCCATGGAATGTTTTATATTTTGACACAAGTTGCGGGAAAGTGACAAATTTTTTTTTTTTTGCACAAAGTTGTCACTAAATGATATATTGCTCACACAGGCCATGGGCATATGTGGAATTGCACCCCAAAATACATATAGCTACTTCTCCTGAGTACGGGGATACCACATGTGTGGGACTTTTTGGGAGCCTAGCCGCGTACGGGGCCCCGAAAACCAATCACCGCCTTCAGGATTTCTAAGGGTGTAAATTTTTGATTTCACTCTTCACTGCCTATCACAGTTTCGGAGGCCATGGAATGCCCAGGTGGCAACAAACCCCCCCAAATGACCCCATTTTGGAAAGTAGACACCCCAAGCTATTTGCTGAGAGGCATGGTGAGTATTTTGCAGCTCTCATTTGTTTTTGAAAATAAAGAAAGACAAGAAAAAATTTTTTTTTTTCTTTTTTCAATTTTCAAAACTTTGTGACAAAAAGTGAGGTTGCAAAATACTCACTATACATCGCAGCAAATAGCGTGGGATGTCTACTTTCCAAAATGGGGTCATTTGGGGTTTTTTTTTGCCACCTGGGCATTCCATGGCCTCCGAAACTGTGATAGGCAGTGAAGAGTAAAATCAAAAATTTACGGCCTTAGAAAGCCTGAAGGCGGTGCTTGGTTTTCGGGGTCCCGTACGCGGCTAGGCTCCCAAAAAGTCCCACACGTGTGGTATCCCCGTACTCAGGAGAAGCAACAGAATGTATTTTGGGGTGTAATTTCACATATTCCCATGGCATGTTTGAGCAATATATCATTTAGTGACAACTTTGTGCAAAAAAAAAAATAGCTTGGGGTGTCTACTTTCCAAAATGGGGTCATTTGGAGGGGGGGTTGAACTGTCCTGGCATTTTATGCACAACATTTAGAAGCTTATGTCACACATTACCCACTCTTCTAACCACTTGAAGACAAAGCCCTTTCTGACACTTTTTGATTACATGAAAAAATATTTTTTTTTGCAAGAAAATTACTTTGAACCCCCACACATTATATATTTTTTTTAAAGCAAATGCCCTACAGATTAAAATGGTGGGTGTTTCATTTTTTTTTTTACACAGTATTTGCGCAGCGATTTTTCAAACGCATTTTTTGGGGAAAAAACACACTTTTTAAAATTTTAATGCACTAAAACACACTATATTGCCCAAATGTTTGATGAAATAAAAAAGATGATCTTAGGCCGAGTACATGGATACCAAACATGACATGCTTTAAAATTGCGCACAAACGTGCAGTGGCGACAAACTAAATACATTTTTAAAAGCCTTTAAAAACCTTTACAGGTTACCACTTTAGATTTACAGAGGAGGTCTACTGCTAAAATTACTGCCCTCGATCTGACCTTCGCGGTGATACCTCACATGCATGGTGCAATTGCTGTTTACATTTGACGCCAGACTGACGCTTGCGTTCGCCTTAGTGCGAGAGCAGGGGGGACAGGGGTGCTTTTTTTTTTTTTTCTTAATTATTTTTTTGCTTTTTTATCTTATTTTTAAACTGTTCCTTTCATTTTTTTTTTAAATCATTTTTATTGTTATCTCAGGGAATGTAAATATCCCCTATCATAGCAATAGGTAGTGACAGGTACTCTTTTTTTGAAAAAATTGGGGTCTATTAGACCCTAGATTTCTCCTCTGCCCTCAAAGCATCTGACCACACCAAGATCGGTGTGATAAAATGCTTTCCCAATTTCCCAATGGCGCTGTTTACATCCGGCAAAATCTAAGTCATAAAATGCTCGTAGCTTCCGGTTTCTTAGGCCATAGAGATGTTTGGAGCCATTCTGGTCTCTGATCAGCTCTATGGTCAGCTGGCTGAATCACCGGCTGCATTCTTAGGTTCCCTGTTGAGACAGGAGAGCCAGAGAAAAACACGGAAGACGGTGGGGGGCATTCCCTCCCACTGCTTGTAAAAGCAGTCTAGAGGCTAATTAGCCGCTAGGATTGCTTTTACATGAAAGCCGACCGCTGGCTGAAAAGAATGATACCAAGATGATACCTAAACCTGCAGGCATCATTCTGGTATAACCATTCAAAGTCGTGAATTGCGTACCTGAAGACAAAAAAATGGTTAACAATAAAGCACAGTAAACGGTAAAGTATAAAAAATTGCATACCTGAAAAGCAAACATGATAAAACATAATAACAATAAAACATTGCAGAATAGAATACAGTAAAAAAGAGCAGAACAATAGAGAGAGAATAGAGAGAGAGAGAGAACAATAAAACGACAACTATTTTTTTTTTTTTTTTATATTTTTGTATGTGTTTTTTTTTTTTTACACTTTTTTTTGTAACTAACTTTTATAACTGTAACCGGTTCCAGGTTCGGGTCTCTCAAAATGCGATGGCATCTTGGGAGACCCTGTGAAAGTGTGTCCTAGTCTGTGCAATGCTGTACCCTACGCTAATACTTAACTAGTGAATGGTAGCGTTCAAAACATTCACCAATGCAAAGACCAGGATTGTCAGGACAGGAGGGACAATAATAGCGGGTGTCACGCCTATATCCGCGCTTGCTGCAGACACAACGTCTTTTTTGGGGGGGTTCGTTGGGTAGGGGTACTCGGGAGGACATAAAGAAAATGCCTCTCATGCAGCCGACTGCATTTGGTTGGGGATGTGAATGGGGGAAGTACGGGCGCTGCAGAAGCAGTGGGTTCCCAATTAGGATTGGCAAATGCAGCAGGAAGGGCATTATGGGCACGACGGGCCTGTGTTTGTCCTTTTGGTGGCAGCGGGACACTACTTGTGCTTGCCACCTCACCAGCTTGAACTGCACTTATGGGACTTGCCACGTCACCAAGTGTTACTGCAGTGCTGGTTTGACTACGACCGGGGTGTACTAGGCCGCTGGTGCTTGCCAGTTCACCAAAACGCTACCAAAAAAACTGTTAGCGATCGCAGGGATCAGGCCTGACTCTGCGAACGCTGCAGTTATGCGTTTAGTGTTTTGTAAGTGACAGTGATCGATCGATACTGCACTTGGGTGGGCTGGGCTGGGCTGGGCCGGGCGGAGGGGCAAAACGCAGGTGATAGCAGGTATCTGGGCTGATCCCGCTAACACTGCGTTTTTGGGAACCCTAAACTGCTGGGGATGCTAGTATAGATCTGATCGGATCAGATATTGATCCGTTCAGATACTATACCACTAAGGGAGGTGTACGGTGCGTGCGTGGGTGTTAGCGGTACTGGCGCTAATCTGACGCTGCCTGGGGCTGGTGCTTGCCAGTTCACCAAAACGCTACCAAGAAAACTGTTAGCGATCGCAGGGATCAGGCCTGACTCTGCGAACGCTGCAGTTATGCATTTAGTGTTTTGTAAGTGACAGTGATCGATCGATACTGCACTTGGGTGGGCTGGGCTGGGCCGGGCGGAGGGGCAAAACGCAGGTGCTAGCAGGTATCTGGGCTGATCCCGCTAACACTGCGTTTGTGGGAACCCTAAACTGCTGGGGACGCTAGTATAGATCTGATCGGATCAGATATTGATCCGTTCAGATACTATACCACTAAGGGAGGCGTATGCTGCGTGCGTGGGTGTTAGCGGTACTGGCGCTAATCTGACGCTGCCTGGGGCGACGCATATCACCGCCGGGCGATCAGGGGGCTAAACATTTATTCGGTAATAAATGGCGGGTGCCCTGACACTATAAATAATAAACGAACTAACCAGTGTCAACCGTAACGGTTATACGTGATCAGTGGTGAAAGGGTTAACTAGGGGGCAATCAAGGGGTTAAAACATTAATTAGATAGTATATGGGGGTCCCTGACGCTATAAAACGCTGACGGCGAACCTAAATATTTACGTCCCTAACTAGCGTCACCAGTGACACTAATACAGCGATCAGCAAAATGATCACTTAGTGACACTGGTGACGGGGGGTGATCAAGGGGTTAAAACTTTATTAGGGGGGGTTAGGGGGTACCCTAGACCTAAAGGGGGCTAACACTCACTGCCCTACCACTTCTAACTGTCACAAACTGACACCAATGCAGTAATCAGAAAAAAAAAAAAAATACTGCTTGGTGTCAGTGTGACAGGGAGGGGGGAGGGGTGATTGGGGGGGGGGATCGGGGGGCGATCGGGGGGGATCAGGGGTGTAATGTATGCCTGGCATGTTCTACTGAAGGTGTATGTGTTGTGTAACTCACAGTGAAGTCTTCTCTCCTCGGCGCCGGAACGGAAACTGCCGAGCCGAGGAGAGATGACATCACATCCTCTGCCTGTGTGTACTACACTCAGGCAGGGGAGGATTCCCATTGGCTGGGAGCGATCGCGAGGGGGGGCCACGATCGGATGGCCTCCCCCTCGCCTCTCAATGCTCCCAGACAAATGCCGACTGCCGCTGGCACTGGGGGGGGGGGGGTCCGATCGGACCCCCCGCCCGCGGGAGGCAGATCACGTATGGGTACGTGATTCTGCCTGCCCGTGCCATTCTGCCGATGTATATGGTCGTTAGGCGGTCGGCAAGTGGTTAAATCCATTCTTATTGTGAATTGGAAATTTGTATACATCCGAATTTCTGAATATTGAAAAATTTGTCCGAAGTTCGATTCCGAAGAAAACGTACTGCACATGTCTAGAAAAGAGAAGACTGCAGATAGACATATACAACTTATGTAGGAGGATTTGTTTTATCTCTGTTATCACCTGAGGATAGTCCCTTCATTGGGAATATGTAAAGCTTTGTACACACGATCAGATTATTGGACAAATTTTCGTCAGTTTTTTGTTGCATGCTAGTCTCAAATCGAAAGTGAAGTGGTTACTCACTATCAGAAAATTTTCATGCGACAGAATTCAACGTCAGAAGTAGGTATGAGCTTCGAGTTCGAGTCGAACATCGGCTGTTCGCAAGTTCGCCGAATAGCAAACAATTTGGGGTGTTCGCGGCAAATTCGAATGCCGCGGAACACCCTTTAAAAGTCTATGGGAGAAATCAAAAGTGCTAATTTTAAAGGCTTATATGCATGGTATTGTCATAAAAAGTGTTTGGGGACCTGGGTCCTGCCCCAGGGGACATGGATCAATGCAAAAAAAAGTTTTAAAAATGGCCTTTTTTTGGAAGCAGTGATTTTAATAATGCTTAAAGTGAAACAATAAAAGTGTAATATCCCTTTAAATTTCATACCTGGGGGGTGTCTATAGTATGCCTGTAAAGGGGCGCATGTTTCCCGTATTTAGAACAGTCTGACAGCAAAATGATATTTCAAAGGAAAAATAGTCATTTAAAACTACTCACGGCTATTAATGCATTGCCGGTCCGACAATACACATAGAAGTTCATTGATAAAAACGGCATGGGAATTCCCCACAGGGGAACCACGAACCAAAATTTAAAAAAAAATTGACGTGGGGGTCCCCCTAAATTCCATACCAGGCCCTTCAGGTCTGGTATGGATATTAAGGGGAACCCCGTGCCAAATTAAAAAAAAAAACGGTGTGGGGTCCCCCCCAAAAATCCATACCAGACCCTTATCCAAGCACGCAATCCTGAACAGTACCAGGCCACATGCCCTCAACATTGGGAGGGTGCTTTTGGGTAGCCCCCCAAAACACCTTGTCTCCATGTTGATGAGGACAAGGGCCACATCCCCACAACCCTGGCCGGTGGTTGTGGGGGTCTGCGGGTGGGGGGCTTATCGGAATCTGGAATCTATGTGTATTGTCGGACCGGCAATGCATTAATAGCCATGAGTTTTATATGACTTTTTTCTTTGAAATGTCATTTTGCTGTCAGACTGTTCTAAACACGGGAAACATGCGCCCCTTTACAGGCATACTATAGACACCCCCCAGGTACGAAATTTAAAGGGATATTACACTTTTATTGTTTCACTTTAAGCATTATTAAAATCACTTCTCCCGAAAAAACGGCCGTTTTTAAAACTTTTTTTTGCATTGATCCATGTCCCCTGGGGCAGGATCCAGGACCCCAAACACTTTTTATGACAATAACTTACATATAAGCCTTTAAAACTAGCACTTTTGATTATTTATGTTCGTCTCCCATAGACTTTAACGGTGTTCACGTGTTCGAACAAATTTTTTGCCTGTTCTGGTACGAACCGAACAGGGGGGTGTTCGGCTCATCCCTAGTCAGAAGTGATGTAATGTGTTGAATTGTTTTGTATATGTTCTTTCAGTTCTGAGCATGTCTAGTCTTTTTTTTGGGCCAGGAACCATACTAATGAAAAGAAAATCAGACCTTGTGGTCACATCAGACAAAAATTTTGGAGCCTGCACATCCAGTTTTTGTCTGATGAAAATTTGTAATGGGCTGTCAAAAGCAGCAGACTAACGATCAGAAAATTGGCAGATCGTTAATCGGATGAAATTTAACTTCAGATTTTCTGATCATCTGTACGGGCCTTAAGAGTTTACAACCATTTTAAGCTTTGATAAATAAACCTAGAAGCTGATTGGTTACTATGGACAGCTGCACCAATTTCTGTGTGCACGAGTAGTAAGGCTCGATTCACACAGGGGCAACACGACTTCAACGCGACTTTGCAACGCGACTTCAACGCGACTTCAACGCGACTTCACCGCGACTTCAACGCGACTTGTAACGATTTACAACACGACTTCAAGTCGCCCCCAGTATAGGCGACTTTGCCTGTGGCCAATCATAGCAAATCAGCTTTTGTGACATAATTCCTGTTCCTGTTCTCTTCCTGTTTCCAAGTCCCCTAGTAAACTGAAGAGAATGTTGGCTTTGCGTTCGTTAATGACAGCTGTCATAACTGCTGGTGTAGCAGTGTTGGTGGAAGAGGAGGAGAAAGAAAGGAAGCAGAGGATGAGGATGAGAAGGAGACGTAGATATTGGATACATCCAATAATCGTCAACAGAGATACCAGAGGCCAGTTCTGGGCCATGTTCCAAAATTTGCGTGGTTACGATGACAAGTTTTTTAATTATACCAGGATGTCTATTGCAAGGTAAGTAAAATGTGATATGCAAAAAAAACAAAAATGTTTCATAGTTCTTTACTTAACCACTTCGCGCCCGCGCTACAGTCAAAAGACGGCTGCAGCGCGGACGCTATCTGCCGGGCGGCCGTCACCAGTGCCATCTGTCATCAGTGCCATCTGTGCCACGTATTAGTGCCATCTATCAGTGCCACGTATTAGTGCCATCTGTCATCAGTGCCACGTGTCATCAGTGCCACCTGTCATCAGTGCCACGTATTAGTGCCATCTGTCATCAATGCCACGTGTCATCAGTGCCACGTGTCAATTTCCACAATTAGCAGGTCTAGCAAAGTGTTGCATGCAAAATAGTAGTGGTCATTAAAAAGGTGGGGTGTACATGGGCAGGGCAAAGGGGGTGGAGTCAGGGGTGGAGCCAAGGGGGGGTGGCAAAATGAGGTTTCGCCTAGGGTGTCAAAAATCCTTGCACCAGCCCTGGGTATACACATGCCATGTGAGAGAAATAACTAATTACAATGACAATTTTTCATTTATAGCGCAAAAAATAAGGGCAATGATAGGTGGCTGTCACAGAAGTTCAATGATAGGCGGTACTGTGGTCACAGGTATGTGGCGCTGATGGGCAGTGGTTAACTACACTTTGATTTATATATTTGTTTTATACTCCAAGATAAAGAATTTCTGAGCCCCCTTTTAGATATCTGTTTTTTTTTCATTGACCCTAGAGAATAGGACATATTAAATTACCATCTTTTTTTTAACAGTTTTGACGAATTGCTTGGTCTGCTTTCCATCCATCTGGAGCGACAGAACACATCATGGAGGAGGAGTATCTCACCGACTGAAAGACTGATAATTACACTAAAGTAATCTATATTAAATTGGATGCACAAAAATGAACAAATGTAACACACAAACATCCATAAATTTCGTAAAACATTTTAATATAATTAAACCCAAACATTAGATCTACCAAACATGCGATCTTTTTTTTTAAATTTTATGTTTATTTACAATTGCTGATAGGAAGGGACATATTCAGAATAGGAGGTGACACTGCTGGTGGAAGGGCTTTTTGATGGTGCACCAAAGGTGGATGGAATCGGGGAAGGGGATGGATACGGGATTGGTGGACGGGAAAAATTCTGCATATTGCCATACTCATCCGAGTATGGCCTAAATCGGGATTGATAATACTGGTGGCTTCTGGGCGGTGGAGGGTTGGAGTAATGATAAGCACCGGATGGTGGTGGCGGTCCAAAATTTGGGGAGGAGCCAATAGATTGCTCATGTAACATATCCATCACCGCTTTCTTGGCGTTATGTCGTCTGTCCTCTGGTAATTTTTTGAGCATTCCAGCCACCATGAGTCCGAACGCATGCTCTTCCGAATCCAGATCGTCTAACTTTTGATTTAGGCGATCCATGAGATCTGCGAATCTTTGCATGTTGTCAACACGACTACCACGTGGTCTAGCAGTGCGTGTTGACCTTGCTTGCATTGGCTCAGGCTCAGGCTCAGGCCTTTGTACTTGACTAGGGCCAGCTGTCTCCGGTGAATCCAATATTTCGGGGTTCTCCTGGGTCATTGTTTCATCCACCGATCGATGTTCCTGCGGCCCTTGAGGTTCCGGAGGTGCCTCCTGACCTTGCTGAGCCACTTGCCAGCTGGATTGTGTTCTGTAATAAAGATATAATACTGTCAGGCACAACCTTGTTTATATAACTATATAGTAGCACTTTGATAATATGAAATATGTTATCTCACTCTCTCAGCTCCATGCTTGGTCTCAAAAATTCCAGCTCCTCTGCATGGACATAGGGTACCACCCTTTTACTGCCTGATCCACTTCTGGCCTCCAAGAGTTTGCGTAAATAACGCTTGTAGCAGTCTCTCAGGCCCTTCCATCTAACTTGTACTGCTGTAACTGCAAAAAAAGAAATAGAAAAATAACCAATTATGTATTTTGTCTTTCAGGTACCTTGCAACCGGTCATTCACTAATTAGCCTTCACTATCAGTTCTTGGTGGGCAGGTCGACTATCAGTTACATTATCAGAGAAACATGCCAAATCATATGGGACGTGCTGAACCCAATCGTTATGAAGAGACCGACACAGGAGAAGTGGCAGGATATTGCAAGAGCATTTTGGAGTCGTTGCAACTTCCCAAATTGTATTGGAGCCATAGATGGCAAGCACATACGTGTCGTTAAGCCTGTTGGTAGTGGCAGTATGTATTTTAATTATAAAAAATACTGCTCTTTTGTACTACTTGGCGTGGCAGATGTAAACTACTGCTTCAGCTATATTGATATCGGATCATATGGAAGTACCTGCGATTCCCGTATTTTTATAAATTCTTCTCTTGGTCAAATGCTAAGAAATAACCAGCTACAGATTCCTGACAACTGTCCACTTCCTGGCACTAGTGAACCCCCACTACCCTATGTCTTTATAGCTGATGAGGCTTTTGCATTGGGGCAACACCTAATGAGGCCTTACTCAAACCGGAATCTGAGTACACCCAAGAAGGTCTTCAATTACCGTCTCACAAGGGCAAGAAGGGTGGTTGAGTGCACCTTTGGCATTCTGGCTAATAAATGGCATGTGTTACACACGCCTATAGCCTTAAACATCGAGAACGCAATTCTTGCTGTCAAAGCAGCATGTGTGCTCCATAATTTTGTTAGGGTACGTGATGGGTACTGTTTTGAGGATTCCCTAATGCACGACCTGGAGAGTGCACACCTCAGTGCTAGTAGGGGATCTACCGATGGCAGCAGTGTTCGAGAGGCATTTACCTCATACTTTGTTTCACCGGCTGGTGAAGTAGCATGGCAGTTGGATGCTATTTAATAAACCAATTTTAAATTTATATTTATTTAAATATATCTTTTTCTGATCTTGCTGTTTGTTGAAAGCCTGTATAGGTAATGATTTAAGTTTTGTAATAAATTTGTAATACTGAACTATACTGTGGATAATGTATTACATACTATTAGTTGGTTTTATAGAAATAAACTGTTATAATAAAATAAATCATACTTTGTTTTGGGCTGTATTGATATTGATCATTCGTTATGACATGTATGATATGTGTTACAGATTATAGTCACACGACAAGGCATAAACCATGATTTGGCTAAGTTTCCACTTGTGCGACTTTTCATGCGATTTGGGCCTGAAAAGTCGTATGTCATGTGGTACCCAATGAATATAGTCACACGACAAGGCATAAACCATGATTTGGCTAAGTTTCCACTTGTGCGACTTTTCATGCGATTTGGGCCTGAAAAGTCGTATGTCATGTGGTACCCAATGAATATAGTCACACGACAAGGCATAAACCATGATTTGGCTAAGTTTCCACTTGTGCGACTTTTCATGCGATTTGGGCCTGAAAAGTCGTATGTCATGTGGTACCCAATGAATATAGTCACACGACAAGGCATAAACCATGATTTGGCTAAGTTTCCACTTGTGCGACTTTTCATGCGATTTGGGCCTGAAAAGTCGTATGTCATGTGGTACCCAATGAATATAGTCACACGACAAGGCATAAACCATGATTTGGCTAAGTTTCCACTTGTGCGACTTTTCATGCGATTTGGGCCTGAAAAGTCGTATGTCATGTGGTACCCAATGAATATAGTCACACGACAAGGCATAAACCATGATTTGGCTAAGTTTCCACTTGTGCGACTTTTCATGCAATTTGGGCCTGAAAAGTCGTATGTCATGTGGTACCCAATGAATATAGTCACACGACAAGGCATAAACCATGATTTGGCTAAGTTTCCACTTGTGCGACTTTTCATGCGATTTGGGCCTGAAAAGTCGTATGTCATTACACAGATATTGCTTCAGGTCGCGTTAACGAAACAAAAATTGATGGAAATGCACGCATCTTTGGGGACACAATAGTGGAAACATAGTCGTTCATATTCGTTTAAGAGCCCTTGCACACTGGGGCGGGGGGCGGCGTCACCGGTAAAACGCCGCTATTATTAGCAGCGTTTTACCGTCAGTATGTGGCCGCTAGCGGGACGGTTTTACCCCCCGCTAGCGGCCGAGAAAGGGTTAAATACCACCGCAAAGCGCCTCTGCAGAGGCGCTTTGCCGGCGGTATAGCCGCGCTGTCCCATTGATTTCAATGGGCAGGAGCGGTAAAGGAGCGGTATACACACCGCTCCTTCACTGCTACGAAGATGCTGCTGGCAGGACTTTTTTTACCGTCCTGCCAGCGCATCGCTCCAGTGTGCAAGCCCTCGGGGCTTGCACACTGGAATGACAGTAGCGGCACTTTCGGGGCGGTTTGCCGGCGCTATTATTAGCGCAATAGCGCCTGCAAACCGCCCCAGTGTGCAAGGGCTCTAAATTGCGCAACACCCGCATAATAAACAGACATAAGAAAATTGTTAACTTACGTTTTTCACTATGTTGGCTGTTGGTCATGATGTCCCAATCTTCAAAGGACCCACGGCAGATCTCCAGCCAGGCATTGTCCTTCTTGATTTGATCCCTATACGTGGGATCGTCCTTGTCATAGAGACATGGGCGCTGTCTCACAAGCCTTATCAGGCATTCGTTATCGATTGGCTCGCGGTGAACCACCTCCCTTCTGCCTGACATTCTGCTCTATACCACTGTCGGCAAGACAAAATGGTGACAGTGACAGAGTGATGGAGGAAGGGAGGGAGGGAGGGAGGGGGCAGCATGAGCTTTTTTTTTACTATTTCCTGTCAAGTCGCTTTCATATAGATGGGGATCCGACTTGCAGGCGACTTACATTGAGTTGAATGGGTACAAGTCGCCTACAAGTCGGATAGAAGTAGTACAGGAACCTTTTCTGAAGTCGGAGCGACTTCAGTAGTGTCAATTAAGACGCTTCCATTCACTACAATGGTAATCTAAATCCAAAGCGACTTGGGGCGACTTGGGGCGACTTGAGGGCGTACAAGTCGGATCCCAAGTCGTCCCAGTGTGAACCGACCCTAAATAGTAAATCTCCCTCAATGCCTATCAACAGGGTATAGTGAACAGTGTTCATGAAAGTAAATGCCGTCAGATTATTGGACGAATTTTCGTCAGTTTTTTGTTTGATGCTTGTCTCAAATCGAAAGTGAAGAGGGTACTCACCATCAGAAAATTTTCTAACGACAGAATTCAATGTCAGAAATGACGTAATGGGGGTTATTTACGAAAGGCAAATCCACTTTGCACTACAAGTGCAAACTACAAGTGCAAAGTGCACTTGAAATTGCACTGAAAGTGCACTTGGAAGTGCAGTCGCTGTAAATCTGAGGGGTAGATCTGAAATGAGGGGAAGCTCTGCTGATTTTATCATCCAATCATGTGCAAGCTAAAATGCTGTTTTTTATTTTCCTTGCATGTCCCCCTCGGATCTACAGTGACTGCACTTCCAAGTGCACTTTGCACTTGTAGTTTGCACTTGTAGTGCAAAGTGGATTTGCCTTTCGGAAATAACCCCCAATGTGTTGAATTGTTTTGTATGAGTTCTTTCATTTCTGAGCATGTCTAGTCTTGCTCTTCAGATTTTTTTTGTCAGAAAACCACACTAATGAAAAGAAAATCAGACGTTGTGGTCATATCAAACATTTTCAAGCCTGCGCATCCAGTTTTTGTCTGCTGAAAATTCGTAATCGGCTGTCAAAAGCAGCATACTAACAATCAGAAAAACGGCAGATCATTAATCGAACAAAGTTTATCTTCAGATTTTCTGACCGTGTGTACGGGCTTTAAGTTTACAAACTTCAAGATCATTAGGAGTAGGCTAGAAATAACAAAAATGCAATATAGAAATGAATATATGATTTAATATGTCTACCATAGATATGGCTTAATATGCTTTAAGTACTATTAACTATATTTTATGGTAATGGCCAGAAGGTAGACAGTTATTTCCCTAAGAAACATGGCCAGAGATATCTAACCATTCTCACATAGGTTGTGAGAATAACTTCTGGCAATGGCAAAAGTGTGATCATAAAGAAAAGAATTAGGTTTGCTTGTAGGTAGATTTCCAATAAGTTGGAAAGTCCCTCTTCGAGACAGTGAGTACAGTATATCTAATTTTATTTGTACTATTGCTATAGTCTTATTTTACCTGGTAACAAATAGATTTAACTCCATTAAAAAAAAAAAAAATATTGTTTTTACCTACATGCCCAGAATTCATGTGTTACTATTAAAGAAGGTAAAGGTATGAAATACACTTCAATGCCCATCATACAGTTTTGCATAATAAGAATACCTCCTGGTTCTAGGTATTTTTATGGATGGATAGATGGCAATATCACACAATAAAACACCTTTTGCTGTGAACACGAATAATTGTTTGTTTCACACATATTTGTAAGTCCAAAATAGCTTTCTTTGTTATTAATGTTTTTTTTTAGCAAAACTTTACTACCCGTTTATAAGATTTTACTTTTGAAGGATAAACTTTGAGGTTTAAACCCATACATCTCCAGGGAGTAACAGCTTTGCCTTTGAACACACATGAGATTTGATTTAATCAAGCTACTATCTTTTTATAGTTGAATGATTAGGTGTTTTCACAAGCAAACCCCCTCAACCCAGACTCTATCATGTTTTAACTTTTGAAGTTATGTAATAAGAAACCCTATTCTAAAGCTCCAAAATGAAACAAGAAAATTCTATAGTGTGTAGACATGCTAACAAATCTTTTCCCCAACTAATAAAGAAAACTCTTTACAGATTGGCATATGGAAAAATATATGATATCCAGTGTTGTCAGACAATACACAAAAACATTAAAAAAGACGCATCAGATTTAATTTAGGATGGACATTTTAAATATATTCTATATATTTGTCCTCTGTATTCATATATTCTGTAGTTGTAGGTTTTGAAATGGCGATGACCTATTTTTTGCTATGCATCCTAATTCCGATTAATTTTTTTTTTTTCTCATTATAAATTAGAATATACCAATAATTATTCCAAACATAAGTATGTTTTTCACGTCTCATAAATGGAACATGGTCTCGGGCACAAATAATATTTCTATGATATGTTTTTTGTTTCTTTTTTTTGTTTGTTTCTTTTATTTACACAGGTCACCCTGTCATGTTGTACAGGGCACAAACTAAAATAGCTTCTAAGGCCTCTTTCACATGAACGATCCGTTCAGGTCCGCCTGTCAGTTTTTTAGGCGGACCTGAACGGACGCTCCATAGACCTCTATGGAGCGTCGGATGTCAGCGGTGACATGTCCGCTGATATCCGACCCACTCTGATCCGAAAAAGTATAACGGAGGAAAAACCTACTTTTCCATCCGTTTTCGGATCGGATCGGGTGACGACGGACTTTACGGTCCGTCATCATCTGATCCCTCATAGGGGAGAGCGGGGCTCTGACAGGTCCGTCGCTGCACAGTGTGCAGCGATGGACCTGTCATCTGCCTGCTCAGCGGGGATCCACGGAGCGATCCCCCGCTGAGCAAGCGGATGTTCACGGGGCGTATCATCACGGATCCGTCCCATGTGAAAGGACCCTTATCTGGTAGAAGGAAAAAAAAATGAGCTGGTTGGTTTAAGATGCCAAAAGTATTTTGCTTTGTCAGTTTTATATGTTTGATGCTATAAATATAACTTAAAACTTGTAAGTAGCCCTTTCACAATGTGACTGCTGCTATTTAAGGTTTTTTTTTAAATTGTCTTTCTCCTAAATGCCTTGCAAAGTCATTTACATTTTCAGACTAAAGCAGTATTAAACCCTAAACCAAAATGTAATATATTGCAGCTTACCAATCATTAAATGTGGCAGCTGCATTCGTTTTCCTTGTTTAGGATTTTTTCCCTCTGTTTTTAACTGGTAATCTGACCAGTAACACACCCCCTGTATTAGAGTGCCCCACTCTGGGTGAAGGAGTACAGGGGGAACATTTTAACAGCAGCATTATCTGTCCGAGGGGGAGGAGGGGGAGTGTTAGAAGTACTATCAGATTTAGACACTAACAAATTGAAGCTGAACAGCAGCTAACAATAGGCAGTTACGGCAACAGTTCTTTTCTTTTGGAATAAAGGGTTTACATAAATGAATAAAAGCAGAATGCTGTAAGCACCTCAGTCACATTTTTGTAAATATTTTATTATATCTTTTCGTGACACAACACTGAAGAAATGACACTTTGCTACAATGTAAAGTAGCGAGCGTACAGCTTGTATACCAGTATAAATTTGCTGTCATCTCAAAATAACTCAACACACAGCCAATAATGTCTAAACCACTGGCAACAAAAGTGAGTACACCCTTAAGTGAAAATGTCCAAATTGGGCCCAAAGTGTCAATATTTTGTGAGGCCACCATTATTTCCCAGCACTGCCTTGACCCTCTTGGGCATGGAGTTCACCAGAGCTTCACAGGTTGAAACTGGAGTCCTCTTCCACTCCTCCATGAGGACATCACTGAGCTGGTGGATGTTAGAGACCTTGCGCTCTTCCACCTTCCGTTTGAGGATGCCTCACAGATGCTCAATAGGGTTTAGGTCTGGAGACATGCTTGGCCAGTCCATCACCTTTACCCTCACCTTCTTTAGCAAGGCAGTGGTCGCCTTGGAGGTGTGTTTGGGGTCGTTATCATGTTGGAATACTGCCTTGCGGCCCAGTCTCCGAAGGGAGGGGATCATGCTCTTCTTCAGTATGTCACAGTACATGTTGGCATTCATGGTTCCTGCAATGAACTGTAGCTCCCTAGTGCCGGCAGCACTCATGCGGCCTCAGACCATGACGCTCCCACCACCATGCTTTATGGTAGGCACACTTGTCTTTGTACTCCTCACCTGGTTGCCGCCACACACGTTTGACACCATCTGAACCAAATAAGTTTATTTTGGTCTCATCAGACCACAGGACATGGTTCCAGTAATCCATGTCCTCGGTCTGCTTGTCTTCAGCAAACTGTTTGCAGGCTTTCTTGTACATTGTCTTTAGAAGAGGTTTCCTTCTGGGATGAGAGCCATGCTGACCAATTTGATACAGTGTGCAGCGTATGGTCTGAGCAGTGACAGGCTGATCCCCCCACCCCTTCAACCTCTGCAGCAATGCTGGCAGCACTCATATGTCTATTTCCCGAAGACGACCTCTGGATATGACGCTGAGCACGTGCACTCAACTTCTTTGGTCAACCATGGCGAGGCCTGTTCTGAGTGGAACCTGTCCTGTTAAACCGCTGTATGTTCTTGGTCACCGTGCTGCAGCTCAGTTTCAGGGTCTTGGTAATCTTCTTATTGCCTAGGCCATCTTTATGTAGAGCAACAATTCTTTTTTTTCAGATGCTCAGAGAGTTTTTTGCCATGAGGTGGCATGTTGAACTTCCAGTGACCAGTTTGAAAGAGTGAGAGCGATAACACCAAATTTAACACGCCTGTTTCCTATTCACACCTGAGATCTTGTAACACTAACGAGTCACATGACATTGGGGAGGGAAAATGGCTAATTTGGCCAAATATGGACATTTTCATTTAGGGGTGTACTCGCTTTTATTGCCAGCAGTTTAGACATTAATGGCTGTGTGTTGAGTTATTTTGAGGGGACAGCAAATTTGAACTGTTATACAAACTGTATACTTGCTACTTTACATTGTAGCAAACTGTAATTTCTTCAGTGTTGTCACATGAAAAGATATAAAATATTTACAAAAATGTGAAGGGTGTACTCACTTTTGTGAGATATATATATATATATATATATATATATATATATATATATATATATATATATATATATATATATATATATCAGGGATATGCAATTAGCGGACCTCCAGCTGTTGCTAAACTACAAGTCCCATCATGCCTCTGCCTCTGGGTGTCATGCTTGTGGCTCTCAGAGTCTTGCTGTGCCTCATGGGAATTGTAGTTCTGCAACAGCTGGAGGTCCGCTAATTGCATATCCCTGATATATACTGTATATATTAAAGACAGCACTACTTCCAGTTGACTGAAGCTTTTGAAGTACAATGTGTAAGAAGGTTGAAGTTGAGTGTAAACCCGTGGATTTTTGTTCGAAGGTTGTTGGCTCCAACTTGTCTTGCATACACACGGTCACACAAATGTTGGCCAACAATTACGAATGTGGGAACGTGGTGACTTACAACACGTACGAGGAGCCGATAAAAAGGAAGTTCAATAGCCAGTCCGCCACCCTTTGGGCTCCTTCTGCTAATCTTGTGTTTATCTTGTGTTAGTAGAAGTTTGGTGAGAGACGATTCACGCTTTTCAGCCTCGTGCTTTTCAGTTCGTTTCTGCTTTTCAGCTTGTGCTTGTCGGTTCATATCTGTTCTTCAGTGCATGTTGTCAGTTCGTTCCTGTCTTTCAGTGCGTTCTATTTATAGTTCGCTTCTGATTTTCAGTGCGTTCTTGTCCGCTCGTTTCTAATTTTCAGCTCGTTCTTCTCAGGTCCTTTCTAATTTCCAGTGCGTTCTGTCAGTACGTTCTGAGCAGCCATTTGTTTTCTAGCCATGTTGCGGTTACGTACTTGTCGTAGAGTTTGTGCTCTTGTTGGACTTGGTGTTGGAGTTCTTGCTTTGACCCAAGTCCAGTCCATGAACAGGGGGAGGAGGAGTTCTTGGACCAAGAATTGATTACTTAATTGTGACCAATTCTCTCATATGCTTTTGTTGCGGGAGCTCCAGGAGAATAATTCTGATGATTTCAGGAATTATCTCCAGATGACGGACCCAGTCTTTCACCGTCTGTTGGCTTTGCTGTCCCCTTATATTATGAAGCAGGACACCTGCATGCGGCAAGCCATCACTCCCGAACAAAGGCTCGTCGCCACCTTGCGGTACTTGGCGACAGGGAGAAGTCTCCAGGATATCAAGTTCAGGACTGGAATCTCCCCCCAGGCTCTGGGAATCATTATTCCAGAGACCTGTTCTGCCATAATTCATGTCCTGCAGAAGGACTATATTAAAGTGGTGTTCCACTGTATAAAACGTTTTTTTTTTTTTTTGTTGCTAAATGCCAAAGATTATGACTTACACATATATAACTCACTTTTTCCGTTTTGCTTGATTAATGATGTCCCTTTTCTTTTAAAAAATAAACTTATAAATTTTCATAGAGATCGTTTTCATCTTGCCTGTGGGCATACGAAGCCCACAGGCATTCTCTTCCGGGATACGGTGCTGCTGATTGACCAGCATGCACCGCCCATTCTATCCCCAATCTCGCGCATGCGCAGTAATCTTTAATTGGAGTGCCGTCAACTGCTCAGGTTGCCATCACAATGGGCGTCGTCGTCAGAAGTCCCGCCACATTGTGATGGCAACCTAGCCCTCGGCGCTGCCCAACTGACTCCTGGGAAATGATGACACGCATCTCCCAGGAGCAGTAGCGAGCAGAGACACCAAGGGAAATGACGTCAGTAGCCCAGGCACTGGAAGAGGCAGATTTCGAGGGACCACCTAGCAACAGGGAAAAAAGGTAAGTAAAAAAAAAAATTTTCTCCAATTTATTTTTTTTACTTGATTTCATGCACATTTATTCATTTTGGTTTTTTGGGGGTGGAACACCACCAGGTAATTTTTATCCTTTAACATCACATTCGATGTATTGAATGTTTGCTAATGTATTGTATTTATTTCATCATTCCATAATTACCATGATTGTAATATGATGTGAATGTCCTCTTATGCCGCGTACACGCGGTCAGACTTTTCAACTGGACGGGTCCGACAGACTTTCCAGCGTACTTTCGACAGACTTTTGCCGGACTTCCGACAGACTTTTTAACGAACGGACTTGCCTACACACGATCACACCAAAGTCTGATGGATTCGTACGTGATGACGTACACCGGACTAAAATAAGGAAGTTGATAGTCAGTAGCCAATAGCTGCCCTAGCGTCGTTTTTTGTCCGTCGGACTAGCATACAGACGAGTGGATTTCTGAGTCAGGTGGAGTTACGACGTAAAGATTTGAAGCAAGTTCCAAATCTAAAGTCCGTCAGATTTGCGACTGGAAAAGTCAGCTGAAGGTCCGGTGAAGCCCACACACGATCGGATTGTCCGCCGGATTTGGTCCGTCAGCGTCCGTCAGACCAGTCCGGTCGAAAAGTCCGACCGTGTGTACGCGGCATTAGTCCTCATACATGCTGTAAGCTTTTAATGCTCCTTTTTTGTCCTTCATGCATATTTGCCTTCACCAACCTCCCCAGCATGCTATCCTGGGCCCACACACACCTAGCCTAGTCACTTAACAATGTATTTTGTCAGCTCCATTGCAGTGCTTACCCTAAACACCCCCTAAAATATGTCCAAATGTAATTGTTGTCCTTATATTCAGGCAGAGTGCAAGAGGCTTTTTTTTGGGGGGGGGGCAAAACTCATTTGGAACCCTCCCTTCCCCCATCCACTAAGTCAACCGATACCAATACTCTATCTGCTGACTTTGCCAAACCCATACACACTATACCTCCCTCTTTTGTGGTCAGATGTATGAATGTATTCAACAAAGCATGTAGTGCAAGTACCTTCCTGAATACTTTCAAATGGTGCTGTTTAAAGTTTTGTTCTCCTATTATCTTGATAGGTAATTGCAGAATGTAAAAATATGCTTCAATTTGGACAGTGTGTATTCATATTTTTGGATTATGACACTTCTTACCTGTCCAGGGGGATGCCAATAGTGTAAGTAAGGAGGGGTTGGCCAAAGTAACATGCATTATTTATGCATTCAGCTCTCAATGAAGTGGAGAGGGTTACCTGTCCAAAACATCTCCCCCCTGACCCTACAAAAATTTTCAGTGGGCCATCAGAGGGGGTGATGAATCTGATAGGTGGACCTTATACTTTTGTCTTTAAATACTCATTTCAATAAATGTTATTCTTATTTTGGCCAAGAATGTTTGTGTCTAATCTGCTTTCAATGTTTTGCGCAGAAGTACTCATTTTTTTTCTTGTCTGACTCCACAGTTTCCTTCCAACCCACAGGAATAGCAGACTGTGGCCTCCCATTTCCACCAGCAGTGGGGCTGTCATGAAATGGTTCACCCGTTGGTGGAGCTATCGGTCTCCTGGATCGCAGTACCAGTGTCCACCAGCGGGTGTCTTCCAACACCTAAGACCTGTAATAAGAAGACTCACCTGCTGGTGGCACTGTTGCATCCTTGGGCCGTAGTACCGGTGTTCACCAGCAGGTGTATTCCGGCAGTGTGGAGCAGACAGCACCCTCTGCACTCAGGTGTAACGTGAGGTCAAATCACTGCAGTCTGATAAATACTCAGCAAGCCCTCACAGCCTTGCCTTGGTGTCTCTCTCCCTGTGCCCTGATCTTGCTGCCTGTTATCTTGACCTTGAGCCTGCATCTGTCCTGATCCGATCCCTATCCTGAGCCCATCCTGGACCTGTCCCTCCGGTTTCCTGATTTCCCTGATCCCTGCCCTGCAGCCTATCCTTCCTCTCCCTGTCCTGTTGGTTCCCCGACCTTTCCCATCTGACTGACCTCCTGGTGTATGACCTCAGCCTGACTTTTGTTACGATTACGGTATTTCCCATCCATTTGTATATATCACTTGTTTGTGGGTCTATGGTTGTTTTGCACTGTTATATTTCGTTATTTGTCACCCATTTTATAAACACCATTATTTTTCACTTACCTGTGTTTCTGGTTCCTTCTGTGCAGTCCACACAGTCTGGTCTACTAAATTCCTGTGACAGGGGCCTTCCCAACTGCGGTGGTGTGATAGATGGGAAGCATGTCTGGATCTTCCCACCCCTCAACTTGGGGTCATACTACTTCAATTACAAGGGGTACAGTAGTATTGTGATGTTGGCGGTGGTGTCAGCGACTTATGAGTTCCTATATCTGGACATAGGGAAGAATGGCCTTATGTCAGATGGAGGAGTGATCGCACAGACGGAATTTTACAGGCTTCTCCAGAATGGCAGCTTGGGATTGCCACCCCCAGCGGATAACATGGCAGGCCGCCAGTTTGTTTCTGTTGCAGATGAGGCCTTTGCGCTGGGGGACCATCTGATGAGGCCGTTCTCCATGAGGACCCTGACCCCGGAACAGAGGGTTTTTAATTACCGGCTGGCCAGAGCCAGAAGAGTGGTCGAGAATGCCTTTGGCATAATGGGCAGCCGGTTCCGGCTTTTCCAAACAGCCATAAACATGGCCGAATACAAAGTCAACCATATAATTTTAAACTGCTGCAGTCTTCATAATTTCCTGCAGAAGAATGCAGCCAACTATCTGGCCTCAGTTACGACTGAGGCCGACTTTTCACCAGCAGAAACAATGACGGTGCTTGAAACTGGCTGTCCTGGCTTGCCCCCCCCCCCTCCCCAAAGCACTTGCGAAGTGCAGCAAAAGTATGTTGAGTACTTCATGGGTAGGGGGGCAATTGATTTACCAGCAAATCTGGAAGCTGTTTAAATAAAAAAAGTTTGCAAAACTAAATTCGTATTTCATTTGATTTACTGTTTGTGATTATTATGGCTTTTTATTTTTGGCCATTTTCTTCAATAGTGCAAACTTAACTTATTTGATAAATGAGGTGACAATCTCTTCTTCAGCTAACTATTACGGTATTTCCCATCCATTTGTATATATCATTTGTTTGTGGGTCTATGGTTGTTTTGCACTGTTATATTTCGTTATTTGTCACCCATTTAATAAACACCATTATTTTTCACTTACCTGTGTTTCTGGTTCCTTCTGTGCAGTCCACACAGTCTGGTCTACTAAATTCCTGTGACAGTACACCAAGGCCATCCCTGACCAGACATGGCTGCATTGAGGAACCATCCGGGTTGTTAGTTCTGCTAATATGGATTTCAATTAAATCAGTTATTATTCCCTGCTGGCAGAAGATGATGGTGAATATTGTCGCCAGATTTTGAAAGGGTGGACTAGTGACCAGCTGATGGAAACTATCCGATCAGCTCATTCCCTAGTGGATCAGGGGTATATGTCATTTGAAGATGTTCAGCCCTTGATCCAGTTATGTGCAAAACCAGCCCTGTCATGCATTCCCGAAGGGAGCGATGATTTTTCTACCCCCTTCAATTATGGCCAAGTGGAATCCCTGGTATGGTTATTAGAAGATGATCTAGCCTTTTTTATAGAACATTATTCTGCTTGTTCACAGCAGGTGTTGTCTCGATTGCATCCATTCAGTGCAATCCCTGGTTAGTCAGGCCGGGTGTGAATCAGCATTTGTTCAACCTGTGCTACGGACATGGTCAGACCTCCTGCATTTAGCTAAGCCTCAACATTCCAGCCCTGCCATCAAACACCTGCCTTCCCAAAAATCTATCTCCCCGTCACCTATGGCAACCCCAGCTACAGCCCAGTTTACTCAGCTCCCTACCAAATACTACTACCCAGTCTCCAAGTGCTGCACCTATCCTGCCTTTAATCCACCTGTCTCTTCTTCTCCACCTGTAACAACCCCACAGAACCCTCCTCCAGCCACTGTTCCTTGGTCTTCCTTTTGCCCAGCTACATACTTTTCTTACGACCCTGCACCTACGTACAAAGCTGCAGTGTCTAAACCAAAAAAGAAACAAAAGTTCTTGCCAACCCACACTTCATCTTGCTAGTAACCCAACCTGCCTGCACACCAACCAACCTGTTCCAGCCTGCGTTCATGCCAGTTGAACTTGATGACCCACCTAAACCTGCCAAACCTGTGCCTTCCAGCCTGATGTGCCCACTTTTCAGCCTGATGTCTTGATGTCTGCCTTCCAGCCCAAAGTCTCAGTGCCTGCCTTCCAGCCTGATGTGCCTGCCTTCCAGCCTGATGATCCTACCTTCCAGTCTGATGTGTCCGCTTCCCGGTCTGATGTGCCAGCTTTCCAGTCTGATGTCTTGATGCCTGCCTTCCAGCCCAAAGTCTCGGTGCCTGCCTTCCAGCCTGATGTGCCTACCTCCCAGTCTGATGTATCCGCTTCCCAGTCTGATGTGCCAGCTTCCCAGTCTGATGTCTTGATGTCTGCCTTCCAGCCCAAAGTCTCGGTGCCTGCCTTCCAGCCTGATGTGCCTGCCTTCCAGCCTGATGTGCCTACCTTCCAGTCTGATGTGTCCGCTTCCCAGTCTGATGTGCCAGCTTCCCAGTTGGATGTCTTGATGCCTGCCTTCCAGCCCAATGTCTCAGTGCCTGCCTTCCAGCCTGATGTGCCTACCTCCCAGTCTGATGTGTCCGCTTCCCAGTCTGATGTGCCAGCTTCCCAGTCTGATGTCTTGATGTCTGCCTTCCAGCCCAAAGTCTCGGTGCCTGCCTTCCAGCCTGATGTTACTGCCTTCCAACCTGATGTGCCTGCCTTCCAGCCTGATGTGCCTACCTTCCAGTCTGATGTGCCTGCTTTTCAGTCTGTGCCCACTTTCCAGTCTGATGTGCCCACCTTCCAGCCTGATGTCTCGATGCCTGCCTTCCAGTCTGATGTGCCCACTTTCCAATCTGTGCCTGCTTTCCAGTCTGATGTGCCCGCTTTCCAGCCTGATGTCTCGGTGCCTGCCTTCCAGCAGGATGTCTCGGTGCCTGCCTTTCAGCTTAATTTATCCACTTCCCAGTCTGATGTGCCCGCTTCCCAGTATGATGTGCCCGCTTCCCAGTCTGATATGCCCGCCTTCCAGTCTGATGTGCCCGCTTTCCAGTCTGATGTCTCGGTGCCTGCCTTCCAGCCGGATGTCTTGATATTGGTGTGTCAGCCTGAAGTTTTGGTGCCCATGTGTCAGCCTGAAGTTTCGGTGCCCGTGTGTCAGCCTGGGGTTTCGGTGCCCGTGTGTCGGCCTGGGGTTTTGGTGCCCGTGTGTCGGCCTGGGGTTTCGGTGCCTGTGTGTCAGCCTGGGGTTTCGGTGCCCGTATGTCAGCCTGAAGTTTCAGTGCCCATGTGTCAGCCTGGGGTTTCAGTGCCCGTGTGTCAGCCTGAAGTTTTGGTGCCCGTTACCCAGTCTGCTGAGCCGGTGCCCGTTACCCAGTCTGCTGAGCCGGTGCCCGTTACCCAGTCTGCTGAACCAGTGCCCATTAGCCAGTCTGCTGAACCGGAGTCCGTTAAGCCAGTGCCCGTTATTCGGCTTACCGGACCAGTGCCCAGTGTCCAGCTCGCTGAACCGGGGCCCGTTACCCAGCCCACTGGGCCGGGGCCCGTTACCCAGTTTGTTGAGCCAGTGCCTGTGATCCAGCCTGCCCTTACAGTGCTCACTGTTTGGCCTGACGACCCGGAGTTGGCTGCCCAGCTCGACGACCCAGAGCCCGCTGTCTGCTCATATGTGCCTGCTGTCTGCCCGGATGTGCCCGCTGTCTGCTCGGATGTGTCCGCTGTCTGGTTTGATGTATCCGCTGTCTGCTTGGATGTGTCCGCTGTCCGGTTTGATGTATCCGCTGCCCGGTCTAAGGTGCCTGATGCCCAGCCTGAAGTACCCGATGCCCAGCCTGACGTGCCCTCATCTGTTGTTCGGTTTGAGGCCATGAACTTTGGACAATTTCATCTAGTTGCAGCGTCCGGAGGCCGCTCCTTTGAGGGGGGTACTGTCATGAAAAGGTTCACCGGTTGGTGGCACTATCAGTCTCCTGGATTGCAGTACCAGTGTCCACCAGGGGGTGTCTTCGAACACCTAAGACCTGTAATAAGAGGACTCACCTGCTGGTGGCACTGTTGCATCCTTGGGCCGTAGTACCGGTGTCCACCAGCGGGTGTATTCTGGCAGTGTGGAGCAGACAGCACCCTCTGCGCTCAGGTGTAACGTGAGGTCAAATCACTGCAGTCTGATAAATACCCGGCAAGTACTCACATCCTTGCCTTGGTGTCTCTCTCCCTGTGCCCTGATCTTGCTGCCTGTTATCTTAACCTTGAGCCTGCATCTGTCCTGACCTGATCCGATCCCTATCCTGAGCCCATCCTGGACCTGTCCCTCCGGTTTCCTGATTTCCCTGATCCCTGCCCTGCAGCCTATCCATCCATCCTCTCCCTGTCCTGTTGGTTCCCCGTCCTTTCCCATCTGACTGACCTCCTAGTGTATGACCTCGGCCTGGCTTTTGTTACGATTACAGTATTTCCCATCCATTTGTATATATCATTTGTTTGTGGGTCTATGGTTGTTTTGCACTGGTATATTTTGTTATTTGTCACCCATTTAATAAACACCATTATTTTTCACTTACCTGTGTTTCTGGTTCCTTCTGTGCAGTCCACGCAGTCTGGTCTACTAAATTCCTGTGACAGGGACCTTCCCAACTGCGGTGGTGTGATAGATGGGAAGCATGTCTGGATCGTCCCACCCCTCAACTCGGGGTCATACTACTTCAATTACAAGGGGTACAGTAGTATTGTGATGTTGGCGGTGGTGTCGGCGACTTATGAGTTCCTATATCTGGACATAGCAAAAATTGGCCATATGTCAGATGGAGGAGTGATCGCACAGACGGAATTTTACAGGCTTCTCCAGAATGGAGCTTGGGATTGCCACCTCCAGCGGATAACATGGCAGGCCGCCAGTTTGTTTTTGTTGCAGATGAGGCCTTTGCGCTGAGGGACCATCTGATGAGGCCGTTCCCCATAAGGGCCCTGACCCCGGAGCAGAGGGTTTTTTATTACTGGCTGGCCAGAGCCAGAAGAGTGGTCAAGAATGCCTTTGGCATAATGGCCAGCCAGTTCTGGCTTTTCCAAACAGCCATAAACATGGCCGAATACAAAGTCAACCATATAATTTTAAGCTGCTACAGTCTTCATAATTTCCTGCGGAAGAATGCAGGCAACTATCTGGCCTCAGTTGCGACTGAGGCCGACTTTTCACCAGCAGAAACAATGACGGTGCTTGAAACTGGCTGTCCTGGCTTGACCCCCCCCCCCCCCCCAAAGCACCTGCAAAGTGCAGCAAAAGTATGTTGAGTACTTCATGGGTAGGGGGGCAATTGATTTACCAGCAAATCTGGAAGCTGTTTAAATAAAAAAATGTTTGCAAAACTAAACTCATATTTCATTTGATTTACTGTTTGTGATTATTATCTGTCTCCTATGTTCTCCAATGGCTTTTTATTTTTGGCCATTTTCTTCAATAGTGCAAACTTAACTTATTTGATACATGAGGTGACAATCTCTTCTTCAGCTAACTATTATGTTGTGCTGTGGGTTTGCTACACACACACAATGTTTTTGTTTTTAATGTATGTAATGCATTAATGATAAAAATAATCATCCTTTTCAACTCCATTAATTGCTTGGAGTCCCTAAAATGGCCTGATTTTGGCCAATTTTACAGCACAGAGGTGGTTATTTACTAAAGGCAAATCCACTTTGCACTACAAGTGCACTGCAAGTGCACTTTAAAGTACACTTGCAGTGAACTTGTAGTGCAAGGTGGATTTGCCTTTAGTAAATACCCCCCAACTACACCAACTTAAAAAAAACTGAGCATTGAAAGAAGAAGCCACACATTGTTGAGTATAAAACATTTTACTCCAAGCACATTCACATGTGCGTTATAAAAGGGTTTTTTAACAAACCAACATCTTGGTGTATAACATGTATGTTTGAAAGTATATAGCCTTTTTGTGGCTAAACAGGCATGTTTGAAACAAGAACATACACATCCCCAACTCAGGAACTTACAAAGTTCAACTTTGCTAAAGTGAAGGCCATATGAGACATTAGTATCTCAAGTATGTGTTGATTTTGCCTTCATCAGATGGGGTGATCTCACCCCCCGTAAAAGCCAAATTTTGAAGATGCACATGAATTGTGACTCAAAATTTGCATTTCCTCATGACCCCATGCCTAAAATGTGTGTATTTTCCCACCATCTATTTTGCTAAAGCCATAAAACACACAGTGTGTCAACATGTGCTATCTGCCATCATGGGATATCAATGTACATGTTTTGTGGGTGCAACCCCTTCCTTCACACTAAAGTATGTGAGAGGAAAGGGTTGCACCCTTGAAACACGTCCATGATGGGAGCTAGCACATGTTGACACACTGGGCCTTATTTCAGAAAGGACAATCCACTTTTCCCTACAAGTGCACTTTCAAGTGCACTTGCATTGCACTTGTAGTGCAAAGTGGTTTTGCTTTTTTTAAATAAGGCCCAGTGTCAAAAAGTGCTAGCTCCCATCATGGGGGCTCAATGGACGTGTTTCGGGGGTGCAACCCCTTCCTCTCACCTACTTTAGTTTGGAGGAAGGGGTTGCACCCACAAAACGTGTACATTGATATCCCATGATAGCAGATAGCACATGTTGACACACTGGGGTTGATTTACTAAAGTGCAGTCGCTGTAGATCTGGGGGGAAGCTCTGAAATTAGGTGAAGCTCTGCTGATTTTATCATCTAATCATGTGCAAGCAAAAATGCTGTTTTTTCTTTTCCTTGCATGTCCCCCTCAGATCTACGACTGCACTTCCAAGTGCACTTGTAGTGCAAAGTGGATTTACCTTTAGTAAATAACCCCGATTGTGTGCATCTTCAAAATTTGGCTTTGCAATTACTTTAAAACTTTTAAAAAATGTACAACAATAACGACAAAATTTACTTTTTTTTTGGCTTTAGATTTTATCTAAAACATCAATGATGTTGGTCAGTCTTTTTTGAACATAATTTATATTTTGCTTCAGCTTTTCTAAATCCCGATTGCACACCATGATCTCACTGATGAGTACTTGTGCACTTGCACTGCTGAAGTGAGTTTCTTCTTCCACAACATCCACATCACCTAAAAATAAAAAAAACACACCATATATTATAAATATGTAGGCATCCATCTATTACCTGAAGCTGTGGTCTCAGACACTGACCTGTTGTGGACACCATTTCGACCACTTCCTGAACCTTTGTATCCACATCCTCAGGTTCTGCATCCGCATCCTCAGGTTCTGCATCCACATCCTTAGGTTGTGTGCTGAGTTCCCCTTCTTCAGGAGGTGTGGGGTTACAGGTGTCCTCAGATGTCCCAATTCTTTTCTCCCCTATGTGAATACAAAAAAGGGATACTTAGCAGACAGATATTTGATGCTAGAAATAGTAATATGAAACATTGCTTGGAAGTGTCGTCCAATTGTCTGTTTTGGCAGAGTTCCAAGCTGAAGACATGATTTTTTGCCTTTCAAAAGCTGGAATACTTACCTGTTTTGTGCAAGTTTCACATATGGAGAGACCCCTAGTATCCACTGGAGCTCCTGGGTGGGACACCATAAAAAGGTTGTTATGGTGTCCCACACTAGTGCTCCTGCGTCCAGATGTGTAAACAGCTGCTGAGTGTCCTCTCCTTACACTGAATCAAGTTGGCATTTCATTATAGTTTCAAACACATCTAGACAACAATGTAATAAACTTATTTTAATATAAATAGGCATGAACAAATGTAGTTAACCTGCATCTGCCAAAAACATTGTATTAGTAGTCGAACGAACGATGTTTAATACGAACGATTACTGTGCCCACGAACCTAAAACTTGGCATTTTAAACTGTACAACAGTAAAGAAAAGCACATGGACCGGCATGAAAGTAATAATAATAATAGGAACACGCGACAAATACTTACTTTTTTGCAGCACTATACTTATCCTTCTATACTGATTCTGCTTCCTTAATTTCAGGTCCAGCGTTTCCTCAATTGCTCCTTGGATCATTGTACCCCAAAAGTCCTGTGCAGACTTCTCACAACTTTAGTCATGATCTTGGTCTTTCTCATATTTGGGTTTCTGTACGGTCCATGCTTCCCATCATAGTCTGCCCTCTTCAAGATGTCCACCATCTCCACCATCTCTTCAAAGGACACATTTGAGGCCTTATATCTCCTCCTGGATTTGGAATTGCCTTGCTGCGGGCTTTCCTCGTTGTTGCTGATAACAGCACACACCTGCTGTGTCTCCACCATGTGCTCTCCCACTGCCCTGAAAGAGAAGAGGCGGGGAATACACTAGAAAGAAGGACAGGGGCGGAGTTTGACGCATGCACAATGTATATAAAGCATAACATGTGGGCGACGTACGTACGATCTGTGAATGGAGGACGGAGGATCTTTAGCGCCGATCGTTCAAACAAAAGTACCACATCAGTGGTTAGTGGCCTATACTGCCTTTAGATTGAGGCCTATATTGGGACAATATTAGGAGAGTTTAGCCTGACATTAGGGTTTGTCTTGTGTTGTGTCTGCAGATAAAATGGTGGATAAATTCACAGACCCTGACTTCCTGCCCAACTTCATAGACTAGTACAGGGAGCTGCCATGTCTCTGGCAAGTCCAATGCAGGGACTATTCGAACAAGCAAAAGAGGAAGGCAGAGCTGGATAAACTGTTGGAATTGGTGAAGCTTGTGTATCCCACGGCAGACATCGACTATTTGAAGGCCAAAATTGGTAGCCTGAGGAGCACATATAATAGGGAGCGCAAGAAGGTCCAGGATTCCATGAGATCTGGAGCAGCAGCAGATGACGTATATGTCCCCAGGCTGTGGTACTAGGACAGACTGCCTTTTTTGTCAGACCAGATGGAACCCAGGCCATCACTATCAACACTTCCTTCAACACTTCCTTCCACATCAGCTAAGGCTCCTGAAGTCCAACCTGGGCCTTCCATCCAGGAAAAAGATGTGGAGGAGCCCAGCTTGACCCAGGTATAGCATTGTTGAACATATTTCTTGACAAAAGTTGAATGATGTTAACTAGATGTTATTGATCACTAATTTCAAATTTAACAAAGTGGTTTACATATCAATAGACAGTAGTGGCCAAAAATGTTTGGGACAAGAATGAAAAATGCTGGGGTCAGAATGATAGTCTTTTCTATTTGTTAACATTCAATTTGCAACAGTCATGAGCTCAAAATTGTGTGTGATTGATGACCAAAAACCTAAAACTATGTACCATTTTCATACACAGGAAAGTCTCAGCCAGGAGGAGGCCGTGGCAAGCAGCCTGACGGAATCCCAGGTTCCTCCCCTCCGCCCTCCAACCAAAAGGACCAGGAAGCAAGGAATCTTGAGGAGTCTGCGGCTGTTTTCATAAAACAGGCTACTGCACTTAATACGACCCCTGGTGGCCACGAGGCAATTGGATGTGTCACTGCAAGCAAACTAGAACACACAGAGGAGGGCCAACGCACGATCTGTGAAGAAATAATTCTGAAGGCCCTAAACAAGGGGACAAGGGGCGAACTCACAACTCAAACCCACCTGTGTGAGTTGGACCATATTCCTCCACCACCTCCAGCAACACCACCAACACCACAGCCACCCAACCCACCACAGCAGCATGGAAGGAAGTGTGGAAGGAAGTGTTGAGAGAGATGGACTGGGTTTGGTGTGGTCTGGCAAAAAACACAGGCTGTTGTAAGACTACAGCCTTGGGACATATATGTCATCTGCTGCTGCTCCCAATCTCTTGGAGTCCTGGACTGTATTGTGCTCCCTATTAAATGGACTCCTCAAGTTACCAATTTTGATAGTCAAATAATTGATGTCTGCCCTGGGGTACAAAGGCTTCATCAATTCCAATTGTTTCTCTAGCGTTGCCTTCCTCTTTATTTTGTTATGACCTTGTGCTCACTATTAAATTTCCAATTTTTGTTTTGACAAATACTTGGCTATGTGTTTGACTTCAAAAAGGACAGTTTGTTTGTGAGTAGGCAGGTACATTTCAAAAATACAATGTCAAATTAACAAGGGACACCAACATAGTTGTATCTTTGAGGTTAAAAAATACAAGATAAACGTGGTGTTATGGTAACTTGACACATAAAATGAAAATTAAAATTATGGAGATCACTAGAAAAAAAATAAATAAATAAAAGATTATTCTGGAGATCATGAGAAAAAAAAAACAACAAAAACAAATATTATTCAGGAGATCACGATAAATAATACAAAATACGTTTGTCGTTTGTGAATATCAGCAGCAAAGCAGCTTCATTATTATAGTATTGTAAAGAAGAAGAGAATGCGCTGCATTGAGAGATTTCATAATTTGCCGCGTGACGAATGTGATATCTTCATTGCTAACGCTAGTTTTACAAGACCGATCGCTTCTGACTCGCACTTGATTCTGAGCATGCGTGAACTTTTGTGCGCGGACTTGTGTGCACACGATCGGACTTTCCGACAACAACGTTTTGATGGCTGAAAATTTGAGAACCTGCTAGCCAACATTTGTGGGCGGAAAGTCCGACAGTAAATGTTTGATGGAGCATACACACGGTCGGTCAGCCAACAAGCTCACATACAATATTTCCTATCAGAAAGTCCGACCGTGTGTACGCAGCATAAGGCTACTGGTTCTGGAAAAAGCCTTCTGTTAAAGATGTAACTTCAAGCTACAGTTCTATTGCCTTAGGCTGGCCTAATTGACATTTTAGTAAAGCCTCCATCTACAGGATGTCAAAAATCTGACTTTTTGAACAGAAACCTGGAGAATGGCTGTATTGAAGAGGTACTGCCTAATTTCATCCCGTCTTAATTGCCAATGATGTTGACAAATTTCAGTCTTTGCAGCTGTAACCTGCAAGTAATCCCATACCTGCTGCCTGTTGTTTTAATAGATGCATTTATTGCTGCTCAGCAACTGCTGTCAAGATTTATTCTGTGTTGAGCCCCTATGAAGGGGAGTGGTGTTGCCCCTCGGTGCATTCGCTGTTTTTACAAATTTTTTTTTTACCAACAAATAATATTATTTTGTACTTGTTCATTCAGTTTTGGTCAGGTGCTTCCGGGGAATGGCTGTTGAGCTATCAGAGCTGAGAGGAACTTGAAGCTGGAAGGACCCCTGTTGCCTATTACTTGATCCTGCTGGAGATGGTAGGCGGTGCTGAGGAGATCCAATGCTTAAAGATGATTCTACGAACAACTAGAAGACTGATGAGTGTCCACTGGTAGTCATCCTGGATCTTCAAGGAAGAAAATGCCCAACCTCCACCATATGCAGTACATCCTAGCTGGCAGAATCCAGCCTGGATCCACTGTGAACATCCATCCGATGACCCTGCGAGTTCCTGTGAAGTACTTACCTGTGAGGTCTGACAGGTCTGGATATCGTTCCACATGCCCCGGGTGGCACCATGTCTTCATGACTCCATGTCTCAGACAGGGGAGTCCACTGGATCCGGTAAGGGTTTATGCCTACCATTCCCTGATTTAATGTCGTTGTTGGTTGATGAGGTGTCCATGTACTGACCTACCCAGTCTTCTTCCTACATTTGGAACACCCTTCATTGCCAGTGACCTTCTTTATGTGCACATTTGGAGACTTTGGTTTTTCTTTCTTATGACACATGGACTCCTAACAATATTTGTTCCATTTACCACACCTGGTCAATAGGTCTGTGGTTTTTGTGACCACATCATATTATTATTTTTTGCTTTTATGCGCTACATTTCTTATAGAAGCTTCTTTTTGTATTTCTATGGTTTGAGAAACTCAACTACCCATTGAGGAAAGCCTTGCTCCCTGTAAGCTGCCTCGACAGAGCTACTGTGCCTGTTTGAAGTTTTTGTTTATCTGACTACATTTGTAAGTCTAAAAGTTCCCAATGCTTCTTTGAGTAGGTTGCTGGAGTTTCAATAGACACAGCAGGATCCTTCTTTCTGAACTCTGCCTACTTCACTACATACACAGAGTTCACTACCTTGATATTCTCGGTCCAGAATATTAAGGTAGACTGGAGTAGTGATTTATACAGGCAAGAAGAAGCATACATTTAAAGTATAACTAAAGTCAAAACCTTTTTTGGGGATCTGGATAGAGTGCTGAGGATTTAGACCCCTGTCAAGTTTTTATTGCTGCCTGTGTCCCTGTTATGGAGATTCGCTCTTGTTAATTGTTCTGATCACCAATGGCACTGTGAATAAAAGAAAGGGTAGTTTCAAAATTTTGGGTTGCCACTGAAACAAGAACGGTGGAAAAATCTTTCTATGAGTTTCTGTGACAATTGTCTAAGACAGGATTTTCTGTATGTTGAAAAGTTATTCTCTTACTTCCTGTCGAGTTGAGAAGTGAAGGCACTCTCCCTCATGGGAAGGGGCTTTGTAAAGTACCCCCAACACAGTGTACAAAATGGGCCAGTCCAGAGTATCATACATCTAGGGAGCCTCTGGAAATAATTGGATTCTCCTACCTTTTCTGTGGTTACCTGCCCTGTATCTAGATCTAACATCTCACCAAAAAAACCTCTGACAATAATCAAGTTCCAATGCCATTCATTGTAGTTTCTAAAGTGGAGTGATGATTAAGGATGGTGTCACCTTGTCTTGGGATACAATTTGGGTATTTACACCCTGTACTGTGGTACTCTTAAACCTGAGTGTTCCATTGCAGGAACTACAAGCCTCAGTGATTATTAGTACACTGATCAGCGTAGGGGTTTTGAGAGACTGAAGGACCTTTTAGCTTCCAGTACTGCCCCTTTAGTTAAGACCTCCCTTGATTTAGGGTTCAGGTAAAAAAAAAAAAAAAACTCTAAGAGGCCCTCTCTTAGTTTGCAGTATTGTACAAAAGTTGTATTTGTCATTTCTTATTGCTTTTGAATTTCTATATGCTGCTTTGTGGGGAGAATTTCCCAAAATAAAACTTCTTTCTTTAGCCTTGGTGTGTCAGAGGGGTGGCATTGCCAGAAGGGCTGTCATCTGGAATCAGGGGACCCATCCATCAGTGGCTCATTGGAGGGTAATCACTACATACAGTATACTGTATATCTTTGCTTATTAATGTGTGACTTGCATAAATCAGAGTTTACAGTCTGTCAGACCATTTTACATATGCCAAGTCCTCAATTTTAATTAGTGATCTATGCTATTAAAATTTGTGTAATTTAGCTAATGTGATGTTTGCAGAAGCCAGTTAAGAAGGGCAAAATTATTAGACTAAAAACTGTAGTGAACAGCTTAAAATTACAATTTATCTGCTATTTGTTGCGGACAATTGCTGTTGCAATGTTATTCAGAATAAGTTCCAATTTAAGAGGCTGGAATATTTACTCCAATAGGGAAAAAAATAATAATTCCTGATCTCCTAAGACAATTGCATACTTCCTAGGATAACAATCTACAGTGCTGCTATTGTATTGTGTCAACCCACTGATGCCAGCATCACACATATATGCGGCAACATGGATGTGGGCCCTTGTCCATGGCACTGCATATATGCACACCAGGAGCAGGACTGACGTCATTGCAGCTTGTCCATTCAAGGACAGGAGCCCACAAACCCAGAAGGAAGACCAGGTGAAGATAAAAACCCTGTCAGCAGAGACAGCCCGCCGCTGGAGGGCTTCATTTTAAGGTAAGTTTCACATAATGTGCTTGTATACACATTAGCACATTATGATGTTACTTTTCAGGGTAAAAGTTTCTTTTTTAGTTTCACGTTTACTACCGCTTTAAGATTTGTTTTACCTCTAGGCATTACAGGGTTAATATTGATAGCCAGTTATATCTTGTGCATAAAAAAATAAATAGAAAATCAAGCCTTTCTTAAACTAATTTACAGAGGTGGCTAGACCTAGATAGCTGGTTTCATAGCTCTTACTATGAAGAAGCCTTTTCATATCCAGACGTTAAACCTGAGATACAGAATATTAACAGTTGTAATACTTAAAGCACTATCTTTTACTCATAGGCTGCTGTTGATCTTGGTGTCAGGCTAGAAGTGTGCCCATGACAGTTGGGGTGAAGTCACTTCAATAAAATGCATTCCAAGTGGGGGAGGGAACAGCATGCTCCACAGTAATTTTGCCTTGTATAAGTTTGGTGGAACATTCATACTGCTTGTATGCAACAGTTTAGGAACTGTACCTAATTGTAACCATCATAGTATTGGCCTTCGGAACTGAGGAATTTGTTTATTTTTTCCAAAGATGATTGACTCCATTGTTTACCTTTGATAATGGCTGTGAGAATGGCTGGCAGTTTTCTAACCGAAGGAAGTTCAAGATCAGCAAAATGCATTTGGCACCAATGGACTGTATTTGACTTTGTGGGGCCTGGGACGCTATTCTCTTGGTGTCCCGGCCTCCATCTTGCTCCTCCAGTGGACCTACTCGGTCTGCTGTTGGGGCATTGCGTGCCGGTGGGTGGTGTGGGTGGGTCCCCGTTCTGGCGCACGCTACTCCTTGGCGTGCGCTGTGGATGGGGATGCGCGCGCATGGCTCAGGGGGCCGACCTGGGATCGGGCCCTGTCCTCTTTCCCTGCCTCCTCTCCAGCTAGATCAGCTGTGTTTTTTTACGGCTGATTGCGAGGGCGAGGAGGGAGGGGGGGTGTTCTCTGCATATCAAGGCCACTCTCTCTGGCATCCAGTTCCAACAAAAAAAAAATTTTTTCAAAAAGTGTTTTTTTTTTTTTATCCATTTTCACTCTTTCCTTTAGCTGTGGCATTCGCAGACAGCCTCTCCTCTTGTTGCGTTTTTCTTACCACACAAATAGCAACGCAGCCAAGTCATTTCCACGTACCACTGTGCAGGTATTTTTTATTATATATTTTTTTTGTCAACGATTTATATACAATATTTTAGAACCAAGCTATTTTTTATAATGGGCTAATATACTTCATTGCATTTAAGCTTTGTACCCTATGGGAGGATCTATCGTTACTTTGAGATTTTTCTGAAAAAACTGTTTAAAGAAAACCTGTACACATTTTTTAATACCTGTCCTCTCTCCCTGCCTCCTCTCCAGCTAGATCAGCTGTGTTTCATATGGCTGATTGCGAGGGGGAGGAGGGAGGGGGTGTTCTCTGCATATCAAGGCCGCTCTCTCTGTCATCCAGTTCAGTCCTGGGCTGGGTGCTGGAGCGAACAGTCACATTATTCCCATAGGTATGTTTTATGGCTGGCCTGTTTATTCTACCATTTGCCTGCATTTGGTCTGTTGGATCCTTGACTCCCTATACACCACTTTTTGTCTATTGACTCCCTCACACTTTTCACTTTCCAACCAAAAATTTTTTTTCAAAAAGTTTTTTTTTTGATCCATTTCATTCTTTCCTTTAGCTGTGGCATTCGCAGACAGCCTCTCTTCTTGTTGCGTTTTTCTTACCACACAAATAGCAACGCAGCCAAGTCATTTCCACGCACCACTGTGCAGGTATATTTATTATATATATATATATATATAATTTTTTTTTTTTTTTTCTTTTGCCAACAATTTATATACAATATTTGATTTTTTTTTAAAAACTGTTTAAACAAAACCTGTACACATTTTTTAATACCTTACATTCATTAATTCATTTCATTCTTTCAGGGTCCTTTCCTGCTTTTTGGCCCCAGTGGGTCCTCTGGCTTCCCCTCCTCTGGGCCAAGCATTCTCCTGTTCTTGAGGTATGCCTGCATATTGAACTCTGTGGCTCAAGCAATTTGGGAACAACTCCTCTTGGCACCTCTATGTTTTTGAACAATTGTGACTTCCAGTCTATGTAAGTGCTCTCCCCTTTATTATCCCTCTATGAATCCTGCCTGACACTTTATATTTGGATGTACAATATGTTATACATTTGTATATTTATGCTATCATTTTCTCTATTTTAATGTAGAATACTGAGTTTCTTGTTTAAACCATACCCCTGAAGAAGGAGGATTACATTTTTTACTCAGAAACACGTTGGGTACAGAAAACACTAGTCTGTTATATGTATTCTGATTTGTATGACAACACTGGAATGTTTATTCTCAACATGTTTTTTTATTAAATGTGTATTTTTCATATTTCAATAAATAATTTTCATATTAGAATATACCTTTTTACCATTTTGTGCCTTAAAAGTCCGCCACCTGGGGATCTTGTTTCATTTCTTGTATTTGACTTTGATGACACTTTAAAACTGAATGCAGGGAAAAAAATATAAAAAATTTTGAACAATTGTAAAAATAAATTACCTCTAATGATAAGTTTCTCATGTGTATAGGCTGCTACTTATGTGAACCTCTAAAGCTGCGTACACGCGAGCGGAATGTCCGACAGAAAAAGTCCGACGGAAGCTTTTCATCGTCTATTCCGATCGTGTGTGTGCCTCATTGGACTTTTTTTTTCAAAAATTCTGACAGACCTAGAAATAGAACATGTTCTAAATATTTCCGATGGAAGCAATTCCTATCGGGAAAACCATTCGTCTTTATGCTGTTCTGACGGACCAAAAACGACGCATGCTCTGAAGCAAGTACGAGACGGAAGCTATTGGCTACTTACTATTGAACTTCCTTTTTCTAGTCTTGTCATACGTGCTGTATGTCACCGTGTTCTGGACGGTCAGACTTTGGTCGGACTTTGGGTTGACCGTGTGTAGGCAAGATTGCTTGAATGGAATTCTGTTGGAGTTCCGTCGGAAAAACCTTCGGAGTTTATTCCGATGGCAAAACCGGTCGTGTGTACGCGGCATAAGTTTCATTCATCCTGTACACTATTGTAAGCACTGAACTTCCAGTGCTGAATTCACAGTTCCGGCTCTAATACAGTACAAAATAGAGGATCCTCCGCTCCCCACCCCTTTTCACTGACTACAAGGCATTTGGTAAGTAGACAAGGGGGGGCTGTGACTTTCATCCACCTCCCTTCCCTCCTTTTGTCAAGCCAAATCCTTTTGTTCTAGTATTGGTTTTGAGTGGGAAAGGGCAGAGCCCTTGTCAGGTTTTCATTGTTATCCGAGGTTCCATTTTTGAGATTTCCACTCAAACTGTCAATTTAGTGGTGCTGTAGTAGTGTAAGTCCTCCTGCTTCCAGTTCCATCTGTCTAGTCTCAACCTTCAGGCCGGGTTCACACTGGTGCGACACGACAGCCGTCCTACTTTGGATCCAACTTTGCTCTGCGACTTGAAGCCAACATACGTCCGACTTTCAATGAACAGGGATCCAACTTGGATCCCCGCCAATACCAGGCACTGTGTTTGGTATGAATCTTGAGGGGGAACTCCACGCCAAATTTTAAATAAAAAAAACGGCATGGGTTCCCCCTCCAAAAGCATACCAGGCCCTTCGGTCTGGTATGGATTTTAAGGGGAACCCCCTACGCCAAAAAAAACGGTGTGGGGGTCCCCCCAAAATCCATACCAGACCCTTATCCGAGCATGTAGCCCGGCCAGTCAGGAAAAGGGGTGGGTACAAGTGAGTGCCCCCCCCGAACCGTACCAGGCCACATGCCCTCAACATGGGGGGGTGGGTGCTTTGGGGCAGGGGGGCGCCCTGCGGCCCCCCCACCCCAAAGCACCTTGTCCCCATGTTGATGAGTTTCTGGTTTCAGGCCTTTTGTCAGGGTTATTGTATAGGAGAAAATGTATTCATATGTGTATCAAAAAGTAAACAAGGAGTTAGTAAAATGTATACTGCACTATGCAAGCAGGAATAACAGCAGAGCACTGCGGAGGATGGTGCCAAATGGAGGCCTCCTGACACTACCCCCAAAGATCAAAAGGCGGAGTATCTTACGAGAGCCCTCCACGCACTATTTGGTCATATATGGGGATGATATGCAGATTACTGTGGGGTGGTTAGATGAGCATCTGTTCAATGTGATGGGTGTCAAAGGTGTCTTAGCCTTCATGCCCTTCTTGATCCATTAAATATGCAGGTCAAATGACCTACCCCCTCTTCCTGTGATCTCCCGTTTGTATGAATCCCCTCCATGCGGATGCCATCCCCCCCCCACTGTAATCTGCATATCATCCAAATATATGAACTAGTGCATGGAGGGCTCTCATAAGATACTCTGCCTTTTGACCTTGGGGGGTAGTGTCAGGAGGCCTCCATTTGGTGCCATCCTCCGCAGTGTTCAGCTGTTATTCCTGCTTGTATAGCGCAGTATACATTGTACCGACTCCTTGCTTACTTTTTGATAAACATATGATTACATATTCTCCTATCCAATACCCTGATGAGGGGCTTGAAACCAGAAACGCGTTGGGTACCGGAATCTCTTTGGAACTTGGAGAGTACTACTATTCAAACACATTTGCGTACTTGCTATGAATTCATGCTATGTTGTGTTTTGTTTGTTTTTTGTTACATAGTTACATAGTAGGTGAGGTTGAAAAAAGGCACAAGTCTATCAAGTCCAACCTATGTGTGTGATTATATGTCAGTATTACATTGTATATCCCTGTATTTTGTGGTCATTCAGGTGCTTATCTAATAGTTTTTGAAACTCTCAATGCTCCCCGCTGATACCACCGCCTATGGAAAGGAATTCCACATCCTTGCTGCTCTTAGAGTAAAGAACCCTCTACGTAGTTTAAGATTAAACCTCTTTTCTTCTAATTTTAATGAGTGGCCACGTGTCATGTTAAACTCCCTTCCGCAAAAAAGTTTTATCCCTATTGTGGGGTCACCAGTACAGTATTTGTAAATTGAAATCATATCCCCTCTCAAGCGTCTCTTAGAATAAGAGAATAAGTTCAGTGCTCGCAACTAGGGATGAGCCGAACACCCCCCGGTTCGGTTCACACCAGAACCTGCGAACGGACCGAAAGTTCGCACGAACGTTAGAACAACATTGACGTCTATGGGACTCGAACGTTCGAAATCAAAAGTGCTCATTTTAAAAACTAATTTGCATGGTATTGTCCTAAAAAGGGTTTGGGGACCCGGGTCCTACCCCAGGGGACATGTATCAATGCAAAAAAACTTTTAAAAACGGACGTTTTTTCGGGAGCAGTGATTTTAATGATGCTTAAAGTAAAAAAAAAAAAAGTGAAATATTCCTTTAAATATCGTACCTGAGGGGTGTCTATAGTATGCCTGTAAAGTGACGCGTGTTTCCCGTGTTTAGAACAGTCCCTGCACCAAATGTCATTTTTAAAGGAAAAAATCTCATTTAAAACTGCTTGCGGGTTTAATGTAATGTCGGGTCCTGGCAATATGGATGAAAATCAGTGAGACAAACGGCATGGGTACCCCCCAGTCCATTACCAGGCCCTTTGGGTCTTGTATGGATATTAAGGGGAACCCCACACCCAAGTTAAAATAAGGAAAGGTGTGGGGCCACCAGGCCCTATATACTCTGAACAGCAGTATACAGGCGGTGCAAACAAGACAGGGACTGTAGGTTTGTTGTTAAGTAGAATCTCTTTGTAGTTTTGAACGGGTACATTTTTAACGTGTTTAGCTCCAGCCAAAAAAATCTTTTTTAAGCTTTTTGGAAAACATAGGGAAGGGTTATCACCCCTGTGACATTTGTTTTGCTGTCTTTCCTCCTCTTCAGAAGATTTCACCTCACTTTTTGTCCCAATGGATTGGAAAGCATCAGTGGAAAGGAGAAATGTTTTTCCCATATTAACTCTTACAGGAGAGAATTTCCCTTGCTAGGGGTAGATTTCATCTCACTTCCTGTTGTCTCCTTCCGTTTGCAAGTAGGAGTCGTTTGTAAGTTAGTTGTTTGAAAGTAGGGTCCTGCCCTATATACTCAGCAGAAATTTGGGCCTTAGGTGTTGCTGTGGCCACAACACTGTAAGCCCTCACAGGGCCCTGCTGTGAAATATTAGATCAAGAATTGTAATTACATGCCCCTGTTGAACAGGAGCTGAAAAGTTAGGCCTTAGGCACTGGTGCTGGTGCCACAACACTGCAACCCCTCACAGACACTCTAGTTGGAATGCAGGAACGAGCCCTGCTGCAAAGTATTACATCAAAAATTGTAATTACATGCCCCTGTTAAACAGGGGCTGAAAAATTGTGCCTTAGGCACTGGTGGTGGCGCCCAGAACCAAAAATGTTCTTACAAGCTATCAGCGTGATGATTGAGGAGGAAGAGGATAATTACTCAGGGATAGTCACTCAGCATCAGCATAGGCAGTCTTTGAAGGGATCTGAGATTTCAAAAAAAATTATTCGGTTACATCAGCATCAGGTGCTTGGTAGCTGGTGGTGATCCAAGACTGATTCATTTTTATGAAGGTCAGTCGATCGACCGAGTCAGTGGACAGACGCACCCTGTGATCGGTTACCACGCCTCCAGCAGCACTGAATGTGCGTTCCGAAAGAACGCTGGATGCAGGACAGGCCAGTAGCTCAATTGCATACTGTGCAAGCTCTGGCCAGTGATCCATCCTCAAGACCCAGTAACCCAGAGGATTTTCGGTGGGAGAGGTGTCCAAGTCTGATCTTGCCCCTAGGTATTCCTGCACCATGTAAAACAGACGCTTGCGATGGTTGCTGGAACCGATCATACCTTGGGGCTGCGGACCAAAAAATTGTCTGAACGCATCGGTCAGACGGCCACCTTCTCCACCGCTCCTTCTTTGACTGACCGAAGCCTCAGCAACACGTTGTCCAGAAACAGGAGTTTGTAACCTCCCAGTCTCTGGAAACGTGTTGCACAGACCTTTCTGCAAGGCCTCCCGAAGATGTTTCATCCTCTGCTCCCTCTGCGATGGCAAGATAAGGTCCGCAACCTTACCCTTGTAACGTGGATCAAGGAGGGTTGCCAGCCAGTATTGGTCCTTCTCCTTGATACCACGAATACGAGGATCCTTACGCAGGCTTTGCAGGATCAGGGAGGCCATGCAGCGTAAGTTTGCTGAGGCATTCGGTCCGGAGTCCTCTGGGTCACTAAGGACAACATGGTCCGCAGCCACCTCCTCCCAGCCACGTACAAGTCCATGTGTTTCTTGGGACTGATCCCTTAAAGACTGCTGCTGATGCTGAGTGCCAGGCTCCACCTCCATACTGACACAATCTTCCTCCTCCTCCTCCTCCTCCTCCTCCTCTTCCTGTGTGATCGACGGGCACGCAGGAACACTGTCTGGATAAAGGGGGCCTTGAGAGCTAAGGAAGTCCTCCTCTTCCTGCCTCTGTTCTGCCTCAAGTGCCCTGTCCATTATTCCACGCAGCGTGTGCTCCAACATGTGGACAAGGGGGACAGTGTCACTGATGCATGCACTGTCACTGCTCACCATCCTCGTGGCCTCCTCAAATGGTGACAGGACAGTGCATGCATCCCTGATCATGGCCCACTGGCGTGGGGAAAAAAAACCAAGCTCCCCTGACCCTGTCCTGGTGCCATAGTCGCACAGGTACTCATTGATGGCCCTCTGCTGCGTGTGCAGCCGCTGCAGCATGGCCAACGTTGAGTTCCACCTGGTGGGCATGTCACAGATTAGGCGGTTCTTGGGCAGGTTAAACTCCTTTTGGAGGTCCGTCAGCCGAGCACTGGCATTATATGACCGGCGGAAATGCACACAGACTTTCCTGGCCTGCCTCAGGACATCCTGTAAGCCCGGGTACCTGCCCAAGAACCGCTGCACCACCAAGTTAAGGACGTGAGCCAAACAGGGCACATGGGTCATTTGTCCCTGTCGGAGGGCAGAGAGGAGGTTGGTGCCATTGTCGCAAACCACCATTCCTGCCTTAAGTTGGCGTGGCGTCAACCACCTCTGAACCTGCCCCTGCAGAGCTGACAGAACCTCTGCCCCAGTGTGGCTCCTGTCCCCCAAGCACACCAGCTCAAGCACCGCATGGCATCTTTTGGCCTGCGTACTTGCGTAGCCCCTTGAACGACTACGGAGCACCGCTGGTTCCGAGGAAGAGGCCATGGAGGAAGAAGAAGAGGAAGGGGTGGAGGAGAGAGGTGTGTCACAATCATTAGCATTTTGGAGGCGTGGTGGCGGAACAACCTCCAACACTACTGCACCTTGTCCTGCATCCTTCCCAGCTGCCAGCAGAGTCACCCAATGCGCCGTGAAACTTAGGTAACGTCCCTGTCCATGCCTGCTGGACCATGAGTCAGCGGTAATATGCACCTTACCGCTGACCGCCCTGTCCAGCGAGGACATTGCCTTCCACATGCTGGTAGAGAGCCGGAATCGCCTTCCGTGAGAAAAAGTGGCGTTTGGGTACCTGCCACTGAGGAACCGCACATTCCACAAACTCACGGAAGGGGGCAGAGTCTACCAACTGAAAAGGCAGCAGTTGAAGTGCTAGCAATTTTGCCAAGCTAGCATTCAACCGCTGGGCATGTGGATGGCTGGGAGCAAACTTCTTTCGGCGGTGCAGCAGCTGGGGCAGGGAAATTTGCCTGGTACAATCTGACGTCGGTGTACCAAAATCAGATTGCCCACAAGTACTTGGCTGTGACACACCTAATTCTACACCTTCATTCCTCTCAGTGCAGGTCTCAGAGAGGACTGAAGGTCTAGTGGGGTTGGAAATCTCAGCTGATGAGGAGCAAGGAGAGGTCCTCTTTGTTCTTTGGTGTGGGTCTTTTAGATACGCTTGCCAACGAACTGCATGGCAGGTCAACATATGTCTGGTCAAGCATGTGGTACCCAAGCGGGAGATGTTTTGGCCACGCGAGATACGCTTGAGATGTTGCAAATAGCAGCGGTGCGATCTGATGCACTCGTCTCAAAAAAGGCCCACACCAAAGAACTTTTTGAATAACGCGCAGAGACTGCAGCGCCTTGCACATGTGGAGCTTTGGGGTGTGATGCAGTCAATGTGCTGCCCTTAGGCTGGCCCCTGGAGGGCATCCTGCCTCGCTGGTGATGTGCCGCCTCCTCCTCCTCCTCTCTCCTATCAGGCACCCACGTTGAGTCAGTGACCTCATCATCCCCTCCCTCCTCATCACTGGAGCAAACCTGGCAGTATGCTGCAGCAGGGGGAGCATGACTGCCAGATTGCTGTCCTTCTTGGGCACCCCCTCTGTCCGTGCTCATGTTACTGCCTTCATCGAGCTCAGTATCATCATCAGAGCCTTCCAAACGCTGGGCATCCTCCTGGAGCATGTACCCAACACTGTGGTCAAACAGTTCGAGGGACTCCTCAGGAGGACATGGTGGGGCTAGGGAAGGAGTCACTGATGACATTGAGCCGAGGGAAGAGGCCGCTACTTTGCCAGACAAAGTACCCTGGGCATGGGTGAGAGAGGATGAGGAGGATGAGGACGGCTTGGTCATCCACTCGACCAAGTCTTCCGCATGTTGCGGCTCAACATGGCCAGCTGCCGAAAAAAAGGCCAAGCGTGTCCCATGGCCACGTGCTGATGAGGATGCACCGTCTCCAGGACCAGCACTAGACACAGAGCCTGCTTGCCCTCTCTTATTGGCTTGTGACTGTCTGCCTCTCCTTCTTGGCCTTCCAGACATACTAATGGCCTGTAGCTGCACTAAGCTGGGATATATAATATATATATATATATATATATATATATATATATATATATATATATATGTACTGATACTGCAGCTAGCAAAATCAATCACTAACTTGTAGGTTTAGCTGAACACTGTGAGCAGGACGCACCCCACTAACTTGTAGGTTTAGCAAAACACTGTGAGCAGGACGCACTGCACTAACTGTAAATAGTCTAGCTGCCTGACTGTGGTACTAATAGGATCAAAAGAACACCAGCAATTTTCTTCAGGTAGCTGTATTTACTGTAACAAGACAAGCCTGCCTGTCAGTAAGAAGATAACAGAAACGGATCTAGCTGAACACTGTGAGCAGGACGCACCCCACTAGCTTGTAGGTTTAGCTGAACACTGTGAGGTGGACGCACCCCACTAACTTGTAGGTTTAGCTGAACACTGTGAGCAGGACGCACCCCACTAACTTGTAGGTTTAGCAGAACACTGTGAGCAGGACGCACTGCACTAACTGTAAATAGTCTAGCTGCCTGACTGTGGTACTAATAGGATCAAAAGAACACAAGCAATTTTCTTCAGGTAGCTGTATTTACTGTAACAAGACAAGCCTGCCTGTCAGTAAGAAGATAACAGAAACGGATCTAGCTGAACACTGTGAGCAGGACGCACCCCACTAGCTTGTAGGTTTAGCTGAACACTGTGAGGTGGACGCACCCCACTAACTTGTAGGTTTAGCTGAACACTGTGAGCAGGACGCACCCCACTAACTTGTAGGTTTAGCAGAACACTGTGAGCAGGACGCACTGCACTAACTGTAAATAGTCTAGCTGCCTGGCTGTGGTACTAATAGGATCAAAAGAACACCAGCAATTTTCTTCAGGTAGCTGTATTTACTGTAACAAGACAAGCCTGCCTGTCAGTAAGAAGATAACAGAAACGGATCTAGCTGAACACTGTGAGCAGGACGCACCCCACTAGCTTGTAGGTTTAGCAGAACACTGTGAGCAGGACGCTCTGCACTAAATGTAAATAGTCTAGCTGCCTGACTGTGGTACTAATAGGATCAAAAGAACACCAGTAATTTTCTTCAGGTAGCTGTATTTACTGTAACAAGACAAGCCTGCCTGTCAGTAAGAAGATAACAGAAAAGGATCTAGCTGAACACTGTGAGCAGGACGCACCCCACTTGCTTGTAGGTTTAGCTGAACACTGTGAGGTGGACGCACTGCACTAAATGTAAATAGTCTAGCTGCCTGACTGTGGTACTAATAGGATCAAAAGAACACCAGTAATTTTCTTCAGGTAGCTGTATTTACTGTAACAAGACAAGCCTGCCTGTCAGTAAGAAGATAACAGAAACGGATCTAGCTGAACACTGTGAGCAGGACGCACCCCACTAGCTTGTAGGTTTAGCTGAACACTGTGAGGTGGACGCACTGCACTAAATGTAAATAGTCTAGCTGCCTGACTGTGGTACTAATAGGATCAAAAGAACACCAGTAATTTTCTTCAAAATACTGTAACAAGACAAGCCTGCCTGTCAGTAAGAAGATAACAGGAACGGATCTAGCTGAACACTGTGAGCAGGACGCACTGCACTAAATGTAAATAGTCTAGAAGATAACAGGAACGGATCTAGCTAAACTGAATACAGTGTATATATATATATGCAACACCTGGGATGCATATATATAGACAATACACTTTAAGTGCAGCTAACTGACTGACTGTCCTGCCTAATCTAGCTAACTCAAATCAAATGTCACTGTCTGTCTCTCTCTCTCTTTCAATGAACGCCGGAACACACACTACACAGGGCCGCCGTGCAGGCGGCCTTATATAGTGTGGGGCGTGTACTAAATCCCCTGAGCCATAATTGGCCAAAGCCTCCTTGGCTTTGGCCAATTACGGCTCTCTGTTAACGCGGCGCTGTGATTGGCCAAGCATGCGGGTCATAGTGCATGCTTGGCCAATCATCAGCCAGCAATGCACTGCGATGCCGCAGTGAATTATGGGCCGTGACGCGCCACACGAATTTGGCGCGAACGGCCCATAAAGTTCGGAATTCGGCGAACGACCGAACAGCCAATGTTCGAGTCGAACATGGGTTTGACTCGAACACGAAGCTCATCCCTACTCGCAACCCTTCCTCATAACTAACATCCTCCAGACCCTTTATTAGCTTTGTTACCCTTCTTTGTACTCACTCCATTTCTAGTACATCCTACCTGAGGACTAGGGATGGGCTTTATGTTCGGGTCAAACATGAGTTCAACTCGAACATTGGCTGTTCGCCCGTTCACCGAATAGCGAACAATTTGGGGTGTTCGCGGCAAATTCGAAAGCCGCGGAACAACCTTTAAAAGTCTATGGGAAAAATCAAAAGTGCTAATTTTAAAGGTTAATATGCAAGTTATTGTCATAAAAAGTGTTTGGGGACCTGGGTCCTGCCCAGGGGACATGTATCAATGCAAAAAAAGTTTTAAAAACGGCCATTTTTTCGGGAGCAGTGATTTTAATAATGCTTAAAGTGAAGAGAATAAGTTCAGTGCTCGCAACCCTTCCTCATAACTAACATCCTCCAGACCCTTTATTAGCTTTGTTACCCTTCTTTGTACTCGCTCCATTTCCAGTACATCCTTCCTGAGGACTAGGGATGGGCTTTATGTTCGGGTCGAACATTGGCTGTTCGCCCGTTAACCGAATAGCGAACAATTTGGGGTGTTTGCGGCAAATTCGAAAGCCGCGAACACCCTTTAAAAGTCTATGGGAAAAATCAAAAGTGCTAATTTTAAAGGTTAATATGCAAGTTATTGTCAAAAAGTGTTTGGGAACCTGGGTCCTGCCCCAGGGGACATGGATCAATGCAAAAAAAAGTTTTAAAAACGGCCATTTTTTCGGGAGCAGTGATTTTAATAATGCTTAAAGTCTAACAATAAAAGTGTAATATTCCTTTAAATTTTCGTACCTGGGGGGGTGTCTATAGTATGCCTGTAAAGTGGCTCATGTTTCCCATGTTTAGAACAGTCTGACAGCAAAATGACATTTCTAAAGGAAAGAAAGTAATTTAAAACTACTCGTGGCTATAATGAATTGTCGGTCCAGCAATACACATGGAAGTTCATTGATAAAAACAGCATGCGATTCCCCCACAGGGGAACCCCGAACCAAAATTAAAAAAAAATCCTCTATCTTCCTCTGCTTCTTCCTCCGGTCTTCTCGTCCGGCATCTTCCTTCGGCTCCGGCATCTTCCTTCGGCTTCTTCTCCGCTTCGATCTCCGATCCACCTCAAGGAGTCTCCTGCTGTGTGACGCTTCTGTTCAGGTGACAGCTCTTATATAACAGAGGGCGGGGCCACCCGGTGACCCCACCCCCTCTGACGCACGGCGACTTCCCTATGACTTTCCCCGTGTTGTCAGAGGGGACGGGGTCACCTGTTTACGTAAACAGGTGACCCCGCCCCCCTCTGACAACACAGGGAAAGCCATGGGGAAGTCCCCGTGCATCAGAGGTTCCCCTGTGGGGGAATCCCATGCCGTTTTTATCAATAAACTTTTATGTGTATTGCCGGACTGACAATTGATTATAGCTGCGAGTAGTTTTAAATGACTTTTTTTTCCTTTAGAAATGTCATTTTTCTGTCAGACTGTTCTAAACATGGGAAACATGCGCTGCTTTACAGGCATATTATAGACACCCCCAAGGTATGAAATTCAACGGAATATTACACTTTTATTGTTACACTTTAAGCATTATTAAAATCACAGCTCCTGAAAAAATGGCTGTTTTTAAAACTTCTTTTTGCATTGATACATGTCCCCTGGGGCAGGACCCAGGTCCCCAAACACTTTTTAAGACAATACCATGAATTTAAGCCTTTAACCACTTAAGGACCGCCTAACGCCGATTTACGTCGGCAAGGCGGCACGGGCAGGCAAAATCACGTACATGTACGTGATTTGCCTCTCGCGGGTGGGGGGTCCGATCGGACCCCCCCCCGGTGCCCGAAGCGGTCCCGTTCTGTTCCCCGGCGATCCGAGATGAGGGGGAGGCCATCCGTTCGTGGCCCCCCCCTCGCGATCGCCGCCGGCCAATGGGAACACTCCTTTGCTGCTGTATGCTAAACAGCAGCAAAGGAAATGATGTCATCTCCCCTCGGCTCGGTATTTTCCGTTCCAGCGCCGAGGGGAGAAGACATCAATGTGAGTGCACAACACACACACACACAGTAGAACATGCCAGGCATACAAAACACCCCGATCCCCCCCCCGATCGCCCCCCGATCCCCCCCCAATCACCCCCCCCCCCCCTGTCACAAACTGACACCAGCAGGTTTTTTTTTTTTTTTTTTTTTTTTTTTCTGATTACTGCATAGTGTCAGTTTGTGACAGTTACAGTGTTGGGACAGTGAGTATCACCCCCCTTTAGGTCTAGGGTACCCCCCTAACCCCCCCTAATAAAGTTTTAACCCCTTGATCACCCCCTGTCACCAGTGTTGCTAAGCGATCATTTTTCTGATCGCTGTATTAGTGTCGCTGGTGACGCTAGTTAGTGAGGTAAATATTTAGGTTCGCCGTCAGCGTTTTATAGTGACAGGGACCCCCATATACTACCTAATAAATGTTTTAACCCCTTGATTGCCCCCTAGTTAACCCTTTCACCACTGATCACCGTATAACCGTTACGGGTGACGCAGGTTAGTTCGTTTATTTTTTATAGTGTCAGGGCACCCGCCGTTTATTACCTAATAAAGGTTTAGCCCCCTGATCGCCCGGCAGTGATATGCGTCGCCCCAGGCAGCGTCAGATTAGCGCCAGTACCGCTAACACCCACGCACGCAGCATGCGCCTCCCTTAGTGGTATAGTATCTGATCGGATCAATATCTGATCTGATCAGATCTATACTAGCGTCCCCAGCAGTTTAGGGTTCCCAAAAACACAGTGTTAGCGGGATCAGCCCAGATACCCGCTAGCACCTGCGTTTTGCCCCTCCGCCCAGCCCACCCAAGTGCAGTATCGATCGATCACTGTCACTTACAAAACACTAAACGCATAACTGCAGCGTTCACAGAGTCAGGCCTGATCCCTGCGATCACTAACAGTTTTTTTGGTAGCATTTTGGTGAACTGGCAAGCAAGCACCAGGCAGCGTCAGGTTAGCGCCAGTACCGCTAACACCCACGCACGCACCGTACACCTCCCTTAGTGGTATAGTATCTGATCGGATCAATATCTGATCCGATCAGATCTATACTAGCGTCCCCAGTAGTTTAGGGTTCCCAAAAACGCAGTGTTAGCGGGATCAGCCCAGATACCTGCTAGCACCTGCGTTGTGCCCCTCCGCCCGGCCCAGCCCATCCCACCCAAGTGCAGTATCGATCGATCACTGACACTTACAAGGCACTAAACGCATAACTGCAGCGTTCGCAGAGTCAGGCCTGATCCCTGCGATCGCTAACAGTTTTTTTGGTAGCATTTTGGTGAACTAGCAAGCACCGGCCCCAGGCAGCGTCAGGTTAGCGCCAGTACCACTAACACCCACGCACGCAGCATACGCCTCCTTTAGTGGTATAGTATCTGAACGGATCAATATCTGATCCGATCAGATCAGATCTATACTAGCGTCCCCAGCAGTTTAGGGTTCCCAAAAACGCAGTGTTAGCGGGATCAACCCAGATACCTGCTAGCACCTGCGTTTTGCCCCTCCGCCCGGCCCAGTCCAGCCCACCCAAGTGCAGTATCGATCGATCACTGTCACTTACAAAACACTAAACGCATAACTGCAGCGTTTGCAGAGTCAGGCCTGATCCCTGCGATCGCTAACAGTTTTTTTGGAAGCTTTTTATTGAACTGGCAAGCACCAGCGGCCTAGTACACCCCGGTCGTAGTCAAACCAGCACTGCAGTAACACTTGGTGACGTGGCGAGTCCCATAAGTGCAGTTCAAGCTGGTGAGGTGACAAGCACAAGTAGTGTCCCGCTGCCACCAAAAAGACAAACACAGGCCCGTCGTGCCCATAGTGCCCTTCCTGCTGCATTCGCCAATCCTAATTGGGAACCCACCACTTCTGCAGCGCCCGTACTTCCCCCATTCACATCCCCCAACGAAATGCAGTCGGCTGCATGAGAGGCATTTTTATGTGCTCCCGAGTACCCCTACCCAACGAACCCCCCCCAAAAAGATGTTGTGTCTGCAGCAAACGCGGATATAGGCGTGACACCCACTATTATTGTCCCTTCTGTCCTGACAATCCTGGTCTTTGCATTGGTGAATGTTTTGAACGCTACCATACACTAGTTGAGTATTAGCGTAGGGTACAGCATTGCACAGACTAGGCACACTTTCACAGGGTCTCCCAAGATGCCATCGCATTTTGAGAGACCCGAACCTGGAACCGGTTACAGTTATAAAAGTTAGTTACAAAAAAAGTGTAAAAAAAAAAAAAATATATATAAAATAAAAAAAAATAGTTGTCGTTTTATTGTTCTCTCTCTCTATTCTCTCTCTCTATTGTTCTGCTCTTTTTTTACTGTATTCTATTCTGCAGTGTTTTATTGTTATTGTTATTGTTATTGTTATTATGTTTTATCATGTTTGTTTTTCAGGTATGTAATTATTTATACTTTATTGTTTACTGTGCTTTATTGTTAACCATTTTTTTGTCTTCAGGTACGCCATTCACAACTTTGAGTGGTTATACCAGAATGATGCCTGCAGGTTTAGGTATCATCTTGGTATCATTCTTTTCAGCCAGCGGTCGGCTTTCATGTAAAAGCAATCCTAGCGGCTAATTAGCCTCTAGACTGCCTTTACAACCCGTGGGAGGGAATGCCCCCCCCCCCCCACCGTCTTCCGTGTTTTTCTCTGGCTCTCCTGTCTCAACAGGGAACCTGAGAATGCAGCCGGTGATTCAGCCAGCTGACCATAGAGCTGATCAGAGACAAGAGTGGCTCCAAACACCTCTATGGCCTAAGAAACCGGAAGCTACGAGCATTTTATGACTTAGATTTCGCCGGATGTAAATAGCGCCATTGGGAAATTGGGGAAGCATTTTATCACACCGATCTTGGTGTGGTCAGATGCTTTGAGGGCAGAGGAGAGATCTAGGGTCTAATAGACCCCAATTTTTTCAAAAAAGAGTACCTGTCACTACCTATTGCTATCATAGGGGATATTTACATTCCCCGAGATAACAATAAAAATGATTTAAAAAAAAAAAAAATGAAAGGAACAGTTTAAAAATAAGATAAAAAAGCAAAAAAATAATAAAGAAAAAAAAAAAAAAAAAAAAAAGCACCCCTGTCGCCCCCTGCTCTTGCGCTAAGGCGAACGCAAGCGGCGGTCTGTCGTCAAACGTAAACAGCAATTGCACCATGCATGTGAGGTATCGCCGCGAAGGTCAGATCGAGGGCAGTAATTTTTGCAGTAGACCTCCTCTGTAGATCTAAAGTGGTAACCTGTAAAGGCTTTTAAAGGCTTTTAAAAATGTATTTATTTTGTTGCCACTGCACGTTTGTGCGCAATTGTAAAGCATGTCATGTTTGGTATCCATGTACTCGGTCTAAGATCATCTTTTTTATTTCATCAAACATTTGGGCAATATAGTGTGTTTTAGTGCATTAAAATTTAAAAAAGTGTGTTTTTTCCCCAAAAAATGCGTTTGAAAAATCGCTGCGCAAATACTGTGTGAAAAAAAAAAATGAAACACCCACCATTTTAATCTGTAGGGCATTTGCTTTAAAAAAATATATAATGTTTGGGGGTTCAAAGTAATTTTCTTGCAAAAAAAAAAAAACTTTTTCATGTAAAAAATAAGTGTCAGAAAGGGCTTTGTCTTCAAGTGGTTAGAAGAGTGGGTGATGTGTGACATAAGCTTCTAAATGTTGTGCATAAAATGCCAGGACAGTTCAAAACCCCCCCAAATGACCCCATTTTGGAAAGTAGACACCCCAAGCTATTTGCTGAGAGGCATGTCGAGTCCATGGAATATTTTATATTGCGACACAAGTTGCGGGAAAGAGACAAATTTTTTTTTTTTTTTTTTTTTTTTGCACAAAGTTGTCACTAAATGATATATTGCTCAAACATGCCATGGGAATATGTGAAATTACACCCCAAAATACATTCTGCTGCTTCTCCTGAGTACGGGGATACCATATGTGTGAGACTTTTTGGGAGCCTAGCCGTGTACGGGACCCCGAAAACCAAGCACCGCCTTCAGGCTTTCTAAGGGGCGTGAATTTTTGATTTCACTCTTCACTGCCTATCACAGTTTCGGAGGCCATGGAATACCCAGGTGGCACAAAACCCCCCCAAATGACCCCATTTTGGAAAGTAGACACCCCAAGCTATTTGCTGAGAGGTATAGTGAGTATTTTGCAGACCTCACTTTTTGTCACAAAGTTTTGAAATTTGAAAAAAGAAAAAAAAAAAAAGTTTTTTCTTGTCTTTCTTCATTTTCAAAAACAAATGAGAGCTGCAAAATACTCACCATGCCTCTCAGCAAATAGCTTGGGGTGTCTACTTTCCAAAATGGGGTCATTTGGGGGGGGTTTGTGCCACCTGGGCATTCCATGGCCTCCGAAACGGTGTTAGGCAGTGAAGAGTAAAATCAAAAATTCACGCCCTTAAAAACGCTGAAGGCGGTGATTGGTTTTCGGGGCCCCGTACGCGGCTAGGCTCCCAAAAAGTCCCACACATGTGGTATCCCCATACTCAGGAGAAGCAGCTAAATGTATTTTGGGGTGCAATTCCACATAGGCCCATGGCCTGTGTGAGCAATATATCATTTAGTGACAACTTTGTGCAAAAAAAAAAAAAAAAAAAAAAAAAGTGTCACTTTCCCGCAACTTGTGTCAAAATATAAAATATTCCATGGACTCAATATGCCTCTCAGCAAATAGCTTGGGGTGTCTACTTTCCAAAATGGGGTCATTTGGGGGGGGGTTGTGCCACCTGGGCATTCCATGGCCTCCGAAACTGTGATAGGCAGTGAAGAGTGAAATCAAAAAGTTACACCCTTAGAAATCCTGAAGGCGGTGATTGGTTTTCGGGGTCCCATACGCGGCTAGGCTCCCAAAAAGTCCCACACATGTGGTATCCCCGTACTCAGGAGAAGTAGCTGAATATATTTTGGGGTGCAATTCCACATAGGCCCATGGCCTGTGTGAGCAATATATCATTTAGTGACAACTTTTTGTAAATATTTTTTTTTTTTTTTTTTTTTGTCATTATTCAATCACTTGGGACAAAAAAAATAAATATTCAATGGGTTCAACATGCCTATCAGCAATTTCCTTGGGGTGTCTACTTTCCAAAATGGGGTCATTTGGGGGGGTTTTGTACTGCCCTGCCATTTTAGCACCTCAAGAAATGACATAGGCAGTCATAAACTAAAAGCTGTGTAAATTCCAGAAAATGTACCCTAGTTTGTAGACGCTATAACTTTTGCGCAAACCAATAAATATACGCTTATTGACATTTTTTTTACCAAAGACATGTGGCCGAATACATTTTGGCCTAAATGTATGACTAAAATTGAGTTTATTGGATTTTTTTTATAACAAAAAGTAGAAAATATCATTTTTTTTCAAAATTTTCGGTCTTTTTCCGTTTATAGCGCAAAAAATAAAAACTGCAGAAGTGATCAAATACCATCAAAAGAAAGCTCTATTTGTGGGAAGAAAAGGACGCAAATTTCGTTTGGGTACAGCATTGCATAACCGCGCAATTAGCAGTTAAAGCGACGCAGTGCCAAATTGGAAAAAGACCTCTGGTCCTTAGGCAGCATAATGGTCCGGGGCTCAAGTGGTTAAAATTAGCACTTTTGATTTTTCATGTTCATGTCCCATAGACTTTAATGGTGCTCGCGTGTTCAAAAAAATTTTTTGAATGTTCGCATGTTCTGGTGCGAACCGAATGGGGGGGGGGTGTTCGGCCCATCCCTACTGAGGACCGGTGCCCAGACCTAGACAGCATACTCTGGGTGCGGACGGACCAGAGTCTTGAAGAGCAGGAGAATTATCGTTTTATCTCTGGAGTTGATCCCCTTGTTAATGCATGTTAATATTCTGTTTGCTTTGTTAGCAGTAGCTTGGCATTGCATGCTATTGCTGAGCCTTTCATCTACTAAGGACCCCCAAGTCCTTTTCCATCCTAGATTCCCCAAGAGGTTTCCCCCCCAGTGTATAGATTGCATTCATATTTTTGCCACCCAAATGCATTATTTTACATGTTTCTACATTGAACCTCATTTGCCATGTAGTTGCCCACCCCATTAATTTGTTCAGATCTTTTTGCAAGGTTTCCACATCCTGTGGAGAAGTTATTGCCCTGCTTAACTTAGAATCATTTGCAAATACAGAGATTGAACTGTTTACCCCATCCTACAGGTCGTTTATGAACAAATTAAATAAGATTGGTCCCAGCACAGAACCCTGGGGGACCCACTACCCACCCCTGACCATTCCAAGTACTCCCCATTTATCACCATCCTCTGAACTCGCCCTTGTAGTCAGTTTTCAATCCATGAACTCACCCTATGGTCCATGCCAACTGACCTTATTTTGTACAGTAAATGTTTATGGGGAACAATGTCAAATGCTTTTGCAAAAGCCAGATACACCACGTCTACGGGCCTTCCTTTATCTAGATGGCAACTCACCTCCTCATAGAAGGTTAATAGATTGGTTTGGCAAGAACGATTCTTCATGAATCCATGCTGATTACTGCTAATGATACCATTCTTATTATCCCCTCCAAGAGCTTGCATACTATTGTTGTTAGGCTAACTGGTCTGTAATTCCCAGGGATGTATTTTGGGCCCTTTTTAAATATTGGTGCTACATTGGCTTTTCTCCAATCAGCTGGTACCATTCCAGTCAGTAGACTCAGTAAAAATTAGGAACATTGGTCTGGCAATTACTTGACTGAGTTCCCTAAATACCCTCGGGTGCAAGCCATCTGGTCCCGGTAAGTTTATTAATGTTAAGTTTCCCAAGTCTAATTTTAATTCTGTCCTCTGTTAACCATGGAGGTGCTTCCTGTGATGTGTCATGAGGATAAACACTGCAGTTTTGGTTATTGAAGCCCCCCGATTCCTTCGTGAAGACTGAGGAGAACAATAAATTCAATACCTTCGCCATCTCCCCATCCTTTGTAACCAGATGTCCTTCCTCATTCTTTAGGGGGCCATTATGGTCTGTCCTCCCTTTTTTGCTGTTTACTTAAAGAATTTCTTGGGATTTTTTTATGCTTTCCTCCGCTATGTTTCTTTCCTGTTCTATCTTAGCCACCCTAATTGCACCCTTACATTTCTTGTTGCATTTTTTATAAAGTCTGAATGCTGATGATGATCCCTCAACCTTGTATTTTTTGAAGGCCTTCTCCTTTGCTTTTCTATCCATTTTTACATTGGAGATAAGCCATCCAGGACTTTTGTTTGCTCTTTTAAATTTATTACCCAATGGGGTGCATTGGCTAATGCCCTTATTTAATATGCTCTTAAAGCAAACCCATCTCTCCTCCGTGTTCTTTGTTCCTAAGATATTAACCCAATTTATGCCTTCTAGCAAGGTTCATAGTTTAGGGAAGTTGGCTCTTTTGAAATTCAGTGTCTTTGTATTCCCCTTATGTTTCCTATTTGTGTGATTTATACTGAAGCCAATTGACCTGTGATTGCTGTTTCCTAAATTGCCTTGTATTTAAACATCTGTGATCAGGTCTGTATTGTTGGTAATCAGTAGATCCAGTAACGCTTTATTTGTAGTTGGTACCTCTACCATCTGAACCATGAAAATGTCCTGCAAGACATTTAGGAACTGGCGAGCCTTAGATGAATGCGTGGTTCCCTCCGCCCAGTCTATGTCTGAATAATTAAAATCCCCCATTATGATAACACTTCCCATCCTTGCTGTTAATCCAAATTGTGATAGGAGATCCATCTCCCCCTCCTCCCTTAGGTTAGGGGGCCTATAGCATACTCCCAGTAATATTTTCACTTTAGCTTCAACCCTTTGGAGCTCTACCCATAAGGATTCCATCTCCTCCCTAGCTTCCTTAATGATGTCATCTCTCACATTCACGTACATTATTCTTGATATATAGGCGTACCCCTCCCCATTTTTTACCCTCTCTATCCCTGCGATAAAGGATATACCCTTGAATGGTTGCCAGCCAATCATGAGAGCTGTTGAACCAGGTCTCTGAAATTCCCACAAAAAATCCACCTTGTACAACAGTATCTCTAGTTCACCCATCTTGTCCGCCAGGCTCCTACCCCTGTTATGGTTATGTCATGTTATGCTTTTAACTAATCATCACATGTGTGAGTGATCTAATTTTATATGTATTAATAAACACTTTTTTTATTCTACAGTAGTGGTGTTGCTACCTTTAAAATACCATTTGGGGGGGTACTTTCTTTTTTCTGCCTAAAGCCTGGTACACACTTAAAGGGGTTGTAAAAGCAGAAGGTTTTTTTATCTTAATGCATTCTATGGACACAGGGAGCTGTGACTCAGTTCAGATGCCCCCATAGCAAGCTGCTTGCTGTGGGGGCACTGAACAGAAGGGAGGAGCCAGGATCACAGAAGAGGGACCCAAGAAAAGGAGGATCCACTATTATTATTATTTGCCACTGGTTACTAATGCATCAGTGACCAATGGCAAAACATTAACCCCCTCCATGCTGCATATTACAAATACCAATGTAGATTAATTACCACCCCCCCAAACAGTTAAAGTGCTTGTAAAGTCAAAGTCTGGTTTTTCACCTTCATGCATTCTATGGGCACTGACGAGGAGGCACTGGTGAGGCTTAGCTGATGGGCACTGATGAGACTGCATTGATGGGTACAGGTGAGGCTGAGCTGATGGGCACTGATGAGACTGCATTGATGGACACAGGTGAGGCTGCATTGATGGACACATCTGAGGCTGCATTGATGGGCACAGGTGAGGCTGAGCTGATGGGCACTGATGAGACTGCATTGATGGGCACAGGTGAGGCTGCATTGATGGGCACAGGTGAGGCTGCATTGATGGGCACAAGTGAGGCTACATTGATCGGCACACGTGAGGCTGCACTGATGGGCACTGATGAGACTGCATTGATGGGCACTGGTGAGGCTGCACTGATGGGCACTGGGGAGGTTGCATTGATGGGCACTGGTGAGGCTGAGCTGATGGGCACTGATCAGGCTGCATTGTTGAACACTGGTGAGGCTGCATTGATGGGCACTGATCAGACTGCATTGATGGGCACTGGTGAGGCTGCACTGATGGGCACTGATCAGGCTGCATTGTTGGACACTTGTGAGGCTGCATTGCATGGGCACTGGTGAGGCTGCTTTGATGGGCACCGAACAGGCTGCATTGATGGGAACTGATGAGGCTGAGCTGATGGGCACTGGTGAGGCTGCATTGATGGGCACTGGTGAGGCTGCATTTGATAGACACTGGTGAGGCTACATTTGATGGACACTGATCAGGCTGCATTGATGGGCACTGATGAGGCTGCATTGATGGGCACTGATCAGGCTGCATTGATGGATGCTGGTGAGGCTGCATTGCATGAGCACAAGTGAGGCTGCATTGCATGGGCACTGATCAGGCTGTATTGATGGGCATGAATCAGTCTGCATTGATGGGCACTGATCAGACTGCATTGGTGGGCACTGGTGAGGCTGCATTGATGTGCACTGGTGAGGCTGCATTGCATGGGCACTGGTGAGGCTGCATTGCATGGGCACTGGTGAGGCTGCATTTATGGACACTGGTGAGGCTGCATTAATGGACACTGGTGAGGCTGCATTTATGCACACTGGTGAGGCTGCATTTAATGGACACTGGTGAGGCTGCATTTAATGGACACTGGTGAGGCTGAGCTGATGGGCACTGATCAGGCTGCATTGATGGACACTGGTGAGGCTGCATTGCATGCACACTGATCAGGCTGCATTGATGGGCATGAATCAGGCTGCATTGATGGGCATGAATCAGGCTGCATTGATAGGCATGAATCAGGCTGCATTGATAGGCACTGATCAGACTGCATTGGTGGGCACAGGTGAGGCTGCATTGCATGGACACAGGTGAGGCTGCATTGCATGGGCACTGGTGAGGCTGCATTGCATGGGCACTGATGAGGCTGCATTTATGGACACTGGTGAGGCTGCATTTATGGACATTGGTGAAGCTGCATTTGATGGACACTGGTGAGGCTGAGCTGATGGGCACTGATCAGGCTGCATTAATGGACACTGGTGAGGCTGCACTGATGAGCACTGGTGAGGCTGAGCCGATGGGCACTGATCAGGCTGCATTGATGGACACTGGTGAGGCTGCATTGCATGGGAACTGGAGAGGCTGCATTAATACGCACTGATTAGGCTGCACTGATGGGCACTGATGAGGCTGAGCTGATGGGCACTGGTAGGCTGCATTGATGGGCACTGATCAGACTGCATTAATCGGCACTGGTGAGGGTGCATTGATGGACACTGGTGAGGCTGCATTGCACTGGCACTGGTGAGGCTGCATTGCATGGGCACTGATCAGGCTGCATTAATGGACACTAATCAGGCTGCATTGATGGGCACTGATCAGACTGCATTGATGGACACTGGTGAGGCTGCATTGCATAGGCACTGATCAGGCTTCATTGATGGACACTGGTGAGGCTGCATTGCATGGGAACTGGTGAGGCTGCATTAATACGCACTGATTAGGCTGCACTGATGGGCACTGATGAGGCTGAGCTGATGGGCACTGGTAGGATGCATTGATGGGCACTGATCAGACTGCATTAATCGGCACTGGTGAGGGTGCATTGATGGACACTGGTGAGGCTGCATTGCACTGGCACTGGTGAGGCTGCATTGCATGGGCACTGATCAGGCTGCATTAATGGACACTGATCAGACTGCATTGATGGACACTGGTGAGGCTGCATTGATGGGCACTGATCAGCCTGCATTGATGGGCACTGGTGAGGCTTCATTGATGGGCACTAATCAGACTACAATGATGGACACTGGTGAGGCTACATTGCATGGGCACTGATCAGGCTGCATTGATGGGCACTAATCAGACTGCATTGATGGACACAGGTGAGGCTGCATTGATGTGCACTGGTGAGGCTGCATTGATGGACACTGGTGAGGCTGCATTGATGGACACTGGTGAGGCTGCATTGTATGGGCATGGGGGGGGCTGCATGGCATGGGCACTGGTGAGGCTGCTGTAAAGTGGCACATTTTTCCTGTGTTTAGAACAATCCCTGCACAAAATGACATTTCTAACATTTCTACAGGAAAAAAAGTCATTTAAAACTGCTTGTGGGTGTAATGTAATGTTGCCCCCCCCCCCCCCCATGCCCATATCCGGGCCCTTTGGGTCTGGTATGGATATTGAGGGGAACCCCGCACCCAGATAAAAAAAAACGCATGGGGCCCCCAGGCCCTATATACTTTGAACAGCAGTATACAGGCGGTCCCTGGGTTACAAACAAGATAGGGACTGTACTTTTGTTGTTAAGTTGAATCTGTATGTAATTTGGAACAGGTACATTTTTTAAGTGTAGCTCCAGCCTAAAAATCTATTTTTAAGCTTTTTGGATAATATAGGGCAGGGTTACCACCCCTGTAACATTTTTTTTTTCTGTCTGTGCCCCTGTTCAGAAGATTTCACCTCACTTTCTGTCCCAATGGCAATTGGATTTTGAAAATTTGGGGTTATTAGGGAAACAAGGATTGGTGATAAAGCATCAGTGGAGACACCTTTTTCCCATATTAACTCTTATGCCGCGTACACACGAGCAGACTTTCCGGCAGACTTGGTCCGGTGGACCGGACTCCGTTGGACAATTCGATCGTGTGTGGGCTCCAGCTGACTTTTTTTCCCCAAAAGTCCGACGGACCTAGAAATAAAACATGTTTCAAATCTTTCCGACGGACGGTCGAAAAATCTGCTCGTCTGTATGCTAGTCTGACGTAGCTATTGGCTACTGGCTATCAACTTCCTTATTTTAGTCTGGTTGTACGTCATCGCATACGAATCCGTCAGACTTTGGTGTGATCGTGTGTAGGCAAGTCCCTTCTTTTGAAAGTCCGGCGGACCTACGCTGCAAAGTCCGTCGGAAAGACTGTCGGACCTAGTCCGTCAAAGTCCGCTCATGTGTACGTGGCATTACAGAAGACAATTTCTCTTCCTAGGGGTAGATTTCCTCTCATTTCCTGTTGTCTCCCTTCGTTTGTAAGTAGGAGTCATTTGTAAGTCAGATGTTTGAAAATAGGGGACCGCCTGTATATACTATACGGCCTGCCCTATACACTTTGCGGAAAATTGGGCCTTAGGTGTTGGTGGTACCAGAACTCTGTAAGCCCTTACAGTTACTCTTGGTGGGTGCTGGAACGGGCCCTGCTGTGAAATATTATATCAAGAATTTTAATTACATGCCCCTGTTAAACAGGGGCAGAAAAAATGTGCCTTAGGCGGTGGTGGTGGCACAACATTGTAAAGCCTCACAGATACTTTTGTTGAGCGCAGGAACGGGCCCTACTGTGAAATATTAGATAAAAAATTGTAATTACAATACAGTGTAGTGCAGTTGCTACTACTTTTCTGGTAGTGTACACAGTACGGAATACAGTGTAGTGCGGTGTTGCGTAACAAAATATACATTATGTCCAGAAGGCCACCAAGGAAAGGCAGACGCTCACAGGTCACTAAAAGAGGGCAAGCAGGCTCTGCGTCTACAGTCAACAGTGCTGGTCATGGACATGGTGCATCCTCTGTCGGTGGCAGAGGGGCACACTTGTCCTTTTTTTCTGCTGCTGGCCCTGTTATTGAGCCAGAACATGCAGAAGAGTTAGTGGAGTGGATAACAAAGCCGTCCTCATCCTCCTCATCCTCTGTCACCCAGGCTCAGAGTAGTTTTCCTTCCTATGCAGCTGCCAAAGTGGCCTATTCCACCAGCTCCTTGTCCACAGTAATGCCCCGTACACACGGTCGGATTTTCCGATGGAAAATGTGTGATAGGACCTTGTTGTCGGAAATTCCGACCGTGTGTAGGCTCCATCACACATTTTCCATTGGATTTTCCGACACACAAAGTTTGAGAGCAGGATATAAAATTTTCCGAGAACAAAATCCGTTGTCGGAAATTCCGATCGTGTGTACACAAATCCGACGGACAAAGTGCCACGCATGCTCAGAATAAATAAAGAGATGAAAGCTATTGGCCACTGCCCCGTTTATAGTCCCGATGTACGCGTATTTACGTCACCGCGTTTAGAACGATCGGATTTTCCGACAACTTTGTGTGACCGTGTGTATGCAAGACAAGTTTGAGCCAACATCCGTCGGAAAAAATCCTAGGACTTTTTGTCGGAATGTCTGAACAAAGTCCGACCATGTGTACAGGGCATAACTCCTTCCATAGCCCAAACATCATGCACGGAGGAATCCCCTGAACTATTCGACCACAGTGTCGGGTACATGCTGCTGGAGGATGCACAGTGATTTGAAGGCTCCGATGTTGGTTCCCAGGTTGAGGAAGGGAGTTATGTGAGCCTAGAGAGAGGGGGTGCCCAAGAAGGACAAGAAACTGGCAGTCATATTCCCCCAGCTGCAGCATAGTGCCAAGTTTGCTCCAGTGACGAGGAGGGAGGGGGATGATGAGGTCACTGATTCTACTTGGGTGCCTGATAGAATAGAGGAGGAGGCACAAATTAAACATGGCAGGATGTCCTCTAGGGGGCAGCTTAAAGCGGGGGTCCACCTAAACCGCCAAAAAAAAAAATATTAAAAGCCAGCAGCTACAAATACTGCAGCTGCTGACTTTTAATAAATGGCCACTTACCTGTCCCAGGGTCCAGCGATGTCGGCAGGTGATGCCAAGAACCCGCTCGGTTCTCGGCAGATGCCGCCGCCATCCTAGGTGAGGGAATCAGGAAGTGAAGCGTTGCGGCTTCACTTCCCGGTTCCCTACTGCGCATGCGCGAGTCGCACTGCGCATCATAACTGGTCCCCGCTATCTCCTGGGAGCTGTGTGTTTCCCAGGAGACAGCGCGGAGGGACAGGAAGAGGCATAGACTCCCGTGGGAGTCTATGCCGGAAGTGGGTGCAAATACCTGTCTTAGACAGGTATCTGCACCCCCCTCCCCCCTGAAAGGTGCCAAATGTGACACCGGAGGATGGGAGGGTTCCGAAAAGCGGAAGTTCCATTTTTGTGTGGAACTCCGCTTTAAGGGCAGCCACCCTACTGCATCACACCGCAGACCTCCGCTGTTGCAGGGCGCTGCAACAGCTGATTTTGAAAAGTTCCTTTGTGTGGGCCTTTTTGGACACATGTGCAGCAGATCGCACCGTTGCTGTTTGCAACCTATGTCTGAAACCCATGTAGTCTTTTTCCCGTGTACTATATTTGAGATTTAATATCTCTCAGATATGATTTGGGTTAAATGAGAGTTCTTTGACCATGAGTGAAAGCTTTAACACAATAACAACATTTATTGGTGAGTAGTTGAAAGTCTATCTAATACACAACCATCTATCTATAGTCTACACCACAGAAGAAAATATTAGGTTAAAATAAGAGAATTACATGAAGGAATACAGAGTATATTCCTGAAAACATTAATCTGCAAACATATTTGGTTACAAGTAAAATGCAAACCTTTCCCGTAATTACCATTTGCACTAAGGTTCCATTCTGATGGTTGCTCTCCCATAAAAGTGTGTGTTTCCCTCCCATCTAGTCTGTGTATTTTATTACATGCTGATGCCTCATTGGTTGGCACAGCGCGGCTCTAATTGGTGAGCTTCTCTATTCCTGATTAAGGACTGGCTACATCTCCAATCCCTATAATTTGCATAAGTCAGCCCCATTTAATGCAAAACCTTGTGACTATTCTAAGCAGGAGCTTAACTTGAATTTTTCTGGGAAGTTAAGTATTGATTACGGGTTGGCCTCCCTTCATTGCATATCCCAGCATGGGATCCTTTGAAGTGAGTATTTGTAAAACAATGAGGTTTGGATCCCATTGTTTGTATACACAAGCCTAGGTACTGACTTGTCTGGTCTACCAGAGATTTCTGTGAAGATAATATGTTCCTCCCTACATAGATAAGAGCTAAATTAAATATATACATTAAATATAAATTAAATATAAAATATATAAATAATTAAATATAAATTAAATATAAATTAAATACATTTATAATTCCAATATTTTACAGCTATTAATGTAGATTTCACATAAACTCAACAAGTCCGTAGACCCACATCAAAGAAAAAGGCGGACTTCTTGCTCCTCATCTGGGATCTCCAACCCTACTCCAGTCCTCTCGAAAACCTGCACTGAGAGGAATGAAGGTATAGCAATAGGTGTCCCAAGTACTTGCAGCCAGTCTGCTAGCAGTACACCACCATCTGATTTTAGCAGGCAAATTTCCCTACCCCAGTTGATAAACCATAAAAAGAAATTCGGTCCCAGCCATCCACATGCTCACAGTCTGAATGCTAGCTTGAATGCAGCTTGGCAAAATTGCTAGCACTGCAACTACTGCCTTTTCAGCTGGTAGACTCTGCCCCCTTTCGTGAATTTGTGGAATGTGCTGTACCTTAGTTGCAGATTCCAAAATGCCATTTCTTTTCATGGAAGGCCATTCCAGCTCTCTACCGGCATGTGGAAGGCAATGTTTTTGTCTTGTTGGACGGGGCAGTAAGGTGTATTACCGCAGACTCATGGTCTAGCAGGCATGGATGTTACCTTTCCTTTACGGTGCACTGGGTAACTCTGCTGGCAGTTGGGAAGGATGCAGGACAGAATTCAGTATCGTTGGGGCTTGTTCCAGCACCACGCCATCAAAATGCTAGCAGTGATTCTGCCATAGCTCTCTCCTCCACCCCCTCCTCTTCTTTCTCTATGGCCTCTTCTGCAAATTTATTCTCGGAACCAGCGGTGCTCCGTAAGCGTTCAAGGGGCTATGCAAGCATTCAGGCAAAAAGATGCCATACGGTGCATGAGTTAAATAGTTACATAAAATAGTTACATAGTTACAAAAAAGACACAAGTCCATCAAGTCCAACCTATGTGTGTGATTATATGTCAGTATTACATTGTTTATATGTTGCGCTCGTTCAGCTGCTTATCTAATAGTTTCTTGAAACTATTGATGCCCCCCGCTGAGACCACTGCCTGTGGAAGGGAATTCCACATCCTTGCCACTCTTACAGTAAAGAACCTTCTATGTAGTTTAAGGTTAAATCACTGCTTAGGAGCAGGTACCCAGGCTTGCAAGATCTCCTGAGGCAGGCCAGAAAAGTCTGTGGTCATTTCCAACGATCATACAATGCCAGTGCTTGGCTGGCTGACATTCAAAGGGAATGCAACCTGCCCACCAACAGCCTCATTTGTGACATATCCACCAGGTGGAAGTCAACGTTGGCAATGCTGCAGCGGCTGTACATGCAGCAGAGGGCCATCAATGAGTACCTGTGTAAGTATGGCACCAGGACAGGGTCAGGGGAGCATGGCTTCTTTTCGCCATTCCAGTGACTACTGATCAAGGATGCATGCACTGTCCTGTCACTATTTAATGAGGCCACAAAGATGGTGAGCAGCGACAATGCATGCAACAGTGATACTGTCCCTCTTGTCTTCCTGTTGGAACACACGCTTCATGGAATAATGGACAGGGCACTTGAGGCAGAACAGTGTGAGGAAGAGGACTTCCTTACCTCTCAAGGCCCCCTTTATCCAGATGATATTCCTGCAGGCCCGCCAAACACACAGGAAGAAGAGGAGGAGGAGGATTGTGTCAGCATGGACGTAGAGGATAACACTCAGCAGCATTCTTCAAGGGATGGTTTTCAGTCCCCAGAAACCCAAGAAGTTGTACGTGGCTGGAAGGAGGTTGTTACGGATCATGTGATCCTTAGTGACCCAGAGGACTCGGAATCGAATGCCTCTGCAAACTTTCGCAAGCTTTGCAGAGTCAGGGAGGCCATGCAGCGCAAGGACCTTAGGATTCATGGTATCAAAGAGAAGGAATCATTACTGGCTGGCAACCCTTCTTGATCCACGTTACAAGGGTAAGGTTACAGAACTCATCCTGCCTTCGCAGAGGGAGCAGAGGATGAAACATCTTGAGGAGGCCTTGAAGAAAAGTTTGTGCAATACATTTCCAGACCCTGTGAGGTTACAATTTCCTGGTGCTGGACAACGTGTTGGTGAGGCTTCTGTCAGGTCACCTGAGGCCAGGTGACAGATGCACACCGTTGGGGTCAGGAGTGCACCGCAAAGGTAGTGAACCCTACGGCTGACTGCTGCAGATGGGAGTCTAGGTGGTTAAGGAAGGCAGGTCCGCTGGAACACCAACACGGATCCCACAGGGGCTAGAGCGTAAGATTACCCAGGGCGTGGAGTCTAAGAGCCAGCAGGTGTTCACCAGAGCCTCTAGTGGTGAGGATGGACTGGGCTGCAACTGGCTCCAGGTTGTGGCCCCCAGCGTCTCCCAGCTCACGCACACAATAGGCTACAGGAGGACAGAGATAGTAAAGGAATAAGCCAAAGGTCGGGGCAACTAGCAGACAAGGATAAACATAGAACACGCCAAAGGTCAGGGTCACAAGCAGGCAGGGATAGTCAAGAACAAGCCAAGATCAGTAACTGGAATCAGACCTAGAAGACACAGCAAGATGCACATGGAAGCTAAACACACAAAGGTTGATCAGCAAGGCAGGCATGCAGTGCACACGTTAATATAGAGTTCCCTGATAGGGGCTGGAGTGGAGCCATGCTTTGAGGAGAGATTATTTAAGTAGCCAGGTGAGAGTGGCTGGCCTCTAAAGGTGAACACATGGAGGAGAGGTAAGCTGACAGACAAAGATTACTGCATAACTATGACAGCTTCGTTCAGTCAGAGGAAGAGCAGTGGAGAAGGTGGTCGGCTGACCGATGCCTTTAGACAATTTTTCAGTCCTCAGCACCAAGGTCTGATTGGTTCAAGCAACCATCGCCAGGGTCTGCATTACATGGTGCAGGAATATCTAGGGGCAAGAGCAGACCTGGAGACCTTTCCAACAGAGCATCCACTGGGTTACTGGGTCTTGAGGATGGACCATTGGCCAGAACTTGCTCAATATGCAATTGAGCTACTGGCCTGTCCTGCATTCTTTCTGAATGCACATTCAGTGATGCTGGAGGGTTTGTAACGAATCATAGAGTGCGCCTGTCCACAGACTCCCTTGATAGGCTCACATTCATAAAAATGAATCAGTCTTGGATCAGCAGCAGCTATCAAGCACCTGATGTTGATGTAACTGATTGATTTTTCTATGGCTGTGGGATCCCTTGAAGACTGCCTATGCTGAGTAACTATCCTATTCCTCCTCAATCTTGATGATGCTAGCTTCCAATAATATTTTTGGTTTAGGGCACCACCACCACTACCTAATGCCCAATTTTTCTGTTCCTGTTTACAGGGGCATGTAATTACAATTTCTGATCTAATATTTCACAGCAGGGCTCGTTCCTGTGCCCAACAAGAGTATCTGTGAGGGGTTACAGTGTTGTGGCACCACCACCAACAAAGGCACAATTTTTCTGCCCCTGTCCCAGCAGCAGAAAAAAGGACAAGCGTGCCTGCAGAAGATGCACCATGTCCATGACCAGCACTGTGGACTGTAGACACAGAGCCTGCTTTAGTGGCCTGTGAGCGTCTGCCTCTCCTTGGTGGCCTTCCGGACATCATGGGAATTTTGTTTTGCAACACCACACTACACTGTATTGTGTACTGCGTACACCACCAGAAAAGTAGTAGCAACTGCACTATGGGTGCACGGTATTGTGTACACCACAAGAAGTCTAATAGTAACTATGGGTGTACTGTATGTATTGAGTACTGTGTACATCACCAGAAAAGTAGTAGCAACTGCTCTAGGGCTGCACGGTACTGGTACTGTGTACTGTGTACACCGCCTGAAGTATATTAGAAAGAGTACACCAGGAACAGCCTGTACTGAGATATAGCTAAACTGTATGCAGTATATATATATATATATATATATATATATATATATATATATATATATATACATACAGATAGTATTGAGATGGTATTCAGACGGAAAGTATTCAGACACCCTTAAATTTTTCACTCTTTGTTATATTGCAGCCATTTGCTAAAATCATTTAAGTTCATTTTTTTCCTCATTAATGTACACACAGCACCCCATATTGACAGAAAACACAGAATTGTTGACATTTTTTCAGATTTATTAAAAAAGAAAAACTGAAATATCAAATGGTGCTAAGTATTCAGACCCTTTGCTGTGACACTCATATATTTAACTCAGGTGTTGTCCATTTCTTCTGATCATCCTTGAGATGGTTCTACACCTTCATTTGAGTCCAGCTGTGTTTGATTATACTGATTGGACTTGATTAGGAAAGTCACACACCTGTCTATATAAGACCTTACAGCTCACAGTGCATGTCAGAGCAAATGAGAATCATGAGGTCAAAGGAACTGCTTGAAGAGCTCAGAGACAGAATTGTGGCAAGGCACAGATCTGGCCAAAAAAATTCTGCTGCACTTAAAGTGGAGTTCCACCCACTTTTACAACTCTTCAGCATCCCTCACTAAACTGTGCACTGTAAACGAATTGGATAGTTTTTTATTTTTTTTCTCAGCACCTACTGTATATCTGCTGTATTCATTTTTCACTTCCTCCTCCCTGGCCGTGGCCCATTGCATCATTTCCTATTTGCAATGCTTTCCGGGAAGGGGTGGCAACTTCCTCTGACACTGCTGTTGCTATGGAAACCTGACTTGAAACCTATTACACTGCTTGTGCTGCACTGAGCATGTGCGAGATCTACAAGCATGAGATCCAGGAAGAAATACAGTCTGGCTTCAGATGCCCACACTTAAGATGGCCACGGCCTGCTGTAAGTTTATAAAATAACAAACTACTGTTATAAACTAACAAAATAGACCTTAGTTTATAGACTAACTTTACTAGAATACATTAAGCTTGTGTATTATAGGGGTATTTTTATTTAAAAAGTATAATATCGGCTGGAACACCACTTTAAGGTTCCTAAGAGCACAGTGGCCTCCATAATCCTTAAATGGAAGACGTTTGGGACGACCAGAACCCTTCCTAGAGCTGGCAGTCCGGCCAAACTGAGCTATCGGGGGAGAAGAAACTTGGTGAGAGAGGTAAAGAAGAACCCAAAGATCACTGTGGCTGAGCTACAGAGTTGCAGTTGGGAAATGTGAGAAAGTTGTAGAAAGTCAACCATCACTGCAGCCCTCCACCAGTCGGGGCTTTATGGCAGAGTGGCCCGACGGAAGCCTCTCCTCAGTGCAAGACACATGAAAGCCCGCATGGAGTTTGATAAAAAACACCTGAAGGACTCCAAGATGGTGAAAAAATGAACTTAAATGATTTCAGCAAATGGCTGCAATATAACAAAGAGTGAAAAATATAAGGGGGTCTGAATACTTTCCGTCCCCACTGTATATGTGTATATATATATATATATATCTATATCTATATCTATATCTATATCCATTGCACACAGTTTAGCTATATCTGACTGCAGGCCATTCCTGGTGTACAGGTGTACTCTTTCTAACAAACAGTCATATATATATATATATATATATATATATACCATATTAATCGGCCTATAACACGCACCGGCGCATAGCACCCCAAGTTTAGGATGGAATTTTAAGGAAAAAAAACTTTTAGGAGGGAAGTTGAAGGGAAAAAACTTACATTTAAATGCCCATCATTGCAGCCTTCTCAGTGCAGCCTTGCCCCAGTGCAGCCATGTCAGTGCAGCCTTCCCCAGTGCAGCCTTCCCCAGTGCAGCCTTGTTAGTGCAGCCTTCCCCAGTGCAGCCTTGTTAGTGCAGCCTTCCCCAGTGCAGCCTTGTCAGTGCAGCCTTCCCCAGTGCAGCCTTGTCAGTGCAGCCTTCCCCAGTGCAGCCTTGTCAGTGCAGCCTTCCCCAGTGCAGCCTTGTCAGTGCAGCCTTCCCCAGTGCAGCCTTGTCAGTGCAGCCTTCCCCAGTGCAGCCTTGCCCCAGTGCAGCCTTGTTAGTGCAGCCTTCCCCAGTGCAGCCTTGTCAGTGCAGCCTTCCCCAGTGCAGCCTTGCCCCAGTGCAGCCTTGCCCCAGTGCAGCCTTCGATCCTGTGATCCCCTGCCATACTGGGCTTCAAAATCGCCGACCGCGATTTGAAAATGGCGCCGAAATACACAGAGCCGGTCCTCGGCTCTTCTTGGCGGCTCTCGTTCACTTTCGGCTCCACTCGTAGTCCCGCCCGGGATGGGCGTGACTGTGAGCGGAGCTATCCAAACCTAGCCGAGTACACTCGGCTAGGTTCGGGCGGCGCTCGAGTGAAGCCAAGAAGAGCCGAGGACCGCCTCTGTGTATTTTGGCGTCGGCGGCGCCATTTTCAAATCGCGGTCGGCGATTTTGAAGATCTGGCAGCTCAGGATCGCAGGGGATCGGCGTATAACACGCACCCGCGATTTTCCCCTGATTTTAAGGGGAAAAAAGTGTGTGTTATACGCCGATAAATACGGTATATATATATATATATATATATATATATATATATATATATATACCGTATTTATCGGCGTATAACACACACTTTTTTATATATATATTTCTAATATACTTCTGGCAGGCAGGTGATTCAGTTAGTTGCAGTGTATTTAATATATATACACAGATAGTCTTGTGTGTGTGTGTGTGTGTGTGTGTGTGTGTGTGTATATATAAATATATATAAATATATATATATATATATATATATATATATATATACAGGTAAAAGCCAGTAAATTAGAATATTTTGAAAAACTTGATTTATTTCAGTAATTGCATTCAAAAGGTGTAACTTGTACATTATATTTATTCATTCCACACAGACTGATGCATTCAAATGTTTATTTCATTTAATTTTGATGATTTGAAGTGGCAACAAATGAAAATCCAAAATTCCGTGTGTCACAAAATTAGAATATTACTTAAGGCTAATACAAAAAAGGGATTTTTTAGAAATGTTGGCCAACTGAAAAGTATGAAAATGAAAAATATGAGCATGTACAATACTCAATACTTGGTTGGAGCTCCTTTTGCCTCAATTACTGCATTAATGCGGCGTGGCATGGAGTCGATGAGTTTCTGGCACTGCTCAGGTGTTATGAGAGCCCAGGTTGCTCTGATAGTGGCCTTCAACTCTTCTGCGTTGTTGGGTCTGGCATTCTGCATCTTCCTTTTCACAATACCCCACAGATTTTCTATGGGGCTAAGGTCAGGGGAGTTGGCTGGCCAATTTAGAACAGAAATACCATGGTCCGTAAACCAGGCACGGGTAGATTTTGCGCTGTGTGCAGGCGCCAAGTCCTGTTGGAACCTGAAATCTCCATCTCCATAGAGCAGGTCAGCAGCAGGAAGTATGAAGTGCTCTAAAACTTGCTGGTAGACGGCTGCGTTGACCCTGGATCTCAGGAAACAGAGTGGACCGACACCAGCAGATGACATGGCACCCCAAACCATCACTGATGGTGGAAACTTTACACTAGACTTCAGGCAACGTGGATCCTGTGCCTCTCCTGTCTTCCTCCAGACTCTGGGACCTCAATTTCCAAAGGAAATGCAAAATTTGCTTTCGTCAGAAAACATGACTTTGGACCACTCAGCAGCAGTCCAGCTCTTTTTTTCCTTAGCCCAGGTGAGACGGTTTTCGCGCTGTTTCTTGGTCAACAGTGGCTTGACACGAGGTATGCGGCAGTTGAAACCCATGTCTTTCAAGCGTCTCTTGGTGGTGGATCTTGAAGCACTGACTCCAGCAGCTGTCCACTCCTTGTGAATCTCCCCCACATTTTTGAATGGGTTTTTTTTCACAATCTTGACTAGGGCGCGGTGATCCCTATCGCTTGTACACTTTTTCTGACCACAGTTTTTCCTTCCCTTTGCCTCTCTATTAATGTGTTTGGACACAGAGCTCTGAGAACAGCCAGCCTCTTCAGCAATAACCTTTTGTGTCTTTCCCTCCTTGTGCAATGTGTCGATGGTCGCCTTTTGGACAGCTGTCAAATCTGAAGTCTTCCCCATGTTTGTGTAGGCTTCAGAACTGGACTGAGAGACCATTTAAAGCCCTTTGCAGGTGTTTTGAGTTAATCAGCTGATTAGTTTGTGGCACCAGGTGTCTTCAAAATTTAACCCTTACACAATATTCTAATTTTGTGACACTTTTGTTGCCACTTCAAATCATCAAAATTAAATGAAATAAACATTTGAATGCATCAGTCTGTGTGCAATGAATAAATATAATGTACAAGTTACACCTTTTGAATGCAATTACTGAAATAAATCAAGTTTTTCAAAATATTCTAATTTACTGGCTTTTACCTGTATATAGTTTAGCTATATCTCACTGCAGACCGTTCCTGGTGTACTCTTTCTAATATACTTTCCGTCCCCACTGTATATATATATATATATATATATATATATATATATATATATATATATATATATACACAAGACTATCTGTATGTATATATATATATATATATATATATATATATATATATATATATATATATATATATATATATATATATATATATATATATAATATTAAATACAAAAAAATGAGTGGATATATAGGCTAATTGGTCAGGGTCAAATATAATTAACCTGAAACCAGTACTATATCAATAGTCCATGGTGTAAAGTTATCTAGGGTAATTCCTCTACAATATTATATTCCCAAAAGATTTTCGAGATACTGATGGTAGAAAAAAGATTTAATAGAGTTCATCCTAGGGCATAGTACAAGAATAAATAGAGACATCATAGGACACAATTAGGCATTTACAGACAGTCTAGTAAAAGGCATAGTTCAAACAAAAAAATATACAATTACAGACAAAAATTCATTTTACAATAAATTGATATGTGCAGCCATTGTTGGTAACTCAACGCGTTTCTTGGCTTTCAACCAATCATCAGGAGTCAGATGCAATTTAACTACAGTTAAGACAATAAGACATCTATTAGTATAAGGGCAAATACATAGAGAAAGGATACAGAGCAAATCTGGATTTCAATGGTACTCACAACAATTAATTGGTCGATAACGACCAATGTACTGGGATTCAACAGTGGTCTGGGTCAGCAAAATCTCCCCCGGACCAGCACAGGAACTTCCGGGTGCATACAATGACTAATTTCCAGGTCAGAAGGTGAAACCACGCTTTTGATTGCAGCTGCGAATATTTGATCTCAACCACAATTAGTATTTTTTATTTTCAGATATGCAAATCTGTATTTCTACATATATTTGAAGATTCGGATACATGATACCTGTATGTTTATCAGCCAAACGGAGACGGAGCACCACCTGGTGATCATCATCTCACATAGCAGACCAGTGTCCACCTACTTCAATGCTGATTATCCATGGATTAGAGGTGAGAGTTCTGTGAGCTCATTTGCAGATATCTCATATCTGTCTTCTTTTCTCCATTTCGTGGGCTATTATATATAAACCACCACCACATTTTGGGACTTATTCAAATGAGCTGATTACCCAATAAGAAGGGGACTTACATGCTATACGAACTTTTATTAGTTACCACTATTTCTATGTCCCACTACTTTGTTTATCGCACCATTTATGGTTTTTTTATCCACTTTTATTTATATTTATGCTTGAGTTCATTACCTATTGGTTCACATTTGCTTTTGGTATACATTGTTTATTATTCACGTAATTGACTGTTGCGCGAGATCACTGTTTATCTACATTTTGCATTTGATGATGATTTTGCACACAAACAAAAACAACAAAACAAAATCAGAAACAAACACAGAAATCATCACAAACACATACTGACATTACACACACACAGAAACCATGACACCCAAACAATAGAAATTACTTTCTCGAGACAGGGGTACTTAGGTAATTTTTTTAGATCTGCAGGGGTACTTCACCGTAAAAGTTTGAGAAACACTGCTGTAACTTATCAGGGAAGGGGGAGTGGTAAAGGACAGTTCTATAGCTCTCTGTTTTTTCTCTTGTTTGCAATTACAGATGGTGCTGGCCATACAGTCTTCACTTTCTTCAGCCCACTATAGACCTGCCCAGAACACAGTATTGTCATCTTCCTAGGTTTGTTGAGAACTTAAGAAATAAGCATACCCCCCCCCCCCCCCCCCCAAAAAAAAAAAACCACTTAAAACCTTAAAACCCCATAAATCTTAATTTTTATTACAATATGCAACTTTAAGTGTCAGCATTCTCTAGCAAAACAGGGTTTTGGTCCAATGTGTGCAAATCAGGACCAGGGTGATTTTGAGGTGCCTTGCTTATCTACTGATTAAATAGAGTGACACAAGTTAGCCTGTGGTTTCCTGCTTGTATATTCTTACCTTCTTGCTGCAGTATTTTTTCTACCCTGATTCCTTTCACATGTGTGGTTTGGCTGTGCTCACCTATTCTGTGGGTTTTTATTTTCTTCCCTTCCATCACTTTCTGGCCCGCCTGCTACTTTACTTGCCTTTATAAGACATGCTTAGTGTAGCCCACATTGCCCGAGAAACTTCACAGTTCTCTGAGCTCCCATTCACTTGTTACTTGTGTATCCCGTGCCTGACTACCCATGTACCGACCCCAGCTTTGTTCACCATCTGTGCTTGTTTGCTGCCCGTCCTGACCTTGGCTTGTCACCTGGATTTCCTGCTGTCTCCTGCTGTTTGTACTCTGCACATGCGAGTGATCTCTGCATCCTCAGCTGGGCATTAGGTATTAGTCGAGACCTGGTTCCAGTTTGCTGTCCATCCCCACCATTAAGGATTCTGGAGAAAAAGCAAGCTGTAGCTTAGAATCCGTGCCCTGGGAAACCCTGAGTTGGCGTTCTACAACAATGGCTCATTACCACTTGACACAGAGATGAAGAGAGATAAGAGAACCACCTATTTTCCTAGAGCAGTATTGGGTACTAAGCCAGGTAAATATTAAACAGTATAGATTAGGTTTGGGCCGCTTTCACGCTTAGCCCTAACGCAGGTGGCCAGATACTATAGATAGTTTCTGTGTTCTTCACCTATAGCAGCCCCCTTTCCCATAAGACAAGCAGGCCTACAGGTACTTAGTTGCTCCCAGTACTTGCAGTTGGCAGACAGGCAGAGTTCAGAATACAAAAACAACAAATCACGAGTTCATGCGCGGATCAAAAAGCCCTCAAGCCAAGCTAGCAATGATAGTGTGTGAAAATCTTCTATTACTACAGCTCTGCAGCTCTCTTGATGAACCACTGAGTGGTGGAAAGGCATCTACACAAAGACAAGGAAAGAAATAGAGAGCGTACATCTGCCCTAGTGTAATATAAGCTCTCAAAGTTGCACTCACATTTGGAAGTATGTAAACAGTCCAGGAGTGGGGAACATATGGAATCACATGCCTGTAGCTACGAGATGTTCTGAAGAACATCCAACCACCCTAGAGCTGGATGACAGCTAAAAAGCCGCCCAACCATGGCTCCGGCGTGCACGGTGGACTGCGCATGCACCCGTGACCAGCTCGCATCGACATAGAGGACTGAAGCACTAGGGAAAGTGGGGGAGATGGGAGCGATATGTCAGCACATAGGGTTGCTATGACAACAAATTTTGGAGGCATGGCCTCCTTTTATTAAGCCAAGCCCATACCAGAAGTTCATGGCTTTTTATCAAGAGTTGTGTCACCTCCCTTACCATCCATCTTAAAGAGAT